>NC_091999.1:54012590-54745624 GCF_044704955.1 Pristiophorus japonicus
TGTCCCCTCTCTCTATCCATACTGTCCCCTCTCTCTATCCACACTGTCCCCTCTCTCTATCCACACTGTCCCCTCTCTCTATCCACACTGTCCCCTCTCTCTATCCACACTGTCCCCTCTCTCTATCCACACTGTCCCCTCTCTCTATCCACACTGTCCCCTCTCTCTATCCATACTGTCCCCTCTCTCTATCCACACTGTCCCCTCTCTCTATCCACACTGTCCCCTCTCTCTATCCACACTGTCCCCTCTTTCTATCCACACTGTCCCCTCTCTCGATCCATACTGTCCCCTCTCTCGATCCATACTGTCCCCTCTCTCTATCCATACAGTCCTCTCTCTCTATCCATACTGTCCCCTCTCTCTATCCATACAGTCCCCTCTCTCGATCCATACTGTCCCCTCTCTCAATCCATACTGTCCCCTCTCTCGATCCATACTGTCCCCTCTCTCTATTCATACAGTCCTCTCTCTCTATCCATACTGTCCCCTCTCTCTATCCATACAGTCCCCTCTCTCGATCCATACTGTCCCCTCACTCGATCCATACAGTCCTCTCTCTCGATCCATACTGTCCCCTCTCTCGATCCATACAGTCCCCTCTCTCGATCCATACAGCCCCCTCTCTCTATCCATACAGTCCCCTCTCTCTATCCATACAGTCCCCTCTCTCTATCCATACAGTCCCCTCTCTCTATACATACAGTCCCCGCTCACGATCCATACAGTCCCCTCTCTCGATCCACACAGTCCCCTCTCTCGATCCATAATGTCCCCTCTCTCGATCCACACAGTCCCCTCTCTCTATCCATACTGTCCCCTCTCTCGATCCATACTGTCCCCTATCTCGATCCATACTGTCCCCTCTCTCGATCCACACTGTTCCCTCTCTCTATCCATACTGTCCCCTCTCTCTATCCATACTGTCCCCTCTCTCTATCCATACTGTCCCCTCTCTCTATCCATACAGTCCCCTCTCTCTATACATACAGTCCCTTCTCACGATCCATACAGTCCCCTCTCTCGATCCGCACAGTCCCCTCTCTCGATCCATAATGTCCCCTCTCTCGATCCACACAGTCCCCTCTCTCTATCCATACTGTCCCCTCTCTCGATCCATACTGTCCCCTCTCTCGATCCATACTATCCCCTCTCTCGATCCACACTGTCCCCTCTCTCTATACATACTGTCCCCTCTCTCGAACCATACTGTCCCCTCTCTATCCACACTGTCCCCTCTCTCTATCCATACTGTCCCCTCTCTCTATCCATACAGTCCCCTATCTCTATCCATACTGTCCCCTCTCTCTATCCATTCAGTCCCCTCTCTCGATCCATACAGTCCCCTCTCTCTATCCATACTGTCCCCTCTCTCTATCCATACTGTCCCCTTTCTCTATCCATACAGTCCCCTCTCTCTATCCATACAGTCCCCTCTCTCTATACATACAGTCCCCTCTCACGATCCATACAGTCCCCTCTCTCGATACATACAGTCCCCTCTCTCGATCCATACTGTTCCCTCTCTCTATCCATACAATCCCCTCTCTCTATCCACACTGTCCCCTCTCTCTATCCACACAGTCCCCTCTCTCGATCCATACTGTCCCCTCTCTCTATGCATACTGTCCCCTCTCTCTATCCATACTGTCCCCTCTCTCTATCCATACTGTCCACTCTCTCTATCCATACTGTCCCCTCTCTCTATCCATACTGTCCCCTCTCTCTATCCATACTGTCCCCTCTCTCTATCCACACTGTCCCCTCTCTCTATCCACACTGTCCCCTCTATCTATCCACACTGTCTCCTCTCTCTATAAACACTGTCCCCTCTCTCTGTCCATACTGTCCCCTCTCTCTATCCACACTATTCCCTCTCTCTATCCACACTGTCCCCTCTCTCTATCCACACTGTCGCCTCTCTCTATCCACACTGTCCCCTCTCTCTATCCACACTGTCCCATCTCTCTATCCACACTGTCCCCTCTCTCAATCCATACTGTCCCCTCTCTCTATCCATACTGTCCCCTCTCTCGATACATACAGTCCCCTCTCTCGATCCATACTGTCCCCTCTCTCTATCCATACTGTCCCCTCTCTCTATCCACACTGTCCCCTCTCTCTATCCACACTGTCCCCTCTATCTATCCACACTGTCTCCTCTCTCTATAAACACTGTCCCCTCTCTCTGTCCATACTGTCCCCTCTCTCTATCCACACTATTCCCTCTCTCTATCCACACTGTCCCCTCTCTCTATCCATACTGTCCCCTCTCTCTATCCACACTGTCCCCTCTCTCTATCCACACTGTCCCCTCTATCTATCCACACTGTCTCCTCTCTCTATAAACACTGTCCCCTCTCTCTGTCCATACTGTCCCCTCTCTCTATCCACACTATTCCCTCTCTCTATCCACACTGTCCCCTCTCTCGATCCATACTGTCCCCTCTCTCGATCCATACTGTCCCCTCTCTCTATCCATACAGTCCTCTCTCTCTATCCATACTGTCCCCTCTCTCTATCCATACAGTCCCCTCTCTCGATCCATACTGTCCCCTCTCTCAATCCATACTGTCCCCTCTCTCGATCCATACTGTCCCCTCTCTCTATCCATACAGTCCTCTCTCTCTATCCATACTGCCCCCTCTCTCGATACATACAGTCCCCTCTCTCGATCCATAATGTCCCCTCTCTCGATCCATACTGTGTCCTCTCTCTATACATCCTGTCCCCTCTCTCTATCCATACTGTCCCCTCTCTCTATCCATACTGTCCCCTCTCTCTATCCACACTGTCCCCTCTCTCTATCCACACTGTCCCCTCTCTCGATCCATACTGTCCCCTCTCTCGGTCCATACTGTCCCCTCTCTCTATCCACACTGTCCCCTCTCTCTATCCACAGTGTCCCCTCTCTCTATCCACACTGTCCCCTCTCTCTATCCACACTGTCCCCTCTCTCTATCCACAGTGTCCCCTCTCTCTATCCACACTGTCCCCTCTCTCTATCCACACTGTCCCCTCACTCTATCCACAGTGTCCCCTCTCTCTATCCACACTGTCCCCTCTCTCTATCCACACAGTCCCCTCTCTCGATCCATACTGTGCCCTCTCTCTATCCACACTGTCCCCTCTCTCGATCCACAGTGTCCCCTCTCTCTATCCACACTGTCCCCTCTCTCGATCCACACTGTCCCCTCTCTCTATCCATACAGTCCCCTCTCTCTATCCAAACTGTCCTCTAGCTCTATCCACACTGTCCCCTCTCTCTATCCATACTGTCCCCTCTCTCTATCCATACTGTCCCCTCTCTCTATCCACACTGTCCCCTCTCTCTATCCACACTGACCCCTCTCTCTATCCACACTGTCCCCTCTCTCTATCCACACTGTCCCCTCTCTCTATCCACACTGTCCCCTCTCTCTATCCACACTGTCCCCTCTCTCTATCCATACTGTCCCCTCTCTCTATCCACACTGTCCCCTCTCTCTATCCACACTGTCCCCTCTCTCTATCCACACTGTCCCCTCTTTCTATCCACACTGTCCCCTCTCTCGATCCATACTGTCCCCTCTCTCGATCCATACTGTCCCCTCTCTCTATCCATACAGTCCTCTCTCTCTATCCATACTGTCCCCTCTCTCTATCCATACAGTCCCCTCTCTCGATCCATACTGTCCCCTCTCTCAATCCATACTGTCCCCTCTCTCGATCCATACTGTCCCCTCTCTCTATTCATACAGTCCTCTCTCTCTATCCATACTGTCCCCTCTCTCTATCCATACAGTCCCCTCTCTCGATCCATACTGTCCCCTCACTCGATCCATACAGTCCTCTCTCTCGATCCATACTGTCCCCTCTCTCGATCCACACAGTCCCCTCTCTCGATCCATACAGCCCCCTCTCTCTTTCCATACAGTCCCCTCTCTCTATCCATACAGTCCCCTCTCTCTATCCATACAGTCCCCTCTCTCTATACATACAGTCCCCGCTCACGATCCATACAGTCCCCTCTCTCGATCCACACAGTCCCCTCTCTCGATCCATAATGTCCCCTCTCTCGATCCACACAGTCCCCTCTCTCTATCCATACTGTCCCCTCTCTCGATCCATACTGTCCCCTATCTCGATCCATACTGTCCCCTCTCTCGATCCACACTGTTCCCTCTCTCTATCCATACTGTCCCCTCTCTCTATCCATACTGTCCCCTCTCTCTATCCATACTGTCCCCTCTCTCTATCCATACAGTCCCCTCTCTCTATACATACAGTCCCTTCTCACGATCCATACAGTCCCCTCTCTCGATCCGCACAGTCCCCTCTCTCGATCCATAATGTCCCCTCTCTCGATCCACACAGTCCCCTCTCTCTATCCATACTGTCCCCTCTCTCGATCCATACTGTCCCCTCTCTCGATCCATACTATCCCCTCTCTCGATCCACACTGTCCCCTCTCTCTATACATACTGTCCCCTCTCTCGAACCATACTGTCCCCTCTCTATCCACACTGTCCCCTCTCTCTATCCATACTGTCCCCTCTCTCTATCCATACAGTCCCCTATCTCTATCCATACTGTCCCCTCTCTCTATCCATTCAGTCCCCTCTCTCGATCCATACAGTCCCCTCTCTCTATCCATACTGTCCCCTCTCTCTATCCATACTGTCCCCTTTCTCTATCCATACAGTCCCCTCTCTCTATCCATACAGTCCCCTCTCTCTATACATACAGTCCCCTCTCACGATCCATACAGTCCCCTCTCTCGATACATACAGTCCCCTCTCTCGATCCATACTGTTCCCTCTCTCTATCCATACAATCCCCTCTCTCTATCCACACTGTCCCCTCTCTCTATCCACACAGTCCCCTCTCTCGATCCATACTGTCCCCTCTCTCTATGCATACTGTCCCCTCTCTCTATCCATACTGTCCCCTCTCTCTATCCATACTGTCCACTCTCTCTATCCATACTGTCCCCTCTCTCTATCCATACTGTCCCCTCTCTCTATCCATACTGTCCCCTCTCTCTATCCACACTGTCCCCTCTCTCTATCCACACTGTCCCCTCTATCTATCCACACTGTCTCCTCTCTCTATAAACACTGTCCCCTCTCTCTGTCCATACTGTCCCCTCTCTCTATCCACACTATTCCCTCTCTCTATCCACACTGTCCCCTCTCTCTATCCACACTGTCGCCTCTCTCTATCCACACTGTCCCCTCTCTCTATCCACACTGTCCCATCTCTCTATCCACACTGTCCCCTCTCTCAATCCATACTGTCCCCTCTCTCTATCCATACTGTCCCCTCTCTCGATACATACAGTCCCCTCTCTCGATCCATACTGTCCCCTCTCTCTATCCATACTGTCCCCTCTCTCTATCCACACTGTCCCCTCTCTCTATCCACACTGTCCCCTCTATCTATCCACACTGTCTCCTCTCTCTATAAACACTGTCCCCTCTCTCTGTCCATACTGTCCCCTCTCTCTATCCACACTATTCCCTCTCTCTATCCACACTGTCCCCTCTCTCTATCCACACTGTCCCCTCTCTCTATCCACACTGTCCCCTCTCTCTATCCACACTGTCCCCTCTCTCTATCCACACTGTCCCCTCTCTCAATCCATACTGTCCCCTCTCTCTATCCATACTGTCCCCTCTCTCGATACATACAGTCCCCTCTCTCGATCCATAATGTCCCCTCTCTCGATCCATACTGTCCCCTCTATCTATACATCCTGTCCCCTCTCTCTATCCATACTGTCCCCTCTCTCTATCCATACTGTCCCCTCTCTCTATCCACACTGTCCCCTCTCTCTATCCACACTGTCCCCTCTCTCGATCCATACTGTCCCCTCTCTCGGTCCATACTGTCCCCTCTATCTATCCACACTGTCCCCTCTCTCTATCCACAGTGTCCCCTCTCTCTATCCACACTGTCCCCTCTCTCTATCCACACTGTCCCCTCTCTCTATCCACAGTGTCCCCTCTCTCTATCCACACTGTCCCCTCTCTCTATCCACACTGTCCCCTCTCTCTATCCACATTGTCCCCTATCTCTATCCACACTGTCCCCTCTCTCTATCCACACAGTCCCCTCTCTCGATCCATACTGTCCCCTCTCTCTATCCACACTGTCCCCTCTCTCTATCCACACAGTCCCCTCTCTCGATCCATACTGTGCCCTCTCTCTATCCACACTGTCCCCTCTCTCGATCCACAGTGTCCCCTCTCTCTATCCACACTGTCCCCTCTCTCGATCCACACTGTCCCCTCTCTCTATCCATACAGTCCCCTCTCTCTATCCAAACTGTCCTCTAGCTCTATCCACACTGTCCCCTCTCTCTATCCATACTGTCCCCTCTCTCTATCCATACTGTCCCCTCTCTCTATCCACACTGTCCCCTCTCTCTATCCACACTGTCCCCTCTCACTATCAACACTGTCCCCTCTCTCTATCCACACTGTCCCCTCTCTCTATCCACACTGTCCCCTCTCTCTATCCACACTGTCCCCTCTCTCTATCCACACTGTCCCCTCTCTCTATCCATACTGTCCCCTCTCTCTATCCACACTGTCCCCTCTCTCTATCCACACTGTCCCCTCTCTCTATCCACACTGTCCCCTCTTTCTATCCACACTGTCCCCTCTCTCGATCCATACTGTCCCCTCTCTCGATCCATACTGTCCCCTCTCTCTATCCATACAGTCCTCTCTCTCTATCCATACTGTCCCCTCTCTCTATCCATACAGTCCCCTCTCTCGATCCATACTGTCCCCTCTCTCAATCCATACTGTCCCCTCTCTCGATCCATACTGTCCCCTCTCTCTATCCATACAGTCCTCTCTCTCTATCCATACTGTCCCCTCTCTCTATCCATACAGTCCCCTCTCTCGATCCATACTGTCCCCTCACTCGATCCATACAGTCCTCTCTCTCGATCCATACTGTCCCCTCTCTCGATCCATACAGTCCCCTCTCTCGATCCATACAGCCCCCTCTCTCTATCCATACAGTCCCCTCTCTCTATCCATACAGTCCCCTCTCTCTATCCATACAGTCCCCTCTCTCTATACATACAGTCCCCGCTCACGATCCATACAGTCCCCTCTCTCGATCCACACAGTCCCCTCTCTCGATCCATAATGTCCCCTCTCTCGATCCACACAGTCCCCTCTCTCTATCCATACTGTCCCCTCTCTCGATCCATACTGTCCCCTCTCTCGATCCATACTGTCCCCTCTCTCGATCCACACTGTTCCCTCTCTCTATCCATACTGTCCCCTCTCTCTATCCATACTGTCCCCTCTCTCTATCCATACTGTCCCCTCTCTCTATCCATACAGTCCCCTCTCTCTATACATACAGTCCCTTCTCACGATCCATACAGTCCCCTCTCTCGATCCGCACAGTCCCCTCTCTCGATCCATAATGTCCCCTCTCTCGATCCACACAGTCCCCTCTCTCTATCCATACTGTCCCCTCTCTCGATCCATACTGTCCCCTCTCTCGATCCATACTATCCCCTCTCTCGATCCACACTGTCCCCTCTCTCTATACATACTGTCCCCTCTCTCGAACCATACTGTCCCCTCTCTATCCACACTGTCCCCTCTCTCTATCCATACTGTCCCCTCTCTCTATCCATACAGTCCCCTATCTCTATCCATACTGTCCCCTCTCTCTATCCATTCAGTCCCCTCTCTCGATCCATACAGTCCCCTCTCTCTATCCATACTGTCCCCTCTCTCTATCCATACTGTCCCCTTTCTCTATCCATACAGTCCCCTCTCTCTATCCATACAGTCCCCTCTCTCTATACATACAGTCCCCTCTCACGATCCATACAGTCCCCTCTCTCGATACATACAGTCCCCTCTCTCGATCCACACTGTTCCCTCTCTCTATCCATACAATCCCCTCTCTCTATCCACACTGTCCCCTCTCTCTATCCACACAGTCCCCTCTCTCGATCCATACTGTCCCCTCTCTCTATGCATACTGTCCCCTCTCTCTATCCATACTGTCCCCTCTCTCTATCCATACTGTCCACTCTCTCTATCCATACTGTCCCCTCTCTCTATCCATACTGTTCCCTCTCTCTATCCATACTGTCCCCTCTCTCTATCCACACTGTCCCCTCTCTCTATCCACACTGTCCCCTCTATCTATCCACACTGTCTCCTCTCTCTATAAACACTGTCCCCTCTCTCTGTCCATACTGTCCCCTCTCTCTATCCACACTATTCCCTCTCTCTATCCACACTGTCCCCTCTCTCTATCCACACTGTCCCCTCTCTCTATCCACACTGTCCCCTCTCTCTATCCACACTGTCCCCTCTCTCTATCCACACTGTCCCCTCTCTCAATCCATACTGTCCCCTCTCTCTATCCATACTGTCCCCTCTCTCGATACATACAGTCCCCTCTCTCGATCCATACTGTCCCCTCTCTCTATCCATACTGTCCCCTCTCTCTATCCACACTGTCCCCTCTCTCTATCCACACTGTCCCCTCTATCTATCCACACTGTCTCCTCTCTCTATAAACACTGTCCCCTCTCTCTGTCCATACTGTCCCCTCTCTCTATCCACACTATTCCCTCTCTCTATCCACACTGTCCCCTCTCTCTATCCACACTGTCCCCTCTCTCTATCCACACTGTCCCCTCTCTCTATCCACACTGTCCCCTCTCTCTATCCACACTGTCCCCTCTCTCAATCCATACTGTCCCCTCTCTCTATCCATACTGTCCCCTCTCTCGATACATACAGTCCCCTCTCTCGATCCATAATGTCCCCTCTCTCGATCCATACTGTCCCCTCTCTCTATACATCCTGTCCCCTCTCTCTATCCATACTGTCCCCTCTCTCTATCCATACTGTCCCCTCTCTCTATCCACACTGTCCCCTCTCTCTATCCACACTGTCCCCTCTCTCGATCCATACTGTCCCCTCTCTCGGTCCATACTGTCCCCTCTCTCTATCCACACTGTCCCCTCTCTCTATCCACAGTGTCCCCTCTCTCTATCCACACTGTCCCCTCTCTCTATCCACACTGTCCCCTCTCTCTATCCACAGTGTCCCCTCTCTCTATCCACACTGTCCCCTCTCTCTATCCACACTGTCCCCTCTCTCTATCCACATTGTCCCCTATCTCTATCCACACTGTCCCCTCTCTCTATCCACACAGTCCCCTCTCTCGATCCATACTGTCCCCTCTCTCTATCCACACTGTCCCCTCTCTCTATCCACAGTGTCCCCTCTCTCTATCCACACTGTCCCCTCTCTCTATCCACACTGTCCCCTCTCTCTATCCATACAGTCCCGTCTCTCTATCCAAACTGTCCTCTAGCTCTATCCACACTGTCCCCTCTCTCTATCCATACTGTCCCCTCTCTCTATCCATACTGTCCCCTCTCTCTATCCCCACTGTCCCCTCTCTCTATCCACACTGTCCCCTCTCTCTATCCACACTGTCCCCTCTCTCTATCCACACTGTCCCCTCTCTCTATCCAAACTGTCCTCTAGCTCTATCCACACTGTCCCCTCTCTCTATCCATACTGTCCCCTCTCTCTATCCATACTGTCCCCTCTCTCTATCCACACTGTCCCCTCTCTCTATCCACACTGTCCCCTCTCTCTATCCACACTGTCCCCTCTCTCTATCCACACTGTCCCCTCTCTCTATCCACACTGTCCCCTCTCTCTATCCACCCTGTCCCCTCTCTCTATCCATACTGTCCCCTCTCTCTATCCATACTGTCCCCTCTCTCTATCCACACTGTCCCCTCTCTCTATCCACACTGTCCCCTCTCTCTATCCACACTGTCCCCTCTCTCTATCCACACTGTCCCCTCTCTCTATCCATACTGTCCCCTCTCTCGATCCATACAGTCCACTCTCTCTATACATCCTGTCCCCTCTCTCTATCCATACTGTCCCCTCTCTCTATCCATACTGTCCCCTCTCTCTATCCACACTGTCCCCTCTCTCTATCCACACTGTCCCCTCTCTCGATCCATACTGTCCCCTCTCTCGGTCCATACTGTCCCCTCTCTCTATCCACACTGTCCCCTCTCTCTATCCACAGTGTCCCCTCTCTCTATCCACACTGTCCCCTCTCTCTATCCACACTGTCCCCTCTCTCTATCCACAGTGTCCCCTCTCTCTATCCACACTGTCCCCTCTCTCTATCCACACTGTCCCCTTCTCTATCCACAGTGTCCCCTCTCTCTATCCATACTGTCCCCTCTCTCTATCCACACAGTCCCCTCTCTCGATCCATACTGTCCCCTCTCTCTATCCACACTGTCCCCTCTCTCTATCCACACTGTCCCCGTTCTCTATCCACACTGTCCCCTCTCTATCCACAGTGTCCCCTCTCTCTATCCACACTGTCCCCTCTCTCTATCCACACAGTCCCCTCTCTCGATCCATACTGTCCCCTCTCTCTATCCATACTGTCCACTCTCTCTATCCATACTGTCCCCTCTCTCTATCCATACTGTCCCCTCTCTCTATCCATACTGTCCCCTCTCTCTATCCACACTGTCCCCTCTCTCTATCCACACTGTCCCCTCTATCTATCCATACTGTCTCCTCTCTCTATAAACAGTGAACCCTCTCTCTATCCATACTGTCCCCTCTCTCTATCCACACTCTTCCCTCTCTCTATCCACACTGTCCCCTCTCTCTATCCATACTGTCCCCTCTCTCTATCCACACTGTTCCCTCTCTCTATCCACACTGTCCCCTCTCTCTATCCACACTGTCCACTCTCTCTATCCACACTGTCCCCTCTCTCAATCCACACTGCCCCCTCTCTCTATCCATACTGTCCCCTCTCTCGATACATACAGTCCCCTCTCTCGATCCATAATGTCCCCTCTATCGATCCATACTGTCCCCTCTCTATACATCCTGTCCCCTCTCTCTATCCATACTCTCCCCTCTCTCTATCCATACTGTCCCCTCTCTCTATCCACACTGTCCCCTCTCTCTATCCACACTGTCCCCTCTCTCGATCCATACTGTCCCCTCTCTCGGTCCATACTGTCCCCTCTCTCTATCCACACTGTCCCCTCTCTCTATCCACAGTGTCCCCTCTCTCTATCCACACTGTCCCCTCTCTCTATCCACACTGTCCCCTCTCTCTATCCACAGTGTCCCCTCTCTCTATCCACACTGTCCCCTCTCTCTATCCACACTGTCCCCTTCTCTATCCACAGTGTCCCCTCTCTCTATCCACACTGTCCCCTCTCTCTATCCACACAGTCCCCTCTCTCGATCCATACTGTCCCCTCTCTCTATCCACACTGTCCCCTCTCTCTATCCACAGTGTCCCCTCTCTCTATCCACACTGTCCCCTCTCTCTATCCACACTGTCCCCTCTCTCTATCCATACAGTCCCCTCTCTCTATCCACACTGTCCCCTCTCTCTATCCATACTGTCCCCTCTCTCTATCCACACTGTCCCCTCTCTCTATCCACACTGTCCCCTCTCTCTATCCACACTGTCCCCTCTTTCTATCCACACTGTCCCCTCTCTCGATCCATACTGTCCCCTCTCTCGATCCATACTGTCCCCTCTCTCTATCCATACAGTCCTCTCTCTCTATCCATATTGTCCCCTCTCTCTATCCATACAGTCCCCTCTCTCGATCCATACTGTCCCCTCTCTCAATCAATACTGTCCCCTCTCTCGATCCATACTGTCCCCTCTCTCTATCCATACAGTCCTCTCTCTCTATCCATACTGTCCCCTCTCTCTATCCATACAGTCCCCTCTCTCGATCCATACTGTCCCCTCATTCGATCCATACAGTCCTCTCTCTCGATCCATACTGTCCCCTCTCTCGATCCATACAGTCCCCTCTCTCGATCCATACAGCCCCCTCTCTCTATACATACAGTCCCCGCTCACGATCCATACAGTCCCCTCTCTCTATCCACACAGTCCCCTCTCTCGATCCATACTGTCCCCTCTCTCTATCCACACTGTCCCCTCTCTCTATCCACACTGTCCCCTTTCTCTATCCACACTGTCCCCTCTCTATCCACAGTGTCCCCTCTCTCTATCCACACTGTCCCCTCTCTCTATCCACACAGTCCCCTCTCTCGATCCATACTGTCCCCTCTCTCTATCCATACTGTCCACTCTCTCTATCCATACTGTCCCCTCTCTCTATCCATACTGTCCCCTCTCTCTATCCATACTGTCCCCTCTCTCTATCCACACTGTCCCCTCTCTCTATCCACACTGTCCCCTCTATCTATCCATACTGTCTCCTCTCTCTATAAACAGTGAACCCTCTCTCTATCCATACTGTCCCCTCTCTCTATCCACACTCTTCCCTCTCTCTATCCACACTGTCCCCTCTCTCTATCCATACTGTCCCCTCTCTCTATCCACACTGTTCCCTCTCTCTATCCACACTGTCCCCTCTCTCTATCCACACTGTCCACTCTCTCTATCCACACTGTCCCCTCTCTCAATCCACACTGCCCCCTCTCTCTATCCATACTGTCCCCTCTCTCGATACATACAGTCCCCTCTCTCGATCCATAATGTCCCCTCTATCGATCCATACTGTCCCCTCTCTATACATCCTGTCCCCTCTCTCTATCCATACTCTCCCCTCTCTCTATCCATACTGTCCCCTCTCTCTATCCACACTGTCCCCTCTCTCTATCCACACTGTCCCCTCTCTCGATCCACACTGTCCCCTCTCTCTATCCACCCTGTCCCCTCTCTCTATCCATACTGTCCCCTCTCTCTATCCATACTGTCCCCTCTCTCTATCCACACTGTCCCCTCTCTCTATCCACACTGTCCCCTCTCTCTATCCACACTGTCCCCTCTCTCTATCCACACTGTCCCCTCTCTCTATCCATACTGTCCCCTCTCTCGATACATACAGTCCCCTCTCTCGATCCATAATGTCCCCTCTATCGATCCATACTGTCCCCTCTCTATACATCCTGTCCCCTCTCTCTATCCATACTCTCCCCTCTCTCTATCCATACTGTCCCCTCTCTCTATCCACACTGTCCCCTCTCTCTATCCACACTGTCCCCTCTCTCTATCCACACTGTCCCCTCTCTCTATCCACCCTGTCCCCTCTCTCTATCCATACTGTCCCCTCTCTCTATCCATACTGTCCCCTCTCTCTATCCACACTGTCCCCTCTCTCTATCCACACTGTCCCCTCTCTCTATCCACACTGTCCCCTCTCTCTATCCATACTGTCCCCTCTCTCGATCCATACAGTCCACTCTCTCTATACATCCTGTCCCCTCTCTCTATCCATACTGTCCCCTCTCTCTATCCATACTGTCCCCTCTCTCTATCCACACTGTCCCCTCTCTCTATCCACACTGTCCCCTCTCTCGATCCATACTGTCCCCTCTCTCGGTCCATACTGTCCCCTCTCTCTATCCACACTGTCCCCTCTCTCTATCCACAGTGTCCCCTCTCTCTATCCACACTGTCCCCTCTCTCTATCCACACTGTCCCCTCTCTCTATCCACAGTGTCCCCTCTCTCTATCCACACTGTCCCCTCTCTCTATCCACACTGTCCCCTTCTCTATCCACAGTGTCCCCTCTCTCTATCCATACTGTCCCCTCTCTCTATCCACACAGTCCCCTCTCTCGATCCATACTGTCCCCTCTCTCTATCCACACTGTCCCCTCTCTCTATCCACACTGTCCCCGTTCTCTATCCACACTGTCCCCTCTCTATCCACAGTGTCCCCTCTCTCTATCCACACTGTCCCCTCTCTCTATCCACACAGTCCCCTCTCTCGATCCATACTGTCCCCTCTCTCTATCCATACTGTCCACTCTCTCTATCCATACTGTCCCCTCTCTCTATCCATACTGTCCCCTCTCTCTATCCATACTGTCCCCACTCTCTATCCACACTGTCCCCTCTCTCTATCCACACTGTCCCCTCTATCTATCCATACTGTCTCCTCTCTCTATAAACAGTGAACCCTCTCTCTATCCATACTGTCCCCTCTCTCTATCCACACTCTTCCCTCTCTCTATCCACACTGTCCCCTCTCTCTATCCATACTGTCCCCTCTCTCTATCCACACTGTTCCCTCTCTCTATCCACACTGTCCCCTCTCTCTATCCACACTGTCCACTCTCTCTATCCACACTGTCCCCTCTCTCAATCCACACTGCCCCCTCTCTCTATCCATACTGTCCCCTCTCTCGATACATACAGTCCCCTCTCTCGATCCATAATGTCCCCTCTATCGATCCATACTGTCCCCTCTATATACATCCTGTCCCCTCTCTCTATCCATACTCTCCCCTCTCTCTATCCATACTGTCCCCTCTCTCTATCCACACTGTCCCCTCTCTCTATCCACACTGTCCCCTCTCTCGATCCATACTGTCCCCTCTCTCGGTCCATACTGTCCCCTCTCTCTATCCACACTGTCCCCTCTCTCTATCGACAGTGTCCCCTCTCTCTATCCACACTGTCCCCTCTCTCTATCCACACTGTCCCCTCTCTCTATCCACAGTGTCCCCTCTCTCTATCCACACTGTCCCCTCTCTCTATCCACACTGTCCCCTTCTCTATCCACAGTGTCCCCTCTCTCTATCCACACTGTCCCCTCTCTCTATCCACACAGTCCCCTCTCTCGATCCATACTGTCCCCTCTCTCTATCCACACTGTCCCCTCTCTCTATCCACAGTGTCCCCTCTCTCTATCCACACTGTCCCCTCTCTCTATCCACACTGTCCCCTCTCTCTATCCATACAGTCCCCTCTCTCTATCCACACTGTCCCCTCTCTCTATCCACACTGTCCCCTCTCTCTATCCACACTGTCCCCTCTCTCTATCCACACTGTCCCCTCTTTCTATCCACACTGTCCCCTCTCTCGATCCATACTGTCCCCTCTCTCGATCCATACTGTCCCCTCTCTCTATCCACACTGTCCCCTCTCTCTATCCACAGTGTCCCCTCTCTCTATCCACACTGTCCCCTCTCTCTATCCACACTGTCCCCTCTCTCTATCCATACAGTCCCCTCTCTCTATCCACACTGTCCCCTCTCTCTATCCATACTGTCCCCTCTCTCTATCCACACTGTCCCCTCTCTCTATCCACACTGTCCCCTCTCTCTATCCACACTGTCCCCTCTTTCTATCCACACTGTCCCCTCTCTCTATCCATACTGTCCCCTCTCTCTATCCACACTCTTCCCTCTCTCTATCCACACTGTCCCCTCTCTCTATCCATACTGTCCCCTCTCTCTATCCACACTGTTCCCTCTCTCTATCCACACTGTCCCCTCTCTCTATCCACACTGTCCACTCTCTCTATCCACACTGTCCCCTCTCTCAATCCACACTGCCCCCTCTCTCTATCCATACTGTCCCCTCTCTCGATACATACAGTCCCCTCTCTCGATCCATAATGTCCCCTCTATCGATCCATACTGTCCCCTCTCTATACATCCTGTCCCCTCTCTCTATCCATACTCTCCCCTCTCTCTATCCATACTGTCCCCTCTCTCTATCCACACTGTCCCCTCTCTCTATCCACACTGTCCCCTCTCTCGATCCATACTGTCCCCTCTCTCGGTCCATACTGTCCCCTCTCTCTATCCACACTGTCCCCTCTCTCTATCCACAGTGTCCCCTCTCTCTATCCACACTGTCCCCTCTCTCTATCCACACTGTCCCCTCTCTCTATCCACAGTGTCCCCTCTCTCTATCCACACTGTCCCCTCTCTCTATCCACACTGTCCCCTTCTCTATCCACAGTGTCCCCTCTCTCTATCCACACTGTCCCCTCTCTCTATCCACACAGTCCCCTCTCTCGATCCATACTGTCCCCTCTCTCTATCCACACTGTCCCCTCTCTCTATCCACAGTGTCCCCTCTCTCTATCCACACTGTCCCCTCTCTCTATCCACACTGTCCCCTCTCTCTATCCATACAGTCCCCTCTCTCTATCCACACTGTCCCCTCTCTCTATCCATACTGTCCCCTCTCTCTATCCACACTGTCCCCTCTCTCTATCCACACTGTCCCCTCTCTCTATCCACACTGTCCCCTCTTTCTATCCACACTGTCCCCTCTCTCGATCCATACTGTCCCCTCTCTCGATCCATACTGTCCCCTCTCTCTATCCATACAGTCCTCTCTCTCTATCCATATTGTCCCCTCTCTCTATCCATACAGTCCCCTCTCTCGATCCATACTGTCCCCTCTCTCAATCAATACTGTCCCCTCTCTCGATCCATACTGCCCCCTCTCTCTATCCATACAGTCCTCTCTCTCTATCCATACTGTCCCCTCTCTCTATCCATACAGTCCCCTCTCTCGATCCATACTGTCCCCTCACTCGATCCATACAGTCCTCTCTCTCGATCCATACTGTCCCCTCTCTCGATCCATACAGTCCCCTCTCTCGATCCATACTGTCCCCTCACTCGATCCATACAGTCCTCTCTCTCGATCCATACTGTCCCCTCTCTCTATCCATACAGTCCCCTCTCTCGATCCATACTGTCCCCTCACTCGATCCATACAGTCCTCTCTCTCGATCCATACTGTCCCCTCTCTCGATCCATACAGTCCCCTCTCTCTATCCATACAGTCCCCTCTCTCTATCCACACTGTCCCCTCTCTCTATCCACAGTGTCCCCTCTCTCTATCCACACTGTCCCCTCTCTCTATCCACACTGTCCCCTCTCTCTATCCACAGTGTCCCCTCTCTCTATCCACACTGTCCCCTCTCTCTATCCACACTGTCCCCTTCTCTATCCACAGTGTCCCCTCTCTCTATCCATACTGTCCCCTCTCTCTATCCACACAGTCCCCTCTCTCGATCCATACTGTCCCCTCTCTCTATCCACACTGTCCCCTCTCTCTATCCACACTGTCCCCGTTCTCTATCCACACTGTCCCCTCTCTATCCACAGTGTCCCCTCTCTCTATCCACACTGTCCCCTCTCTCTATCCACACAGTCCCCTCTCTCGATCCATACTGTCCCCTCTCTCTATCCATACTGTCCACTCTCTCTATCCATACTGTCCCCTCTCTCTATCCATACTGTCCCCTCTCTCTATCCATACTGTCCCCTCTCTCTATCCACACTGTCCCCTCTCTCTATCCACACTGTCCCCTCTATCTATCCATACTGTCTCCTCTCTCTATAAACAGTGAACCCTCTCTCTATCCATACTGTCCCCTCTCTCTATCCACACTCTTCCCTCTCTCTATCCACACTGTCCCCTCTCTCTATCCATACTGTCCCCTCTCTCTATCCACACTGTTCCCTCTCTCTATCCACACTGTCCCCTCTCTCTATCCACACTGTCCACTCTCTCTATCCACACTGTCCCCTCTCTCAATCCACACTGCCCCCTCTCTCTATCCATACTGTCCCCTCTCTCGATACATACAGTCCCCTCTCTCGATCCATAATGTCCCCTCTATCGATCCATACTGTCCCCTCTCTATACATCCTGTCCCCTCTCTCTATCCATACTCTCCCCTCTCTCTATCCATACTGTCCCCTCTCTCTATCCACACTGTCCCCTCTCTCTATCCACACTGTCCCCTCTCTCGATCCATACTGTCCCCTCTCTCGGTCCATACTGTCCCCTCTCTCTATCCACACTGTCCCCTCTCTCTATCCACAGTGTCCCCTCTCTCTATCCACACTGTCCCCTCTCTCTATCCACACTGTCCCCTCTCTCTATCCACAGTGTCCCCTCTCTCTATCCACACTGTCCCCTCTCTCTATCCACACTGTCCCCTTCTCTATCCACAGTGTCCCCTCTCTCTATCCACACTGTCCCCTCTCTCTATCCACACAGTCCCCTCTCTCGATCCATACTGTCCCCTCTCTCTATCCACACTGTCCCCTCTCTCTATCCACAGTGTCCCCTCTCTCTATCCACACTGTCCCCTCTCTCTATCCACACTGTCCCCTCTCTCTATCCATACAGTCCCCTCTCTCTATCCACACTGTCCCCTCTCTCTATCCATACTGTCCCCTCTCTCTATCCACACTGTCCCCTCTCTCTATCCACACTGTCCCCTCTCTCTATCCACACTGTCCCCTCTTTCTATCCACACTGTCCCCTCTCTCGATCCATACTGTCCCCTCTCTCGATCCATACTGTCCCCTCTCTCTATCCATACAGTCCTCTCTCTCTATCCATATTGTCCCCTCTCTCTATCCATACAGTCCCCTCTCTCGATCCATACTGTCCCCTCTCTCAATCAATACTGTCCCCTCTCTCGATCCATACTGTCCCCTCTCTCTATCCATACAGTCCTCTCTCTCTATCCATACTGTCCCCTCTCTCTATCCATACAGTCCCCTCTCTCGATCCATACTGTCCCCTCACTCGATCCATACAGTCCTCTCTCTCGATCCATACTGTCCCCTCTCTCGATCCATACAGTCCCCTCTCTCGATCCATACAGCCCCCTCTCTCTATACATACAGTCCCCGCTCACGATCCATACAGTCCCCTCTCTCTATCCACACAGTCCCCTCTCTCGATCCATACTGTCCCCTCTCTCTATCCACACTGTCCCCTCTCTCTATCCACACTGTCCCCTTTCTCTATCCACACTGTCCCCTCTCTATCCACAGTGTCCCCTCTCTCTATCCACACTGTCCCCTCTCTCTATCCACACAGTCCCCTCTCTCGATCCATACTGTCCCCTCTCTCTATCCATACTGTCCACTCTCTCTATCCATACTGTCCCCTCTCTCTATCCATACTGTCCCCTCTCTCTATCCATACTGTCCCCTCTCTCTATCCACACTGTCCCCTCTCTCTATCCACACTGTCCCCTCTATCTATCCATACTGTCTCCTCTCTCTATAAACAGTGAACCCTCTCTCTATCCATACTGTCCCCTCTCTCTATCCACAATCTTCCCTCTCTCTATCCGCACTGTCCCATCTCTCTATCCATACTGTCCCCTCTCTCTATCCACACTGTTCCCTCTCTCTATCCACACTGTCCCCTCTCTCTATCCACACTGTCCACTCTCTCTATCCACACTGTCCCCTCTCTCAATCCACACTGCCCCCTCTCTCTATCCATACTGTCCCCTCTCTCGATACATACAGTCCCCTCTCTCGATCCATAATGTCCCCTCTATCGATCCATACTGTCCACTCTCTATACATCCTGTCCCCTCTCTCTATCCATACTCTCCCCTCTCTCTATCCATACTGTCCCCTCTCTCTATCCACACTGTCCCCTCTCTCTATCCACACTGTCCCCTCTCTCTATCCACACTGTCCCCTCTCTCTATCCACACTGTCCCCTCTCTCTATCCACACTGTCCCCTCTCTCTATCCACACTGTCCCCTCTCTCTATCCACCCTGTCCCCTCTCTCTATCCATACTGTCCCCTCTCTCTATCCATACTGTCCCCTCTCTCTATCCACACTGTCCCCTCTCTCTATCCACACTGTCCCCTCTCTCTATCCACACTGTCCCCTCTCTCTATCCACACTGTCCCCTCTCTCTATCCATACTGTCCCCTCTCTCGATCCATACAGTCCACTCTCTCTATACATCCTGTCCCCTCTCTCTATCCATACTGTCCCCTCTCTCTATCCATACTGTCCCCTCTCTCTATCCACACTGTCCCCTCTCTCTATCCACACTGTCCCCTCTCTCGATCCATACTGTCCCCTCTCTCGGTCCATACTGTCCCCTCTCTCTATCCACACTGTCCCCTCTCTCTATCCACAGTGTCCCCTCTCTCTATCCACACTGTCCCCTCTCTCTATCCACACTGTCCCCTCTCTCTATCCACAGTGTCCCCTCTCTCTATCCACACTGTCCCCTCTCTCTATCCACACTGTCCCCTTCTCTATCCACAGTGTCCCCTCTCTCTATCCATACTGTCCCCTCTCTCTATCCACACAGTCCCCTCTCTCGATCCATACTGTCCCCTCTCTCTATCCACACTGTCCCCTCTCTCTATCCACACTGTCCCCGTTCTCTATCCACACTGTCCCCTCTCTATCCACAGTGTCCCCTCTCTCTATCCACACTGTCCCCTCTCTCTATCCACACAGTCCCCTCTCTCGATCCATACTGTCCCCTCTCTCTATCCATACTGTCCACTCTCTCTATCCATACTGTCCCCTCTCTCTATCCATACTGTCCCCTCTCTCTATCCATACTGTCCCCTCTCTCTATCCACACTGTCCCCTCTCTCTATCCACACTGTCCCCTCTATCTATCCATACTGTCTCCTCTCTCTATAAACAGTGAACCCTCTCTCTATCCATACTGTCCCCTCTCTCTATCCACACTCTTCCCTCTCTCTATCCACACTGTCCCCTCTCTCTATCCATACTGTCCCCTCTCTCTATCCACACTGTTCCCTCTCTCTATCCACACTGTCCCCTCTCTCTATCCACACTGTCCACTCTCTCTATCCACACTGTCCCCTCTTTCTATCCACACTGTCCCCTCTCTCGATCCATACTGTCCCCTCTCTCGATCCATACTGTCCCCTCTCTCTATCCATACAGTCCTCTCTCTCTATCCATATTGTCCCCTCTCTCTATCCATACAGTCCCCTCTCTCTATCCACACTGTCCCCTCTCTCTATCCACACAGTCCCCTCTCTCGATCCATACTGTCCCCTCTCTCTATCCATACTGTCCACTCTCTCTATCCATACTGTCCCCTCTCTCTATCCATACTGTCCCCTCTCTCTATCCATACTGTCCCCTCTCTCTATCCACAGTGTCCCCTCTCTCTATCCACACTGTCCCCTCTCTCTATCCACACTGTCCCCTCTCTCTATCCACATTGTCCCCTATCTCTATCCACACTGTCCCCTCTCTCTATCCACACAGTCCCCTCTCTCGATCCATACTGTCCCCTCTCTCTATCCACACTGTCCCCTCTCTCTATCCACAGTGTCCCCTCTCTCTATCCACACTGTCCCCTCTCTCTATCCACACTGTCCCCTCTCTCTATCCATACAGTCCCGTCTCTCTATCCAAACTGTCCTCTAGCTCTATCCACACTGTCCCCTCTCTCTATCCATACTGTCCCCTCTCTCTATCCATACTGTCCCCTCTCTCTATCCACACTGTCCCCTCTCTCTATCCACACTGTCCCCTCTCTCTATCCACACTGTCCCCTCTCTCTATCCACACTGTCCCCTCTCTCTATCCACCCTGTCCCCTCTCTCTATCCATACTGTCCCCTCTCTCTATCCATACTGTCCCCTCTCTCTATCCACACTGTCCCCTCCCTCTATCCACACTGTCCCCTCTCTCTATCCACACTGTCCCCTCTCTCTATCCATACTGTCCCCTCTCTCGATCCATACAGTCCCCTCTCTCGATCCATACTGTCCCCTCTCTCGATCCATACTGTCCTCTCTCTCTATCCACACTGTCCTCTCCCTCTATCCACACTGTCCCCTCTCTCTATCCACACTGTCCCCTCTCTTTATCCATACAGTCCCCTCTCTCGATCCATACTGTCCCCTCTCTCGATCCATACATTCCCCTCTCTCTATACATCCTGTCCCCTCTCTCTATCCATACTGTCCCCTCTCTCTATCCATACTGTCCCCTCTCTCTATCCACACTGTCCCCTCTCTCTATCCACACTGTCCCCTCTCTCGATCCATACTGTCCCCTCTCTCGGTCCATACTGTCCCCTCTCTCTATCCACACTGTCCCCTCTCTCTATCCACAGTGTCCCCTCTCTCTATCCACACTGTCCCCTCTCTCTATCCACACTGTCCCCTCTCTCTATCCACAGTGTCCCCTCTCTCTATCCACACTGTCCCCTCTCTCTATCCACACTGTCCCCTCTCTCTATCCACATTGTCCCCTCTCTCTATCCACACTGTCCCCTCTCTCTATCCACACAGTCCCCTCTCTCGATCCATACTGTCCCCTCTCTCTATCCACACTGTCCCCTCTCTCTATCCACAGTGTCCCCTCTCTCTATCCACACTGTCCCCTCTCTCTATCCACACTGTCCCCTCTCTCTATCCATACAGTCCCCTCTCTCTATCCAAACTGTCCTCTAGCTCTATCCACACTGTCCCCTCTCTCTATCCATACTGTCCCCTCTCTCTATCCATACTGTCCCCTCTCTCTATCCACACTGTCCCCTCTCTCTATCCACACTGTCCCCTCTCTCTATCCACACTGTCCCCTCTCTCTATCCACACTGTCCCCTCTCTCTATCCACCCTGTCCCCTCTCTCTATCCATACTGTCCCCTCTCTCTATCCATACTGTCCCCTCTCTCTATCCACACTGTCCCCTCTCTCTATCCACACTGTCCCCTCTCTCTATCCACACTGTCCCCTCTCTCTATCCACACTGTCCCCTCTCTCTATCCATACTGTCCCCTCTCTCGATCCATACAGTCCACTCTCTCTATACATCCTGTCCCCTCTCTCTATCCATACTGTCCCCTCTCTCTATCCATACTGTCCCCTCTCTCTATCCACACTGTCCCCTCTCTCTATCCACACTGTCCCCTCTCTCGATCCATACTGTCCCCTCTCTCGGTCCATACTGTCCCCTCTCTCTATCCACACTGTCCCCTCTCTCTATCCACAGTGTCCCCTCTCTCTATCCACACTGTCCCCTCTCTCTATCCACACTGTCCCCTCTCTCTATCCACAGTGTCCCCTCTCTCTATCCACACTGTCCCCTCTCTCTATCCACACTGTCCCCTTCTCTATCCACAGTGTCCCCTCTCTCTATCCATACTGTCCCCTCTCTCTATCCACACAGTCCCCTCTCTCGATCCATACTGTCCCCTCTCTCTATCCACACTGTCCCCTCTCTCTATCCACACTGTCCCCGTTCTCTATCCACACTGTCCCCTCTCTATCCACAGTGTCCCCTCTCTCTATCCACACTGTCCCCTCTCTCTATCCACACAGTCCCCTCTCTCGATCCATACTGTCCCCTCTCTCTATCCATACTGTCCACTCTCTCTATCCATACTGTCCCCTCTCTCTATCCATACTGTCCCCTCTCTCTATCCATACTGTCCCCTCTCTCTATCCACACTGTCCCCTCTCTCTATCCACACTGTCCCCTCTATCTATCCATACTGTCTCCTCTCTCTATAAACAGTGAACCCTCTCTCTATCCATACTGTCCCCTCTCTCTATCCACACTCTTCCCTCTCTCTATCCACACTGTCCCCTCTCTCTATCCATACTGTCCCCTCTCTCTATCCACACTGTTCCCTCTCTCTATCCACACTGTCCCCTCTCTCTATCCACACTGTCCACTCTCTCTATCCACACTGTCCCCTCTCTCAATCCACACTGCCCCCTCTCTCTATCCATACTGTCCCCTCTCTCGATACATACAGTCCCCTCTCTCGATCCATAATGTCCCCTCTATCGATCCATACTGTCCCCTCTCTATACATCCTGTCCCCTCTCTCTATCCATACTCTCCCCTCTCTCTATCCATACTGTCCCCTCTCTCTATCCACACTGTCCCCTCTCTCTATCCACACTGTCCCCTCTCTCGATCCATACTGTCCCCTCTCTCGGTCCATACTGTCCCCTCTCTCTATCCACACTGTCCCCTCTCTCTATCCACAGTGTCCCCTCTCTCTATCCACACTGTCCCCTCTCTCTATCCACACTGTCCCCTCTCTCTATCCACAGTGTCCCCTCTCTCTATCCACACTGTCCCCTCTCTCTATCCACACTGTCCCCTTCTCTATCCACAGTGTCCCCTCTCTCTATCCACACTGTCCCCTCTCTCTATCCACACAGTCCCCTCTCTCGATCCATACTGTCCCCTCTCTCTATCCACACTGTCCCCTCTCTCTATCCACAGTGTCCCCTCTCTCTATCCACACTGTCCCCTCTCTCTATCCACACTGTCCCCTCTCTCTATCCATACAGTCCCCTCTCTCTATCCACACTGTCCCCTCTCTCTATCCATACTGTCCCCTCTCTCTATCCACACTGTCCCCTCTCTCTATCCACACTGTCCCCTCTCTCTATCCACACTGTCCCCTCTTTCTATCCACACTGTCCCCTCTCTCGATCCATACTGTCCCCTCTCTCGATCCATACTGTCCCCTCTCTCTATCCATACGGTCCTCTCTCTCTATCCATATTGTCCCCTCTCTCTATCCATACAGTCCCCTCTCTCGATCCATACTGTCCCCTCTCTCAATCAATACTGTCCCCTCTCTCGATCCATACTGTCCCCTCTCTCTATCCATACAGTCCTCTCTCTCTATCCATACTGTCCCCTCTCTCTATCCATACAGTCCCCTCTCTCGATCCATACTGTCCCCTCACTCGATCCATACAGTCCTCTCTCTCGATCCATACTGTCCCCTCTCTCGATCCATACAGTCCCCTCTCTCGATCCATACAGCCCCCTCTCTCTATACATACAGTCCCCGCTCACGATCCATACAGTCCCCTCTCTCTATCCACACAGTCCCCTCTCTCGATCCATACTGTCCCCTCTCTCTATCCACACTGTCCCCTCTCTCTATCCACACTGTCCCCTTTCTCTATCCACACTGTCCCCTCTCTATCCACAGTGTCCCCTCTCTCTATCCACACTGTCCCCTCTCTCTATCCACACAGTCCCCTCTCTCGATCCATACTGTCCCCTCTCTCTATCCATACTGTCCACTCTCTCTATCCATACTGTCCCCTCTCTCTATCCATACTGTCCCCTCTCTCTATCCATACTGTCCCCTCTCTCTATCCACACTGTCCCCTCTCTCTATCCACACTGTCCCCTCTATCTATCCATACTGTCTCCTCTCTCTATAAACAGTGAACCCTCTCTCTATCCATACTGCCCCCTCTCTCTATCCACACTCTTCCCTCTCTCTATCCACACTGTCCCCTCTCTCTATCCATACTGTCCCCTCTCTCTATCCACACTGTTCCCTCTCTCTATCCACACTGTCCCCTCTCTCTATCCACACTGTCCACTCTCTCTATCCACACTGTCCCCTCTCTCAATCCACACTGCCCCCTCTCTCTATCCATACTGTCCCCTCTCTCGATACATACAGTCCCCTCTCTCGATCCATAATGTCCCCTCTATCGATCCATACTGTCCCCTCTCTATACATCCTGTCCCCTCTCTCTATCCATACTCTCCCCTCTCTCTATCCATACTGTCCCCTCTCTCTATCCACACTGTCCCCTCTCTCTATCCACACTGTCCCCTCTCTCGATCCATACTGTCCCCTCTCTCGGTCCATACTGTCCCCTCTCTCTATCCACACTGTCCCCTCTCTCTATCCACAGTGTCCCCTCTCTCTATCCACACTGTCCCCTCTCTCTATCCACACTGTCCCCTCTCTCTATCCACAGTGTCCCCTCTCTCTATCCACACTGTCCCCTCTCTCTATCCACACTGTCCCCTTCTCTATCCACAGTGTCCCCTCTCTCTATCCACACTGTCCCCTCTCTCTATCCACACAGTCCCCTCTCTCGATCCATACTGTCCCCTCTCTCTATCCACACTGTCCCCTCTCTCTATCCACAGTGTCCCCTCTCTCTATCCACACTGTCCCCTCTCTCTATCCACACTGTCCCCTCTCTCTATCCATACAGTCCCCTCTCTCTATCCACACTGTCCCCTCTCTCTATCCATACTGTCCCCTCTCTCTATCCACACTGTCCCCTCTCTCTATCCACACTGTCCCCTCTCTCTATCCACACTGTCCCCTCTTTCTATCCACACTGTCCCCTCTCTCGATCCATACTGTCCCCTCTCTCGATCCATACTGTCCCCTCTCTCTATCCATACAGTCCTCTCTCTCTATCCATATTGTCCCCTCTCTCTATCCATACAGTCCCCTCTCTCGATCCATACTGTCCCCTCTCTCAATCAATACTGTCCCCTCTCTCGATCCATACTGTCCCCTCTCTCTATCCATACAGTCCTCTCTCTCTATCCATACTGTCCCCTCTCTCTATCCATACAGTCCCCTCTCTCGATCCATACTGTCCCCTCACTCGATCCATACAGTCCTCTCTCTCGATCCATACTGTCCCCTCTCTCGATCCATACAGTCCCCTCTCTCGATCCATACAGCCCCCTCTCTCTATACATACAGTCCCCGCTCACGATCCATACAGTCCCCTCTCTCGATCCACACAGTCCCCTCTCTCGATCCATAATGTCCCCTCTCTCGATCCACACAGTCCCCTCTCTCTATCCATACTGTCCCCTCTCTCGATCCATACTGTCCCCT
The DNA here is from genome assembly GCF_044704955.1 of Pristiophorus japonicus. Classification (NCBI taxonomy): domain Eukaryota; kingdom Metazoa; phylum Chordata; class Chondrichthyes; family Pristiophoridae; genus Pristiophorus; species Pristiophorus japonicus. The sequence continues at coordinate 54,038,860 of NC_091999.1, forward strand.
CTCTCGATCCATACTGTCCCCTCTCTCGATCCACACTGTTCCCTCTCTCTATCCATACTGTCCCCTCTCTCTATCCATACTGTCCCCTCTCTCTATCCATACTGTCCCCTCTCTCTTTCCATACAGTCCCCTCTCTCTATACATACAGTCCCTTCTCACGATCCATACAGTCCCCTCTCTCGATCCACACAGTCCCCTCTCTCGATCCATAATGTCCCCTCTCTCGATCCACACAGTCCCCTCTCTCTATCCATACTGTCCCCTCTCTCGATCCATACTGTCCCCTCTCTCGATCCATACTGTCCCCTCTCTCGATCCACACTGTCCCCTCACTCTATCCATACTGTCCCCTCTCTCGAACCATACTGTCCCCTCTCTATCCACACTGTCCCCTCTCTCTATCCATGCTGTCCCCTCTCTCTATCCATACAGTCCCCTATCTCAATCCATACTGTCCCCTCTCTCTATCCATTCAGTCCCCTCTCTCGATCCATACAGTCCCCTCTCTCTATCCATACTGTCCCCTCTCTCTATCCATACTGTCCCCTTTCTCTATCCATACAGTCCCCTCTCTCTATCCATACAGTCCCCTCTCTCTATACATAGTCCCCTCTCACGATCCATACAGTCCCCTCTCTCGATACATACAGACCCCTCTCTCGATCCATACTGTTCCCTCTCTCTATCCATACAATCCCCTCTCTCTATCCACACTGTCCCCTCTCTCTATCCACACAGTCCCCTCTCTCGATCCATACTGTCCCCTATCTCTATGCATACTCTCCCCTCTCTCTATCCATACTGTCCCCTCTCTCTATCCATACTGTCCACTCTCTCTATCCATACTGTCCCCTCTCTCTATCCATACTGTCCCCTCTCTCTATCCATACTGTCCCCTCTCTCTATCCACACTGTCCCCTCTCTCTATGCACACTGTCCCCTCTATCTATCCACACTGTCTCCTCTCTCTATAAACACTGTCCCCTCTCTCTGTCCATACTGTCCCCTCTCTCTATCCACACTATTCCCTCTCTCTATCCACACTGTCCCCTCTCTCTATCCACACTGTCCCCTCTCTCTATCCACACTGTCCCCTCTCTCTATCCACACTGTCCCCTCTCTCTATCCACACTGTCCCCTCTCTCTATCCACACTGTCCCCTCTCTCAATCCATACTGTCCCCTCTCTCTATCCATACTGTCCCCTCTCTCGATACATACAGTCCCCTCTCTCGATCCATAATGTCCCCTCTCTCGATCCATACTGTCCCCTCTCTCTATACATCCTGTCCCCTCTCTCTATCCATACTGTCCCCTCTCTCTATCCACACTGTCCCCTCTCTCTATCCACACTGTCCCCTCTCTCTATCCACACTGTCCCCTCTCTCGATCCATACTGTCCCCTCTCTCGGTCCATACTGTCCCCTCTCTCTATCCACACTGTCCCCTCTCTCTATCCACAGTGTCCCCTCTCTCTATCCACACTGTCCCCTCTCTCTATCCACACTGTCCTCTCTCTCTATCCACAGTGTCCCCTCTCTCTATCCACACTGTCCCCTCTCTCTATCCACACTGTCCCCTCTCTCTATCCACATTGTCCCCTATCTCTATCCACACTGTCCCCTCTCTCTATCCACACAGTCCCCTCTCTCGATCCATACTGTCCCCTCTCTCTATCCACACTGTCCCCTCTCTCTATCCACAGTGTCCCCTCTCTCTATCCACACTGTCCCCTCTCTCTATCCACACTGTCCCCTCTCTCTATCCATACAGTCCCCTCTCTCTATCCAAACTGTCCTCTAGCTCTATCCACACTGTCCCCTCTCTCTATCCATACTGTCCCCTCTCTCTATCCATACTGTCCCCTCTCTCTATCCACACTGTCCCCTCTCTCTATCCACACTGTCCCCTCTCTCTATCCACACTGTCCCTTCTCTCTATCCACACTGTCCCCTCTCTCTATCCACCCTGTCCCCTCTCTCTATCCATACTGTCCCCTCTCTCTATCCATACTGTCCCCTCTCTCTATCCACACTGTCCCCTCTCTCTATCCACACTGTCCCCTCTCTCTATCCACACTGTCCCCTCTCTCTATCCATACTGTCCCCTCTCTCGATCCATACAGTCCCCTCTCTCCATCCATACTGTCCCCTCTCTCGATCCATACTGTCCCCTCTCTCTATCCACACTGTCCTCTCCCTCTATCCACACTGTCCCCTCTCTCTATCCACACTGTCCCCTCTCTTTATCCATACAGTCCCCTCTCTCGATCCATACTGTCCCCTCTCTCGATCCATACTGTCCCCTCTCTCTATACATCCTGTCCCCTCTCTCTATCCATACTGTCCCCTCTCTCTATCCATACTGTCCCCTCTCACTATCCACACTGTCCCCTCTCTCTATCCACACTGTCCCCTCTCTCGATCCATACTGTCCCCTCTCTCGGTCCATACTGTCCCCTCTCTCTATCCACACTGTCCCCTCTCTCTATCCACAGTGTCCCCTCTCTCTATCCACACTGTCCCCTCTCTCTATCCACACTGTCCCCTCTCTCTATCCACAGTGTCCCCTCTCTCTATCCACATTGTCCCCTCTCTCTATCCACACTGTCCCCTCTCTCTATCCACCCTGTCCCCTCTCTCTATCCATACTGTCCCCTCTCTCTATCCACACTGTCCCCTCTCTCTATCCACACTGTCCCCTCTCTCTATCCACACTGTCCCCTCTCTCTATCCACACTGTCCCCTCTCTCTATCCACACAGTCCCCTCTCTCGATCCATACTGTCCCCTCTCTCTATCCATACTGTCCCCTCTCTCTATCCATACTGTCCCCTCTCTCTATCCACACTGTCCCCTCTCTCTATCCACACTGTCCCCTCTCTCTATCCACACTGTCCCCTCTCTCTATCCACACTGTCCCCTCTCTCTATCCACACTGTCCCCTCTCTCTATCCACCCTGTCCCCTCTCTCTATCCATACTGTCCCCTCTCTCTATCCATACTGTCCCCTCTCTCTATCCACACTGTCCCCTCTCTCTATCCACACTGTCCCCTCTCTCTATCCACACTGTCCCCTCTCTCTATCCACACTGTCCCCTCTCTCTATCCATACTGTCCCCTCTCTCGATCCATACAGTCCCCTCTCTCGATCCATACTGTCCCCTCTCTCGATCCATACTGTCCCCTCTCTCTATCCACACTGTCCTCTCCCTCTATCCACACTGTCCCCTCTCTCTATCCACACTGTCCCCTCTCTTTATCCATACAGTCCCCTCTCTCGATCTATACTGTCCCCTCTCTCGATCCATACTGTCCCCTCTCTCTATCCAAACTGTCCCCTCTCTCTATCCACAGTGTCCCCTCTCTCTTTCCACACTGTCCCCTCTCTCTAACCACACTGTCCCCTCTCTCTATCCACAGTGTCCCCTCTCTCTATCCACACTGTCCCCTCTCTCTATCCACACTGTCCCCTCTCTATCCACAGTGTCCCCTCTCTCTATCCACAGTATCCCCTCTCTCTATCCACACAGTCCCCTCTCTCGATCCATACTGTCCCCTCTCTCTATGCATACTGTCCCCTCTCTCTATCCATACTGTCCCCTCTCTCTATCCATACTGTCCACTCTCTCTATCCATACTGTCCCCTCTCTCTATCCATACTGTCCCCTCTCTCTATCCATACTGTCCCCTCTCTCTATCCACACTGTCCCCTCTCTCTATCCACACTGTCCCCTCTATCTATCCATACTGTCTCCTCTCTCTATAAACACTGTCCCCTCTCTCTATCTATACTGTCCCCTCTCTCTATCCACACTCTTCCCTCTCTCTATCCACACTGTCCCCTCTCTCTATCCACACTGTCCCCTCTCTCTATCCACACTGTCGCCTCTCTCTATCCACACTGTCCCCTCTCTCTATCCACACTGTCCCCTCTCTCTATCCACACTGTCCCCTCTCTCAATCCACACTGTCCCCTCTCTCTATCCATACTGTCCCCTCTCTCGATACATACTGTCCCCTCTCTCGATCCATAATGTCCCCTCTCTCGATCCATACTGTGTCCTCTCTCTATACATCCTGTCCCCTCTCTCTATCCATACTGTCCCCTCTCTCTATCCATACTGTCCCCTCTCTCTATCCACACTGTCCCCTCTCTCTATCCACACTGTCCCCTCTCTCGATCCATACTGTCCCCTCTCTCGGTCCATACTGTCCCCTCTCTCTATCCACACTGTCCCCTCTCTCTATCCACAGTGTCCCCTCTCTCTATCCACACTGTCCCCTCTCTCTATCCACACTGTCCCCTCTCTCTATCCACAGTGTCCCCTCTCTCTATCCACACTGTCCCCTCTCTCTATCCACACTGTCCCCTCACTCTATCCACAGTGTCCCCTCTCTCTATCCACACTGTCCCCTCTCTCTATCCACACAGTCCCCTCTCTCGATCCATACTGTGCCCTCTCTCTATCCACACTGTCCCCTCTCTCTATCCACAGTGTCCCCTCTCTCTATCCACACTGTCCCCTCTCTCGATCCACACTGTCCCCTCTCTCTATCCATACAGTCCCCTCTCTCTATCCAAACTGTCCTCTAGCTCTATCCACACTGTCCCCTCTCTCTATCCATACTGTCCCCTCTCTCTATCCATACTGTCCCCTCTCTCTATCCACACTGTCCCCTCTCTCTATCCACACTGTCCCCTCTCACTATCCACACTGTCCCCTCTCTCTATCCACACTGTCCCCTCTCTCTATCCACACTGTCCCCTCTCTCTATCCACACTGTCCCCTCTCTCTATCCACACTGTCCCCTCTCTCTATCCATACTGTCCCCTCTCTCTAACCACACTGTCCCCTCTCTCTATCCACACAGTCCCCTCTATCTATCCACACTGTCTCCTCTCTCTATAAACACTGTCCCCTCTCTCTGTCCATACTGTCCCCTCTCTCTATCCACACTATTCCCTCTCTCTATCCACACTGTCCCCTCTCTCTATCCACACTGTCCCCTCTCTCTATCCACACTGTCCCCTCTCTCTATCCACACTGTCCCCTCTCTCTATCCACACTGTCCCCTCTCTCTATCCACACTGTCCCCTCTCTCAATCCATACTGTCCCCTCTCTCTATCCATACTGTCCCCTCTCTCGATACATACAGTCCCCTCTCTCGATCCATAATGTCCCCTCTCTCGATCCATACTGTCCCCTCTCTCTATACATCCTGTCCCCTCTCTCTATCCATACTGTCCCCTCTCTCTATCCACACTGTCCCCTCTCTCTATCCACACTGTCCCCTCTCTCTATCCACACTGTCCCCTCTCTCGATCCATACTGTCCCCTCTCTCGGTCCATACTGTCCCCTCTCTCTATCCACTCTGTCCCCTCTCTCTATCCACAGTGTCCCCTCTCTCTATCCACACTGTCCCCTCTCTCTATCCACACTGTCCCCTCTCTCTATCCACAGTGTCCCCTCTCTCTATCCACACTGTCCCCTCTCTCTATCCACACTGTCCCCTCTCTCTATCCACATTGTCCCCTATCTCTATCCACACTGTCCCCTCTCTCTATCCACACAGTCCCCTCTCTCGATCCATACTGTCCCCTCTCTCTATCCACACTGTCCCCTCTCTCTATCCACACTGTCCCCTCTCTCTATCCACATTGTCCCCTATCTCTATCCACACTGTCCCCTCTCTCTATCCACACAGTCCCCTCTCTCGATCCATACTGTCCCCTCTCTCTATCCACACTGTCCCCTCTCTCTATCCACACTGTCCCCTCTCTCTATCCACACTGTCCCCTCTCTCTATCCATACTGTCCCCTCTCTCGATCCATACAGTCCCCTCTCTCGATCCATACTGTCCCCTCTCTCGATCCATACTGTCCCCTCTCTCTATCCACACTGTCCTCTCCCTCTATCCACACTGTCCCCTCTCTCTATCCACACTGTCCCCTCTCTTTATCCATACAGTCCCCTCTCTCGATCCATACTGTCCCCTCTCTCGATCCATACTGTCCCCTCTCTCTATACATCCTGTCCCCTCTCTCTATCCATACTGTCCCCTCTCTCTATCCATACTGTCCCCTCTCTCTATCCACACTGTCCCCTCTCTCTATCCACACTGTCCCCTCTCTCGATCCATACTGTCCCCTCTCTCGGTCCATACTGTCCCCTCTCTCTATCCACACTGTCCCCTCTCTCTATCCACAGTGTCCCCTCTCTCTATCCACACTGTCCCCTCTCTCTATCCATACTGTCCCCTCTCTCTATCCACACTGTCCCCTCTCTCTATCCACACTGTCCCCTCTCTCTATCCACACTGTCCCCTCTCTCTATCCACACTGTCCCCTCTCTCTATCCATACTGTCCCCTCTCTCGATCCATACAGTCCCCTCTCTCGATCCATACTGTCCCCTCTCTCGATCCATACTGTCCCCTCTCTCTATCCACACTGTCCTCTCCCTCTATCCACACTGTCCCCTCTCTCTATCCACACTGTCCCCTCTCTTTATCCATACAGTCCCCTCTCTCGATCCATACTGTCCCCTCTCTCGATCCATACTGTCCCCTCTCTCTATCCAAACTGTCCCCTCTCTCTATCCACAGTGTCCCCTCTCTCTTTCCACACTGTCCCCTCTCTCTATCCACACTGTCCCCTCTCTCTATCCACAGTGTCCCCTCTCTCTATCCACACTGTCCCCTCTCTCTATCCACACTGTCCCCTCTCTATCCACAGTGTCCCCTCTCTCTATCCACAGTATCCCCTCTCTCTATCCACACAGTCCCCTCTCTCGATCCATACTGTCCCCTCTCTCTATGCATACTGTCCCCTCTCTCTATCCATACTGTCCCCTCTCTCTATCCATACTGTCCACTCTCTCTATCCATACTGTCCCCTCTCTCTATCCATACTGTCCCCTCTCTCTATCCATACTGTCCCCTCTCTCTATCCACACTGTCCCCTCTCTCTATCCACACTGTCCCCTCTATCTATCCATACTGTCTCCTCTCTCTATAAACACTGTCCCCTCTCTCTATCTATACTGTCCCCTCTCTCTATCCACACTCTTCCCTCTCTCTATCCACACTGTCCCCTCTCTCTATCCACACTGTCCCCTCTCTCTATCCACACTGTCGCCTCTCTCTATCCACACTGTCCCCTCTCTCTATCCACACTGTCCCCTCTCTCTATCCACACTGTCCCCTCTCTCAATCCACACTGTCCCCTCTCTCTATCCATACTGTCCCCTCTCTCGATACATACAGTCCCCTCTCTCGATCCATAATGTCCCCTCTCTCGATCCATACTGTGTCCTCTCTCTATACATCCTGTCCCCTCTCTCTATCCATACTGTCCCCTCTCTCTATCCATACTGTCCCCTCTCTCTATCCACACTGTCCCCTCTCTCTATCCACACTGTCCCCTCTCTCGATCCATACTGTCCCCTCTCTCGGTCCATACTGTCCCCTCTCTCTATCCACACTGTCCCCTCTCTCTATCCACAGTGTCCCCTCTCTCTATCCACATTGTCCCCTCTCTCTATCCACACTGTCCCCTCTCTCTATCCACAGTGTCCCCTCTCTCTATCCACACTGTCCCCTCTCTCTATCCACACTGTCCCCTCACTCTATCCACAGTGTCCCCTCTCTCTATCCACACTGTCCCCTCTCTCTATCCACACAGTCCCCTCTCTCGATCCATACTGTGCCCTCTCTCTATCCACACTGTCCCCTCTCTCTATCCACAGTGTCCCCTCTCTCTATCCACACTGTCCCCTCTCTCGATCCACACTGTCCCCTCTCTCTATCCATACAGTCCCCTCTCTCTATCCAAACTGTCCTCTAGCTCTATCCACACTGTCCCCTCTCTCTATCCATACTGTCCCCTCTCTCTATCCATACTGTCCCCTCTCTCTATCCACACTGTCCCCTCTCTCTATCCACACTGTCCCCTCTCACTATCCACACTGTCCCCTCTCTCTATCCACACTGTCCCCTCTCTCTATCCACACTGTCCCCTCTCTCTATCCACACTGTCCCCTCTCTCTATCCACACTGTCCCCTCTCTCTATCCATACTGTCCCCTCTCTCTATCCACACTGTCCCCTCTCTCTATCCACACTGTCCCCTCTCTCTATCCACACTGTCCCCTCTTTCTATCCACACTGTCCCCTCTCTCGATCCATACTGTCCCCTCTCTCGATCCATACTGTCCCCTCTCTCTATCCATACAGTCCTCTCTCTCTATCCATACTGTCCCCTCTCTCTATCCATACAGTCCCCTCTCTCGATCCATACTGTCCCCTCTCTCAATCCATACTGTCCCCTCTCTCGATCCATACTGTCCCCTCTCTCTATCCATACAGTCCTCTCTCTCTATCCATACTGTCCCCTCTCTCTATCCATTCAGTCCCCTCTCTCGATCCATACTGTCCCCTCACTCGATCCATACAGTCCTCTCTCTCGATCCATACTGTCCCCTCTCTCGATCCATACAGTCCCCTCTCTCGATCCATACAGCCCCCTCTCTCTATCCATACAGTCCCCTCTCTCTATCCATACAGTCCCCTCTCTCTATCCATACAGTCCCCTCTCTCTATACATACATTCCCCGCTCACGATCCATACAGTCCCCTCTCTCGATCCACACAGTCCCCTCTCTCGATCCATAATGTCCCCTCTCTCGATCCACACAGTCCCCTCTCTCTATCCATACTGTCCCCTCTCTCGATCCATACTGTCCCCTCTCTCGCTCCATACTGTCCCCTCTCTCGATCCACACTGTTCCCTCTCTCTATCCATACTGTCCCCTCTCTCTATCCATACATTCCACTCTCTCTATACATACAGTCCCTTGTCACGATCCATACAGTCCCCTCTCTCGATCCACACAGTCCCCTCTCTCGATCCATAATGTCCCCTCTCTCGATCCACACAGTCCCCTCTCTCTATCCATACTGTCCCCTCTCTCGATCCATACTGTCCCCTCTCTCGATCCATACTGTCCCCTCTCTCGATCCACACTGTCCCCTCTCTCTATCCATACTGTCCCCTCTCTCGAACCATACTGTCCCCTCTCTATCCACACTGTCCCCTCTCTCTATCCATACTGTTCCCTTTCTCTATCCATACAGTCCCCTCTCTCTATCCATACAGTCCCCTCTCTCTATACATACAGTCCCCTCTCACGATCCATACAGTCCCCTCTCTCGATACATACAGTCCCCTCTCTCGATCCATACTGTTCCCTCTCTCTATCCATACAATCCCCTCTCTCTATCCACACTGTCCCCTCTCTCTATCCACACAGTCCCCTCTCTCGATCCATACTGTCCCCTCTCTCTATGCATACTGTCCCCTCTCTCTATCCATACTGTCCCCTCTCTCTATCCATACTGTCTCCTCTCTCTATAAACACTGTCCCCTCTCTCTGTCCATACTGTCCCCTCTCTCTATCCACACTATTCCCTCTCTCTATCCACACTGTCCCTTCTCTCTATCCACACTGTCCCCTCTCTCTATCCACACTGTCCCCTCTCTCTATCCACACTGTCCCCTCTCTCTATCCACACTGTCCCCTCTCTCAATCCATACTGTCCCCTCTCTCTATCCATACTGTCCACTATCTCGATACATACAGTCCCCTCTCTCGATCCATAATGTCCCCTCTCTCGATCCATACTGTCCCCTCTCTCTATACATCCTGTCCCCTCTCTCTATCCATACTGTCCCCTCTCTCTATCCATACTGTCCCCTCTCTCTATCCACACTGTCCCCTCTCTCTATCCACACTGTCCCCTCTCTCGATCCATACTGTCCCCTCTCTCGGTCCATACTGTCCCCTCTCTCTATCCACACTGTCCCCTCTCTCTATCCACAGTGTCCCCTCTCTCTATCCACACTGTCCCCTCTCTCTATCCACACTGTCCCCTCTCTCTATCCACAGTGTCCCCTCTCTCTATCCACACTGTCCCCTCTCTCTATCCACACTGTCCCCTCTCTCTATCCACATTGTCCCCTATCTCTATCCACACTGTCCCCTCTCTCTATCCACACAGTCCCCTCTCTCGATCCATACTGTCCCCTCTCTCTATCCACACTGTCCCCTCTCTCTATCCACAGTGTCCCCTCTCTCTTTCCACACTGTCCCCTCTCTCTATCCACACTGTCCCCTCTCTCTATCCATACAGTCCCGTCTCTCTATCCAAACTGTCCTCTAGCTCTATCCACACTGTCCCCTCTCTCTATCCATACTGTCCCCTCTCTCTATCCATACTGTCCCCTCTCTCTATCCACACTGTCCCCTCTCTCTATCCACACTGTCCCCTCTCTCTATCCACACTGTCCCCTCTCTCTATCCACACTGTCCCCTCTCTCTATCCATACTTTCCCCTCTCTCTATCCACACTGTCCCCTCTCTCTATCCACACTGTCCCCTCTCTCTATCCACACTGTCCCCTCTCATTATCCACACTGTCCCCTCTCTCTATCCACACTGTCCCCTCTCTCTATCCACACTGTCCCCTCTCTCTATCCACACTGTCCCCTCTCTCTATCCACACTGTCCCCTCTCTCTATCCATACTGTCCCCTCTCTCTATCCACACTGTCCCCTCTCTCTATCCACACTGTCCCCTCTCTCTATCCACACTGTCCCCTCTTTCTATCCACACTGTCCCCTCTCTCGATCCATACTGTCCCCTCTCTCGATCCATACTGTCCCCTCTCTCTATCCATACATTCCTCTCTCTCTATCCATACTGTCCCCTCTCTCTATCCATACAGTCCCCTCTCTCGATCCATACTGTCCCCTCTCTCAATCCATACTGTCCCCTCTCTCGATCCATACTGTCCCCTCTCTCTATCCATACAGTCCTCTCTCTCTATCCATACTGTCCCCTCTCTCTATCCATACAGTCCCCTCTCTCGATCCATACTGTCCCCTCACTCGATCCATACAGTCCTCTCTCTCGATCCATACTGTCCCCTCTCTCGATCCATACAGTCCCCTCTCTCGATCCATACAGCCCCCTCTCTCTATCCATACAGACCCCTCTCTCTATCCATACAGTCCCCTCTCTCTATACATACAGTCCCCGCTCACGATCCATACAGTCCCCTCTCTCGATCCACACAGTCCCCTCTCTCGATCCATAATGTCCCCTCTCTCGATCCACACAGTCCCCTCTCTCTATCCATACTGTCCCCTCTCTCGATCCATACTGTCCCCTCTCTCGCTCCATACTGTCCCCTCTCTCGATCCACACTGTTCCCTCTCTCTATCCATACTGTCCCCTCTCTCTATCCATACTGTCCCCTCTCTCTATCCATACTGTCCCCTCTCTCTATCCATACAGTCCCCTCTCTCTATACATACAGTCCCTTCTCACGATCCATACAGTCCCCTCTCTCGATCCACACAGTCCCCTCTCTCGATCCATAATGTCCCCTCTCTCGATCCACACAGTCCCCTCTCTCTATCCATACTGTCCCCTCTCTCGATCCATACTGTCCCCTCTCTCGATCCATACTGTCCCCTCTCTCGATCCACACTGTCCCCTCTCTCTATCCATACTGTCCCCTCTCTCGAACCATACTATCCCCTCTCTATCCACACTGTCCCCTCTCTCTATCCATACTGTCCCCTCTCTCTATCCATACAGTCCCCTATCTCTATCCATACTGTCCCCTCTCTCTATCCATTCAGTCCCCTCTCTCGATCCATACAGTCCCCTCTCTCTATCCATACTGTCCCCTCTCTCTATCCATACTGTCCCCTTTCTCTATCCATACAGTCCCCTCTCTCTATCCATACAGTCCCCTCTCTCTATACATACAGTCCCCTCTCACGATCCATACAGTCCCCTCTCTCGATACATACAGTCCCCTCTCTCGATCCATACTGTTCCCTCTCTCTATCCATACAATCCCCTCTCTCTATCCACACTGTCCCCTCTCTCTATCCACACAGTCCCCTCTCTCGATCCATACTGTCCCCTCTCTCTATGCATACTGTCCCCTCTCTCTATCCATACTGTCCCCTCTCTCTATCCATACTGTCCACTCTCTCTATCCATACTGTCCCCTCTCTCTATCCATACTGTCCCCTCTCTCTATCCATACTGTCCCCTCTCTCTATCCACACTGTCCCCTCTCTCTATCCACACTGTCCCCTCTATCTATCCACACTGTCTCCTCTCTCTATAAACACTGTCCCCTCTCTCTGTCCATACTGTCCCCTCTCTCTATCCACACTATTCCCTCTCTCTATCCACACTGTCCCCTCTCTCTATCCACACTGTCCCATCTCTCTATCCACACTGTCCCCTCTCTCTATCCACACTGTCCCCTCTCTCTATCCACACTGTCCCCTCTCTCAATCCATACTGTCCCCTCTCTCTATCCATACTGTCCCCTCTCTCGATACATACAGTCCCCTCTCTCGATCCATAATGTCCCCTCTCTCGATCCATACTGTCCCCTCTCTCTATACATCCTGTCCCCTCTCTCTATCCATACTGTCCCCTCTCTCTATCCATACTGTCCCCTCTCTCTATCCACACTGTCCCCTCTCTCTATCCACACTGTCCCCTCTCTCGATCCATACTGTCCCCTCTCTCGGTCCATACTGTCCCCTCTCTCTATCCACACTGTCCCCTCTCTCTATCCACAGTGTCCCCTCTCTCTATCCACACTGTCCCCTCTCTCTATCCACACTGTCCCCTCTCTCTATCCACAGTGTCCCCTCTCTCTATCCACACTGTCCCCTCTCTCTATCCACACTGTCCCCTCTCTCTATCCACATTGTCCCCTATCTCTATCCACACTGTCCCCTCTCTCTATCCACACAGTCCCCTCTCTCGATCCATACTGTCCCCTCTCTCTATCCACACTGTCCCCTCTCTCTATCCACAGTGTCCCCTCTCTCTATCCACACTGTCCCCTCTCTCTATCCACACTGTCCCCTCTCTCTATCCATACAGTCCCGTCTCTCTATCCAAACTGTCCTCTAGCTCTATCCACACTGTCCCCTCTCTCTATCCATACTGTCCCCTCTCTCTATCCATACTGTCCCCTCTCTCTATCCACACTGTCCCCTCTCTCTATCCACACTGTCCCCTCTCTCTATCCACACTGTCCCCTCTCTCTATCCACACTGTCCCCTCTCTCTATCCACACTGTCCCCTCTCTCTATCCACCCTGTCCCCTCTCTCTATCCATACTGTCCCCTCTCTCTATCCATACTGTCCCCTCTCTCTATCCACACTGTCCCCTCCCTCTATCCACACTGTCCCCTCTCTCTATCCACACTGTCCCCTCTCTCTATCCATACTGTCCCCTCTCTCGATCCATACAGTCCCCTCTCTCGATCCATACTGTCCCCTCTCTCGATCCATACTGTCCCCTCTCTCTATCCACACAGTCCTCTCCCTCTATCCACATGTCCCCTCTCTCTATCCACACTGTCCCCTCTCTTTATCCATACAGTCCTCTCTCTCGATCCATACTGTCCCCTCTCTCGATCCATACTGTCCCCTCTCTCTATACATCCTGTCCCCTCTCTCTATCCATACTGTCCCCTCTCTCTATCCATACTGTCCCCTCTCTCTATCCACACTGTCCCCTCTCTCTATCCACACTGTCCCCTCTCTCGATCCATACTGTCCCCTCTCTCGGTCCATACTGTCCCCTCTCTCTATCCACACTGTCCCCTCTCTCTATCCACAGTGTCCCCTCTCTCTATCCACACTGTCCCCTCTCTCTATCCACACTGTCCCCTCTCTCTATCCACAGTGTCCCCTCTCTCTATCCACACTGTCCCCTCTCTCTATCCACACTGTCCCCTCTCTCTATCCACATTGTCCCCTCTCTCTATCCACACTGTCCCCTCTCTCTATCCACACAGTCCCCTCTCTCGATCCATACTGTCCCCTCTCTCTATCCACACTGTCCCCTCTCTCTATCCACAGTGTCCCCTCTCTCTATCCACACTGTCCCCTCTCTCTATCCACACTGTCCCCTCTCTCTATCCATACAGTCCCCTCTCTCTATCCAAGCTGTCCTCTAGCTCTATCCACACTGTCCCCTCTCTCTATCCATACTGTCCCCTCTCTCTATCCATACTGTCCCCTCTCTCTATCCACACTGTCCCCTCTCTCTATCCACACTGTCCCCTCTCTCTATCCACACTGTCCCCTCTCTCTATCCACACTGTCCCCTCTCTCTATCCACCCTGTCCCCTCTCTCTATCCATACTGTCCCCTCTCTCTATCCACACTGTCCCCTCTCTCTATCCACCCTGTCCCCTCTCTCTATCCATACTGTCCCCTCTCTCTATCCATACTGTCCCCTCTCTCTATCCACCCTGTCCCCTCTCTCTATCCACACTGTCCCCTCTCTCTATCCATACTGTCCCCTCTCTCTATCCATACTGTCCCCTCTCTCTATCCACACTGTCCCCTCTCTCTATCCACACTGTCCCCTCTCTCGATCCATACTGTCCCCTCTCTCGGTCCATACTGTCCCCTCTCTCTATCCACACTGTCCCCTCTCTCTATCCACAGTGTCCCCTCTCTCTATCCACACTGTCCCCTCTCTCTATCCACACTGTCCCCTCTCTCTATCCACAGTGTCCCCTCTCTCTATCCACACTGTCCCCTCTCTCTATCCACACTGTCCCCTTCTCTATCCACAGTGTCCCCTCTCTCTATCCACACTGTCCCCTCTCTCTATCCACACAGTCCCCTCTCTCGATCCATACTGTCCCCTCTCTCTATCCACACTGTCCCCTCTCTCTATCCACACTGTCCCCTCTCTCTATCCATACTGTCCCCTCTCTCTATCCACACTGTCCCCTCTCTCTATCCACACTGTCCCCTCTATCTATCCATACTGTCTCCTCTCTCTATAAACACTGTCCCCTCTCTCTATCCATACTGTCCCCTCTCTCTATCCACACTCTTCCCTCTCTCTATCCACACTGTCCCCTCTCTCTATCCACACTGTCCCCTCTCTCTATCCACACTGTTCCCTCTCTCTATCCACACTGTCCCCTCTCTCTATCCACACTGTCCCCTCTCTCTATCCACACTGTCCCCTCTCTCTATCCACACTGTCCCCTCTCTCTATCCACACTGTTCCCTCTCTCAATCCACACTGTCCCCTCTCTCTATCCATACTGTCCCCTCTCTCGATACATACAGTCCCCTCTCTCGATCCATAATGTCCCCTCTATCGATCCATACTGTCCCCTCTCTATACATCCTGTCCCCTCTCTCTATCCATACTGTCCCCTCTCTCTATCCATACTGTCCCCTCTCTCTATCCACACTGTCCCCTCTCTCTATCCACACTGTCCCCTCTCTCGATCCATACTGTCCCCTCTCTCGGTCCATACTGTCCCCTCTCTCTATCCACACTGTCCCCTCTCTCTATCCACAGTGTCCCCTCTCTCTATCCACACTGTCCCCTCTCTCTATCCACACTGTCCCCTCTCTCTATCCACAGTGTCCCCTCTCTCTATCCACACTGTCCCCTCTCTCTATCCACACTGTCCCCTCTCTCTATCCACATTGTCCCCTATCTCTATCCACACTGTCCCCTCTCTCTATCCACACAGTCCCCTCTCTCGATCCATACTGTCCCCTCTCTCTATCCACACTGTCCCCTCTCTCTATCCACAGTGTCCCCTCTCTCTATCCACACTGTCCCCTCTCTCTATCCACACTGTCCCCTCTCTCTATCCATACAGTCCCGTCTCTCTATCCAAACTGTCCTCTAGCTCTATCCACACTGTCCCCTCTCTCTATCCATACTGTCCCCTCTCTCTATCCATACTGTCCCCTCTCTCTATCCACACTGTCCCCTCTCTCTATCCACACTGTCCCCTCTCTCTATCCACACTGTCCCCTCTCTCTATCCACACTGTCCCCTCTCTCTATCCACACTGTCCCCTCTCTCTATCCACCCTGTCCCCTCTCTCTATCCATACTGTCCCCTCTCTCTATCCATACTGTCCCCTCTCTCTATCCACACTGTCCCCTCCCTCTATCCACACTGTCCCCTCTCTCTATCCACACTGTCCCCTCTCTCTATCCATACTGTCCCCTCTCTCGATCCATACAGTCCCCTCTCTCGATCCATACTGTCCCCTCTCTCGATCCATACTGTCCCCTCTCTCTATCCACACAGTCCTCTCCCTCTATCCACACTGTCCCCTCTCTCTATCCACACTGTCCCCTCTCTTTATCCATACAGTCCCCTCTCTCGATCCATACTGTCCCCTCTCTCGATCCATACTGTCCCCTCTCTCTATACATCCTGTCCCCTCTCTCTATCCATACTGTCCCCTCTCTCTATCCATACTGTCCCCTCTCTCTATCCACACTGTCCCCTCTCTCTATCCACACTGTCCCCTCTCTCGATCCATACTGTCCCCTCTCTCGGTCCATACTGTCCCCTCTCTCTATCCACACTGTCCCCTCTCTCTATCCACAGTGTCCCCTCTCTCTATCCACACTGTCCCCTCTCTCTATCCACACTGTCCCCTCTCTCTATCCACAGTGTCCCCTCTCTCTATCCACACTGTCCCCTCTCTCTATCCACACTGTCCCCTCTCTCTATCCACATTGTCCCCTCTCTCTATCCACACTGTCCCCTCTCTCTATCCACACAGTCCCCTCTCTCGATCCATACTGTCCCCTCTCTCTATCCACACTGTCCCCTCTCTCTATCCACAGTGTCCCCTCTCTCTATCCACACTGTCCCCTCTCTCTATCCACACTGTCCCCTCTCTCTATCCATACAGTCCCCTCTCTCTATCCCAGCTGTCCTCTAGCTCTATCCACACTGTCCCCTCTCTCTATCCATACTGTCCCCTCTCTCTATCCATACTGTCCCCTCTCTCTATCCACACTGTCCCCTCTCTCTATCCACACTGTCCCCTCTCTCTATCCACACTGTCCCCTCTCTCTATCCACACTGTCCCCTCTCTCTATCCAACCTGTCCCCTCTCTCTATCCATACTGTCCCCTCTCTCTATCCACACTGTCCCCTCTCTCTATCCACCCTGTCCCCTCTCTCTATCCATACTGTCCCCTCTCTCTATCCATACTGTCCCCTCTCTCTATCCACCCTGTCCCCTCTCTCTATCCACACTGTCCCCTCTCTCTATCCATACTGTCCCCTCTCTCTATCCATACTGTCCCCTCTCTCTATCCACACTGTCCCCTCTCTCTATCCACACTGTCCCCTCTCTCGATCCATACTGTCCCCTCTCTCGGTCCATACTGTCCCCTCTCTCTATCCACACTGTCCCCTCTCTCTATCCACAGTGTCCCCTCTCTCTATCCACACTGTCCCCTCTCTCTATCCACACTGTCCCCTCTCTCTATCCACAGTGTCCCCTCTCTCTATCCACACTGTCCCCTCTCTCTATCCACACTGTCCCCTTCTCTATCCACAGTGTCCCCTCTCTCTATCCACACTGTCCCCTCTCTCTATCCACACAGTCCCCTCTCTCGATCCATACTGTCCCCTCTCTCTATCCACACTGTCCCCTCTCTCTATCCACACTGTCCCCTTTCTCTATCCACACTGTCCCCTCTCTATCCACATTGTCCCCTCTCTCTATCCACACTGTCCCCTCTCTCTATCCACACAGTCCCCTCTCTCGATCCATACTGTCCCCTCTCTCTATCCATACTGTCCACTCTCTCTATCCATACTGTCCCCTCTCTCTATCCATACTGTCCCCTCTCTCTATCCATACTGTCCCCTCTCTCTATCCACACTGTCCCCTCTCTCTATCCACACTGTCCCCTCTATCTACCCATACTGTCTCCTCTCTCTATAAACACTGTCCCCTCTCTCTATCCATACTGTCCCCTCTCTCTATCCACACTCTTCCCTCTCTCTATCCACACTGTCCCCTCTCTCTATCCACACTGTCCCCTCTCTCTATCCACACTGTTCCCTCTCTCTATCCACACTGTCCCCTCTCTCTATCCACACTGTCCCCTCTCTCTATCCACACTGTCCCCTCTCTCTATCCACACTGTCCCCTCTCTCAATCCACACTGTCCCCTCTCTCTATCCATACTGTCCCCTCTCTCGATACATACAGTCCCCTCTCTCGATCCATAATGTCCCCTCTATCGATCCATACTGTCCCCTCTCTATACATCCTGTCCCCTCTCTCTATCCATACTGTCCCCTCTCTCTATCCATACTGTCCCCTCTCTCTATCCACACTGTCCCCTCTCTCTATCCACACTGTCCCCTCTCTCGATCCATACTGTCCCCTCTCTCGGTCCATACTGTCCCCTCTCTCTATCCACACTGTCCCCTCTCTCTATCCACAGTGTCCCCTCTCTCTATCCACACTGTCCCCTCTCTCTATCCACACTGTCCCCTCTCTCTATCCACAGTGTCCCCTCTCTCTATCCACACTGTCCCCTCTCTCTATCCACACTGTCCCCTTCTCTATCCAGAGTGTCCCCTCTCTCTATCCACACTGTCCCCTCTCTCTATCCACACAGTCCCCTCTCTCGATCCATACTGTCCCCTCTCTCTATCCACACTGTCCCCTCTCTCTATCCACAGTGTCCCCTCTCTCTATCCACACTGTCCCCTCTCTCTATCCACACTGTCCCCTCTCTCTATCCATACAGTCCCCTCTCTCTATCCACACTGTCCCCTCTCTCTATCCATACTGTCCCCTCTCTCTATCCACACTGTCCCCTCTCTCTATCCACACGGTCCCCTCTCTCTATCCACACGGTCCCCTCTTTCTATCCACACTGTCCCCTCTCTCGATCCATACTGTCCCCTCTCTCGATCCATACTGTCCCCTCTCTATCCATACAGTCCTCTCTCTCTATCCATACTGTCCCCTCTCTCTATCCATACAGTCCCCTCTCTCGATCCATACTGTCCCCTCTCTCAATCCATACTGTCCCCTCTCACGATCCATACTGTCCCCTCTCTCTATCCATACAGTCCTCTCTCTCTATCCATACTGTCCCCTCTCTCTATCCATACAGTCCCCTCTCTCGATCCATAGTGTCCCCTCACTCGATCCATACAGTCCTCTCTCTCGATCCATACTGTCCCCTCTCTCGATCCATACAGTCCCCTCTCTCGATCCATACAGCCCCCTCTCTCTATCCATACAGTCCCCTCTCTCTATCCATACAGTCCCCTCTCTCTATCCATACAATCCCCTCTCTCTATACATACAGTCCCCGCTCACGATCCATACAGTCCCCTCTCTCGATCCACACAGGCCCCTCTCTCGATCCATAATGTCCCCTCTCTCGATCCACACAGTCCCCTCTCTCTATCCATACTGTCCCCTCTCTCGATCCATACTGTCCCCTCTCTCGATCCATACTGTCCCCTCTCTCGATCCACACTGTTCCCTCTCTCTATCCATACTGTCCCCTCTCTCTATCCATACTGTCCCCTCTCTCTATCCATACTGTCCCCTCTCTCTATCCATACAGTCCCCTCTCTCTATACATACAGTCCCTTCTCACGATCCATACAGTCCCCTCTCTCGATCCACACAGTCCCCTCTCTCGATCCATAATGTCCCCTCTCTCGATCCACACAGTCCCCTCTCTCTATCCATACTGTCCCCTCTCTCGATCCATACTGTCCCCTCTCTCGATCCATACTGTCCCATCTCTCGATCCACACTGTCCCCTCACTCTATCCATACTGTCCCCTCTCTCGAACCATACTGTCCCCTCTCTATCCACACTGTCCCCTCTCTCTATCCATACTGTCCCCTCTCTCTATCCATACAGTCCCCTATCTCTATCCATACTGTCCCCTCTCTCTATCCATTCAGTCCCCTCTCTCGATCCATACAGTCCCCTCTCTCTATCCATACTGTCCCCTCTCTCTATCCATACTGTCCCCTTTCTCTATCCATACAGTCCCCTCTCTCTATCCATACAGTCCCCTCTCTCTATACATACAGTCCCCTCTCACGATCCATACAGTCCCCTCTCTCGATACATACAGTCCCCTCTCTCGATCCATACTGTTCCCTCTCTCTATCCATACAATCCCCTCTCTCTATCCACACTGTCCCCTCTCTCTATCCACACAGTCCCCTCTCTCGATCCATACTGTCCCCTATCTCTATGCATACTCTCCCCTCTCTCTATCCATACTGTCCCCTCTCTCTATCCATACTGTCCACTCTCTCTATCCATACTGTCCCCTCTCTCTATCCATACTGTCCCCTCTCTCTATCCATACTGTCCCCTCTCTCTATCCACACTGTCCCCTCTCTCTATCCACACTGTCCCCTCTATCTATCCACACTGTCTCCTCTCTCTATAAACACTGTCCCCTCTCTCTGTCCATACTGTCCCCTCTCTCTATCCACACTATTCCCTCTCTCTATCCACACTGTCCCCTCTCTCTATCCACACTGTCCCCTCTCTCTATCCACACTGTCCCCTCTCTCTATCCACACTGTCCCCTCTCTCTATCCACACTGTCCCCTCTCTCTATCCACACTGTCCCCTCTTTCAATCCATATTGTCCCCTCTCTCTATCCATACTGTCCCCTCTCTCGATACATACAGTCCCCTTTCTCGATCCATAATGTCCCCTATCTCGATCCATACTGTCCCCTCTCTCTATACATCCTGTCCCCTCTCTCTATCCATACTGTCCCCTCTCTCTATCCACACTGTCCCCTCTCTCTATCCACACTGTCCCCTCTCTCTATCCACAGTGTCCCCTCTCTCTATCCACACTGTCCCCTCTCTCTATCCACACTGTCCCCTCTCTCTATCCACAGTGTCCCCTCTCTCTATCCACACTGTCCCCTCTCTCTATCCACACTGTCCCCTCTCTCTATCCACATTGTCCCCTATCTCTATCCACACTGTCCCCTCTCTCTATCCACACAGTCCCCTCTCTCGATCCATACTATCCCCTCTCTCTATCCACACTGTCCCCTCTCTCTATCCACAGTGTCCCCTCTCTCTATCCACACTGTCCCCTCTCTCTATCCACACTGTCCCCTCTCTCTATCCATACAGTCCCCTCTCTCTATCCAAACTGTCCTCTAGCTCTATCCACACTGTCCCCTCTCTCTATCCATACTGTCCCCTCTCTCTATCCATACTGTCCCCTCTCTCTATCCACACTGTCCCCTCTCTCTATCCACACTGTCCCCTCTCTCTATCCACACTGTCCCCTCTCTCGATCCATACTGTCCCCTCTCTCGGTCCATACTGTCCCCTCTCTCTATCCACACTGTCCCCTCTCTCTATCCACAGTGTCCCCTCTCTCTATCCACACTGTCCCCTCTCTCTATCCACACTGTCCCCTCTCTCTATCCACAGTGTCCCCTCTCTCTATCCACACTGTCCCCTCTCTCTATCCACACTGTCCCCTTCTCTATCCACAGTGTCCCCTCTCTCTATCCACACTGTCCCCTCTCTCTATCCACACAGTCCCCTCTCTCGATCCATACTGTCCCCTCTCTCTATCCACACTGTCCCCTCTCTCTATCCACACTGTCCCCTTTCTCTATCCACACTGTCCCCTCTCTATCCACATTGTCCCCTCTCTCTATCCACACTGTCCCCTCTCTCTATCCACACAGTCCCCTCTCTCGATCCATACTGTCCCCTCTCTCTATCCATACTGTCCACTCTCTCTATCCATACTGTCCCCTCTCTCTATCCATACTGTCCCCTCTCTCTATCCATACTGTCCCCTCTCTCTATCCACACTGTCCCCTCTCTCTATCCACACTGTCCCCTCTATCTACCCATACTGTCTCCTCTCTCTATAAACACTGTCCCCTCTCTCTATCCATACTGTCCCCTCTCTCTATCCACACTCTTCCCTCTCTCTATCCACACTGTCCCCTCTCTCTATCCACACTGTCCCCTCTCTCTATCCACACTGTTCCCTCTCTCTATCCACACTGTCCCCTCTCTCTATCCACACTGTCCCCTCTCTCTATCCACACTGTCCCCTCTCTCTATCCACACTGTCCCCTCTCTCAATCCACACTGTCCCCTCTCTCTATCCATACTGTCCCCTCTCTCGATACATACAGTCCCCTCTCTCGATCCATAATGTCCCCTCTATCGATCCATACTGTCCCCTCTCTATACATCCTGTCCCCTCTCTCTATCCATACTGTCCCCTCTCTCTATCCATACTGTCCCCTCTCTCTATCCACACTGTCCCCTCTCTCTATCCACACTGTCCCCTCTCTCGATCCATACTGTCCCCTCTCTCGGTCCATACTGTCCCCTCTCTCTATCCACACTGTCCCCTCTCTCTATCCACAGTGTCCCCTCTCTCTATCCACACTGTCCCCTCTCTCTATCCACACTGTCCCCTCTCTCTATCCACAGTGTCCCCTCTCTCTATCCACACTGTCCCCTCTCTCTATCCACACTGTCCCCTTCTCTATCCAGAGTGTCCCCTCTCTCTATCCACACTGTCCCCTCTCTCTATCCACACAGTCCCCTCTCTCGATCCATACTGTCCCCTCTCTCTATCCACACTGTCCCCTCTCTCTATCCACAGTGTCCCCTCTCTCTATCCACACTGTCCCCTCTCTCTATCCACACTGTCCCCTCTCTCTATCCATACAGTCCCCTCTCTCTATCCACACTGTCCCCTCTCTCTATCCATACTGTCCCCTCTCTCTATCCACACTGTCCCCTCTCTCTATCCACACGGTCCCCTCTCTCTATCCACACTGTCCCCTCTTTCTATCCACACTGTCCCCTCTCTCGATCCATACTGTCCCCTCTCTCGATCCATACTGTCCCCTCTCTATCCATACAGTCCTCTCTCTCTATCCATACTGTCCCCTCTCTCTATCCATACAGTCCCCTCTCTCGATCCATACTGTCCCCTCTCTCAATCCATACTGTCCCCTCTCACGATCCATACTGTCCCCTCTCTCTATCCATACAGTCCTCTCTCTCTATCCATACTGTCCCCTCTCTCTATCCATACAGTCCCCTCTCTCGATCCATAGTGTCCCCTCACTCGATCCATACAGTCCTCTCTCTCGATCCATACTGTCCCCTCTCTCGATCCATACAGTCCCCTCTCTCGATCCATACAGCCCCCTCTCTCTATCCATACAGTCCCCTCTCTCTATCCATACAGTCCCCTCTCTCTATCCATACAATCCCCTCTCTCTATACATACAGTCCCCGCTCACGATCCATACAGTCCCCTCTCTCGATCCACACAGGCCCCTCTCTCGATCCATAATGTCCCCTCTCTCGATCCACACAGTCCCCTCTCTCTATCCATACTGTCCCCTCTCTCGATCCATACTGTCCCCTCTCTCGATCCATACTGTCCCCTCTCTCGATCCACACTGTTCCCTCTCTCTATCCATACTGTCCCCTCTCTCTATCCATACTGTCCCCTCTCTCTATCCATACTGTCCCCTCTCTCTATCCATACAGTCCCCTCTCTCTATACATACAGTCCCTTCTCACGATCCATACAGTCCCCTCTCTCGATCCACACAGTCCCCTCTCTCGATCCATAATGTCCCCTCTCTCGATCCACACAGTCCCCTCTCTCTATCCATACTGTCCCCTCTCTCGATCCATACTGTCCCCTCTCTCGATCCATACTGTCCCCTCTCTCGATCCACACTGTCCCCTCACTCTATCCATACTGTCCCCTCTCTCGAACCATACTGTCCCCTCTCTATCCACACTGTCCCCTCTCTCTATCCATACTGTCCCCTCTCTCTATCCATACAGTCCCCTATCTCTATCCATACTGTCCCCTCTCTCTATCCATTCAGTCCCCTCTCTCGATCCATACAGTCCCCTCTCTCTATCCATACTGTCCCCTCTCTCTATCCATACTGTCCCCTTTCTCTATCCATACAGTCCCCTCTCTCTATCCATACAGTCCCCTCTCTCTATACATACAGTCCCCTCTCACGATCCATACAGTCCCCTCTCTCGATACATACAGTCCCCTCTCTCGATCCATACTGTTCCCTCTCTCTATCCATACAATCCCCTCTCTCTATCCACACTGTCCCCTCTCTCTATCCACACAGTCCCCTCTCTCGATCCATACTGTCCCCTATCTCTATGCATACTCTCCCCTCTCTCTATCCATACTGTCCCCTCTCTCTATCCATACTGTCCACTCTCTCTATCCATACTGTCCCCTCTCTCTATCCATACTGTCCCCTCTCTCTATCCATACTGTCCCCTCTCTCTATCCACACTGTCCCCTCTCTCTATCCACACTGTCCCCTCTATCTATCCACACTGTCTCCTCTCTCTATAAACACTGTCCCCTCTCTCTGTCCATACTGTCCCCTCTCTCTATCCACACTATTCCCTCTCTCTATCCACACTGTCCCCTCTCTCTATCCACACTGTCCCCTCTCTCTATCCACACTGTCCCCTCTCTCTATCCACACTGTCCCCTCTCTCTATCCACACTGTCCCCTCTCTCTATCCACACTGTCCCCTCTCTCAATCCATATTGTCCCCTCTCTCTATCCATACTGTCCCCTCTCTCGATACATACAGTCCCCTTTCTCGATCCATAATGTCCCCTATCTCGATCCATACTGTCCCCTCTCTCTATACATCCTGTCCCCTCTCTCTATCCATACTGTCCCCTCTCTCTATCCACACTGTCCCCTCTCTCTATCCACACTGTCCCCTCTCTCTATCCACAGTGTCCCCTCTCTCTATCCACACTGTCCCCTCTCTCTATCCACACTGTCCCCTCTCTCTATCCACAGTGTCCCCTCTCTCTATCCACACTGTCCCCTCTCTCTATCCACACTGTCCCCTCTCTCTATCCACATTGTCCCCTATCTCTATCCACACTGTCCCCTCTCTCTATCCACACAGTCCCCTCTCTCGATCCATACTATCCCCTCTCTCTATCCACACTGTCCCCTCTCTCTATCCACAGTGTCCCCTCTCTCTATCCACACTGTCCCCTCTCTCTATCCACACTGTCCCCTCTCTCTATCCATACAGTCCCCTCTCTCTATCCAAACTGTCCTCTAGCTCTATCCACACTGTCCCCTCTCTCTATCCATACTGTCCCCTCTCTCTATCCATACTGTCCCCTCTCTCTATCCACACTGTCCCCTCTCTCTATCCACACTCTCCCCTCTCTCTATCCACACTGTCCCCTCTCTCTATCCACACTGTCCCCTCTCTCTATCCACCCTGTCCCCTCTCTCTATCCATACTGTCCCCTCTCTCTATCCATACTGTCCCCTCTCTCTATCCACACTGTCCCCTCTCTCTATCCACACTGTCCCCTCTCTCTATCCACACTGTCCCCTCTCTCTATCCATACTGTCCCCTCTCTCTATCCATACAGTCCCCTCTCTCGATCCATACTGTCCCCTCTCTCGATCCATACTGTCCCCTCTCTCTATCCACACTGTCCTCTCCCTCTATCCACACTGTCCCCTCTCTCTATCCACACTGTCCCCTCTCTTTATCCATACAGTCCCCTCTCTCGATCCATACTGTCCCCTCTCTCGATCCATACTGTCCCCTCTCTCTATACATCCTGTCCCCTATCTCTATCCATACTGTCCCCTCTCTCTATCCATACTGTCCCCTCTCTCTATCCACACTGTCCCCTCTCTCTATCCACACTGTCCCCTCTCTCGATCCATACTGTCCCCTCTCTCGGTCCATACTGTCCCCTCTCTCTATCCACACTGTCCCCTCTCTCTATCCACAGTGTCCCCTCTCTCTATCCACACTGTCCCCTCTCTCTATCCACACTGTCCCCTCTCTCTATCCACAGTGTCCCCTCTCTCTATCCACACTGTCCCCTCTCTCTATCCACACTGTCCCCTCTCTCTATCCACATTGTCCCCTCTCTCTATCCACACTGTCCCCTCTCTCTATCCACACAGTCCCCTCTCTCGATCCATACTGTCCCCTCTCTCTATCCATACTGTCCCCTCTCTCTATCCATACTGTCCCCTCTCTCTATCCACACTGTCCCCTCTCTCTATCCACACTGTCCCCTCTCTCTATCCACACTGTCCCCTCTCTCTATCCACACTGTCCCCTCTCTCTATCCACACTGTCCCCTCTCTCTATCCACCCTGTCCCCTCTCTCTATCCATACTGTCCCCTCTCTCTATCCATACTGTCCCCTCTCTCTATCCACACTGTCCCCTCTCTCTATCCACATTGTCCCCTCTCTCTATCCACACTGTCCCCTCTCTCTATCCACACTGTCCCCTCTCTCTATCCATACTGTCCCCTCTCTCGATCCATACAGTCCCCTCTCTCGATCCATACTGTCCCCTCTCTCGATCCATACTGTCCCCTCTCTCTATCCACACTGTCCTCTCCCTCTATCCACACTGTCCCCTCTCTCTATCCACACTGTCCCCTCTCTTTATCCATACAGTCCCCTCTCTCGATCCATACTGTCCCCTCTCTCGATCCATACTGTCCCCTCTCTCTATCCAAACTGTCCCCTCTCTCTATCCACAGTGTCCCCTCTCTCTTTCCACACTGTCCCCTCTCTCTATCCACACTGTCCCCTCTCTCTATCCACAGTGTCCCCTCTCTCTATCCACACTGTCCCCTCTCTCTATCCACACTGTCCCCTCTCTATCCACAGTGTCCCCTCTCTCTATCCACACTATCCCCTCTCTCTATCCACACAGTCCCCTCTCTCGATCCATACTGTCCCCTCTCTCTATGCATACTGTCCCCTCTCTCTATCCATACTGTCCCCTCTCTCTATCCATACTGTCCACTCTCTCTATCCATACTGTCCCCTCTCTCTATCCATACTGTCCCCTCTCTCTATCCATACTGTCCCCTCTCTCTATCCACACTGTCCCCTCTCTCTATCCACACTGTCCCGTCTATCTATCCATACTGTCTCCTCTCTCTATAAACACTGTCCCCTCTCTCTATCTATACTGTCCCCTCTCTCTATCCACACTCTTCCCTCTCTCTATCCACACTGTCCCCTCTCTCTATCCACACTGTCCCCTCTCTCTATCCACACTGTCCCCTCTCTCTATCCACACTGTCCCCTCTCTCTATCCACACTGTCCCCTCTCTCAATCCACACTGTCCCCTCTCTCTATCCATACTGTCCCCTCTCTCGATACATACAGTCCCCTCTCTCGATCCATAATGTCCCCTCTCTCGATCCATACTGTGTCCTCTCTCTATACATCCTCTCCCCTCTCTCTATCCATACTGTCCCCTCTCTCTATCCATACTGTCCCCTCTCTCTATCCACACTGTCCCCTCTCTCTATCCACACTGTCCCCTCTCTCGATCCATACTGTCCCCTCTCTCGGTCCATACTGTCCCCTCTCTCTATCCACACTGTCCCCTCTCTCTATCCACAGTGTCCCCTCTCTCTATCCACACTGTCCCCTCTCTCTATCCACACAGTCCCCTCTCTCGATCCATACTGTGCCCTCTCTCTATCCACACTGTCCCCTCTCTCTATCCACAGTGTCCCCTCTCTCTATCCACACTGTCCCCTCTCTCGATCCACACTGTCCCCTCTCTCTATCCATACAGTCCCCTCTCTCTATCCAAACTGTCCTCTAGCTCTATCCACACTGTCCCCTCTCTCTATCCATACTGTCCCCTCTCTCTATCCATACTGTCCCCTCTCTCTATCCACACTGTCCCCTCTCTCTATCCACACTGTCCCCTCTCACTATCCACACTGTCCCCTCTCTCTATCCACACTGTCCCCTCTCTCTATCCACACTGTCCCCTCTCTCTATCCACACTGTCCCCTCTCTCTATCCACACTGTCCCCTCTCTCTATCCATACTGTCCCCTCTCTCTATCCACACTGTCCCCTCTCTCTATCCACACTGTCCCCTCTCTCTATCCACACTGTCCCCTCTTTCTATCCACACTGTCCCCTCTCTCGATCCATACTGTCCCCTCTCTCGATCCATACTGTCCCCTCTCTCTATCCATACAGTCCTCTCTCTCTATCCATACTGTCCCCTCTCTCTATCCATACAGTCCCCTCTCTCGATCCATACTGTCCCCTCTCTCAATCCATACTGTCCCCTCTCTCGATCCATACTGTCCCCTCTCTCTATCCATACAGTCCTCTCTCTCTATCCATACTGTCCCCTCTCTCTATCCATACAGTCCCCTCTCTCGATCCATACTGTCCCCTCACTCGATCCATACAGTCCTCTCTCTCGATCCATACTGTCCCCTCTCTCGATCCATACAGTCCCCTCTCTCGATCCATACAGCCCCCTCTCTCTATCCATACAGTCCCCTCTCTCTATCCATACAGTCCCCTCTCTCTATCCATACAGTCCCCTCTCTCTATACATACAGTCCCCGCTCACGATCCATACAGTCCCCTCTCTCGATCCACACAGTCCCCTCTCTCGATCCATAATGTCCCCTCTCTCGATCCACACAGTCCCCTCTCTCTATCCATACTGTCCCCTCTCTCGATCCATACTGTCCCCTCTCTCGATCCATACTGTCCCCTCTCTCGATCCACACTGTTCCCTCTCTCTATCCATACTGTCCCCTCTCTCTATCCATACTGTCCCCTCTCTCTATCCATACTGTCCCCTCTCTCTATCCATACAGTCCCCTCTCTCTATACATACAGTCCCTTCTCACGATCCATACAGTCCCCTCTCTCGATCCACACAGTCCCCTCTCTCGATCCATAATGTCCCCTCTCTCGATCCACACAGTCCCCTCTCTCTATCCATACTGTCCCCTCTCTCGATCCATACTGTCCCCTCTCTCGATCCATACTGTCCCCTCTCTCGAACCATACTGTCCCCTCTCTATCCACACTGTCCCCTCTCTCTATCCATACTGTCCCCTCTCTCTATCCATACTGTCCCCTCTCTCTATCCATACAGTCCCCTCTCTCTATCCATACAGTCCCCTCTCTCTATACATACAGTCCCCTCTCACGATCCATACAGTCCCCTCTCTCGATACATACAGTCCCCTCTCTCGATCCATACTGTTCCCTCTCTCTATCCATACAATCCCCTCTCTCTATCCACACTGTCCCCTCTCTCTATCCACACAGTCCCCTCTCTCGATCCATACTGTCCCCTATCTCTATGCATACTCTCCCCTCTCTCTATCCATACTGTCCCCTCTCTCTATCCATACTGTCCACTCTCTCTATCCATACTGTCCCCTCTCTCTATCCATACTGTCCCCTCTCTCTATCCATACTGTCCCCTCTCTCTATCCACACTGTCCCCTCTCTCTATCCACACTGTCCCCTCTATCTATCCACACTGTCTCCTCTCTCTATAAACACTGTCCCCTCTCTCTGTCCATACTGTCCCCTCTCTCTATCCACACTATTCCCTCTCTCTATCCACACTGTCCCCTCTCTCTATCCACACTGTCCCCTCTCTCTATCCACACTGTCCCCTCTCTCTATCCACACTGTCCCCTCTCTCTATCCACACTGTCCCCTCTCTCTATCCACACTGTCCCCTCTCTCAATCCATACTGTCCCCTCTCTCTATCCATACTGTCCCCTCTCTCGATACATACAGTCCCCTTTCTCGATCCATAATGTCCCCTATCTCGATCCATACTGTCCCCTCTCTCTATACATCCTGTCCCCTCTCTCTATCCATACTGTCCCCTCTCTCTATCCACACTGTCCCCTCTCTCTATCCACACTGTCCCCTCTCTCTATCCACAGTGTCCCCTCTCTCTATCCACACTGTCCCCTCTCTCTATCCACACTGTCCCCTCTCTCTATCCACAGTGTCCCCTCTCTCTATCCACACTGTCCCCTCTCTCTATCCACACTGTCCCCTCTCTCTATCCACATTGTCCCCTATCTCTATCCACACTGTCCCCTCTCTCTATCCACACAGTCCCCTCTCTCGATCCATACTATCCCCTCTCTCTATCCACACTGTCCCCTCTCTCTATCCACAGTGTCCCCTCTCTCTATCCACACTGTCCCCTCTCTCTATCCACACTGTCCCCTCTCTCTATCCATACAGTCCCCTCTCTCTATCCAAACTGTCCTCTAGCTCTATCCACACTGTCCCCTCTCTCTATCCATACTGTCCCCTCTCTCTATCCATACTGTCCCCTCTCTCTATCCACACTGTCCCCTCTCTCTATCCACACTCTCCCCTCTCTCTATCCACACTGTCCCCTCTCTCTATCCACACTGTCCCCTCTCTCTATCCACCCTGTCCCCTCTCTCTATCCATACTGTCCCCTCTCTCTATCCATACTGTCCCCTCTCTCTATCCACACTGTCCCCTCTCTCTATCCACACTGTCCCCTCTCTCTATCCACACTGTCCCCTCTCTCTATCCATACTGTCCCCTCTCTCTATCCATACAGTCCCCTCTCTCGATCCATACTGTCCCCTCTCTCGATCCATACTGTCCCCTCTCTCTATCCACACTGTCCTCTCCCTCTATCCACACTGTCCCCTCTCTCTATCCACACTGTCCCCTCTCTTTATCCATACAGTCCCCTCTCTCGATCCATACTGTCCCCTCTCTCGATCCATACTGTCCCCTCTCTCTATACATCCTGTCCCCTATCTCTATCCATACTGTCCCCTCTCTCTATCCATACTGTCCCCTCTCTCTATCCACACTGTCCCCTCTCTCTATCCACACTGTCCCCTCTCTCGATCCATACTGTCCCCTCTCTCGGTCCATACTGTCCCCTCTCTCTATCCACACTGTCCCCTCTCTCTATCCACAGTGTCCCCTCTCTCTATCCACACTGTCCCCTCTCTCTATCCACACTGTCCCCTCTCTCTATCCACAGTGTCCCCTCTCTCTATCCATACTGTCCCCTCTCTCTATCCACACTGTCCCCTCTCTCTATCCACATTGTCCCCTCTCTCTATCCACACTGTCCCCTCTCTCTATCCACACAGTCCCCTCTCTCGATCCATACTGTCCCCTCTCTCTATCCATACTGTCCCCTCTCTCTATCCATACTGTCCCCTCTCTCTATCCACACTGTCCCCTCTCTCTATCCACACTGTCCCCTCTCTCTATCCACACTGTCCCCTCTCTCTATCCACACTGTCCCCTCTCTCTATCCACACTGTCCCCTCTCTCTATCCACCCTGTCCCCTCTCTCTATCCATACTGTCCCCTCTCTCTATCCATACTGTCCCCTCTCTCTATCCACACTGTCCCCTCTCTCTATCCACATTGTCCCCTCTCTCTATCCACACTGTCCCCTCTCTCTATCCACACTGTCCCCTCTCTCTATCCATACTGTCCCCTCTCTCGATCCATACAGTCCCCTCTCTCGATCCATACTGTCCCCTCTCTCGATCCATACTGTCCCCTCTCTCTATCCACACTGTCCTCTCCCTCTATCCACACTGTCCCCTCTCTCTATCCACACTGTCCCCTCTCTTTATCCATACAGTCCCCTCTCTCGATCCATACTGTCCCCTCTCTCGATCCATACTGTCCCCTCTCTCTATCCAAACTGTCCCCTCTCTCTATCCACAGTGTCCCCTCTCTCTTTCCACACTGTCCCCTCTCTCTATCCACACTGTCCCCTCTCTCTATCCACAGTGTCCCCTCTCTCTATCCACACTGTCCCCTCTCTCTATCCACACTGTCCCCTCTCTATCCACAGTGTCCCCTCTCTCTATCCACACTATCCCCTCTCTCTATCCACACAGTCCCCTCTCTCGATCCATACTGTCCCCTCTCTCTATGCATACTGTCCCCTCTCTCTATCCATACTGTCCCCTCTCTCTATCCATACTGTCCACTCTCTCTATCCATACTGTCCCCTCTCTCTATCCATACTGTCCCCTCTCTCTATCCATACTGTCCCCTCTCTCTATCCACACTGTCCCCTCTCTCTATCCACACTGTCCCCTCTATCTATCCATACTGTCTCCTCTCTCTATAAACACTGTCCCCTCTCTCTATCTATACTGTCCCCTCTCTCTATCCACACTCTTCCCTCTCTCTATCCACACTGTCCCCTCTCTCTATCCACACTGTCCCCTCTCTCTATCCACACTGTCCCCTCTCTCTATCCACACTGTCCCCTCTCTCTATCCACACTGTCCCCTCTCTCAATCCACACTGTCCCCTCTCTCTATCCATACTGTCCCCTCTCTCGATACATACAGTCCCCTCTCTCGATCCATAATGTCCCCTCTCTCGATCCATACTGTGTCCTCTCTCTATACATCCTCTCCCCTCTCTCTATCCATACTGTCCCCTCTCTCTATCCATACTGTCCCCTCTCTCTATCCACACTGTCCCCTCTCTCTATCCACACTGTCCCCTCTCTCGATCCATACTGTCCCCTCTCTCGGTCCATACTGTCCCCTCTCTCTATCCACACTGTCCCCTCTCTCTATCCACAGTGTCCCCTCTCTCTATCCACACTGTCCCCTCTCTCTATCCACACAGTCCCCTCTCTCGATCCATACTGTGCCCTCTCTCTATCCACACTGTCCCCTCTCTCTATCCACAGTGTCCCCTCTCTCTATCCACACTGTCCCCTCTCTCGATCCACACTGTCCCCTCTCTCTATCCATACAGTCCCCTCTCTCTATCCAAACTGTCCTCTAGCTCTATCCACACTGTCCCCTCTCTCTATCCATACTGTCCCCTCTCTCTATCCATACTGTCCCCTCTCTCTATCCACACTGTCCCCTCTCTCTATCCACACTGTCCCCTCTCACTATCCACACTGTCCCCTCTCTCTATCCACACTGTCCCCTCTCTCTATCCACACTGTCCCCTCTCTCTATCCACACTGTCCCCTCTCTCTATCCACACTGTCCCCTCTCTCTATCCATACTGTCCCCTCTCTCTATCCACACTGTCCCCTCTCTCTATCCACACTGTCCCCTCTCTCTATCCACACTGTCCCCTCTTTCTATCCACACTGTCCCCTCTCTCGATCCATACTGTCCCCTCTCTCGATCCATACTGTCCCCTCTCTCTATCCATACAGTCCTCTCTCTCTATCCATACTGTCCCCTCTCTCTATCCATACAGTCCCCTCTCTCGATCCATACTGTCCCCTCTCTCAATCCATACTGTCCCCTCTCTCGATCCATACTGTCCCCTCTCTCTATCCATACAGTCCTCTCTCTCTATCCATACTGTCCCCTCTCTCTATCCATACAGTCCCCTCTCTCGATCCATACTGTCCCCTCACTCGATCCATACAGTCCTCTCTCTCGATCCATACTGTCCCCTCTCTCGATCCATACAGTCCCCTCTCTCGATCCATACAGCCCCCTCTCTCTATCCATACAGTCCCCTCTCTCTATCCATACAGTCCCCTCTCTCTATCCATACAGTCCCCTCTCTCTATACATACAGTCCCCGCTCACGATCCATACAGTCCCCTCTCTCGATCCACACAGTCCCCTCTCTCGATCCATAATGTCCCCTCTCTCGATCCACACAGTCCCCTCTCTCTATCCATACTGTCCCCTCTCTCGATCCATACTGTCCCCTCTCTCGATCCATACTGTCCCCTCTCTCGATCCACACTGTTCCCTCTCTCTATCCATACTGTCCCCTCTCTCTATCCATACTGTCCCCTCTCTCTATCCATACTGTCCCCTCTCTCTATCCATACAGTCCCCTCTCTCTATACATACAGTCCCTTCTCACGATCCATACAGTCCCCTCTCTCGATCCACACAGTCCCCTCTCTCGATCCATAATGTCCCCTCTCTCGATCCACACAGTCCCCTCTCTCTATCCATACTGTCCCCTCTCTCGATCCATACTGTCCCCTCTCTCGATCCATACTGTCCCCTCTCTCGATCCACACTGTCCCCTCTCTCTATCCATACTGTCCCCTCTCTCGAACCATACTGTCCCCTCTCTATCCACACTGTCCCCTCTCTCTATCCATACTGTCCCCTCTCTCTATCCATACAGTCCCCTATCTTTATCCATACTGTCCCCTCTCTCTATCCATTCAGTCCCCTCTCTCGATCCATACAGTCCCCTTTCTCTATCCATACTGTCCCCTCTCTCTATCCATACTGTCCCCTTTCTCTATCCATACAGTCCCCTCTCTCTATCCATGCAGTCCCCTCTCTCTATACATACAGTCCCCTCTCACGATCCATACAGTCCCCTCTCTCGATACATACAGTCCCCTCTCTCGATCCATACTGTTCCCTCTCTCTATCCATACAATCCCCTCTCTCTATCCACACTGTCCCCTCTCTCTATCCACACAGTCCCCTCTCTCGATCCATACTGCCCCCTCTCTCTATGCATACTGTCCCCTCTCTCTATCCATACTGTCCCCTCTCTCTATCCATACTGTCCACTCTCTCTATCCATACTGTCCCCTCTCTCTATCCATACTGTCCCCTCTCTCTATCCATACTGTCCCCTCTCTCTATCCACACTGTCCCCTCTCTCTATCCACACTGTCCCCTCTATCTATCCACACTGTCTCCTCTCTCTATAAACACTGTCCCCTCTCTCTGTCCATACTGTCCCCTCTCTCTATCCACACTATTCCCTCTCTCTATCCACACTGTCCCCTATCTCTATCCACACTGTCCCCTCTCTCTATCCACACTGTCCCCTCTCTCTATCCACACTGTCCCCTCTCTCTATCCACACTGTCCCCTCTCTCAATCCATACTGTCCCCTCTCTCTATCCATACTGTCCCCTCTCTCGATACATACAGTCCCCTCTCTCGATCCATAATGTCCCCTCTCTCGATCCATACTGTCCCCTCTCTCTATACATCCTGTCCGCTCTCTCTATCCATACTGTCCCCTCTCTCTATCCATACTGTCCCCTCTCTCTATCCACACTGTCCTCTCTCTCTATCCACACTGTCCCCTCTCTCGATCCATACTGTCACCTCTCTCGGTCCATACTGTCCCCTCTCTCTATCCACACTGTCCCCTCTCTCTATCCACAGTGTCCCCTCTCTCTATCCACACTGTCCCCTCTCTCTATCCACACTGTCCCCTCTCTCTATCCACAGTGTCCCCTCTCTCTATCCACACTGTCCCCTCTCTCTATCCACAGTGTCCCCTCTCTCTATCCACACTGTCCCCTCTCTCTATCCACACTGTCCCCTCTCTCTATCCACAGTGTCCCCTCTCTCTATCCACACTGTCCCCTCTCTCTATCCACACTGTCCCCTCTCTCTATCCACACTGTCCCCTCTGTCTATCCACAGTGTCCCCTCTCTCTATCCACACTGTCCCCTCTCTCTATCCACACTGTCCCCTCTCTCTATCCATACAGTCCCGTCTCTCTATCCAAACTGTCCTCTAGCTCTATCCACACTGTCCCCTCTCTCTATCCATACTGTCCCCTCTCTCTATCCATACTGTCCCCTCTCTCTATCCACACTGTCCCCTCTCTCTATCCACACTGTCCCCTCTCTCTATCCACACTGTCCCCTCTCTCTATCCACACTGTCCCCTCTCTCTATCCACACTGTCCCCTCTCTCTATCCACCCTGTCCCCTCTCTCTATCCATACTGTCCCCCCTCTCTATCCATACTGTCCCCTCTCTCTATCCACACTGTCCCCTCCCTCTATCCACACTGTCCCCTCTCTCTATCCACACTGTCCCCTCTCTCTATCCATACTGTCCCCTCTCTCGATCCATACAGTCCCCTCTCTCGATCCATACTGTCCCCTCTCTCGATCCATACTGTCCCCTCTCTCTATCCACACTGTCCTCTCCCTCTATCCACACTGTCCCCTCTCTCTATCCACACTGTCCCCTCTCTTTATCCATACAGTCCCCTCTCTCGATCCATACTGTCCCCTCTCTCGATCCATACTGTCCCCTCTCTCTATACATCCTGTCCCCTCTCTCTATCCATACTGTCCCCTCTCTCTATCCACACTGTCCCCTCTCTCTATCCACACTGTCCCCTCTCTCTATCCACACTGTCCCCTCTCTCGATCCATACTGTCCCCTCTCTCGGTCCATACTGTCCCCTCTCTCTATCCACACCGTCCCCTCTCTCTATCCACAGTGTCCCCTCTCTCTATCCACACTGTCCCCTCTCTCTATCCACACTGTCCCCTCTCTCTATCCACAGTGTCCCCTCTCTCTATCCACACTGTCCCCTCTCTCTATCCACACTGTCCCCTCTCTCTATCCACATTGTCCCCTCTCTCTATCCACACTGTCCCCTCTCTCTATCCACACAGTCCCCTCTCTCGATCCATACTGTCCCCTCTCTCTATCCACACTGTCCCCTCTCTCTATCCACAGTGTCCCCTCTCTCTATCCACACTGTCCCCTCTCTCTATCCACACTGTCCCCTCTCTCTATCCATACAGTCCCCTCTCTCTATCCAAACTGTCCTCTAGCTCTATCCACACTGTCTCCTCTTTCTATCCATACTGTCCCCTCTCTCTATCCATACTGTCCCCTCTCTCTATCCACACTGTCCCCTCTCTCTATCCACACTGTCCCCTCTCTCTATCCACACTGTCCCCCCTCTCTCTATCCACACTGTCCCCTCTCTCTATCCACACTGTCCCCTCTCTCTATCCACACTGTCCCCTCTTTCTATCCACCCTGTCCCCTCTCTCTATCCATACTGTCCCCTCTCTCTATCCACACTGTCCCCTCTCTCTATCCACACTGTCCCCTCTCTCTATCCACACTGTCCCCTCTATCTATCCACACTGTCCCCTCTCTCTATCCATACTGTCCCCTCTCTCGATCCATACAGTCCACTCTCTCGATCCATACTGTCCCCTCTCTCGATCCATACTGTCCCCTCTCTCTATCCACACTGTCCTCTCCCTCTATCCACACTGTCCCCTCTCTCTATCCACACTGTCCCCTCTCTTTATCCATACAGTCCACTCTCTCGATCCATACTGTCCCCTCTCTCGATCCATACTGTCCCCTCTCTCTATCCAAACTGTCCCCTCTCACTATCCACAGTGTCCCCTCTCTCTTTCCACACTGTCCCCTCTCTCTATCCACACTGTCCCCTCTCTCTATCCACAGTGTCCCCTCTCTCTATCCACACTGTCCCCTCTCTCTATCCACACTGTCCCCTCTCTATCCACAGTGTCCCCTCTCTCTATCCACACTGTCCCCTCTCTCTATCCACACAGTCCCCTCTCTCGATCCATACTGTCCCCTCTCTCTATGCATACTGTCCCCTCTCTCTATCCATACTGTCCCCTCTCTCTATCCATACTGTCCACTCTCTCTATCCATACTGTCCCCTCTCTCTATCCACACTGTCCCCTCTCTCTATCCACACTGTCCCCTCTATCTATCCATACTGTCTCCTCTCTCTATAAACACTGTCCCCTCTCTCTATCCATACTGTCCCCTCTCTCTATCCACACTCTTCCCTCTCTCTATCCACACTGTCCCCTCTCTCTATCCACACTGTCCCCTCTCTCTATCCACACTGTCCCCTCTCTCTATCCACACTGTCCCCTCTCTCTATCCACACTGTCCCCTCTCTCTATCCACACTGTCCCCTCTCTCAATCCACACTGTCCCCTCTCTCTATCCATACTGTCCCATCTCTCGATACATACAGTCCCCTCTCTCGATCCATAATGTCCCCTCTCTCGATCCATACTGTGTCCTCTCTCTATACATCCTGTCCCCTCTCTCTATCCATACTGTCCCCTCTCTCTATCCATACTGTCCCCTCTCTCTATCCACACTGTCCCCTCTCTCTATCCACACTGTCCCCTCTCTCGATCCATACTGTCCCCTCTCTCGGTCCATACTGTCCCCTCTCTCTATCCACACTGTCCCCTCTCTCTATCCACAGTGTCCCCTCTCTCTATCCACACTGTCCCCTCTCTCTATCCACACTGTCCCCTCTCTCTATCCACAGTGTCCCCTCTCTCTATCCACACTGTCCCCTCTCTCTATCCACACTGTCCCCTCACTCTATCCACAGTGTCCCCTCTCTCTATCCACACTGTCCCCTCTCTCTATCCACACAGTCCCCTCTCTCGATCCATACTGTGCCCTCTCTCTATCCACACTGTCCCCTCTCTCTATCCACAGTGTCCCCTCTCTCTATCCACACTGTCCCCTCTCTCGATCCACACTGTCCCCTCTCTCTATCCATACAGTCCCCTCTCTCTATCCAAACTGTCCTCTAGCTCTATCCACACTGTCCCCTCTCTCTATCCATACTGTCCCCTCTCTCTATCCATACTGTCCCCTCTCTCTATCCACACTGTCCTCTCTCTCTATCCATACTGTCCCCTCTCTCTATCCATACTGTTCCCTCTCTCTATCCATACTGTCCCCTCTCTCTATCCATACTGTCCCCTCTCTCTATCCACACTGTCCCCTCTCTCTATCCACACTGTCCCCTCTCTCTATCCACACTGTCCCCTCTCTCTATCCACACTGTCCCCTCTCTCTATCCACACTGTCCCCTCTCTCTATCCAAACTGTCCCCTCTCTCCATCCACACTGTCCCATCTCTCTATACACACTGTCCTCTCTCTCTATCCATACAGTCTCCTCTCTCTATCCACACTGTCCCCTCTCTCTATTCACACTGTCCCCTCTCTCTATCCACACTGTCCTCTCTCTCTATCCATACTGTCCCCTCTCTCTATCCATACTGACACGTCTCTCGATCCATACTGTCCCCTCTCTCGATCCATACTGTCCCCTTTCTCTATCCATACAGTCCTCTCTCTCTATCCATACTGTCCCCTCTCTCTATCCATACAGTCCCCTCTCTCGATCCATACTGTCCCCTCTCTCAATCCATACTGTCCCCTCTCTCGATCCATACTGTCCCCTCTCTCTATCCATACAGTCCTCTCTCTCTATCCATACTGTCCCCTCTCTCTATCCATACAGTCCCCTCTCTCGATCCATACTGTCCCCTCACTTGATCCATACAGTCCTCTCTCTCGATCCATACTGTCCCCTCTCTCGATCCATACAGTCCCCTCTCTCGATCCATACAGCCCCCTCTCTCTATCCATACAGTCCCCTCTCTCTATCCATACAGTCCCCTCTCTCTATCCATACAGTCCCCTCTCTCTATACATACAGTCCCCTCTCACGATCCATACAGTCCCCTCTCTCGATCCACACAGTCCCCTCTCTCGATCCATAATGTCCCCTCTCTCGATCCACACAGTCCCCTCTCTCTATCCATACTGTCCCCTCTCTCGATCCATACTGTCCCCTCTCTCGATCCATACTGTCCCCTCTCTCGATCCACACTGTCCCCTCTCTCTATCCATACTGTCCCCTCTCTCTATCCATACTGTCCCCTTACTCTATCCATACTGTCCACTTTCTCTATCCATACAGTCCCCTCTCTCTATCCATACAGTCCCCTCTCTCTTTTCATACAGTCCCCTCTCACGATCCATACAGTCCCCTCTCTCGATCCACACAGTCCCCTCTCTCGATCCATAATGTCCCCTCTCTCGATCCACACAGTCCCCTCTCTCTATCCACACTGTCCCCTCTCTATCCACAGTGTCCCCTCTCTCTATCCACACTGTCCCCTCTCTCTATCCACACAGTCCCCTCTCTCGATCCATACTGTCCCCTCTCTCTATGCATACTGTCCCCTCTCTCTATCCATACTGTCCCCTCTCTCTATCCATACTGTCCACTCTCTCTATCCATACTGTCCCCTCTCTCTATCCATACTGTCCCCTCTCTCTATCCATACTGTCCCCTCTCTCTATCCACACTGTCCCCTCTCTCTATCCACACTGTCCCCTCTATCTATCCATACTGTCTCCTCTCTCTATAAACACTGTCCCCTCTCTCTATCCATACTGTCCCCTCTCTCTATCCACACTCTTCCCTCTCTCTATCCACACTGTCCCCTCTCTCTATCCACACTGTCCCCTCTCTCTATCCACACTGTCCCCTCTCTCTATCCACACTGTCCCCTCTCTCTATCCACACTGTCCCCTCTCTCTATCCACACTGTCCCCTCTCTCAATCCACACTGTCCCCTCTCTCTATCCATACTGTCCCCTCTCTCGATACATACAGTCCCCTCCCTCGATCCATAATGTCCCCTCTCTCGATCCATACTGTGTCCTCTCTCTATACATCCTGTCCCCTCTCTCTATCCATACTGTCCCCTCTCTCTATCCATACTGTCCCCTCTCTCTATCCACACTGTCCCCTCTCTCTATCCACACTGTCCCCTCTCTCGATCCATACTGTCCCCTCTCTCGGTCCATACTGTCCCCTCTCTCTATCCACACTGTCCCCTCTCTCTATCCACAGTGTCCCCTCTCTCTATCCACACTGTCCCCTCTCTCTATCCACACTGTCCCCTCTCTCTATCCACAGTGTCCCCTCTCTCTATCCACACTGTCCCCTCTCTCTATCCACACTGTCCCCTCACTCTATCCACAGTGTCCCCTCTCTCTATCCACACTGTCCCCTCTCTCTATCCACACAGTCCCCTCTCTCGATCCATACTGTGCCCTCTCTCTATCCACACTGTCCCCTCTCTCTATCCACAGTGTCCCCTCTCTCTATCCACACTGTCCCCTCTCTCGATCCACACTGTCCCCTCTCTCTATCCATACAGTCCCCTCTCTCTATCCAAACTGTCCCCTCTCTCTATCCACACTGTCCCCTCTCTCTATCCACACTGTCCCCTCTCTCTTACCACACTGTCCCCTCTCTCTATCCACACTGTCCCCTCTCTCTATCCACACTGTCCCCTCTCTCTATCCACCCTGTCCCCTCTCTCTATCCATACTGTCCCCTCTCTCTATCCACACTGTCCCCTCTCTCTATCCACACTGTCCCCTCTCTCTATCCACACTGTCCCCTCTCTCTATCCACACTGTCCCCTCTCTCTATCCATACTGTCCCCTCTCTCTATCCACACTGTCCCCTCTCTCTAACCACACTGTCCCCTCTCTCTATCCACACTGTCCCCTCTTTCTATCCACACTGTCCCCTCTCTCGATCCATACTGTCCCCTCTCTCGATCCATACTGTCCCCTTTCTCTATCCATACAGTCCTCTCTCTCAATCCATACTGTCCCCTCTCTCTATCCATACAGTCCCCTCTCTCGATCCATACTGTCCCCTCTCTCAATCCATACTGTCCCCTCTCTCGATCCATACTGTCCCCTCTCTCTATCCATACAGTCCTCTCTCTCTATCCATACTGTCCCCTCTCTCTATCCATACAGTCCCCTCTCTCGATCCATACTGTCCCCTCACTCGATCCATACAGTCCTCTCTCTCGATCCATACTGTCCCCTCTCTCGATCCATACAGTCCCCTCTCTCGATCCATACAGCCCCCTCTCTCTATCCATACAGTCCCCTCTCTCTATCCATACAGTCCCCTCTCTCTATCCATACAGTCCCCTCTCTCTATACATACAGTCCCCTCTCACGATCCATACAGTCCCCTCTCTCGATCCACACAGTCCCCTCTCTCGATCCATAATGTCCCCTCTCTCGATCCACACAGTCCCCTCTCTCTATCCATACTGTCCCCTCTCTCGATCCATACTGTCCCCTCTCTCGATCCATACTGTCCCCTCTCTCGATCCACACTGTCCCCTCTCTCTTTCCATACTGTCCCCTCTCTCTATCCATACTGTCCCCTTACTCTATCCATACTGTCCACTTTCTCTATCCATACAGTCCCCTCTCTCTATCCATACAGTCCCCTCTCTCTTTTCATACAGTCACCTCTCACGATCCATACAGTCCCCTCTCTCGATCCACACAGTCCCCTCTCTCGATCCATAATGTCCCCTCTCTCGATCCACACAGTCCCCTCTCTCTATCCATACTGTCCCCTCTCTCGATCCATACTGTGCCCTCTATCGATCCATACTGTCCCCTCTCTCGATCCACACTGTTCCCTCTCTCTATCCATACTGTCCCCTCTCTCGAACCATACTGTCCCCTCTCTATCCACACTGTCCCCTCTCTCTATCCATACTGTCCCCTCTCTCTATCCATACAGTCCCCTATCTCTATCCATACTGTCCCCTCTCTCGATCCATATAGTCCCCTCTCTCGATCCATACAGTCCCCTCTCTCGATCCATACTGTCCCCTCTCTCTATCCACACTGTCCCCTCTCTCGGTCCACACTGTCCCCTCTCTCTATCCACACTGTCCCCTCTCTCAATCCACACTGTCCCCTCTCTCTATCCACACTGTCCCCTCTCTCTATCCATACTGACCCCTCTCTCTATCCACACTGTCCCCTCTCTCTATCCACACTGTCCCCTCTCTCTATCCACACTATCCACTCTCTCGATCCATACTGTCCCCTCTCTCTATCCACACTGTCCCCTCTCTCGATCCATACAGTCCCCTCTCTCGATCCATACTGTCCCCTCTCTCTATCCACCCTGTCCCCTCTCTCTATCCATACTGTCCCCTCTCTCTATCCACACTGTCCCCTCTCTCTATCCACACTGTCCCCTCTCTCTATCCACACTGTCCCCTCTCTCTATCCACACTGTCCCCTCTCTCTATCCATACTGTCCCCTCTCTCTATCCACACTGTCCCCTCTCTCTAACCACACTGTCCCCTCTCTCTATCCACACTGTCCCCTCTTTCTATCCACACTGTCCCCTCTCTCGATCCATACTGTCCCCTCTCTCGATCCATACTGTCCCCTTTCTCTATCCATACAGTCCTCTCTCTCAATCCATACTGTCCCCTCTCTCTATCCACACTGTCCCCTCTCTCTATCCACACTGTCCCCTCTCTCTTACCACTCTGTCCCCTCTCTCTATCCACACTGTCCCCTCTCTCTATCCACACTGTCCCCTCTCTCTATCCACCCTGTCCCCTCTCTCTATCCATACTGTCCCCTCTCTCTATCCACACTGTCCCCTCTCTCTATCCACACTGTCCCCTCTCTCTATCCACACTGTCCCCTCTCTCTATCCACACTGTCCCCTCTCTCTATCCATACTGTCCCCTCTCTCTATCCACGCTGTCCCCTCTCTCTAACCACTCTGTCCCCTCTCTCTATCCACACTGTCCCCTCTTTCTATCCACACTGTCCCCTCTCTCGATCCATACTGTCCCCTCTCTCGATCCATACTGTCCCCTTTCTCTATCCATACAGTCCTCTCTCTCTATCCATACTGTCCCCTCTCTCTATCCATACAGTCCCCTCTCTCGATCCATACTGTCCCCTCTCTCAATCCATACTGTCCCCTCTCTCGATCCATACTGTCCCCTCTCTCTATCCATACAGTCCTCTCTCTCTATCCATACTGTCCCCTCTCTCTATCCATACAGTCCCCTCTCTCGATCCATACTGTCCCCTCACTTGATCCATACAGTCCTCTCTCTCGATCCATACTGTCCCCTCTCTCGATCCATACAGTCCCCTCTCTCGATCCATACAGCCCCCTCTCTCTATCCATACAGTCCCCTCTCTCTATCCATACAGTCCCCTCTCTCTATCCATACAGTCCCCTCTCTCTATACATACAGTCCCCTCTCACGATCCATACAGTCCCCTCTCTCGATCCACACAGTC
Source organism: Pristiophorus japonicus (assembly GCF_044704955.1). Classification (NCBI taxonomy): domain Eukaryota; kingdom Metazoa; phylum Chordata; class Chondrichthyes; family Pristiophoridae; genus Pristiophorus; species Pristiophorus japonicus. The sequence continues at coordinate 54,082,412 of NC_091999.1, forward strand.
CCCTCTCTCGATCCATAATGTCCCCTCTCTCGATCCACACAGTCCCCTCTCTCTATCCATACTGTCCCCTCTCTCGATCCATACTGTCCCCTCTCTCGATCCATACTGTCCCCTCTCTCGATCCACACTGTCCCCTCTCTCTATCCATACTGTCCCCTCTCTCTATCCATACTGTCCCCTTACTCTATCCATACTGTCCACTTTCTCTATCCATACAGTCCCCTCTCTCTATCCATACAGTCCCCTCTCTCTTTTCATACAGTCCCCTCTCACGATCCATACAGTCCCCTCTCTCGATCCACACAGTCCCCTCTCTCGATCCATAATGTCCCCTCTCTCGATCCACACAGTCCCCTCTCTCTATCCACACTGTCCCCTCTCTATCCACAGTGTCCCCTCTCTCTATCCACACTGTCCCCTCTCTCTATCCACACAGTCCCCTCTCTCGATCCATACTGTCCCCTCTCTCTATGCATACTGTCCCCTCTCTCTATCCATACTGTCCCCTCTCTCTATCCATACTGTCCACTCTCTCTATCCATACTGTCCCCTCTCTCTATCCATACTGTCCCCTCTCTCTATCCATACTGTCCCCTCTCTCTATCCACACTGTCCCCTCTCTCTATCCACACTGTCCCCTCTATCTATCCATACTGTCTCCTCTCTCTATAAACACTGTCCCCTCTCTCTATCCATACTGTCCCCTCTCTCTATCCACACTCTTCCCTCTCTCTATCCACACTGTCCCCTCTCTCTATCCACACTGTCCCCTCTCTCTATCCACACTGTCCCCTCTCTCTATCCACACTGTCCCCTCTCTCTATCCACACTGTCCCCTCTCTCTATCCACACTGTCCCCTCTCTCAATCCACACTGTCCCCTCTCTCTATCCATACTGTCCCCTCTCTCGATACATACAGTCCCCTCCCTCGATCCATAATGTCCCCTCTCTCGATCCATACTGTGTCCTCTCTCTATACATCCTGTCCCCTCTCTCTATCCATACTGTCCCCTCTCTCTATCCATACTGTCCCCTCTCTCTATCCACACTGTCCCCTCTCTCTATCCACACTGTCCCCTCTCTCGATCCATACTGTCCCCTCTCTCGGTCCATACTGTCCCCTCTCTCTATCCACACTGTCCCCTCTCTCTATCCACAGTGTCCCCTCTCTCTATCCACACTGTCCCCTCTCTCTATCCACACTGTCCCCTCTCTCTATCCACAGTGTCCCCTCTCTCTATCCACACTGTCCCCTCTCTCTATCCACACTGTCCCCTCACTCTATCCACAGTGTCCCCTCTCTCTATCCACACTGTCCCCTCTCTCTATCCACACAGTCCCCTCTCTCGATCCATACTGTGCCCTCTCTCTATCCACACTGTCCCCTCTCTCTATCCACAGTGTCCCCTCTCTCTATCCACACTGTCCCCTCTCTCGATCCACACTGTCCCCTCTCTCTATCCATACAGTCCCCTCTCTCTATCCAAACTGTCCCCTCTCTCTATCCACACTGTCCCCTCTCTCTATCCACACTGTCCCCTCTCTCTTACCACTCTGTCCCCTCTCTCTATCCACACTGTCCCCTCTCTCTATCCACACTGTCCCCTCTCTCTATCCACCCTGTCCCCTCTCTCTATCCATACTGTCCCCTCTCTCTATCCACACTGTCCCCTCTCTCTATCCACACTGTCCCCTCTCTCTATCCACACTGTCCCCTCTCTCTATCCACACTGTCCCCTCTCTCTATCCATACTGTCCCCTCTCTCTATCCACACTGTCCCCTCTCTCTAACCACACTGTCCCCTCTCTCTATCCACACTGTCCCCTCTTTCTATCCACACTGTCCCCTCTCTCGATCCATACTGTCCCCTCTCTCGATCCATACTGTCCCCTTTCTCTATCCATACAGTCCTCTCTCTCAATCCATACTGTCCCCTCTCTCTATCCATACAGTCCCCTCTCTCGATCCATACTGTCCCCTCTCTCAATCCATACTGTCCCCTCTCTCGATCCATACTGTCCCCTCTCTCTATCCATACAGTCCTCTCTCTCTATCCATACTGTCCCCTCTCTCTATCCATACAGTCCCCTCTCTCGATCCATACTGTCCCCTCACTCGATCCATACAGTCCTCTCTCTCGATCCATACTGTCCCCTCTCTCGATCCATACAGTCCCCTCTCTCGATCCATACAGCCCCCTCTCTCTATCCATACAGTCCCCTCTCTCTATCCATACAGTCCCCTCTCTCTATCCATACAGTCCCCTCTCTCTATACATACAGTCCCCTCTCACGATCCATACAGTCCCCTCTCTCGATCCACACAGTCCCCTCTCTCGATCCATAATGTCCCCTCTCTCGATCCACACAGTCCCCTCTCTCTATCCATACTGTCCCCTCTCTCGATCCATACTGTCCCCTCTCTCGATCCATACTGTCCCCTCTCTCGATCCACACTGTCCCCTCTCTCTATCCATACTGTCCCCTCTCTCTATCCATACTGTCCCCTTACTCTATCCATACTGTCCACTTTCTCTATCCATACAGTCCCCTCTCTCTATCCATACAGTCCCCTCTCTCTTTTCATACAGTCACCTCTCACGATCCATACAGTCCCCTCTCTCGATCCACACAGTCCCCTCTCTCGATCCATAATGTCCCCTCTCTCGATCCACACAGTCCCCTCTCTCTATCCATACTGTCCCCTCTCTCGATCCATACTGTGCCCTCTATCGATCCATACTGTCCCCTCTCTCGATCCACACTGTTCCCTCTCTCTATCCATACTGTCCCCTCTCTCGAACCATACTGTCCCCTCTCTATCCACACTGTCCCCTCTCTCTATCCATACTGTCCCCTCTCTCTATCCATACAGTCCCCTATCTCTATCCATACTGTCCCCTCTCTCGATCCATATAGTCCCCTCTCTCGATCCATACAGTCCCCTCTCTCGATCCATACTGTCCCCTCTCTCTATCCACACTGTCCCCTCTCTCGGTCCAGACAGTCCCCTCTCTCGATCCATACTGTCCCCTCTCTCTATCCACACTGTCCCCTCTCTCTGTCCACACTGTCCCCTCTCTCTATCCACACTGTCCCCTCTCTCAATCCACACTGTCCCCTCTCTCTATCCACACTGTCCCCTCTCTCTATCCATACTGACCCCTCTCTCTATCCACACTGTCCCCTCTCTCTATCCACACTGTCCCCTCTCTCTATCCACACTATCCACTCTCTCGATCCATACTGTCCCCTCTCTCTATCCACACTGTCCCCTCTCTCGATCCATACAGTCCCCTCTCTCGATCCATACTGTCCCCTCTCTCTATCCACCCTGTCCCCTCTCTCTATCCATACTGTCCCCTCTCTCTATCCACACTGTCCCCTCTCTCTATCCACACTGTCCCCTCTCTCTATCCACACTGTCCCCTCTCTCTATCCACACTGTCCCCTCTCTCTATCCATACTGTCCCCTCTCTCTATCCACACTGTCCCCTCTCTCTAACCACACTGTCCCCTCTCTCTATCCACACTGTCCCCTCTTTCTATCCACACTGTCCCCTCTCTCGATCCATACTGTCCCCTCTCTCGATCCATACTGTCCCCTTTCTCTATCCATACAGTCCTCTCTCTCAATCCATACTGTCCCCTCTCTCTATCCATACAGTCCCCTCTCTCGATCCATACTGTCCCCTCTCTCAATCCATACTGTCCCCTCTCTCGATCCATACTGTCCCCTCTCTCTATCCATACAGTCCTCTCTCTCTATCCATACTGTCCCCTCTCTCTATCCATACAGTCCCCTCTCTCGATCCATACTGTCCCCTCACTCGATCCATACAGTCCTCTCTCTCGATCCATACTGTCCCCTCTCTCGATCCATACAGTCCCCTCTCTCGATCCATACAGCCCCCTCTCTCTATCCATACAGTCCCCTCTCTCTATCCATACAGTCCCCTCTCTCTATCCATACAGTCCCCTCTCTCTATACATACAGTCCCCTCTCACGATCCATACAGTCCCCTCTCTCGATCCACACAGTCCCCTCTCTCGATCCATAATGTCCCCTCTCTCGATCCACACAGTCCCCTCTCTCTATCCATACTGTCCCCTCTCTCGATCCATACTGTCCCCTCTCTCGATCCATACTGTCCCCTCTCTCGATCCACACTGTCCCCTCTCTCTATCCATACTGTCCCCTCTCTCTATCCATACTGTCCCCTTACTCTATCCATACTGTCCACTTTCTCTCTCCATACAGTCCCCTCTCTCTATCCATACAGTCCCCTCTCTCTTTTCATACAGTCACCTCTCACGATCCATACAGTCCCCTCTCTCGATCCACACAGTCCCCTCTCTCGATCCATAATGTCCCCTCTCTCGATCCACACAGTCCCCTCTCTCTATCCATACTGTCCCCTCTCTCGATCCATACTGTGCCCTCTATCGATCCATACTGTCCCCTCTCTCGATCCACACTGTCCCCTCTCTCTATCCATACTGTCCCCTCTCTCGAACCATACTGTCCCCTCTCTATCCACACTGTCCCCTCTCTCTATCCATACTGTCCCCTCTCTCTATCCATACAGTCCCCTATCTCTATCCATACTGTCCCCTCTCTCGATCCATATAGTCCCCTCTCTCGATCCATACAGTCCCCTCTCTCGATCCATACTGTCCCCTCTCTCTATCCACACTGTCCCCTCTCTCGGTCCAGACAGTCCCCTCTCTCGATCCATACTGTCCCCTCTCTCTATCCACACTGTCCCCTCTCTCTGTCCACACTGTCCCCTCTCTCTATCCACACTGTCCCCTCTCTCAATCCACACTGTCCCCTCTCTCTATCCACACTGTCCCCTCTCTCTATCCATACTGACCCCTCTCTCTATCCACACTGTCCCCTCTCTCTATCCACACTGTCCCCTCTCTCTATCCACACTATCCACTCTCTCGATCCATACTGTCCCCTCTCTCTATCCACACTGTCCCCTCTCTCGATCCATACAGTCCCCTCTCTCGATCCATACTGTCCCCTCTCTCTATCCACACTGTCCCCTCTCTCTATCCACACTGTCCCCTCTCTCTATCCACACTGTCCCCTCTCTCTATCCACGCTGTCCCCTCTCTCTATCCACACTGTCCCCTCTCTCTATCCACACTGTCCCTCTCTCTATCCACACTGACCCCTCTCTCTATCCACACTGTCCCCTCTCTCTATCCATAATGCCCCTCTCTCTATCCACACTGTCCCCTCTCTCTATCCACACTGTCCCCTCTCTCTATCCACACTGTCCCCTCTCTCTATCCATACTGTCCCCTCTCTCGATCCATACAGTCCCCTCTCTCGATTCATACTGTCCCCTCTCTCGATCCATACAGTCCCCTCTCTCTATCCATATTGTCCCCTCTCTCTATCCATACTGTCCCCTCTCTCTATCCACACTGTCCCCTCTCTCGATCCACACAGTCCACTCTCTCTATCCATACTGTCCTCTCTCTCTATCCATACAGTCTCCTCTCTCTATCCACACTGTCCCCTCTCTCGATCCACACTGTCCCCTCTCTCTATCCACACTGTCCCCTCTCTCGAACCATACTGTCCCCTCTCGATCCACACTGTCCCCTCTCTCTATCCATACTGTCCCCTCTCTCTATCCATACAGTCCCCTATCTCTATCCATACTGTCCCCTCTCTCGATCCATACAGCCCCCTCTCTCGATCCACACAGTCCCCTCTCTCGATCCATACTGTCCCCTCTCTCTATCCACACTGTCCCCTCTCTCGGTCCAGACAGTCCCCTCTCTCGATCCATACTGTCCCCTCTCTCTATCCACACTGTCCCCTCTCTCTGTCCACACTGTCCCCTCTCTCTATCCACACTGTCCCCTCTCTCAATCCACACTGTCCCCTCTCTCTATCCACACTGTCCCCTCTCTCTATCCATACTGACCCCTCTCTCTATCCACACTGTCCCCTCTCTCTATCCACACTGTCCCCTCTCTCTATCCACACTATCCACTCTCTCGATCCATACTGTCCCCTCTCTCTATCCATACTGTCCCCTCTCTCGATCCATACAGTCCCCTCTCTCGATCCATACTGTCCCCTCTCTCTATCCACACTGTCCCCTCTCTCTATCCACACTGTCCCCTCTCTCTATCCACACTGTCCCCTCTCTCTATCCACACTGTCCCCTCTCTCTATCCACACTGTCCCCTCTCTCTATCCACACTGTCCCTCTCTCTATCCACACTGACCCCTCTCTCTATCCACACTGTCCCCTCTCTCTATCCATAATGCCCCTCTCTCTATCCACACTGTCCCCTCTCTCTATCCACACTGTCCCCTCTCTCTATCCACACTGTCCCCTCTCTCTATCCATACTGTCCCCTCTCTCGATCCATACAGTCCCCTCTCTCGATTCATACTGTCCCCTCTCTCGATCCATACAGTCCCCTCTCTCTATCCATATTGTCCCCTCACTCTATCCATACTGTCCCCTCTCTCTATCCACACTGTCCCCTCTCTCGATCCACACAGTCCACTCTCTCTATCCATACTGTCCTCTCTCTCTATCCATACAGTCTCCTCTCTCTATCCACACTGTCCCCTCTCTCTATCCACACTGTCCCCTCTCTCTATCCACACTGTCCCCTCTCTCTATCCACACTGTCCCCTCTCTCTATCCACACTGTCCCCTCTCTCTATCCACACTGTCCCCTCTCTCTATCCACACTGTCCCCTCTCACTATCCACACTGTCCCCTCTCTCTATCCACACTGTCCCCTCTCTCTATCCACACTGTCCCCTCTCTCTATCCACACTGTCCCCTCTCTCTATCTACACTGTCCCCTCTCTCTATCCACACTGTCCCCTCTCACTATCCACACTGTCCCTTCTCTCTATCCACACTGTCCCCTCTCTCTATCCATACTGTCCCCTCTCTCTATCCATACTGTCCCCTCTCTCGATACATACAGTCCCCTCTCTCTATCCACACTGTCCCCTCTCTCTATCCACACTGTCCCCTCTCTCTATCCACACTGTCCCCTCTCTCAATCCACACTGTCCCCTCTCTCTATCCATACTCTCCCCTCTCTCTATCCACACTGTCCCCTCTCTCTATCCACACTGTCCACTTTCTCGATCCATACTGTCCCCTCTCTCGATCCATACAGTCCCCTCTCTCGATCCATACTGTCCCCTCTCTCGATCCATACTGTCCCCTCTCTCTATCCACACTGTCCTCTCCCTCTATCCACACTGTCCCCTCTCTCTATCCACACTGTCCCCTCTCTTTATCCATACAGTCCCCTCTCTCGATCCATACTGTCCCCTCTCTCGATCCATGCTGTCCCCTCTCTCTCTCCACACTGTCCCCTCTCTCTATCCACAGTGTCCCCTCTCTCTTTCCACACTGTCCCCTCTCTCTATCCACACTGTCCCCTCTCTCTATCCACAGTGTCCCCTCTCTCTATCCACACTGTCCCCTCTCTCTATCCACACTGTCCCCTCTCTATCCACAGTGTCCCCTCTCTCTATCCACACTGTCCCCTCTCTCTATCCACACAGTCCCCTCTCTCGATCCATACTGTCCCCTCTCTCTATGCATACTGTCCCCTCTCTCTATCCATACTGTCCCCTCTCTCTATCCATACTGTCCACTCTCTCTATCCATACTGTCCCCTCTCTCTATCCATACTGCCCCCTCTCTCTATCCATACTGTCCCCTCTCTCTATCCACACAGTCCCCTCTCTCTATCCACACTGTCCCCTCTATCTATCCATGCTGTCTCCTCTCTCTATAAACACTGTCCCCTCTCTCTATCCATACTGTCCCCTCTCTCTATCCACACTCTTCCCTCTCTCTATCCACACTGTCCCCTCTCTCTATCCACACTGTCCCCTCTCTCTATCCACACTGTCCCCTCTCTCTATCCACACTGTCCCCTCTCTCTATCCACACTGTCCCCTCTCTCAATCCACACTGTCCCCTCTCTCTATCTATACTGTCCACTCATTCGATACATACAGTCCCCTCTCTCGATCCATAATGTCCCCTCTCTCGATCCATACTGTCCCCTCTCTCTATACATCCTGTCCCCTCTCTCTATCCATACTGTCCCCTCTCTCTATCCATACTGTCCCCTCTCTCTATCCACACTGTCCCCTCTCTCTATCCACACTGTCCCCTCTCTCTATCCACACTGTCCCCTCTCTCTATCCACAGTGTCCCCTCTCTCTATCCACAGTGTCCCCTCTCTCTATCCACACTGTCCCCTCTCTCTATCCACACTGTCCCCTCTCTCTATCCACAGTGTCCCCTCTCTCTATCCACACTGTCCCCTCTCTCTATCCACACTGTCCCCTCTCTCTATCCACAGTGTCCCCTCTCTCTATCCACACTGTCCCCTCTCTCTATCCACACAGTCCCCTCTCTCGATCCATACTGTCCCCTCTCTCTATCCACACTGTCCCCTCTCTCTATCCACAGTGTCCCCTCTCTCTATCCACACTGTCCCCTCTCTCTATCCACACTGTCCCCTCTCTCTATCCATACAGTCCCCTCTCTCTATCCATACTGTCCCCTCTCACTATCCACACTGTCCCCTCTCTCTATCCACACTGTCCCCTCTCTCGATCCACACAGTCCACTCTCTCTATCCATACTGTCCTCTCTCTCTATCCACACAGTCTCCTCTCTCTATCCACACTGTCCCCTCTCTCTATCCACACTGTCCCCTCTCTCTATCCACACTGTCCCCTCTCTCTATCCACACTGTCCCCTCTCTCTATCCACACTGTCCCCTCTCTCTATCCACACTGTCCCCTCTCTCTATCCACACTGTCCCCTCTCTCTATCCACACTGTCCCCTCTCACTATCCACACTGTCCCCTCTCTCTATCCACACTGTCCCCTCTCTCTATCCACACTGTCCCCTCTCTCTATCCACACTGTCCCCTCTCTCTATCCACACTGTCCCCTCTCACTATCCACACTGTCCCTTCTCTCTATCCACACTGTCCCCTCTCTCTATCCATACTGTCCCCTCTCTCTATCCATACTGTCCCCTCTCTCGATACATACAGTCCCCTCTCTCTATCCACACTGTCCCCTCTCTCTATCCACACTGTCCCCTCTCTCTATCCACACTGTCCCCTCTCTCAATCCACACTGTCCCCTCTCTCTATCCATACTGTCCCCTCTCTCGATACATACAGTCCCCTCTCTCGATCCATAATGTCCCCTCTCTCTATCCATACTCTCCCCTCTCTCTATCCACACTGTCCCCTCTCTCTATCCACACTGTCCACTTTCTCGATCCATACTGTCCCCTCTCTCGATCCATACAGTCCCCTCTCTCGATCCATACTGTCCCCTCTCTCGATCCATACTGTCCCCTCTCTCTATCCACACTGTCCTCTCCCTCTATCCACACTGTCCCCTCTCTCTATCCACACTGTCCCCTCTCTTTATCCATACAGTCCCCTCTCTCGATCCATACTGTCCCCTCTCTCGATCCATGCTGTCCCCTCTCTCTCTCCACACTGTCCCCTCTCTCTATCCACAGTGTCCCCTCTCTCTTTCCACACTGTCCCCTCTCTCTATCCACACTGTCCCCTCTCTCTATCCACAGTGTCCCCTCTCTCCATCCACACTGTCCCCTCTCTCTATCCACACTGTCCCCTCTCTATCCACAGTGTCCACTCTCTCTATCCACACTGTCCCCTCTCTCTATCCACACAGTCCCCTCTCTCGATCCATACTGTCCCCTCTCTCTATGCATACTGTCCCCTCTCTCTATCCATACTGTCCCCTCTCTCTATCCATACTGTCCACTCTCTCTATCCATACTGTCCCCTCTCTCTATCCATACTGCCCCCTCTCTCTATCCATACTGTCCCCTCTCTCTATCCACACAGTCCCCTCTCTCTATCCACACTGTCCCCTCTATCTATCCATACTGTCTCCTCTCTCTATAAACACTGTCCCCTCTCTATATCCATACTGTCCCCTCTCTCTATCCACACTCTTCCCTCTCTCTATCCACACTGTCCCCTCTCTCTATCCACACTGTCCCGTCTCTCTATCCACACTGTCCCCTCTCTCTATCCACACTGTCCCCTCTCTCTATCCACACTGTCCCCTCTCTCTATCCACACTGTCCCCTCTCTCAATCCACACTGTCCCCTCTCTCTATCTATACTGTCCACTCATTCGATACATACAGTCCCCTCTCTCGATCCATAATGTCCCCTCTCTCGATCCATACTGTCCCCTCTCTCTATACATCCTGTCCCCTCTCTCTATCCATACTGTCCCCTCTCTCTATCCATACTGTCCCCTCTCTCTATCCACACTGTCCCCTCTCTCTATCCACACTGTCCCCTCTCTCTATCCACACTGTCCCCTCTCTCTATCCACAGTGTCCCCTCTCTCTATCCACAGTGTCCCCTCTCTCTATCCACACTGTCCCCTCTCTCTATCCACACTGTCCCCTCTCTCTATCCACAGTGTCCCCTCTCTCTATCCACACTGTCCCCTCTCTCTATCCACACTGTCCCCTCTCTCTATCCACAGTGTCCCCTCTCTCTATCCACACTGTCCCCTCTCTCTATCCACACAGTCCCCTCTCTCGATCCATACTGTCCCCTCTCTCTATCCACACTGTCCCCTCTCTCTATCCACAGTGTCCCCTCTCTCTATCCACACTGTCCCCTCTCTCTATCCACACTGTCCCCTCTCTCTATCCATACAGTCCCCTCTCTCTATCCATACTGTCCCCTCTCTCGATCCATACAGTCCCCTCTCTCGATCCATACTGTCCCCTCTCTCTATCCACACTGTCCCCTCTCTCTATCCACACTGTCCCCTCTCTCTATCCACACTGTCCCCTCTCTCTATCCACACTGTCCCCTCTCTCTATCCATACAGTCCCCTCTCTCTATCCATACTGTCCCCTCTCTCGATCCATACAGTCCCCTCTCTCGATCCATACTGTCCCCTCTCTCTATCCACACTGTCCCCTCTCTCTATCCACAGTGTCCCCTCTCTCTATCCACACTGTCCCCTCTCTCTATCCACACTGTCCCCTCTCTCTATACATACAGTCCCCTCTCTCTATCCATACTGTCCCCTCTCTCGATCCATACAGTCCCCTCTCTCGATCCATACTGTCCCCTCTCTCTATCCACACTGTCCCCTCTCTCTATCCACACTGTCCCCTCTCTCTATCCACACTGTCCCCACTCTCTATCCACACTGTCCCCTCTCTCTATCCACACTGTCCCCTCTCTCTATCCACACTGTCCCCTCTCTCTATCCATACTGTCCCCTCTCTCGATCCATACAGTCCCCTCTCTCGATTCATACTGTCCCCTCTCTCGATCCATACAGTCCCCTCTCTCTATCCATATTGTCCCCTCTCTCTATCCATACTGTCCCCTCTCTCTATCCACACTGTCCCCTCTCTCGATCCACACAGTCCCCTCTCTCTATCCATACTGTCCTCTCTCTCTATCCATACAGTCTCCTCTCTCTATCCACACTGTCCCCTCTCTCTATCCACACTGTCCTCTCTCTCTATCCACACTGTCCCCTCTCTCTATCCACACTGTCCCCTCTCTCTATCCACACTGTCCCCTCTCTCTATCCACACTGTCCCCTCTCTCTATCCACACTGTCCCCTCTCTCTATCCACACTGTCCCCTCTCACTATCCACACTGTCCCCTCTCTCTATCCACACTGTCCCCTCTCTCTATCCACACTGTCCCCTCTCTCTATCCACACTGTCCCCTCTCTCTATCCACACTGTCCCCTCTCTCTATCCACACTGTCCCCTCTCACTATCCACAATGTCCCTTCTCTCTATCCACACTGTCCCTTCTCTCTATCCATACTGTCCCCTCTCTCTATCCATACTGTCCCCTCTCTCGATACATACAGTCCCCTCACTCTATCCACACTGTCCCCTCTCTCTATCCACACTGTCCCCTCTCTCTATGCATACTGTCCCCTCTCTCTATCCATACTGTCCCCTCTCTCTATCCATACTGTCCCCTCTCTCTATCCATACTGTCCCCTCTATCTATCCACACTGTCCCCTCTCTCTATCCACACTGTCCCCTCTATCTATCCATACTGTCTCCTCTCTCTATAAACACTGTCCCCTCTCTCTATCCATACTGTCCCCTCTCTCTATCCACACTCTTCCCTCTCTCTATCCACACTGTCCCCTCTCTCTATCCACACTGTCCCCTCTCTCTATCCACACTGTCCCCTCTCTCTATGCACACTGTCCCCTCTCTCTATCCACACTGTACCCTCTCTCTATCCACACTGTCCCCTCTCTCAACCCACACTGTCCCCTCTCTCTATCCATACTGTCCACTCATTCGATACATACAGTCCCCTCTCTCGATCCATAATGTCCCCTCTCTCGATCCATACTGTCCCCTCTCTCTATACATCCTGTCCCCTCTCTCTATCCATACTGTCCCCTCTCTCTATCCATACTGTCCCCTCTCTCAATCCACACTGTCCCCTCTCTCTATCCACACTGTCCCCACTCTCTATCCACACTGTCCCCTCTCTCTATCCAGAGTGTCCCCTCTCTCTATCCACAGTGTCCCCTCTCTCTATCCACACTGTCCCCTCTCTCTATCCACACTGTCCCCTCTCTCTATCCACAGTGTCCCCTCTCTCTATCCACACTGTCCCCTCTCTCTATCCACACTGTCCCCTCTCTCTATCCACAGTGTCCCCTCTCTCTATCCACACTGTCCCCTCTCTCTATCCACACAGTCCCCTCTCTCGATCCATACTGTCCCCTCTCTCTATCCACACTGTCCCCTCTCTCTATCCACAGTGTCCCCTCTCTCTATCCACACTGTCCCCTCTCTCTATCCACACTGTCCCCTCTCTCTATCCATACAGTCCCCTCTCTCTATCCAAACTGTCCTCTAGCTCTATCCACACTGTCCCCTCTCTCTATCCATACTGTCCCCTCTCTCTATCCATACTGTCCCCTCTCTCTATCCACATTGTCCCCTCTCTCTATCCACACTGTCCCCTCTCACTATCCACACTGTCCCCTCTCTCTATCCACACTGTCCCCTCTCTCTATCCACACTGTCCCCTCTCTCTATCCACACTGTCCCCTCTCTCTATCCACACTGTCCGCTCTCTCTATCCACACTGTCCCCTCTCTCTATCCACACTGTCCCCTCTCTCTATCCACCCTGTCCCCTCTCTCTATCCATACTGTCCCCTCTCTCTATCCACACTGTCCCCTCTCTCTATCCACACTGTCCCCTCTCTCTATCCACACTGTCCCTTCTCTCTATCCACACTGTCCCCTCTCTCTATCCATACTGTCCCCTCTCTCTATCCACACTGTCCCCTCTCTCTATCCACACTGTCCCCTCTCTCTATCCACACTGTCCCCTCTTTCTATCCACACTGTCCCCTCTCTCTATCCAAACTGTCCCCTCTCTCTATCCACACTGTCCCCTCTCTCTATCCATACTGTCCCCTCTCTCTATCCAAACTGTCCCCTCTCTTTATCCACATTGTCCCCTCTCTCTATCCATATTGTCCCCTCTCTCGATCCATACTGTCCCCTCTCTCGATCCATACTGTCCCCTCTCTCGATCCATACTGTCCCCTCTCTCTATCCATACAGTCCTCTCTCTCTATCCATACTGTCCCCTCTCTCTATCCATACAGTCCCCTCTCTCGATCCATACTGTCCCCTCTCTCAATCCATACTGTCCCCTCTCTCGATCCATACTGTCCCCTCTCTCTATCCATACAGTCCTCTCTCTCTATCCATACTGTCCCCTCTCTCTATCCATACAGTCCCCTGTCTCGATCCATACTGTCCCCTCACTCGATCCATACAGTCCTCTCTCTCGATCCATACTGTCCCCTCTCTCGATCCATACAGTCCCCTCTCTCGATCCATACAGCCCCCTCCTCTATCCATACAGTCCCCTCTCTCTATCCATACAGTCCCCTCTCTCTATCCACACAGTCCCCTCTCTCTATACATACAGTCCCCTCTCACGATCCATACAGTCCCCTCTCTCGATCCACACAGTCCCCTCTCTCGATCCATAATGTCCCCTCTCTCGATCCACACAGTCCCCTCTCTCTATCCATACTGTCCCCGCTCTCGATCCATACTGTCCCCTCTCTCGATCCATACTGTCCCCTCTCTCGATCCACACTGTCCCCTCTCTCTATCCATACTGTCCCCTCTCTCTATCCATACTGTCCCCTCTCTCTATCCATACTGTCCCCTCTCTCTATCCATACTGTCCCCTCACTCGAACCATACTGTCCCCTCTCTATCCACACTGTCCCCTCTCTCTATCCATACTGTCCCCTCTCTCTATCCGTAAAATCCCCTATCTCTATCCATACTGTCCCCTCTCTCTATCCATTCAGTCCCCTCTCTCGATCCATACAGTCCACTCTCTCGATCCATACAGTCCCCTCTCTCGATCCATACTGTTCCCTCTCTCTATCCATACAATCCCCTCTCTCTATCCATACAGTCCCCTCTCTCTATCCACACAGTCCCCTCTCTCTATCCATACAGTCCCCTCTCTCAATGCATACTGTCCCCTCTCTCTATCCATACTGTCCCCTCTCTCGATCCATACAGTCCCCTGTCTCGATCCACACAGTCCCCTCTCTCGATCCATACTGTCCCCTCTCTCTATCCACACTGTCCCCTCTCTCGGTCCAGACAGTCCCCTCTCTCGATCCATACTGTCCCCTCTCTCTATCCACACTGTCCCCTCTCTCTATCCACACTGTCCCCTCTCTCTATCCACAGTGTCCCCTCTCTCTATCCACACTGTCCCCTCTCTCTATCCATACTGTCCCCTCTCTCGATCCATACAGTCCCCTCTCTCGATTCATACTGTCCCCTCTCTCGATCCATACAGTCCCCTCTCTCTATCCATATTGTCCCCTCTCTCTATCCATACTGTCCCCTCTCTCTATCCACACTGTCCCCTCTCTCGATCCACACAGTCCCCTCTCTCTATCCATACTGTCCTCTCTCTCTATCCATACAGTCTCCTCTCTCTATCCACACTGTCCCCTCTCTCTATCCACACTGTCCCCTCTCTCTATCCACACTGTCCCCTCTCTCTATCCACACTGTCCCCTCTCTCTATCCACACTGTCCCCTCTCTCTATCCACACTGTCCCCTCTCACTATCCACACTGTCCCCTCTCTCAATCCACACTGTCCCCTCTCTCTATCCACACTGTCCCCTCTCTCTATCCACACTGTCCCCTCTCTCTATCCACACTGTCCCCTCTCTCTATCCACACTGTCCCCTCTCACTATCCACACTGTCCCTTCTCTCTATCCACACTGTCCCCTCTCTCTATCCATACTGTCCCCTCTCTTTCTATCCATACTCTCCCCTCTCTCTATCCACACTGTCCCCTCTCTCTTCCACACTGTCCCCTCTCTCTATCCACACTGTCCTCTCTCTCTATCCACACTGTCCTCTCTCTCTATCCACACTGTCCCCTCTCTCTATCCATACTGTCCTCACTCTCTATCCATACTGTGCCCTCTCTCTATCCATAAAGCACCGTCTCTCGATACATACAGTCCCCTCTCTCGATCCATACTGTCCCCTCTCTCGATCCATACAGTCCCCTCTCTCGATCCATACAGCCCCCTCTCTATATCCATACAGTCCTCTCTCTCTATCCATACAGTCCCCTCTCTCTATCCATACAGTCCCCTCTCTCTATACATACAGTCCCCTCTCACGATCCACACAATCCCCTCTCTCGATCCATAATGTACCCTCTCTCGATCCATACAGTCCCCTCTCTCTATCCATACTGTCCCCTCTCTCGATCCATACTGTCCCCTCTCTCGATCCATACTGTCCCCTGTATGGATCCACACTGTCCCCTCTCTCTATCCATACTGTCCCCTCTCTCTATCCATACTGTCCCCTCTCTCTATCCATACTCTCCACCCTCTCTCGATCCATACTGTCCCCTCTCTCGACCCACACTGTCCCCTCTCTCTATCCATACTGTCCCCTCTCTCTATAAATACAGTCCCCTATCTCTATCCATACTGTCCCCACTCTCTATCCATTCAGTCCCCTCTCTCGATCCATACAGTCCGCTCTCTCGATCCATATGTCCCCTCTCTCGATCCATACAGTCCCCTTTCTCGATCCATACTGTTCCCTCTCTCTATCCATATAATCCCATCTCACTATCCACACTGTACCCTCTCTCTATCCACACTGTCCCCTCTCTCTATCCACACTGTCCCCTCTCTCTATCCACACTGTCCCCTCTCTCTATCCACACTGTCCCCTTTCTCTATCCACATTGTCCCCTCTCTCTATCCACACTGTCCCCTCTTTCTATCCACTCTGTCCCCTCTCTCTATCCATACTGTCCCCTCTCTCTATCCACACTGTCCCCTCTCTCTATCCACACTGTCCCCTCTCTCTATCCACACTGTCCCCTCTCTCTATCCACACTGTCCCCTCTCTCTATCCACACTGTTCCCTCTCTCTATCCACACTGTCCCCTCTCTCTATCCATACTGTCCCCTCTCTCTATCCAAACTGTCCCCTCTCTCTATCCACACTGTCCCCTCTCTCTATCCATACTGTCCCCTCTCTCTATCCAAACTGTCCCCTCTCTCTGTCCAAACTGTCCCCTCTCTCGATCCATACTGTCCCCTCTCTCGATCCATACTGTCCCCTCTCTCTATCCACACTGTCCCCTCTCTCGATCCACACAGTCCACTCTCTCTATCCATACTGTCCTCTCACTCTATCCATACAGTCTCCTCTCTCTATCCACACTGTCCCCTCTCTCTATGCACACTGTCCCCTCTCTCTATCCACACTGTCCCCTCTCTCTATCCACAATGTCCCCTCTCTCTATCCACACTGTCCCCTCTCTCTATCCACACTGTCCCCTCTCTCTATCCACACTGTCCCCTCTCTCTATCCACACTGTCCCCTCTCTCTATCCACACTGTCCCCTCTCTCTATCCACACTGTCCCCTCTCTCTATCCACACTGTCCCCTCTCTCTATCCACACTGTCCCCTCTCTCTATCCACACTGTCCCCTCTCTCTATCCACACTGTCCCCTCTCACTATCCACACTGTCCCTTCTCTCTATCCACACTGTCCCCTCTCTCTATCCATACTGTCCCCTCTCTCTATCCATACTGACCCCTCTCTCGATACATACAGTCCCCTCTCTCTATCCACACTGTCCCCTCTCTCTATCCACACTGTCCCCTCTCTCTATCCACACTGTCCCCTCTCTCTATCCACACTGTCCCCTCTCTCAATCCACACTGTCCCCTCTCTCTATCCATACTGTCCCCTCTCTCGATACATACAGTCCGCTCTCTCGATCCATAATGTCCCCTCTCTCTATCCATACTCTCCCCTCTCTCTATCCACACTGTCCCCTCTCTCTATCCACACTGTCCACTTTCTCGATCCATACTGTCCCCTCTCTCTATCCATACTGTCCCCTCTCTCGATCCATACAGTCCCCTCTCTCGATCCATACTGTCCCCTCTCTCGATCCATACTGTCCCCTCTCTCTATCCACACTGTCCTCTCCCTCTATCCACACTGTCCCCTCTCTCTATCCACACTGTCCCCTCTCTTTATCCACACAGTCCCCTCTCTCGATCCATACTGTCCCCTCTCTCGATCCATGCTGTCCCCTCTCTCTCTCCACACTGTCCCCTCTCTCTATCCACAGTGTCCCCTCTCTCTTTCCACAGTGTCCCCTCTCTCTATCCACACTGTCCCCGATCTCTATCCACACTGTCCCCTCTCTCTATCCACACTGTCCCCTCTCTCTATCCACACTGTCCCCTCTCTATCCACAGTGTCCCCTCTCTCTATCCACACTGTCCCCTCTCTCTATCCACACAGTCCCCTCTCTCGATCCATACTGTCCCCTCTCTCTATGCATACTGTCCCCTCTCTCTATCCATACTGTCCCCTCTCTCTATCCATACTGTCCACTCTCTCTATCCATACTGTCCCCTCTCTCTATCCATACTGCCCCCTCTCTCTATCCATACTGTCCCCTCTCTCTATCCACACAGACCCCTCTCTCTATCCACACTGTCCCCTCTATCTATCCATACTGTCTCCTCTCTCCATAAACACTGTCCCCTCTCTCTATCCATACTGTCCCCTCTCTCTATCCACACTCTTCCCTCTCTCTATCCACACTGTCCCCTCTCTCTATCCACACTGTCCCCTCTCTCTATCCACACTGTCCCCTCTCTCTATCCACACTGTCCCCTCTCTCTATCCACACTGTCCCCTCTCTCTATCCACACTGTCCCCTCTCTCAATCCACACTGTCCCCTCTCTCTATCTATACTGTCCACTCATTCGATACATACAGTCCCCACTCTCGATCCATAATGTCCCCTCTCTCGATCCATACTGTCCCCTCTCTCTATACATCCTGTCCCCTCTCTCTATCCATACTGTCCCCTCTCTCTATCCATACTGTCCCCTCTCTCTATCCACACTGTCCCCTCTCTCTATCCACACTGTCCCCTCTCTCTATCCACAGTGTCCCCTCTCTCTATCCACAGTGTCCCCTCTCTCTATCCACACTGTCCCCTCTCTCTATCCACACTGTCCCCTCTCTCTATCCACAGTGTCCCCTCTCTCTATCCACACTGTCCCCTCTCTCTATCCACACTGTCCCCTCTCTCTATCCACAGTGTCCCCTCTCTCTATCCACACTGTCCCCTCTCTCTATCCACACTGTCCCCTCTCTCTATCCATACTGCCCCTCTCTCTATCCACACTGTCCCCTCTCTCCATCCACACTGTCCCCTCTCTCTATCCACACTGTCCCCTCTCTCTATCCATACTGTCCCCTCTCTCGATCCATACAGTCCCCTCTCTCGATTCATACTGTCCCCTCTCTCGATCCATACAGTCCCCTCTCTCTATCCATATTGTCCCCTCTCTCTATCCATACTGTCCCCTCTCTCTATCCACACTGTCCCCTCTCTCGATCCACACAGTCCCCTCTCTCTATCCATACTGTCCTCTCTCTCTATCCATACAGTCTCCTCTCTCTATCCACACTGTCCCCTCTCTCTATCCACACTGTCCCCTCTCTCTATCCACACTGTCCCCTCTCTCTATCCACACTGTCCCCTCTCTCTATCCACACTGTCCCCTCTCTCTATCCACACTGTCCCCTCTCTCTATCCACACTGTCCCCTCTCACTATCCACACTGTCCCCTCTCTCTATCCACACTGTCCCCTCTCTCTATCCACACTGTCCCCTCTCTCTATCCACACTGTCCCCTCTCTCTATCCACACTGTCCCCTCTCTCTATCCACACTGTCCCCTCTCACTATCCACACTGTCCCTTCTCTCTATCCACACTGTCCCCTCTCTCTATCCATACTGTCCCCTCTCTCTATCCATACTGTCCCCTCTCTCGATACATACAGTCCCCTCTCTCTATCCACACTGTCCCCTCTCTCTATCCACACTGTCCCCTCTCTCTATCCACACTGTCCCCTCTCTCAATCCACACTGTCCCCTCTCTCTATCCATACTGTCCCCTCTCTCGATACATACAGTCCCCTCTCTCGATCCATACTGTCCCCTCTCTCGATCCATACTGTCCCCTCTCTCTATCCACACTGTCCTCTCCCTCTATCCACACTGTCCCCTCTCTCTATCCACACTGTCCCCTCTCTTTATCCATACAGTCCCCTCTCTCGATCCATACTGTCCCCTCTCTCGATCCATACTGTCCCCTCTCTCTCTCCACACTGTCCCCTCTCTCTATCCACAGTGTCCCCTCTCTCTTTCCACACTGTCCCCTCTCTCTATCCACACTGTCCCCTCTCTCTATCCACAGTGTCCCCTCTCTCTATCCACACTGTCCCCTCTCTCTATCCACACTGTCCGCTCTCTATCCACAGTGTCCCCTCTCTCTATCCACACTGTCCCCTCTCTCTATCCACACAGTCCCCTCTCTCGATCCATACTGTCCAATCTCTCTATGCATACTGTCCCCTCTCTCTATCCATACTGTCCCCTCTCTCTATCCATACTGTCCACTCTCTCTATCCATACTGTCCCCTCTCTCTATCCATACTGTCCCCTCTCTCTATCCATACTGTCCCCTCTCTCTATCCACACTGTCCCCTCTCTCTATCCACACTGTCCCCTCTATCTATCCATACTGTCTCCTCTCTCTATAAACACTGTCCCCTCTCTCTATCCATACTGTCCCCTCTCTCTATCCACACTCTTCCCTCTCTCTATCCACACTGTCCCCTCTCTCTATCCACACTGTCCCCTCTCTCTATCCACACTGTCCCCTCTCTCTATCCACACTTTCCCCTCTCTCTATCCACACTGTCCCCTCTCTCTATCCACACTGTCCCCTCTCTCAATCCACACTGTCCCCTCTCTCTATCCATACTGTCCACTCATTCGATACATACAGTCCCCTCTCTCGATCCATAATGTCCCCTCTCTCGATCCATACTGTCCCCTCTCTCTATACATCCTGTCCCCTCTCTCTATCCATACTGTCCCCTCTCTCTATCCATACTGTCCCCTCTCTCTATCCACACTGTCCCCTCTCTCTATCCACACTGTCCCCTCTCTCTATCCACACTGTCCCCTCTCTCTATCCACAGTGTCCCCTCTCTCTATCCACAGTGTCCCCTCTCTCTATCCACACTGTCCCCTCTCTCTATCCACACTGTCCCCTCTCTCTATCCACAGTGTCCCCTCTCTCTATCCACACTGTCCCCTCTCTCTATCCACACTGTCCCCTCTCTCTATCCACAGTGTCCCCTCTCTCTATCCACACTGTCCCCTCTCTCTATCCACACAGTCCCCTCTCTCGATCCATACTGTCCCCTCTCTCTATCCACACTGTCCCCTCTCTCTATCCACAGTGTCCCCTCTCTCTATCCACACTGTCCCCTCTCGCTATCCACACTGTCCCCTCTCTCTATCCATACAGTCCCCTCTCTCTATCCACACTGTCCCCTCTCTCTATCCACACAGTCCCCTCTCTCGATCCATACTGTCCACTCTCTCTATGCATACTGTCCCCTCTCTCTATCCATACTGTCCCCTCTCTCTATCCATACTGTCAACTCTCTCTATCCATACTGTCCCCTCTCTCTATCCATACTGTCCCCTCTCTCTATCCATACTGTCCCCTCTCTCTATCCACACTGTCCCCTCTCTCTATCCACACTGTCCCCTCTATCTATCCATACTGTCTCCTCTCTCTATAAACACTGTCCCCTCACTCTATCCATACTGTCCCCTCTCTCTATCCATACTGTCCCCTCTCTCTATCCATACTGTCCCCTCTCTCTATCCACACTGTCCCCTCTCTCTATCCACACTGTCCCCTCTCTCTATCCACACTGTCCCCTCTCTCTATCCACAGTGTCCCCTCTCTCTATCCACAGTGTCCCCTCTCTCTATCCACACTGTCCCCTCTCTCTATCCACACTGTCCCCTCTCTCTATCCACAGTGTCCCCTCTCTCTATCCACACTGTCCCCTCTCTCTATCCACACTGTCCCCTCTCTCTATCCACAGTGTCCCCTCTCTCTATCCACACTGTCCCCTCTCTCTATCCACACATTCCCCTCTCTCGATCCATACTGTCCCCTCTCTCTATCCACACTGTCCCCTCTCTCTATCCACAGTGTCCCCTCTCTCTATCCACACTGTCCCCTCTCTCTATCCACACTGTCCGCTCTCTATCCACAGTGTCCCCTCTCTCTATCCACACTGTCCCCTCTCTCTATCCACACAGTCCCCTCTCTCGATCCATACTGTCCACTCTCTCTATGCATACTGTCCCCTCTCTCTATCCATACTGTCCCCTCTCTCTATCCATACTGTCAACTCTCTCTATCCATACTGTCCCCTCTCTCTATCCATACTGTCCCCTCTCTCTATCCATACTGTCCCCTCTCTCTATCCACACTGTCCCCTCTCTCTATCCACACTGTCCCCTCTATCTATCCACACTGTCTCCTCTCTCTATAAACACTGTCCCCTCTCTCTATCCATACTGTCCCCTCTCTCTATCCACACTCTTCCCTCTCTCTATCCACACTGTCCCCTCTCTCTATCCACACTCTCCCCTCTCTCTATCCACACTGTCCCCTCTCTCTATCCACACTGTCCCCTCTCTCTATCCACACTGTCCCCTCTCTCTATCCACACTGTCCCCTCTCTCAATCCACACTGTCCCCTCTCTCTATCCATACTGTCCACTCATTCGATACATACAGTCCCCTCTCTCGATCCATAATGTCCCCTCTCTCGATCCATACTGTCCCCTCTCTCTATACATCCTGTCCCCTCTCTCTATCCATACTGTCCCCTCTCTCTATCCATACTGTCCCCTCTATCTATCCACACTGTCCCCTCTCTCTATCCACACTGTCCCCTCTCTCTATCCACACTGTCCCCTCTCTCTATCCACAGTGTCCCCTCTCTCTATCCACAGTGTCCCCTCTCTCTATCCACACTGTCCCCTCTCTCTATCCACACTGTCCCCTCTCTCTATCCACAGTGTCCCCTCTCTCTATCCACACTGTCCCCTCTCTCTATCCACACAGTCCCCTCTCTCGATCCATACTGTCCCCTCTCTCTATCCACACTGTCCCCTCTCTCTATCCACAGTGTCCCCTCTCTCTATCCACACTGTCCCCTCTCTCTATCCACACTGTCCCCTCTCTCTATCCATACAGTCCCCTCTCTCTATCCAAACTGTCCTCTAGCTCTATCCACACTGTCCCCTCTCTCTATCCATACTGTCCCCTCTCTCTATCCATACTGTCCCCTCTCTCTATCCACACTGTCCCCTCTCTCTATCCACACTGTCCCCTCTCACTATCCACACTGTCCCCTCTCTCTATCCACACTGTCCCCTCTCTCTATCCACACTGTCCCCTCTCTCTATCCACACTGTCCCCTCTCTCTATCCACACTGTCCGCTCTGTCTATCCACACTGTCCCCTCTCTCTATCCACACTGTCCCCTCTCTCTATCCACCCTGTCCCCTCTCTCTATCCATACTGTCCCCTCTCTCTATCCACACTGTCCCCTCTCTCTATCCACACTTTCCCCTCTCTCTATCCACACTGTCCCTTCTCTCTATCCACACTGTCCCCTCTCTCTATCCATACTGTCCCCTCTCTCTATCCACACTGTCCCCTCTCTCTATCCACACTGTCCCCTCTCTCTATCCACACTGTCCCCTCTTTCTATCCACACTGTCCCCTCTCTCTATCCAAACTGTCCCCTCTCTCTATCCACACTGTCCCCTCTCTCTATCCATACTGTCCCCTCTCTCTATCCAAACTGTCCCCTCTCTTTATCCACACTGTCCCCTCTCTCTATCCATATTGTCCCCTCTCTCGATCCATACTGTCCCCTCTCTCGATCCATACTGTCCCCTCTCTCGATCCATACTGTCCCCTCTCTCTATCCATACAGTCCACTCTCTCTATCCATACTGTCCCCTCTCTCTATCCATACAGTCCACTCTCTCGATCCATACTGTCCCCTCTCTCAATCCATACTGTCCCCTCTCTCGATCCATACTGTCCCCTCTCTCTATCCATACAGTCCTCTCTCTCTATCCATACTGTCCCCTCTCTCTATCCATACAGTCCCCTCTCTCGATCCATACTGTACCCTCACTCGATCCATACAGTCCTCTCTCTCGATCCATACTGTCCCCTCTCTCGATCCATACAGTCCCCTCTCTCGATCCATACAGCCCCCTCCTCTATCCATACAGTCCCCTCTCTCTATCCATACAGTCCCCTCTCTCTATCCATACAGTCCCCTCTCTCTATACATGCAGTCCCCTCTCACGATCCATACAGTCCCCTCTCTCGATCCACACAGTCCCCTCTCTCGATCCATAATGTCCCCTCTCTCGATCCACACAGTCCCCTCTCTCTATCCATACTGTCCCCTCTCTCGATCCATACTGTCCCCTCTCTCGATCCATACTGTCCACTCTCTCGATCCACACTGTCCCCTCTCTCTATCCATACTGTCCCCTCTCTCTATCCATACTGTCCCCTCTCTCTATCCATACTGTCCCCTCTATCTATCCATACTGTCCCCTCTCTCGAACCATACTGTCCCCTCTCTATCCACACTGTCCACTCTCTCTATCCATACTGTCCCCTCTCTCTATCCAAACAGTCCCCTATCTCTATCCATACTGTCCCCTCTCTCTATCCATTCAGTCCCCTCTCTCGATCCATACAGTCCACTCTCTCGATCCATACAGTCCCCTCTCTCGATCCATACTGTTCCCTCTCTCTATCCATACAATCCCCTCTCTCTATCCATACAGTCCCCTCTCTCTATCCACACAGTCCCCTCTCTCTATCCATACAGTCCCCTCTCTCAATGCATACTGTCCCCTCTCTCTATCCATACTGTCCCCTCTCTCGATCCATACAGTCCCCTGTCTCGATCCATACAGTCCCCTCTCTCGATCCATACTGTCCCCTCTCTCTATCCACACTGTCCCCTCTCTCGGTCCAGACAGTCCCTTCTCTCGATTCATACTGTCCCCTCTCTCTATCCACACTGTCCCCTCTCTCTATCCACACTGTCCCCTCTCTCTATCCACAGTGTCCCCTCTCTCTATCCACACTGTCCCCTCTCTCTATCCATACTGTCCCCTCTCTCGATCCATACAGTCCCCTCTCTCGATTCATACTGTCCCCTCTCTCGATCCATACAGTCCCCTCTCTCTATCCATATTGTCCCCTCTCTCTATCCATACTGTCCCCTCTCTCTATCCACACTGTCCCCTCTCTCGATCCACACAGTCCCCTCTCTCTATCCATACTGTCCTCTCTCTCTATCCATACAGTCTCCTCTCTCTATCCACACTGTCCCCTCTCTCTATCCACACTGTCCCCTCTCTCTATCCACACTGTCCCCTCTCTCTATCCACACTGTCCCCTCTCTCTATCCACACTGTCCCCTCTCTCTATCCACACTGTCCCCTCTCACTATCCACACTGTCCCCTCTCTCAATCCACACTGTCCCCTCTCTCTATCCACACTGTCCCCTCTCTCTATCCACACTGTCCCCTCTCTCTATCCACACTGTCCCCTCTCTCTATCCACACTGTCCCCTCTCACTATCCACACTGTCCCTTCTCTCTATCCACACTGTCCCCTCTCTCTATCCATACTGTCCCCTCTCTTTCTATCCATACTCTCCCTTCTCTCTATCCACACTGTCCCCTCTCTCTTCCACACTGTCCCCTCTCTCTATCCACACTGTCCTCTCTCTCTATCCACACTGTCCTCTCTCTCTATCCACACTGTCCCCTCTCTCTATCCATACTGTCCTCACTCTCTATCCATACTGTGCCCTCCTCTATCCATACAGTCCCCTCTCTCGATCCAGACAGCCCCCTCTCTATATCCATACAGTCCCCTCTCTCTATCCATACAGTCCCCTCTCTCTATCCATACAGTCCCCTCTCTCTATACATACAGTCCCCTCTCACGATCCACACAATCCCCTCTCTCGATCCATAATGTACCCTCTCTCGATCCATACAGTCCCCTCTCTCTATCCATACTGTCCCCTCTCTCGATCCATACTGTTCCCTCTCTCGATCCATACTGTCACCTCTCTCGATCCACACTGTCCCCTCTCTCTATCCATACTGTCCCCTCTCTCTATCCATACTGTCCCCTCTCTCTATCCATACTGTCCCCTCTCTCTATCCATAATCTCCACCCTCTCTCGATCCATACTGTCCCCTCTCTCGACCCACACTGTCCCCTCTCTCTATCCATACTGTCCCCTCTTTCTATCCATACAGTCCCCTATCTCTATCCATACTGTCCCCTCTCTCTATCCATTCAGTCCCCTCTCTCGATCCATACAGTCTGCTCTCTCGATCCATACTGTCCCCTCTCTCGATCCATACAGTCCCCTCTCTCGATCCATACTGTTCCCTCTCTCTATCCATACAATCCCATCTCACTATCCACACTGTCCCCTCTCTCTATCCACACTGTCCCCTCTCTCTATCCACACTGTCCCCTCTCTCTATCCACACTGTCCCCTTTCTCTATCCACACTGTCCCCTCTCTCTATCCACACTGTCCCCCCTTTCTATCCACTCTGTCCCCTCTCTCTATCCATACTGTCCCCTCTCTCTATCCACACTGTCCCCTCTCTCTATCCACACTGTCCCCTCTCTCTATCCACACTGTCCCCTCTCTCTATCCACACTGTCCCCTCTCTCTATCCACACTGTTCCCTCTCTCTATCCACACTGTCCCCTCTCTCTATCCATACTGTCCCCTCTCTCTATCCAAACTGTCCCCTCTCTCTATCCACACTGTCCCCTCTCTCTATCCATACTGTCCCCTCTCTCTATCCAAACTGTCCCCTCTCTCTGTCCAAACTGTCCCCTCTCTCGATCCATACTGTCCCCTCTCTCGATCCATACTGTCCCCTCTCTCGATCCATACTGTCCCCTCTCTCTATCCATACAGACCTCTCTCTCTATCCATACTGTCCCCTCTCTCTATCCATACAGTCCCCTCTCTCGATCCATACTGTCCCCTCTCTCAATCCATACTGTCCCCTCTCTCGATCCATACTGTCCCCTCTCTCTACCAAACAGTCCTCTCTCTCTATCCACACTGTCCCCTCTCTCTATCCATACAGTCCCCTCTCTCGATCCATACTGTCCCCTCACTCGATCCATACAGTCCTCTCTCTCGATCCATACTGTCCCCTCTCTCTATCCATACAGTCCCCTCTCTCGATCCATACAGCCCCCTGTCTCTATCCATACAGTCCCCTCTCTCTATCCATACAGTCCCCTCTCTCTATCCATACAATCCCCTCTCTCTATCCATACAGTCCCCTCTCTCTATACATACAGTCCCCTCTCACGATCCATACAGTCCCCTCTCTCGATCCATAATGTCCCCTCTCTCGATCCATACAGTCCCCTCTCTCTATCCATACTGTCCCCTCTCTCGATCCATACTGTCCCCTCTCTCGATCCATACTGTCCCCTCTCTCGATCCACACTGTCCCCTCTCTCTATCCATACTGTCCCCTCTCTCTATCCATACTGTCCTCTCTCTCTATCCATACTGTCCCCTCTCTCTATCCATACTGTCCACCCTCTCTCGATCCATACTGTCCCCTCTCTCGACCCATACTGTCCCCTCTCTATCCACACTGTCCCCTCTCTCTATCTATACTGTCCCCTCTCTCTATCCATACAGTCCCCTATCTCTATCTATACTGTCCCCTCTCTCTATCCATTCAGTCCCCTCTCTCGATCCATACGGTCCCCTCTCTCGATCCATACTGTCCCCTCTCTCGATCCATAAAGTCCCCTCTCTCGATCCATACTGTTCCCTCTCTCGATCCATACAATCCCCTCTCTCTATCCATACAGTCCCCTCTCTCTATCCACACAGTCCCCTCTCTCTATCCACACAGTCCCCTCTCTCTATCCATACAGTCCCCTCTCTCAATCCATACTGTCCCCTCTCTCTATCCATACTGTCCCCTCTCTCGATCCATACAGTCCCCTCTCTCGATCCATACAGTCCACTCTCTCGATCCATACTGTCCCCTCTCTCTATCCACACTGTCCCCTCTCTCGGTCCAGTCAGTCCCCTCTCTCGATCCATACTGTCCCCTCTCTCTATCCACACAGTCCCCTCTCTCTATCCACACTGTCCCCTCTCTCTATCCACACTGTCCCCTCTCTCTATACACTGTCCCCTCTCTCTATCCACACTGTCCCCTCTCTCTATCCACACTGTCCCCTCTCTCATTCCACACTGTCCCCTCTCTCTATCCACACTCTCCCCTCTCTCTATCTATACTGACCCCTCTCTCTATCCACACTGTCCCCTCTCTCTATCCACACTGTCCCCTCTCTCTATCCATACAGTCCCCTCTCTCTATCCATACTGTCCCCTCTCTCGATCCATACTGTCCCCTCTCTCGATCCATACTGTCACCTCTCTCGATCCACACTGTCCCCTCTCTCTATCCATACTGTCCCCTCTCTCTATCCATACTGTCCCCTCTCTCTATCCATACTGTCCCCTCTCTCTATCCATAATCTCAACCCTCTCTCGATCCATACTGTCCCCTCTCTCGACCCACACTGTCCCCTCTCTCTATCCATACTGTCCCCTCTTTCTATCCATACAGTCCCCTATCTCTATCCATACTGTCCCCTCTCTCTATCCATTCAGTCCCCTCTCTCGATCCATACAGTCCGCTCTCTCGATCCATACTGTCCCCTCTCTCGATCCATACAGTCCCCTCTCTCGATCCATACTGTTCCCTCTCTCTATCCATACAATCCCATCTCACTATCCACACTGTCCCCTCTCTCTATCCACACTGTCCCCTCTCTCTATCCACACTGTCCCCTCTCTCTATCCACACTGTCCCCTTTCTCTATCCACACTGTCCCCTCTCTCTATCCACACTGTCCCCTCTTTCTATCCACTCTGTCCCCTCTCTCTATCCATACTGTCCCCTCTCTCTATCCACACTGTCCCCTCTCTCTATCCACACTGTCCCCTCTCTCTATCCACACTGTCCCCTCTCTCTATCCACACTGTCCCCTCTCTCTATCCACACTGTTCCCTCTCTCTATCCACACTGTCCCCTCTCTCTATCCATACTGTCCCCTCTCTCTATCCAAACTGTCCCCTCTCTCTATCCACACTGTCCCCTCTCTCTATCCATACTGTCCCCTCTCTCTATCCAAACTGTCCCCTCTCTCTGTCCAAACTGTCCCCTCTCTCGATCCATACTGTCCCCTCTCTCGATCCATACTGTCCCCTCTCTCGATCCATACTGTCCCCTCTCTCTATCCATACAGACCTCTCTCTCTATCCATACTGTCCCCTCTCTCTATCCATACAGTCCCCTCTCTCGATCCATACTGTCCCCTCTCTCAATCCATACTGTCCCCTCTCTCGATCCATACTGTCCCCTCTCTCTACCAAACAGTCCTCTCTCTCTATCCACACTGTCCCCTCTCTCTATCCATACAGTCCCCTCTCTCGATCCATACTGTCCCCTCACTCGATCCATACAGTCCTCTCTCTCGATCCATACTGTCCCCTCTCTCTATCCATACAGTCCCCTCTCTCGATCCATACAGCCCCCTGTCTCTATCCATA
Organism: Pristiophorus japonicus; assembly: GCF_044704955.1. Taxonomy (NCBI): domain Eukaryota; kingdom Metazoa; phylum Chordata; class Chondrichthyes; family Pristiophoridae; genus Pristiophorus; species Pristiophorus japonicus. The sequence goes on from NC_091999.1 coordinate 54,111,728, forward strand.
CAGTCCCCTCTCTCTATCCATACAGTCCCCTCTCTCTATCCATACAATCCCCTCTCTCTATCCATACAGTCCCCTCTCTCTATACATACAGTCCCCTCTCACGATCCATACAGTCCCCTCTCTCGATCCATAATGTCCCCTCTCTCGATCCATACAGTCCCCTCTCTCTATCCATACTGTCCCCTCTCTCGATCCATACTGTCCCCTCTCTCGATCCATACTGTCCCCTCTCTCGATCCACACTGTCCCCTCTCTCTATCCATACTGTCCCCTCTCTCTATCCATACTGTCCTCTCTCTCTATCCATACTGTCCCCTCTCTCTATCCATACTGTCCACCCTCTCTCGATCCATACTGTCCCCTCTCTCGACCCATACTGTCCCCTCTCTATCCACACTGTCCCCTCTCTCTATCTATACTGTCCCCTCTCTCTATCCATACAGTCCCCTATCTCTATCCATACTGTCCCCTCTCTCTATCCATTCAGTCCCCTCTCTCGATCCATACGGTCCCCTCTCTCGATCCATACTGTCCCCTCTCTCGATCCATAAAGTCCCCTCTCTCGATCCATACTGTTCCCTCTCTCGATCCATACAATCCCCTCTCTCTATCCATACAGTCCCCTCTCTCTATCCACACAGTCCCCTCTCTCTATCCACACAGTCCCCTCTCTCTATCCATACAGTCCCCTCTCTCAATCCATACTGTCCCCTCTCTCTATCCATACTGTCCCCTCTCTCGATCCATACAGTCCCCTCTCTCGATCCATACAGTCCACTCTCTCGATCCATACTGTCCCCTCTCTCTATCCACACTGTCCCCTCTCTCGGTCCAGTCAGTCCCCTCTCTCGATCCATACTGTCCCCTCTCTCTATCCACACAGTCCCCTCTCTCTATCCACACTGTCCCCTCTCTCTATCCACACTGTCCCCTCTCTCTATCCACTGTCCCCTCTCTCTATCCACACTGTCCCCTCTCTCTATCCACACTGTCCCCTCTCTCATTCCACACTGTCCCCTCTCTCTATCCACACTCTCCCCTCTCTCTATCTATACTGACCCCTCTCTCTATCCACACTGTCCCCTCTCTCTATCCACACTGTCCCCTCTCTCTATCCACACTGTCCACTCTCTCGATCCATACTGTCCCCTCTCTCTATCCATACTGTCCCCTCTCTCGATCCATACAGTCCCCTCTCTCGATCCATACTGTCCCCTCTCTCTATCCACACTGTCCCCTGTCTCTATCCACACTGTCCCCTCTCTCTATCCACACTGTCCCCTCTCTCTATCCACACTGTCCCCTCTCTCTATCCACACTGTCCCCTCTCTCTATCCATACTGCCCCTCTCTCTATCCACACTGTCCCCTCTCTCTATCCACACTGTCCCCTCTCTCTATCCACACTGTCCCCTCTCTCTATCCATACTGTCCCCTCTCTCGATCCATACAGTCCCCTCTCTCGATTCATACTGTCCCCTCTCTCGATCCATACAGTCCCCTCTCTCGATCCATATTGTCCCTTCTCTCTATCCATACTGTCCCCTCTCTCTATCCACACTGTCCCCTCTCTCGATCCACACAGTCCCCTCTCTCTATCCATACTGTCCTCTCTCTCTATCCATACAGTCTCCTCTCTCTATCCACACTGTACCCTCTCTCTATCCACACTGTCCCCTCTCTCTATCCACACTGTCCCCTCTCTCTATCCACACTGTCCCCTCTCTCTATCCACACTGTCCCCTCTCTCTATCCACACTGTCCCCTCTCTCTATCCACACTGTCCCCTCTCTCTATCCACACTGTCCCCTCTCTCTATCCACACTGTCCCCTCTCAATATCCACACTGTCCCCTCTCTCTATCCACACTGTCCCCTCTCTCTATCCACACTGTCCCCTCTCTCTATCCACACTGTCCCCTCTCTCTATCCACACTGTCCCCTCTCTCTATCCATACTGTCCCCTCTCCTTCTATCCATACTCTCCCCTCTCTCTATCCACACTGTCCCCTCTCTCTATCCACACTGTCCTCTCTCTCTATCCACACTGTCCTCTCTCTCTATCCACACTGTCCCCTCTCTCTATCCATACAGTCCTCACTCTCTATCCATACTGGGCCCTCTCTCTATCCATACTGCCCCGTCTCTCGATACATACAATCCCCTCTCTCGATCCATACTGTCCCCTCTCTCGATCCATACTGTCCCCTCTCTCGATCCATACAGTCCCCTCTCTCGATCCATACAGCCCCCTCTCTCTATCCATACAGTCCCCTCTCTCTATCCATACAGTCCCCTCTCTCTATACATACAGTCCCCTCTCACGATCCATACAGTCCCCTCTCTCGATCCACACAGTCCCCTCTCTCGATCCATAATGTACCCTCTCTCGATCCATACAGTCCCCTCTCTCTATCCACACTGTCCCCTCTCTCGATCCATACTGTCCCCTCTCTCGATCCATACTGTCCCCTCTCTCGATCCACACTGTCCCCTCTCTCTATCCATACTGTCCCCTCTCTCTATCCACACTGTCCCCTCTCTCTATCCATACTGTCCCCTCTCTCTATCCATACTGTCCACCCTCTCTCGATCCATACTGTCCCCTCTCTCGACCCATACTGTCCCCTCTCTATCCACACTGTCCACTCTCTCTATCCATACTGTCCCCTCTCTCTATCCATACAGTCCCCTATCTCTATCCATGCTGTCCCCTCTCTCTATCCATTCAGTCCCCTCTCTCGATCCATACAGTCCCCTCTCTCGATCCATACTGTCCCCTCTCTCTATCCATACGGTCCTCTATCTCTATCCATACAGTCTCCTCTCTCTATCCACACTGTCCCCTCTCTCTATCCACACTGTCCCCTCTCTCTATCCACACTGTCCCCTCTCTCTATCCACATAGTCCCCTCTCTCTATCCACACTGTCCCCTCTCTCTATCAACACTGTCATCTCTCTCTATCCACACTGTCCCCTCTCTCTATCCACACTGTCCCCTCTCAATATCCACACTGTCCCCTCTCTCTATCCACACTGTCCCCTCTCTCTATCCACACTGTCCCCTCTCTCTATCCACACTGTCCCCTCTCTCTATCCACACTGTCCCCTCTCTCTATCCACACTGTCCCCTCTCTCTATCCACACTGTCCCCTCTCTCTATCCATACTGTCCCCTCTCTTTCTATCCATACTCTCCCCTCTCTCTATCCACACTGTCCCCTCTCTCTTCCACACTGTCCCCTCTATCAATCCACACTGACCTCTCTTTCTATCCACACTGTCCTCTCTCTCTGTCCACACTGTCCCCTCTCTCTATCCATACGGTCCCCTATCTCTATCCATACTGTCCCCTCTCTCTATCCACACTGTCCCCTCTCTCTATCCACACTGTCCACACTCTCGATTCATACTGTCCCCTCTCTCTATCCATACTGCCCCGTCTCTCGATACATACAGTCCCATCTCTCTATCCATACTGTCCCCTCTCTCTATCCATACTGTCCCCTCTCTCTATCCATACTGTCCCCTCTCTCTATCCATACTGACCCCTCTCTCTATCCACACTGTCCCCTCTCTCTATCCATACTGTCCCCTCTCGCTATCCACACATTCCCCTCTCTCTATCCATACTTTCCCCTCTCTCTATCCATACTGTCCCCTCTCTCTATCCACACTGTCCCCTCTCTCTATCCACACTGTCCCCTCTCTCTATCCAAACTGTCCCCTCTCTCTATCCACACTGTCCCCTCTCTCAATCCACACTGTCCCCTCTCTCTATCCATACTGTCCTCTCTCTCGATACATACAGTCCCCTCTCTCGATCCATAATGTCCACTCTCTCGATCCATACTGCCCCCTCTCTCTCTATACACCCTGTCCCCTCTCTCTATCCATACTGTCCCCTCTCTCTATCCATACTGTCCCCTCTCGCTATCCACACTGTCCCCTCTCTCTATCCACACTGTCCACTTTCTCGATCCATACTGTCCCCTCGCTCGATCCATACAGTCCCCTCTCTCGATCCATACTGTCCCCTCTCTCGATCCATACTATCCCCTCTCTCTATCCACACTGTCCTCTCTCTCTATCCACACTGTCCCCTCTCTCGATCCATACTGTCCCCTCTCTCGATCCATACTGTCCCCTCTCTCTATCCACACTATCCACTCTCTCTATCCACAGTGTCCCCTCTCTCTATCCACACTGTCCCCTCTCTCTATCCACACTGTCCCCTCTCTCTATCCACAGTGTCCCCTCTCTCTATCCACACTGTCCCCTCTCTCTATCCACACTGTCCCCTCTCTCTATCCATACTGTCCCCTCTCTCTATCCATACAGTCCCCTCTCTCGATCCATACTGTCCCCTCTCTCAATCCATACTGTCCCCTCTCTCGATCCATACTGTCCCCTCTCTCTATCCATAAAGTCCTCTCTCTCTATCCATACTGTCCCCTCTCTCTATCCATACAGTCCCCTCTCTCGATCCATACTGTCCCCTCACTCGATCCATACAGTCCTCTCTCTCGATCCAAACTGTCCCCTCTCTCGATCCATACAGTCCCCTCTCTCGATCCATACAGCCCACTCCTCTATCCATACAGTCCCCTCTCTCTATCCATACAGTCCCCTCTCTCTATCCATACAGTCCCCTCTCTCTATACATACAGTCCCCTCTCACGATCCATACAGTCCCCTCTCTCGATCCACACAATCCCCTCTCTCGATCCATAATGTCCCCTCTCTCGATCCACACAGTCCCCTCTCTCTATCCATACTGTCCCCTCTCTCGATCCATACTGTCCCCTCTCTCGATCCATACTGTCCCCTCTCTCGATCCACACTGTCCCCTCTCTCTATCCATACTGTCCCCTCTCTCTATCCATACTGTCCCCTCTCTCTATCCATACTGTCCCCTCTATCTATCCATACTGTCCCCTCTCTCGAACCATACTGTCCCCTCTCTATCCACACTGTCCCCTCTCTCTATCCATACTGTCCCCTCTCTCTATCCAAACAGTCCCCTATCTCTATCCATACTGTCCCCTCTCTCTATCCATTCAGTCCCCTCTCTCGATCCATACAGTCCACTCTCTCGATCCATACAGTCCCCTCTCTCGATCCATACTGTTCCCTCTCTCTATCCATACAATCCCCTCTCTCTATCCATACAGTCCCCTCTCTCTATCCACACAGTCCCCTCTCTCTATCCATCCAGTCCCCTCTCTCAATGCATACTGTCCCCTCTCTCTATCCATACTGTCCCCTCTCTCGATCCATACAGTCCCCTGTCTCGATCCATACAGTCCCCTCTCTCGATCCATACTGTCCCCTCTCTCTATCCACACTGTCCCCTCTCTCGGTCCAGACAGTCCCTTCTCTCGATCCATACTGTCCCCTCTCTCTATCCACACTGTCCCCTCTCTCTATCCACACTGTCCCCTCTCTCTATCCACAGTGTCCCCTCTCTCTATCCACACTGTCCCCTCTCTCTATCCATACTGTCCCCTCTCTCGATCCATACAGTCCCCTCTCTCGATTCATACTGTCCCCTCTCTCGATCCATACAGTCCCCTCTCTCTATCCATATTGTCCCCTCTCTCTATCCATACTGTCCCCTCTCTCTATCCACACTGTCCCCTCTCTCGATTCACACAGTCCCCTCTCTCTATCCATACTGTCCTCTCTCTCTATCCATACAGTCTCCTCTCTCTATCCACACTGTCCCCTCTCTCTATCCACACTGTCCCCTCTCTCTATCCACACTGTCCCCTCTCTCTATCCACACTGTCCCCTCTCTCTATCCACACTGTCCCCTCTCTCTATCCACACTGTCCCCTCTCTCTATCGACACTGTCCCCTCTCTCTATCCACACTGTCCCCTCTCTCTATCCACACTGTCCCCTCTCTCTATCCACACTGTCCCCTCTCTCTATCCACACTGTCCCCTCTCTCTATCGACACTGTCCCCTCTCTCTATCCACACTGTCCCCTCTCTCTATCCACACTGTCCCCTCTCTCTATCCACACTGTCCCCTCTCTCTATACATACTGTCCCCTCTCTCTATCCACACTGTCCACTCTCTCTATCCACACTGTCCCCTCTGCCTCTATCCACACTGTCCCCTCTCTCTATCCACACTGTCGCCTCTCTCTATCCACACTGTCCCCTCTCTCTATCCACACTGTCCCCTCTCTCTATCCATACTGTCCCCTCTCTCTATCCATACAGTCCGCTCTCACTATCCATGCTGTCCCCTCTCTCTATCCACACTGTCCCCTCTCTCTATCCACACTGTCCCCTCTCTATATCCATACTGTCCACTCTCTCGATCCATACTGTCCCCTCACTCGATCCATAATGTCCCTTCTCTCGATCCATACTGTCCCCTCTATCGATCCATACTGTCCCCTCTCTCTATCCACACTGTCCCCTCTCTCTATCCACACTGTCCCCTCTCTCTATCCACACTGTCCCCTCTCTCTATCGACACTGTCCCCTCTCTCTATCCACACTGTCCCCTCTCTCTATCCACACTGTCCCCTCTCTCTATCCACACTGTCCCCTCTCTCTATCCACACTGTCCCCTCTCTCTATCGACACTGTCCCCTCTCTCTATCGACACTGTCCCCTCTCTCTATCCACACTGTCCCCTCTCTCTATCCACACTGTCCCCTCTCTCTATACATACTGTCCCCTCTCTCTATCCACACTGTCCCCTCTCTCGATCCATACAGTCCCCTCTCTCGATCCATAATGTCCCCTCTCTCGATCCATACTGTCCCCTCTCTCTATCCATACAGTCCCCTCTCTCTATCCATACTGTCCTCTCTCTCTAACCATACTGTCCCCTCTGTCTATCCATACAGTCCGCTCTCACTATCCATGCTGTCCCCTCTCTCTATCCATACTGTCCCCTCTCCCTATCCATACAGTCCCCTCTCTCGATCCATAATGTCCCCTCTCTCGATCCACACTGTCCCCTCTCTCTATCCACACTGTCCCCTCTCTCTATCCATACTGTCCCCTCTCTCTATCCACACTGTCCCCTCTCTCGATCCACACTGTCCCCTCTCTCTATCCATACTGTGCCCTCTCTCTATCGACACTGTCCCCTCTCTCTATCCACACTGTCCCCTCTCTCTATCCAGACTGTCCCCGCTCTCTATCCACACTTTCCCCTCTCTCTATCCACACTGTCCCCTCTCTCTATCCACACTGCCCCCTCTCTCTATCCACACTGTCCCCTCTCTCTATCCACACGGTGAGCTCTCTCGATCCATACTGTCCCCTCTCTCTATCCACACTGCCCCCTCTCTCTGTCCACACTGTCCCCTCTCTCTATCCATACTGTCCCCTTTCTCTATCCACACTGTCCCCTCTCTCTATCCACACTGTCCCCTCTCTCTATCCACACTGTCCCCTCTCTCTATCCAAACTGTCCTCTCTCTCTATCCATACTGTCCCCTCTCTCTATCCACACTGTCCCCTCTCTCTATCCATACTGACCCCTCTCTCGATGCACACTGTCCCCTCTCTCTATCCATACTGTCCCCTCTCTATATCCACACTGTCCCCTCTCTCTATCCACACTGTCCCCTCTCTCTATCGACACTGTCCCCTCTCTCTATCCACACTGTCCCCTCTGCCTCTATCCACACTGTCCCCTCTCTCTATCCACACTGTCCCCTCTCTCTATACATACTGTCCCCTCTCTCTATCCACACTGTCCCCTCTCTCTATCCATACTGTCCCCTCTCTCTATCCACACTGTCCCCTACCTCTATCCACACTGTCCCCTCTCTCTATCCACACTGTCCCCTCTCTCTATCCACACTGTCCCCTCTCTATATCCATACTGTCCACTCTCTCGATCCATACTGTCCCCTCACTCGATCCATAATGTCCCTTCTCTCGATCCATACTGTCCCCTCTATCGATCCACACTGTCCCCTCTCTCTATCCACACTGTCCCCTCTCTCTATCCACACTGTCCCCTGTCTCTATCCACACTGTCCCCTCTCTCTATCGACACTGTCCCCTCTCTCTATCCACACTGTCCCCTCTCTCTATCCACACTGTCCCCTCTCTCGATCCATACAGTCCCCTCTCTCGATCCATAATGTCCCCTCTCTCGATCCATACTGTCCCCTCTCTCTATCCACACTGTCCCCTCTCTCGATCCATACTGTCCCCTCTCTCTATCCATACTGTCCCCTCTCTCTATCCATACTGTCCCCTCTCTCTATCCATACTGTCCCCTCTCTCTATAAACACTGTCCCCTCTCTCTATCCATACTGTCCCCTCTCTTTATCCATACTGTCCACTCTCTCTATCCACACTGTCCCCTCTGCCTCTATCCACACTGTCCCCTCTCTCTATCCACACTGTCGCCTCTCTCTATCCACACTGTCCCCTCTCTCTATCCACACTGTCCCCTCTCTCTATCCATACTGTCCCCTCTCTCTATCCACACTGTCCCCTCTCTCTATCCACACTGTCCCCTCTCTCTATCCACACTGTCCCCTCTCTCTATCCACACTGTCCCCTCTCTCTTTCCAAACTGTCCTCTCTCTCTATCCATACTGTCCCCTCTCTCTATTCAACCTGTCCCCTCTCTCTATCCATACTGACCCCTCTCTCGATGCACACTGTCCCCTCTCTCTATCCATACTGTCCCCTCTCGCTATCCACACTGTCCCCTCTCTCTGTCCACACTGTCCCCTCTCTCTATCCATACTGTCCCCTCTCTTTATCCATATTAACCCCTCTCTCTATCCATACTGTCCCCTCTCTCTATCCATACTGTCCCCTCTCTCTATCCATACTGTCCCCTCTCTCTATCCATACTGTCCCCTCTCTCTATAAACACTGTCCCCTGCTCTATCCATACTGTCCCCTCTCTCTATCCACACTGTCCCCTCTCTCTATCCACACTCTTCCCTCTCTCTATCCATACTGTCCCCTCTCTCTATCCACACTGTCCCCTCTCTCTATAAATACTGTCCCCTCTCTCGATCCATACTGTCCCCTCTCTCTATCCATACAGTCCCCTCTCTCTATCCATACTGTCCTCTCTCTGTAACCATACCGTCCCCTCTGTCTATCCATACAGTCCGCTCTCACTATCCATGCTGTCCCCTCTCTCTATCCATACTGTCCCCTCTCCCTATCCATACAGTCCCCTCTCTCGATCCATAATGTCCCCTCTCTCGATCCACACTGTCCCCTCTCTCGATCCACACTGTCCCCTCTCTCTATCCATACTGTGCCCTCTCTCTATCCATACTGTGCCCTCTCTCTATCCATACTGTCCCCTCACTCTATCCATACTGTCCTCTCTCTCGATCCATACAGTCCCCTCTCTCGATCCATAATGTCCCCTCTCTCGATCCATACTGTCCCCTCTCTCTATCCATACTGCCCCCTCTCTCTATCCATACTGTCCCCTCTCTCTATCCATACTGTCCCCTCTCTCTATAAACACTGTCCCCTCTCTCTATCCATACTGTCCCCTCTCTTTATCCATACTGTCCACTCTCTCTATCCACACTCTCCCCTCTGCCTCTATCCACACTGTCCCCTCTCTCTATCCACACTGTCGCCACTCTCTATCCACACTGTCCACTCTCGCTATCCACACTGTCCCCTCTATCTATCCATACTGTCCCCTCTCTCTATCCACACTGTCCCCTCTCTCTATCCACACTGTCCCCTCTCTCTATCCACACTGTCCCCTCTCTCTATCCACACTGTCCCTCTCTCTATCCAAACTGTCCTCTCTCTCTAAACATACTGTCCCCTCTCTCTATTCAACCTGTCCCCTCTCTCTATCCATACTGACCCCTCTCTCGATGCACACTGTCCCTTCTCTCTATCAACACTGTCTCCTCTCTCTTTCCACACTGTCCTCTCTCTCTATCCTCACTGTCCCCTCTCTCTATCCATACTGTCCTCTCTCTAACCATACTGTCCCCTCTCTCTATCCATACAGTCCTCTCTCTCTATCCATACTGGGCCCTCTCTCTATCCATACTGTCCCCTCTCTCGATACATACAGTCCCCTCTCTCGATCCATAATGTTCCCTCTCTCGATCCATACTGTCCCCTCTTTTTCTCCATACTGTCCCTTTTCTCTATCCATACTGTCCCCTCTCTCTATCCATACTGTCCCCTCTCTCTATCCACACTGTCCCCTCTCTCTATCCACACTGTCCACTCTCTCGATCCATACTGTCCCCTCTCTCTATCCATACTGTCCCCTCTCTCGATCCATACAGTCCCCGCTCTCGATCCATAATGTCCCCTCTCTCGATCCATACTGTCCCCTCTCTATATCCACACTGTCCCATCTATCTATCCACACTGTCCCCTCTCTCTATCCACACTGTCCCCTCTCTCTATCCACACTGTCCCCTCTCTCCATCCACACTGTCCCCTCTCTCTATCCACACTATCCCCTCTCTCTATCCACACTGTCCCCTCTCTCTATCCACACTGTCCCCTCTCTCTATCCACACTGTCCCCTCTCTCTATCCACACTGTCCCCTCTCTCTATCCACACTGTCCCCTCTCTCGATCCACACTGTCCACTCTCTCGATCCATACTGTCCCCTCTCTCTGTCCACACTGTCCCCTCTCTCTGTCCAAACTGTCCCCTCTCTCTGTCGACACTGTCCCCTCTCTCTATCCACACTGTCCCCTCTCTCTATTCACATTGTCCCCTCTCTCTATCCACACTGTCCCCTCTCTCTATCCACACTGTCCCCTCTCTCTATCCATACTGTCCCCTCTTTCGATCCATACTGTCCCCTCTCTCTATCCACACTGTCCCCTCTCTCTATCCACACTGTCCCCTCTCTCTATAAACACTGTCCCCTGCTCTATCCATACTGTCCCCTCTCTCTATCCACACTGTCCCCTCTCTCTATCCACACTCTTCCCTCTCTCTATCCATACTGTCCCCTCTCTCTATCCACACTGTCCCCTCTCTCTATAAATACTGTCCCCTCTCTCTATCCACACTGTCCCCTCTCTCTATCCACACTGTCCCCTCTCACTATCCACACTCTTCCCTCTCTCTATCCATACTGTCCCCTCTCTCTATCCACACTGTCCCCTCTCTCTATCCACACTGTCCCCTCTCTCTATCCACACTATCCCCGCTCTCTATCCACACCGTCCGCTCTCTCTATCCACACTGCCCCCTCTCTCTCTCCACACTGTCCCCTCCCTCTATCCACACTGTCCCCTTTCTCTATCCACACTGTCCCCTCTCTCTATCCATACTGGGCCCTCTCTCTATCCACACTGTCCCCTCTCTCTATTCACACTGTCCTCTCTCTCTATCCACACTGTCCCCTCTCTCTAACCACACTGCCCCCTCTCTCTCTCCACACTGTCCCCTCTCTCTATCCACACTGTCCCCTCTCTCTATCCATACTGTCCCCTCTCTCGATCCATACTCTCCCTTCGCTCTATCCAGACTGTCCCCGCTCTCTATCCACACTGTCCCCTCTCTCTATCCACACTGTCCCCTCTCTCTATCCACACTGTCCCCTCTCTCTATCCACACTGTCCCCTCTCTCTATCCATACTGTCCCCTCTCTCTATCCACACTGTCCCCTCTCTCTATCCACACTGTCCCCTCTCTCTATCCACACTGTCCCCTCTCTCTATCCACACTGTCCCCTCTCTCTGTCCACACTGTCCCCTCTCTCTGTCCACACTGTCCCCTCTCTCTATCCACACTGTCCCCTCTCTCTATCCACACTGTCCCCTCTCTCTATCCACATTGTCCCCTCTCTCTATACATACTGTGCCCTCTCTCTATCCACACTGTCCCCTCTCTCTATACATACTATCCCCGCTCTCTATCCACACTGTCCCCTCTCTCTATCCACACTGTCCCCTCTCTCGATCCATACTGTCCTCTCTCTCTATCCATACTGTCCCCTCTCTCTATCCATACTGTCCCCTCTCTCTATCCATACTGTCCCCTCTCTCTATCCACACTTTCCCCTCTCTCTATCCACACTGTTCTCTGTCTCTATCCACACTGTCCCATCTCTCTATCCATACTGTCCTCTCTCTCTAACCATACTGTCCCCTCTCTCGATCCATACTGTCCCCTCTCTCTATCCATACTGTCCCCTCTCTCTATCCATACTGTCCCCTCTCTCGATCCATACAGTCCCCTCTCTCGATCCATAATGTCCCCTCTCTCGATCCATACTGTCCCCTCTCTCTATCCATACAGTCCCCTCTCTCTATCCATACTGTCACCTCTCTCTTTCCACACTGTCCCCTCTCTCTATCCACACTGTCCCCTCTCTCTATCCACACTGTCCCCTCTCTCTAACCACACTGTCCCCTCTCTCGATCCACACTGTCCCCTCTCTCGATCCACACTGTCCCCTCTCTCGATCCACACTGTCCCCTCTCTCGATCCACACTGTCCCCTCTCTCTATCCACACTGTCCCCTCTCTCTATCCATACTGTCCCCTCTCTCTATCCACACTGTCCCCTCTCTCTATCCACACTGCCCCCTCTCTCTATCCACACTGTCCCCTCTCTCTATCCACACTGTCCTCTCTCTCTATCCACAATGTCCCCTCTCTCTATCCACACTGTCCCCTCTCTCTATTCACACTGTCCTCTCTCTCTATCCATACTGTCCCCTCTCTCTATCCACACTGTCCCTTCTCTCTATCAACACTGTCTCCTCTCTCTTTCCACACTGTCCTCTCTCTCTATCCACACTGTCCCCTCTCTCTATCCATACTGTCCTCTCTCTCTAACCATACTGTCCCCTCTCTCTATCCATACAGTCCTCTCTCTCTATCCATACTGGGCCCTCTCTCTATCCATAATGTCCCCTCTCTCGATACATACAGTCCCCTCTCTCGATCCATAATGTTCCCTCTCTCGATCCATACTGTCCCCTCTTTTTCTCCATACTGTCCCTTTTCTCTATCCATACTGTCCCCTCTCTCTATCCATACTGTCCCCTCTCTCTATCCACACTGTCCCCTCTCTCTATCCACACTGTCCACTCTCTCGATCCATACTGTCCCCTCTCTCTATCCATACTGTCCCCTCTCTCGATCCATACAGTCCCCGCTCTCGATCCATAATGTCCCCTCTCTCGATCCATACTGTCCCCTCTCTATATCCACACTGTCCCATCTATCTATCCACACTGTCCCCTCTCTCTATCCACACTGTCCCCTCTCTCTATTTACACTGTCCCCTCTCTCTATCCACACTGTCCTCTCACTCTATCCACACTGTCCCCTCTCTCTATCCACACTGTCCCCTCTCTCTATCCACACTGTCCCCTCTCTCTATCCACACTGTCCCCTCTCTCCATCCACACTGTCCCCTCTCTCTATCCACACTATCCCCTCTCTCTATCCACACTGTCCCCTCTCTCTATCCACACTGTCCCCTCTCTCTATCCACACTGTCCCCTCTCTCTATCCACACTGTCCCCTCTCTCTATCCACACTGTCCCCTCTCTCGATCCACACTGTCCACTCTCTCGATCCATACTGTCCCCTCTCTCTGTCCACACTGTCCCCTCTCTCTGTCCAAACTGTCCCCTCTCTCTGTCGACACTGTCCCCTCTCTCTATCCACACTGTCCCCTCACTCTATCCACATTGTCCCCTCTCTCTATCCACACTGTCCCCTCTCTCTATCCACACTGTCCCCTCTCTCTATCCATACTGTCCACTCTCTCGATCCATACTGTCCCCTCACTCGATCCATAATGTCCCCTCTCTCGATCCATACTGTCCCCTCTCTCGATCCATACTGTCCCCTCTCTCTATCCACACTGTCCCCTCTCTCTATCCACACTGTCCCCTCTCTCTGTCCACACTGTCCCCTCTCTCTATCGACACTGTCCCCTCTCTCTATCCACACTGTCCCCTCTCTCTATCCACACTGTCCCCTCTCTCTATCCAAACTGTCCCCTCTCTCTATCCACACTGTCCCCTCTCTCTATCCACACTGTCCCCTCTCTCCATCCACACTGTCCCCTCTCTCTATCCACACTGTCCCCTCTCTCTATCCATACTGTCCCCTCTCTCTATCCACACTGTCCCCTCTCTCTATTCACACTGTCCCCTCTCTCTATCCACACTGTCCCCTCTCTCTATCCACACTGTCCCCTCTCTCTGTCCACACTGTCCCCTCTCTCTATCGACACTGTCCCCTCTCTCTATCCACACTGTCCCCTCTCTCTATCCACACTGTCCCCTCTCTCTATCCAAACTGTCCCCTCTCTCTATCCACACTGTCCCCTCTCTCTATCCACACTGTCCCCTCTCTCCATCCACACTGTCCCCTCTCTCTATCCACACTGTCCCCTCTCTCTATCCATACTGTCCCCTCTCTCTATCCACACTGTCGCCTCTCTCTATTCACACTGTCCCCTCTCTCTATCCACACTGTCCCCTCTCTCTATCCACACTGTCCCCTCTCTCTATCCATACTGTCCCCTCTCTCCATCCACACTGTCCCCTCTCTCTATCCACACTGTCCCCTCTCTCTATCCACACTGTCCCCTCTCTCTATCCACACTGTCCCCTCTCTCTATCCACACTGTCCCCTCTCTCTATCCACACTGTCCCCTCTCTCGATCCACACTGTCCCCTCTCTCTATCCACACTGTCCCCTCTCTCTATCCACACAGTCCCCTCTCTCTATCCATACTTTCCTCTCTCTCTATCCATACAGTCCTCTCTCTCCATCCACACTGTCCCCTCTCTCTATCCACACTGTCCCCTCTCTCTATCCACACTGTCCTCTCTCTCTATCCACACTGTCCCCTCTCTCTATCCATACTGCCCTCTCTCTCTAACCATACTGTCCCCTCTCTCTATCCATACAGTCCTCTCTCTCTATCCATACTGGGCCCTCTCTGTATCCATAATGTCCCCTCTCTCGATAGATACAGTCCCCTCTCTCTATCCATACAGTCCCCTCTCCCGATCCATACTGTCGCCTCTTTCTATCCATACTGTCCCTTCTCTCTATCCATACTGTCCCCTCACTCGATCCATAATGTCCCCTCTCTCTATCCACACTGTCCCCTCTCTCGATCCACACTGTCCCCTCTCTCGATCCACACTGTCCCCTCTCTCGATCCATACTGTCCCCTCTCTCTATCCATACTGTCCCCTCTCTCTATCCACACTGTCCCCTCTCTCTATCCAAACTGTCCCCTCTCTCTATCCACACTGTCCCCTCTCTCTATCCACACTGTCCCCTCTCTCCATCCACACTGTCCCCTCTCTCTATCCACACTGTCCCCTCTCTCTATCCACACTGCCCCCTCTCTCTATCCACACTGTCCCCTCTCTCTATCCACACTGTGAGCTCTCTCGATCCATACTGTCCCCTCTCTCTATCCACACTGCCCCCTCTCTCTATCCATACTGTCCCCTCTCTCTATCCACACTGTCCACTCTCTCTATCCACACTGCCCCCTCTCTCTATCCATACTGTCCAATCTCTCGATCCATACTGTCCACTCTCTCTATCCATACTGTCCCCTCTCTCTATCCAAACTGTCCTCTCTCTCTATCCATACTGTCCCCTCTCTCTATTCAACCTGTCCTCTCTCTCTATCCATACTGACCCCTCTCTCTATGCACACTGTCCCCTCTCTCTATCCATACTGTCCCCTCTCGCTATCCACACTGTCCCCTCTCTCTATCCACACTGTCCCCTCTCTCTATCCATACTGTCACCTCTCTCTATCCATACTGTCCCCTCTCTCTATCCATACTGTCCCCTCTCTCTATCCATACTGTCCCCTCTCTCTATCCATACTGTCCCCTCTCTCTATAAACACTGTCCCCTGCTCTATCCACACTGTCCCCTCTCTCTATCCACACTGTCCCCTCTCTCTATCAACACTGTCCCCTCTCTCTCTATCCACACTGTCCCCTCTCACTATCCACACTCTTCCCTCTCTCTATCCATACTGTCCCCTCTCTCTATCCACACTGTCCCCACTCTCTATAAACACTGTCCTCTGCTCTGTCCATACTGTCCCCTCTCTCTATCCACACTGTCCCCTCTCTCTATCCACACTGTCCCCTCTCTCTCTATCCACACTGTCCCCTCTCACTATCCACACTCTTCCCTCTCTCTATCCATACTGTCCCCTCTCTCTATCCACACTGTCCCCTCTTTCTATAAACACTGTCCCCTGCTCTATCCATACTGTCCCCTCTCTCTATCCACACTGTCCCCTCTCTCTATCCACACTGTCCCCTCTCTCTCTATCCACACTGTCCCCTCTCACAATCCACACTCTTCCCTCTCTCTATCCATACTGTCCCCTCTCTCTATCCACACTGTCCCCTCTCTCTATCCACACTATCCCCTCTCTCTGTCCACACTATGCCCTCTCTCTATCCACACCGTCCCCATTCTCTATCCACACTGCCCCCTCTCTCTATCCACACTGTCCCCTCTCTCTATCCACACTGTCCCCTCTCTCTATCCACACTATCCCCTCTCTCTATCCACACCGTCCCCTCTCTCTATCCACACTGCCCCCTCTCTCTCTCCACACTGTCCCCTCTCTCTATCCACACTGTCCCCTCTCTCTATCCACACTGTCGCCTCTCTCTATCCATACTGTCCCCTCTCTCGATCCATACTGTCCCCTCTCTCTATCCAGACTGTCCCCGCTCTCTATCCACACTGTCCCCTCTCTCTATCCACACTGTCCCTCTCTCTATCCACACTGTCCCCTCTCTCTATCCACACTGTCCCCTCTCTGTATCCACACTGTCCCCTCTCTCTATCCATACTGTCCCCTCTCTCTATCCATACTGTCCCCTCTCTCTATCCACACTGTCCCCTCTCTCTATTCACACTGTCCCCTCTCTCTATCCACACTGTCCCCTCTCTCTATCCACACTGCCCCCTCTCTCTCTCCACACTGTCCCCTCTCTCTATCCACACTGTCCCCTCTCTCTATCCACACTGTCCCCTCTCTCTATCCATACTGTCCCCTCTCTCGATCCATACTGTCCCCTCTCTCTATCCAGACTGTCCCCGCTCTCTATCCACACTGTCCCCTCTCTCTATCCACACTGTCCCCTCTCTCTATCCACACTGCCCCCTCTCTCTATTCACACTGTCCCCTTTCTATCCACACGGTGAGCTCTCTCGATCCATACTGTCCCCTCTCTCTATCCACACTGCCCCCTCTCTCTGTCCACACTGTCCCCTCTCTCTATCCATACTGTCCCCTTTCTCTATCCACACTGTCCCCTCTCTCTATCCACACTGTCCCCTCTCTCTATCCACACTGTCCCCTCTCTCTATCCACACTGTCCCCTCTCTCTATCCACACTGTCCCCTCTCTCTATCCACACTGCCCCCTCTCTCTATCCATACTGTCCACTCTCTCGATCCATACTGTCCCCTCTCTCTATCCATACTGTCCCCTCTCTCGATCCATACAGTCCCCTCTCTCGATCCATAATGTCCCCTCTCTCGATCCATACTGTCCCCTCTCTATATCCATACTGTCCCCTCTCTCTATCCACACTGTCCCCTCTCTCTATCCACACTGTCCCCTCTCTCTATCCACACTGTCCCCTTCTCTATCCACACTGTCCCCTCTCTCTATCCACACTTTCCCCTCTCTCTATCCACACTGTCCCCTCTCTCTGTCCACACTGTCCCCTCTCTCTGTCCACACTGTCCCCTCTCTCTATCCACACTGTCCCCTCTCTCGATCCATACAGTCCCCTCTCTCGATCCATAATGTCCCCTCTCTCGATCCATACTGTCCCCTCTCTATATTCATACTGTCCCCTCTCTCGATCCATACAGTCCCCTCTCTCGATCCATAATGTCCCCTCTCTCGATCCATACTGTCCCCTCTCTCTATCCATACAGTCCCCTCTCTCTATCCATACTGTCACCTCTCTCTTTCCACACTGTCCCCTCTCTCTTTCCACACTGTCCCCTCTTTCTATCCACACTGTCCCCTCTCTCTAACCACACTGTCCCCTCTCTCGATCCACACTGTCCCCTCTCTCGATCCACACTGTCCCCTCTCTCGATCCACACTGTTCCCTCTCTCGATCCACACTGTCCCCTCTCTCTATCCACACTGTCCCCTCTCTCTATCCATACTGTCCCCTCTCTCTATCCACACTGTCCCCTCTCTCGATCCACACAGTCCCCTCTCTCTATCCATACTGTCCTCTCTCTCCATCCATACAGTCCCCTCTCTCTATCCACACTGTCCCCTCTCTCTATCCACACTGTCCCCTCTCTCTATCCACACTGTCCCTCTCTCTATCCACACTGTCCCCTCTCTCTATCCACACTGTCCCCTCTCTCTATCCACACTGTCCCCTCTCTCTATCCACACTGTCCCCTCTCTCTATCCACACTGTCCCCTCTCTCTATCCACACTGTCACCTCTCTCTATCCACACTGTCCCCTCTCTCTATCCTCACTGTCCCCTCTCTCTATCCACACTGTCCCCTCTCTCTATCCACACTGTCCCCTCTCTCTATCCACACTGTCCCCTCTCTCTATCCACACTGCCCCCTCTCTCTATCCACACTGTCCCCTCTCTCTATCCACACTGTCCTCTCTCTCTATCCACAATGTCCCCTCTCTCTATCCACACTGTCCCCTCTCTCTATTCACACTGTCCTCTCTCTCTATCCATACTGTCCCCTCTCTCTATCCACACTGTCCCTTCTCTCTATCAACACTGTCTCCTCTCTCTTTCCACACTGTCCTCTCTCTCTATCCACACTGTCCCCTCTCTCTATCCATACTGTCCTCTCTCTCTAACCATACTGTCCCCTCTCTCTATCCATACAGTCCTCTCTCTCTATCCATACTGGGCCCTCTCTCTATCCATACTGTCCCCTCTCTCGATACATACAGTCCCCTCTCTCGATCCATAATGTTCCCTCTCTCGATCCATACTGTCCCCTCTTTTTCTCCATACTGTCCCTTTTCTCTATCCATACTGTCCCCTCTCTCTATCCATACTGTCCCCTCTCTCTATCCACACTGTCCCCTCTCTCTATCCACACTGTCCACTCTCTCGATCCATACTGTCCCCTCTCTCTATCCATACTGTCCCCTCTCTCGATCCATACAGTCCCCGCTCTCGATCCATAATGTCCCCTCTCTCGATCCATACTGTCCCCTCTCTATATCCACACTGTCCCATCTATCTATCCACACTGTCCCCTCTCTCTATCCACACTGTCCCCTCTCTCTATTTACACTGTCCCCTCTCTCTATCCACACTGTCCTCTCTCTCTATCCACACTGTCCCCTCTCTCTATCCACACTGTCCCCTCTCTCTATCCACACTGTCCCCTCTCTCTATCCACACTGTCCCCTCTCTCCATCCACACTGTCCCCTCTCTCTATCCACACTATCCCCTCTCTCTATCCACACTGTCCCCTCTCTCTATCCACACTGTCCCCTCTCTCTATCCACACTGTCCCCTCTCTCTATCCACACTGTCCCCTCTCTCTATCCACACTGTCCCCTCTCTCGATCCACACTGTCCACTCTCTCGATCCATACTGTCCCCTCTCTCTGTCCACACTGTCCCCTCTCTCTGTCCAAACTGTCCCCTCTCTCTGTCGACACTGTCCCCTCTCTCTATCCACACTGTCCCCTCTCTCTATCCACATTGTCCCCTCTCTCTATCCACACTGTCCCCTCTCTCTATCCACACTGTCCCCTCTCTCTATCCATACTGTCCACTCTCTCGATCCATACTGTCCCCTCACTCGATCCATAATGTCCCCTCTCTCGATCCATACTGTCCCCTCTCTCGATCCATACTGTCCCCTCTCTCTATCCACACTGTCCCCTCTCTCTATCCACACTGTCCCCTCTCTCTGTCCACACTGTCCCCTCTCTCTATCGACACTGTCCCCTCTCTCTATCCACACTGTCCCCTCTCTCTATCCACACTGTCCCCTCTCTCTATCCAAACTGTCCCCTCTCTCTATCCACACTGTCCCCTCTCTCTATCCACACTGTCCCCTCTCTCCATCCACACTGTCCCCTCTCTCTATCCACACTGTCCCCTCTCTCTATCCATACTGTCCCCTCTCTCTATCCACACTGTCCCCTCTCTCTATTCACACTGTCCCCTCTCTCTATCCACACTGTCGCCTCTCTCTATCCACACTGTCCCCTCTCTCTGTCCACACTGTCCCCTCTCTCTATCGACACTGTCCCCTCTCTCTATCCACACTGTCCCCTCTCTCTATCCACACTGTCCCCTCTCTCTATCCAAACTGTCCCCTCTCTCTATCCACACTGTCCCCTCTCTCTATCCACACTGTCCCCTCTCTCCATCCACACTGTCCCCTCTCTCTATCCACACTGTCCCCTCTCTCTATCCATACTGTCCCCTCTCTCTATCCACACTGTCCCCTCTCTCTATTCACACTGTCCCCTCTCTCTATCCACACTGTCCCCTCTCTCTATCCACACTGTCCCCTCTCTCTATCCATACTGTCCCCTCTCTCCATCCACACTGTCCCCTCTCTCTATCCACACTGTCCCCTCTCTCTATACACACTGTCCCCTCTCTCTAACCACACTGTCCCCTCTCTCGATCCACACTGTCCCCTCTCTCGATCCACACTGTCCCCTCTCTCGATCCACACTGTCCCCTCTCTCGATCCACACTGTCCCCTCTCTCTATCCACACTGTCCCCTCTCTCTATCCATACTGTCCCCTCTCTCTATCCACACTGTCCCCTCTCTCGATCCACACAGTCCCCTCTCTCTATCCATACTGTCCTCTCTCTCCATCCATACAGTCCCCTCTCTCTATCCACACTGTCCCCTCTCTCTATCCACACTGTCCCCTCTCTCTATCCACACTGTCCCTCTCTCTATCCACACTGTCCCCTCTCTCTATCCACACTGTCCCCTCTCTCTATCCACACTGTCCCCTCTCTCTATCCACACTGTCCCCTCTCTCTATCCACACTGTCCCCTCTCTCTATCCACACTGTCACCTCTCTCTATCCACACTGTCCCCTCTCTCTATCCTCACTGTCCCCTCTCTCTATCCACACTGTCCCCTCTCTCTATCCACACTGTCCCCTCTCTCTATCCACACTGTCCCCTCTCTCTATCCACACTGCCCCCTCTCTCTATCCACACTGTCCCCTCTCTCTATCCACACTGTCCTCTCTCTCTATCCACAATGTCCCCTCTCTCTATCCACACTGTCCCCTCTCTCTATTCACACTGTCCTCTCTCTCTATCCATACTGTCCCCTCTCTCTATCTACACTGTCCCTTCTCTCTATCAACACTGTCTCCTCTCTCTTTCCACACTGTCCTCTCTCTCTATCCACACTGTCCCCTCTCTCTATCCATACTGTCCTCTCTCTCTAACCATACTGTCCCCTCTCTCTATCCATACAGTCCTCTCTCTCTATCCATACTGGGCCCTCTCTCTATCCATACTGTCCCCTCTCTCGATACATACAGTCCCCTCTCTCGATCCATAATGTTCCCTCTCTCGATCCATACTGTCCCCTCTTTTTCTCCATACTGTCCCTTTTCTCTATCCATACTGTCCCCTCTCTCTATCCATACTGTCCCCTCTCTCTATCCACACTGTCCCCTCTCTCTATCCACACTGTCCACTCTCTCGATCCATACTGTCCCCTCTCTCTATCCATACTGTCCCCTCTCTCGATCCATACAGTCCCCGCTCTCGATCCATAATGTCCCCTCTCTCGATCCATACTGTCCCCTCTCTATATCCACACTGTCCCATCTATCTATCCACACTGTCCCCTCTCTCTATCCACACTGTCCCCTCTCTCTATTTACACTGTCCCCTCTCTCTATCCACACTGTCCTCTCGCTCTATCCACACTGTCCCCTCTCTCTATCCACACTGTCCCCTCTCTCTATCCACACTGTCCCCTCTCTCTATCCACACTGTCCCCTCTCTCCATCCACACTGTCCCCTCTCTCTATCCACACTATCCCCTCTCTCTATCCACACTGTCCCCTCTCTCTATCCACACTGTCCCCTCTCTCTATCCACACTGTCCCCTCTCTCTATCCACACTGTCCCCTCTCTCTATCCACACTGTCCCCTCTCTCGATCCACACTGTCCACTCTCTCGATCCATACTGTCCCCTCTCTCTGTCCACACTGTCCCCTCTCTCTGTCCAAACTGTCCCCTCTCTCTGTCGACACTGTCCCCTCTCTCTATCCACACTGTCCCCTCTCTCTATCCACATTGTCCCCTCTCTCTATCCACACTGTCCCCTCTCTCTATCCACACTGTCCCCTCTCTCTATCCATACTGTCCACTCTCTCGATCCATACTGTCCCCTCACTCGATCCATAATGTCCCCTCTCTCGATCCATACTGTCCCCTCTCTCGATCCATACTGTCCCCTCTCTCTATCCACACTGTCCCCTCTCTCTATCCACACTGTCCCCTCTCTCTGTCCACACTGTCCCCTCTCTCTATCGACACTGTCCCCTCTCTCTATCCACACTGTCCCCTCTCTCTATCCACACTGTCCCCTCTCTCCATCCACACTGTCCCCTCTCTCTATCCACACTGTCCCCTCTCTCTATCCATACTGTCCCCTCTCTCTATCCACACTGTCCCCTCTCTCTATTCACACTGTCCCCTCTCTCTATCCACACTGTCCCCTCTCTCTATCCACACTGTCCCCTCTCTCTGTCCACACTGTCCCCTCTCTCTATCGACACTGTCCCCTCTCTCTATCCACACTGTCCCCTCTCTCTATCCACACTGTCCCCTCTCTCTATCCAAACTGTCCCCTCTCTCTATCCACACTGTCCCCTCTCTCTATCCACACTGTCCCCTCTCTCCATCCACACTGTCCCCTCTCTTTATCCACACTGTCCCCTCTCTCTATCCATACTGTCCCCTCTCTCTATCCACACTGTCCCCTCTCTCTATTCACACTGTCCCCTCTCTCTATCCACACTGTCCCCTCTCTCTATCCACACTGTCCCCTCTCTCTATCCATACTGTCCCCTCTCTCCATCCACACTGTCCCCTCTCTCTATCCACACTGTCCCCTCTCTCTATCCACACTGTCCCCTCTCTCTATCCACACTGTCCCCTCTCTCTATCCACACTGTCCCCTCTCTCTATCCACACTGTCCCCTCTCTCGATCCACACTGTCCCCTCTCTCTATCCACACTGTCCCCTCTCTCTATCCACACAGTCCCCTCTCTCTATCCATACTTTCCTCTCTCTCTATCCATACAGTCCTCTCTCTCCATCCACACTGTCCCCTCTCTCTATCCACACTGTCCCCTCTCTCTATCCACACTGTCCTCTCTCTCTATCCACACTGTCCCCTCTCTCTATCCATACTGCCCTCTCTCTCTAACCATACTGTCCCCTCTCTCTATCCATACAGTCCTCTCTCTCTACCCATACTGGGCCCTCTCTGTATCCATAATGTCCCCTCTCTCGATAGATACAGTCCCCTCTCTCTATCCATACAGTCCCCTCTCCCGATCCATACTGTCGCCTCTTTCTATCCATACTGTCCCTTCTCTCTATCCATACTGTCCCCTCACTCGATCCATAATGTCCCCTCTCTCTATCCACACTGTCCCCTCTCTCGATCCACACTGTCCCCTCTCTCGATCCACACTGTCCCCTCTCTCGATCCATACTGTCCCCTCTCTCTATCCATACTGTCCCCTCTCTCTATCCACACTGTCCCCTCTCTCTTACCAACCTGTCCCCTCTCTCTATCCACACTGTCCCCTCTCTCTATCCACACTGTCCCCTCTCTCCATCCACACTGTCCCCTCTCTCTATCCACACTGTCCCCTCTCTCTATCCACACTGCCCCCTCTCTCTATCCACACTGTCCCCTCTCTCTATCCACACTGTGAGCTCTCTCGATCCATACTGTCCCCTCTCTCTATCCACACTGCCCCCTCTCTCTATCCATACTGTCCCCTCTCTCTATCCACACTGTCCACTCTCTCTATCCACACTGCCCCCTCTCTCTATCCATACTGTCCAATCTCTCGATCCATACTGTCCACTCTCTCTATCCATACTGTCCCCTCTCTCTATCCAAACTGTCCTCTCTCTCTATCCATACTGTCCCCTCTCTCTATTCAACCTGTCCTCTCTCTCTATCCATACTGACCCCTCTCTCTATGCACACTGTCCCCTCTCTCTATCCATACTGTCCCCTCTCGCTATCCACACTGTCCCCTCTCTCTATCCACACTGTCCCCTCTCTCTATCCATACTGTCACCTCTCTCTATCCATACTGTCCCCTCTCTCTATCCATACTGTCCCCTCTCTCTATCCATACTGTCCCCTCTCTCTATCCATACTGTCCCCTCTCTCTATAAACACTGTCCCCTGCTCTATCCACACTGTCCCCTCTCTCTATCCACACTATCCCCTCTCTCTGTCCACACTATGCCCTCTCTCTATCCACACCGTCCCCATTCTCTATCCACACTGCCCCCTCTCTCTATCCACACTGTCCCCTCTCTCTATCCACACTGTCCCCTCTCTCTATCCACACTGTGAGCTCTCTCGATCCATACTGTCCCCTCTCTCTATCCACACTGCCCCCTCTCTCTATCCATACTGTCCCCTCTCTCTATCCACACTGTCCACTCTCTCTATCCACACTGCCCCCTCTCTCTATCCATACTGTCCAATCTCTCGATCCATACTGTCCACTCTCTCTATCCATACTGTCCCCTCTCTCTATCCAAACTGTCCTCTCTCTCTATCCATACTGTCCCCTCTCTCTATTCAACCTGTCCTCTCTCTCTATCCATACTGACCCCTCTCTCTATGCACACTGTCCCCTCTCTCTATCCATACTGTCCCCTCTCGCTATCCACACTGTCCCCTCTCTCTATCCACACTGTCCCCTCTCTCTATCCATACTGTCACCTCTCTCTATCCATACTGTCCCCTCTCTCTATCCATACTGTCCCCTCTCTCTATCCATACTGTCCCCTCTCTCTATCCATACTGTCCCCTCTCTCTATAAACACTGTCCCCTGCTCTATCCACACTGTCCCCTCTCTCTATCCACACTGTCCCCTCTCTCTATCAACACTCTCCCCTCTCTCTCTATCCACACTGTCCCCTCTCACTATCCACACTCTTCCCTCTCTCTATCCATACTGTCCCCTCTCTCTATCCACACTGTCCCCTCTCTCTATAAACACTGTCCTCTGCTCTATCCATACTGTCCCCTCTCTCTATCCACACTGTCCCCTCTCTCTATCCACACTGTCCCCTCTCTCTCTATCCACACTGTCCCCTCTCACTATCCACACTCTTCCCTCTCTCTATCCATACTGTCCCCTCTCTCTATCCACACTGTCCCCTCTTTCTATAAACACTGTCCCCTGCTCTATCCATACTGTCCCCTCTCTCTATCCACACTGTCCCCTCTCTCTATCCACACTGTCCCCTCTCTCTCTATCCACACTGTCCCCTCTCACAATCCACACTCTTCCCTCTCTCTATCCATACTGTCCCCTCTCTCTATCCACACTGTCCCCTCTCTCTATCCACACTATCCCCTCTCTCTGTCCACACTATGCCCTCTCTCTATCCACACCGTCCCCATTCTCTATCCACACTGCCCCCTCTCTCTATCCACACTGTCCCCTCTCTCTATCCACACTGTCCCCTCTCTCTATCCACACTATCCCCTCTCTCTATCCACACCGTCCCCTCTCTCTATCCACACTGCCCCCTCTCTCTCTCCACACTGTCCCCTCTCTCTATCCACACTGTCCCCTCTCTGTATCCACACTGTCGCCTCTCTCTATCCATACTGTCCCCTCTCTCGATCCATACTGTCCCCTCTCTCTATCCAGACTGTCCCCGCTCTCTATCCACACTGTCCCCTCTCTCTATCCACACTGTCCCTCTCTCTATCCACACTGTCCCCTCTCTCTATCCACACTGTCCCCTCTCTCTATCCACACTGTCCCCTCTCTCTATCCATAC
Source organism: Pristiophorus japonicus (assembly GCF_044704955.1). NCBI lineage: Eukaryota > Metazoa > Chordata > Chondrichthyes > Pristiophoridae > Pristiophorus > Pristiophorus japonicus. The sequence continues at coordinate 54,137,799 of NC_091999.1, forward strand.
TGTCCCCTCTCTCTATCCATACTGTCCCCTCTCTCTATCCACACTGTCCCCTCTCTCTATTCACACTGTCCCCTCTCTCTATCCACACTGTCCCCTCTCTCTATCCACACTGCCCCCTCTCTCTCTCCACACTGTCCCCTCTCTCTATCCACACTGTCCCCTCTCTCTATCCACACTGTCCCCTCTCTCTATCCATACTGTCCCCTCTCTCGATCCATACTGTCCCCTCTCTCTATCCAGACTGTCCCCTCTCTCTATCCACACTTTCCCCTCTCTCTATCCACACTGTCCCCTCTCTCTGTCCACACTGTCCCGTCTCTCTGTCCACACTGTCCCCTCTCTCTATCCACACTGTCCCCTCTCTCTATCCACACTGTCCCCTCTCTCTATCCACATTGTCCCCTCTCTCTATACATACTGTCCCCTCTCTCTATCCACACTGTCCCCTCTCTCTATACATACTGTCCCCTCTCTCTATCCACACTGTCCCCTCTCTCTATCCACACTGTCCCCTCTCTCGATCCTTACTGTCCTCTCTCTCTATCCATACTGTCCCCTCTCTCTATCCATACTGTCCCCTCTCTCTATCCACACTGTCCCCTCTCTCTATCCACACTGTTCTCTGTCTCTATCCACACTGTCCCCTCTCTCTATCCATACTGTCCTCTCTCTCTAACCATACTGTCCCCTCTCTTTATCCATACAGTCCTCTCTCACTATCCATACTGTCCCCTCTCTCTATCCATACTGTCCCCTCTCTCGATCCATACAGTCCCCTCTCTCGATCCATAATGTCCCCTCTCTCGATCCATACTGTCCCCTCTCTCTATCCATACTGTCCCCTCTCTCTATCCATACTGTCCCCTCTCTCGATCCATACAGTCCCCTCTCTCGATCCATAATGTCCCCTCTCTCGATCCATACTGTCCCCTCTCTCTATCCATACAGTCCCCTCTCTCTATCCATACTGTCACCTCTCTCTTCCCACACTGTCCCCTCTCTCTATCCACACTGTCCCCTCTCTCTATCCACACTGTCCCCTCTCTCTATCCACACTGTCCCCTCTCTCGATCCACACTGTCCCCTCTCTCGATCCACACTGTCCCCTCCCTCGATCCACACTGTCCCCTCTCTCTATCCACACTGTCCCCTCTCTCTATCCATACTGTCCCCTCTCTCTATCCACACTGTCCCCTCTCTCGATCCACACAGTCCCCTCTCTCTATCCATACTGTCCTCTCTCTCCATCCATACAGTCCCCTCTCTCTATCCACACTGTCCCCTCTCTCTATCCACACTGTCCCCTCTCTCTATCCACACTGTCCCTCTCTCTATCCACACTGTCCCCTCTCTCTATCCACACTGTCCCCTCTCTCTATCCACACTGTCCCCTCTCTCTATCCACACTGTCCCCTCTCTCTATCCACACTGCCCCCTCTCTCTATCCACACTGTCCCCTCTCTCTATCCACACTGTACCCTCTCTCTATCCTCACTGTCCCCTCTCTCTATCCACACTGTCCCCTCTCTCTATCCACACTGTCCCCTCTCTCTATCCACACTGTCCCCTCTCTCTATCCACACTGTCCCCTCTCTCTATCCACACTGTCCCCTCTCTCTATCCACACTGTCCCCTCTCTCTATCCACACTGTCCCCTCTCTCTATCCACACTGTCCCCTCTCTCTATTCACACTGTCCTCTCTCTCTATCCATACTGTCCCCTCTCTCTATCCACACTGTCCCTTCTCTCTATCAACACTGTCTCCTCTCTCTTTCTACACTGTCCTCTCTCTCTATCCACACTGTCCCCTCTCTCTATCCATACTGTCCTCTCTCTCTAACCGTACTGTCCCCTCTCTCTATCCATACAGTCCTCTCTCTCTATCCATACTGGGCCCTCTCCCTATCCATACTGTCCCCTCTCTCGATACATACAGTCCCCTCTCTCGATCCATAATGTCCCCTCTCTCGATCCATACTGTCCCCTCTTTTTCTCCATACTGTCCCTTCTCTCTATCCATACTGTCCCCTCTCTCTATCCATACTGTCCCCTCGCTCTATCCACACTGTCCACTCTCTCGATCCATACTGTCCCCTCTCTCTATCCATACTGTCCCCTCTCTCTATCCACACTGAAACCATCTCTCTATACATACTGTCCCCTCTCTCTATCCACACTGTCCCCTCTCTCTATCCACACTGTCCCCTCTCTCGATCCATACTGTCCTCTCTCTCTATCCATACTGTCCCCTCTCTCTATCCATACTGTCCCCTATCTCTATCCATACTGTCCCCTCCCTCTATCCACACTGTCCCCTCTCTCTATCCACACTGTTCTCTGTCTCTATCCACACTGTCCCCTCTCTCTATCCATGCTGTCCTCTCTCTCTAACCATACTGTCCCCTCTCTTTATCCATACAGTCCTCTCTCACTATCCATACTGTCCCCTCTCTCTATCCATACTGTCCCCTCTCTCGATCCATACAGTCCCCTCTCTCGATCCATAATGTCCCCTCTCTCGATCCATACTGTCCCCTCTCTCTATCCATACTGTCCCCTCTCTATATCCATACTGTCCCCTCTCTCGATCCATACAGTCCCCTCTCTCGATCCATAATGTCCCCTCTCTCGATCCATACTGTCCCCTCTCTCTATCCATACAGTGCCCTCTCTCTATCCATACTGTCACCTCTCTCTTTCCACACTGTCCCCTCTCTCTATCCACACTGTCCCCTCTCTCTATCCACACTGTCCCCTCTCTCTATCCACACTGTCCCCTCTCTCGATCCAAACTGTCCCCTCTCTCGATCCACACTGTCCCCTCTCTCTATCCACACTGACCCCTCTCTCTATCCACACTGTCCCCTCTCTCTATCCATACTGTCCCCTCTCTCTATCCACACTGTCCCCTCTCTCGATCCACACAGTCCCCTCTCTCTATCCATACTGTCCTCTCTCTCCATCCATACAGTCCCCTCTCTCTATCCACACTGTCCCCTCTCTCTATCCACACTGTCCCCTCTCTCTATCCACAATGTCCCCTCTCTCTATCCACACTGTCCCCTCTCTCTATTCACACTGTCCTCTCTCTCTATCCATACTGTCCCCTCTCTCTATCCACAATGTCCCTTCTCTCTATCAACACTGTCTCCTCTCTCTTTCCACACTGTCCCCTCTCTCTATCCACAATGTCCCCTCTCTCTGTCCACACTGTCCCCTCTCTCTATTCACACTGTCCTCTCTCTCTATCCATACTGTCCCCTCTCTCTATCCACACTGTCCCCTCTCTCTATCCACACTGTCCCCTCTCTCTATCCACACTGTCCCCTCTCTCTATCGACACTGTCCCCTCTCTCTATCCACACTGTCCCCTCTCTCTATCCATACTGTCCCCTCTCATTATCCACACTGTCCCCTCTCTCTATACATACTGTCCCCTCTCTCGATCCATACAGTCCCCTTTCTCGATCCACACTGTCCTCTCTCTCTATCCACACTGTCCCCTCTCTCTATCCATACTGTCCTCTCTCTCTAACCATACTGTCCCGTCTCTCTATCCATACAGTCCTCTCTCTCTATCCATACTGGGCCCTCTCTCTATCCATACTGTCCCCTCTCTCGATACATACAGTCCCCTCTCTCGATCCATAATGTCCCCTCTCTCGATCCATACTGTCCCCTCTTTTTCTCCATACTGTCCCTTCTCTCTATCCATACTGTCCCCTCTCTCTATCCATACTGTCCCCTCTCTCTATCCACACTGTCCCCTCTCTCTATCCACACTGTCCACTCTCTCGATCCATACTGTCCCCTCTCTCTATCCATACTGTCCCCTCTCTCGATCCATACTGTCCCCTCTCTCTATCCACACTGTCCCATCTCTCTATCCACACTGTCCCCTCTCTCTATCCACACTGTCCCCTCTCTCTATTTACACTGTCCCCTCTCTCTATCCACACTGTCCTCTCTCTCTATCCACACTGTCCCCTCTCTCTATCCACACTGTCCCCTCTCTCTATCCACACTGTCCCCTCTCTCTATCCACTCTGTCCCCTCTCTCTATTCACACTGTCCTCTCTCTCTATCCATACTGTCCCCTCTCTATATCCACATTGTCCCCTCTCTCTATCCACACTGTCCCCTCTCTCTATCCACACTGTCCCCTCTCTCTATCCATACTGTCCACTCTCTCGATCCATACTGTCCCCTCACTCGATCCATAATGTCCCTTCTCTCGATCCATACTGTCCCCTCTCTCGATCCATACTGTCCCCTCTCTCTATCCACACTGTCCCCTCTCTCTATCCACACTGTCCCCTCTCTCTATCCACACTGTCCCCTCTCTCTATCGACACTGTCCCCTCTCTCTATCCACACTGTCCCCTCTCTCTATCCACACTGTCCCCTCTCTCTATCCACACTGTCCCCTCTCTCTATCCACACTGTCCCCTCTCTCTATCGACACTGTCCCCTCTCTCTATCCACACTGTCCCCTCTCTCTATCCATACTGTCCCCTCTCATTATCCACACTGTCCCCTCTCTCTATACATACTGTCCCCTCTCTCTATCCACACTGTCCCCTCTCTCGATCCATACAGTCCCCTTTCTCGATCCATAATGTCCCCTCTCTCGATCCATGCTGTCCCCTCTCTCTATCCATACAGTCCCCTCTCTCTATCCATACTGTCCTCTCTCTCTAACCATACTGTCCCCTCTGTCTATCCATACAGTCCTCTCTCACTATCCATACTGTCCCCTCTCTCTATCCATACTGTCCCCTCTCCCTATCCATACAGTCCCCTCTCTCGATCCATAATGTCCCCTCTCTCGATCCACACTGTCCCCTCTCTCTATCCACACTGTCCCCTCTCTCTATCCATACTGTCCCCTCTCTCGATCCACACTGTCCCCTCTCTCGATCCACACTGTCCCCTCTCTCTATCCATACTGTGCCCTCTCTCTATCCATACTGTGCCCTCTCTCTATCCATACTGTCCCCCCTCACTCTATCCATACTGTCCTCTCTCTCGATCCATACAGTCCCCTCTCTCGATCCATAATGTCCCCTCTCTCGATCCATACTGTCCCCTCTCTCTATCCATACTGTCCCCTCTCTCTATCCATACTGTCCCCTCTCTCTATCCATACTGTCCCCTCTCTCTATAAACACTGTCCCCTCTCTCTATCCATACTGTCCCCTCTCTTTATCCATACTGTCCACTCTCTCTATCCACACTGTCCCCTCTGCCTCTATCCACACTGTCCCCTCTCTCTATCCACACTGTCGCCTCTCTCTATCCACACTGTCCCCTCTCTCTATCCACACTGTCCCCTCTCTCTATCCACACTGTCCCCTCTCTCTATCCACACTGTCCCCTCTCTATATCCATACTGTCCACTCTCTCGATCCATACTGTCCCCTCACTCGATCCATAATGTCCCTTCTCTCGATCCATACTGTCCCCTCTATCGATCCATACTGTCCCCTCTCTCTATCCACACTGTCCCCTCTCTCTATCCACACTGTCCCCTCTCTCTATCCACACTGTCCCCTCTCTCTATCGACACTGTCCCCTCTCTCTATCCACACTGTCCCCTCTCTCTATCCACACTGTCCCCTCTCTCTATCCACACTGTCCCCTCTCTCTATCCACACTGTCCCCTCTCTCTATCGACACTGTCCCCTCTCTCTATCCACACTGTCCCCTCTCTCTATCCACACTGTCCACTCTCTCTATCCACACTGTCCCCTCTCTCTATACATACTGTCCCCTCTCTCTATCCACACTGTCCCCTCTCTCGATCCATACAGTCCCCTCTCTCGATCCATAATGTCCCCTCTCTCGATCCATACTGTCCCCTCTCTCTATCCATACAGTCCCCTCTCTCTATTCATACTGTCCTCTCTCTCTAACCATACTGTCCCCTCTGTCTATCCATACAGTCCGCTCTCATTATCCATGCTGTCCCCTCTCTCTATCCATACTGTCCCCTCTCCCTATCCATACAGTCCCCTCTCTCGATCCATAATGTCCCCTCTCTCGATCCACACTGTCCCCTCTCTCTATCCACACTGTCCCCTCTCTCTATCCATACTGTCCCCTCTCTCGATCCACACTGTCCCCTCTCTCGATCCACACTGTCCCCTCTCTCTATCCATACTGTGCCCTCTCTCTATCCATACTGTGCCCTCTCTCTATCCATACTGTCCCCTCACTCTATCCATACTGTCCTCTCTCTCGATCCATACAGTCCCCTCTCTCGATCCATAATGTCCCCTCTCTCGATCCATACTGTCCCCTCTCTCTATCCATACTGTCCCCTCTCTCTATCCATACTGTCCCCTCTCTCTATCCATACTGTCCCCTCTCTCTATAAACACTGTCCCCTCTCTCTATCCATACTGTCCCCTCTCTTTATCCATACTGTCCACTCTCTCTATCCATACTGACCCCTCTCTCGATGCACACTGTCCCCTCTCTCTATCCATACTGTCCCCTCTCGCTATCCACACTGTCCCCTCTCTCTGTCCACACTGTCCCCTCTCTCTATCCATACTGTCCCCTCTCTCTATCCATATTAACCCCTCTCTCTATCCATACTGTCCCCTCTCTCTATCCATACTGTCCCCTCTCTCTATCCATACTGTCCCCTCTCTCTATCCATACTGTCCCCTCTCTCTATAAACACTGTCCCCTGCTCTATCCATACTGTCCCCTCTCTCTATCCACACTGTCCCCTCTCTCTATCCACACTCTTCCCTCTCTCTATCCATACTGTCCCCTCTCTCTATCCACACTGTCCCCTCTCTCTATAAATACTGTCCCCTCTCTCGATCCATACTGTCCCCTCTCTCTATCCATACAGTCCCCTCTCTCTATCCATACTGTCCTCTCTCTGTAACCATACCGTCCCCTCTGTCTATCCATACAGTCCGCTCTCACTATCCATGCTGTCCCCTCTCTCTATCCATACTGTCCCCTCTCCCTATCCATACAGTCCCCTCTCTCAATCCATAATGTCCCCTCTCTCGATCCACACTGTCCCCTCTCTCTATCCACACTGTCCCCTCTCTCTATCCATACTGTCCCCTCTCTCGATCCACACTGTCCCCTCTCTCGATCCACACTGTCCCCTCTCTCTATCCATACTGTGCCCTCTCTCTATCCATACTGTGCCCTCTCTCTATCCATACTGTCCCCTCACTCTATCCATACTGTCCTCTCTCTCGATCCATACAGTCCCCTCTCTCGATCCATAATGTCTCCTCTCTCGATCCATACTGTCCCCTCTCTCTATCCATACTGTCCCCTCTCTCTATCCATACTGTCCCCTCTCTCTATCCATACTGTCCCCTCTCTCTATAAACACTGTCCCCTCTCTCTATCCATACTGTCCCCTCTCTTTATCCATACTGTCCACTCTCTCTATCCACACTCTCCCCTCTGCCTCTCTCCACACTGTCCCCTCTCTCTATCCACACTGTCGCCACTCTCTATCCACACTGTCCACTCTCGCTATCCACACTGTCCCCTCTCTATCCATACTGTCCCCTCTCTCTATCCACACTGTCCCCTCTCTCTATCCACACTGTCCCCTCTCTCTATCCAAACTGTCCTCTCTCTCTAAACATACTGTCCCCTCTCTCTATTCAACCTGTCCCCTCTCTCTATCCATACTGACCCCTCTCTCGATGCACACTGTCCCCTCTCTCTATCCATACTGTCCCCTCTCGCTATCCACACTGTCCCCTCTCTCTATCCACACTGTCCCCTCTCTCTATCCATACTGTCCCCTCTCTCTATCCATATTGTCCCCTCTCTCTATCCATACTGTCCCCTCTCTCTATCCATACTCTCCCCTCTCTCTATCCATACTGTCCCCTCTCTCTATCCATACTGTCCCCTCTCTCTATAAACACTGTCCCCTGCTCTATCCATAATGTCCCCTCTCTCTATCCACACTGTCCCCTCTCTCTATCCACACTCTTCCCTCTCTCTATCCATACTGTCCCCTCTCTCTATCCACACTGTCCCCTCTCTCTATAAATACTGTCCCCTCTCTCTATCCACACTGTCCCCTCTCTCTATCCACACTGTCCCCTCTCACTATCCACACTCTTCCCTCTCTCTATCCATACTGTCCCCTCTCTCTATCCACACTGTCCCCTCTCTCTATCCACACTGTCCCCTCTCTCTATCCACACTATCCCCGCTCTCTATCCACACCGTCCGCTCTCTCTATCCACACTGCCCCCTCTCTCTCTCCACACTGTCCCCTCCCTCTATCCACACTGTCCCCTTTCTCTATCCACACTGTCCCCTCTCTCTATCCATACTGGGCCCTCTCTCTATCCACACTGTCCCCTCTCTCTATTCACACTGTCCCCTCTCTCTATCCACACTGTCCCCTCTCTCTAACAACACTGCCCCCTCTCTCTCTCCACACTGTCCCCTCTCTCTATCCACACTGTCCCCTCTCTCTATCCATACTGTCCCCTCTCTCGATCCATACTGTCCCTTCGCTCTATCCAGACTGTCCCCGCTCTCTATCCACACTGTCCCCTCTCTCTATCCACACTGTCCCCTCTCTCTATCCACACTGTCCCCTCTCTCTATCCACACTGTCCCCTCTCTCTATCCATACTGTCCCCTCTCTCTATCCACACTGTCCCCTCTCTCTATCCACACTGTCCTCTGTCTCTATCCACACTGTCCCATCTCTCTATCCATACTGTCCTCTCTCTCTAACCATACTGTCCCCTCTCTTTATCCATACAGTCCTCTCTCACTATCCATACTGTCCCCTCTCTCTATCCATACTGTCCCCTCTCTCGATCCATACAGTCCCCTCTCTCGATCCATAATGTCCCCTCTCTCGATCCATACTGTCCCCTCTCTCTATCCATACTGTCCCCTCTCTCTATCCATACTGTCCCCTCTCTCGATCCATACAGTCCCCTCTCTCGATCCATAATGTCCCCTCTCTCGATCCATACTGTCCCCTCTCTCTATCCATACAGTCCCCTCTCTCTATCCATACTGTCACCTCTCTCTTTCCACACTGTCCCCTCTCTCTATCCACACTGTCCCCTCTCTCTATCCACACTGTCCCCTCTCTCTAACCACACTGTCCCCTCTCTCGATCCACACTGTCCCCTCTCTCGATCCACACTGTCCCCTCTCTCGATCCACACTGTCCCCTCTCTCGATCCACACTGTCCCCTCTCTCTATCCACACTGTCCCCTCTCTCTATCCATACTGTCCCCTCTCTCTATCCACACTGTCCCCTCTCTCGATCCACACAGTCCCCTCTCTCTATCCATACTGTCCTCTCTCTCCATCCATACAGTCCCCTCTCTCTATCCACACTGTCCCCTCTCTCTATCCACACTGTCCCCTCTCTCTATCCACACTGTCCCTCTCTCTATCCACACTGTCCCCTCTCTCTATCCACACTGTCCCCTCTCTCTATCCACACTGTCCCCTCTCTCTATCCACACTGTCCCCTCTCTCTATCCACACTGTCCCCTCTCTCTATCCACACTGTCACCTCTCTCTATCCACACTGTCCCCTCTCTCTATCCTCACTGTCCCCTCTCTCTATCCACACTGTCCCCTCTCTCTATCCACACTGTCCCCTCTCTCTATCCACACTGTCCCCTCTCTCTATCCACACTGCCCCCTCTCTCTATCCACACTGTCTCCTCTCTCTATCCACACTGTCCTCTCTCTCTATCCACAATGTCCCCTCTCTCTATCCACACTGTCCCCTCTCTCTATTCACACTGTCCTCTCTCTCTATCCATACTGTCCCCTCTCTCTATCCACACTGTCCCTTCTCTCTATCAACACTGTCTCCTCTCTCTTTCCACACTGTCCTCTCTCTCTATCCACACTGTCCCCTCTCTCTATCCATACTGTCCTCTCTCTCTAACCATACTGTCCCCTCTCTCTATCCATACAGTCCTCTCTCTCTATCCATACTGGGCCCTCTCTCTATCCATACTGTCCCCTCTCTCGATACATACAGTCCCCTCTCTCGATCCATAATGTTCCCTCTCTCGATCCATACTGTCCCCTCTTTTTCTCCATACTGTCCCTTTTCTCTATCCATACTGTCCCCTCTCTCTATCCATACTATCCCCTCTCTCTATCCACACTGTCCCCTCTCTCTATCCACACTGTCCACTCTCTCGATCCATACTGTCCCCTCTCTCTATCCATACTGTCCCCTCTCTCGATCCATACAGTCCCCGCTCTCGATCCATAATGTCCCCTCTCTCGATCCATACTGTCCCCTCTCTATATCCACACTGTCCCATCTATCTATCCACACTGTCCCCTCTCTCTATCCACACTGTCCCCTCTCTCTATTTACACTGTCCCCTCTCTCTATCCACACTGTCCTCTCTCTCTATCCACACTGTCCCCTCTCTCTATCCACACTGTCCCCTCTCTCTATCCACACTGTCCCCTCTCTCTATCCACACTGTCCCCTCTCTCCATCCACACTGTCCCCTCTCTCTATCCACACTATCCCCTCTCTCTATCCACACTGTCCCCTCTCTCTATCCACACTGTCCCCTCTCTCTATCCACACTGTCCCCTCTCTCTATCCACACTGTCCCCTCTCTCTATCCACACTGTCCCCTCTCTCTATCCACACTGTCCACTCTCTCGATCCATACTGTCCCCTCTCTCTGTCCACACTGTCCCCTCTCTCTGTCCAAACTGTTCCCTCTCTCTGTCGACACTGTCCCCTCTCTCTATCCACACTGTCCCCTCTCTCTATCCACATTGTCCCCTCTCTCTATCCACACTGTCCCCTCTCTCTATCCACACTGTCCCCTCTCTCTATCCATACTGTCCACTCTCTCGATCCATACTGTCCCCTCACTCGATCCATAATGTCCCCTCTCTCGATCCATACTGTCCCCTCTCTCGATCCATACTGTCCCCTCTCTCTATCCACACTGTCCCCTCTCTCTGTCCACACTGTCCCCTCTCTCTATCGACACTGTCCCCTCTCTCTATCCACACTGTCCCCTCTCTCTATCCACACTGTCCCCTCTCTCTATCCAAACTGTCCCCTCTCTCTATCCACACTGTCCCCTCTCTCTATCCACACTGTCCCCTCTCTCCATCCACACTGTCCCCTCTCTCTATCCACACTGTCCCCTCTCTCTATCCATACTGTCCCCTCTCTCTATCCACACTGTCCCCTCTCTCTATTCACAATGTCCCCTCTCTCTATCCACACTGTCCCCTCTCTCTATCCACACTGTCCCCTCTCTCTATCCACACTGTCCCCTCTCTCCATCCACACTGTCCCCTCTCTCTATCCACACTGTCCCCTCTCTCGATCCACACTGTCCCCTCTCTCTATCCACACTGTCCCCTCTCTCTATCCACACTGTCCCCTCTCTCTATCCATACTTTCCTCTCTCTCTATCCATACAGTCCTCTCTCTCCATCCACACTGTCCCCTCTCTCTATCCACACTGTCCCCTCTCTCTATCCACACTGTCCTCTCTCTCTATCCACACTGTCCCCTCTCTCTATCCATACTGCCCTCTCTCTCTAACCATACTGTCCCCTCTCTCTATCCATACAGTCCTCTCTCTCTATCCATACTGGGCCCTCTCTGTATCCATAATGTCCCCTCTCTCGATAGATACAGTCCCCTCTCTCTATCCATACAGTCCCCTCTCCCGATCCATACTGTCGCCTCTTTCTATCCATACTGTCCCTTCTCTCTATCCATACTGTCCCCTCACTCGATCCATAATGTCCCCTCTCTCTATCCACACTGTCCCCTCTCTCGATCCACACTGTCCCCTCTCTCGATCCACACTGTCCCCTCTCTCGATCCATACTGTCCCCTCTCTCTATCCATACTGTCCCCTCTCTCTATCCACACTGTCCCCTCTCTCTATCCAAACTGTCCCCTCTCTCTATCCACACTGTCCCCTCTCTCTATCCACACTGTCCCCTCTCTCCATCCACCCTGTCCCCTCTCTCTATCCACACTGTCCCCTCTCTCTATCCACACTGCCCCCTCTCTCTATCCACACTGTCCCCTCTCTCTATCCACACTGTGAGCTCTCTCGATCCATACTGTCCCCTCTCTCTATCCACACTGCCCCCTCTCTCTATCCATACTGTCCCCTCTCTCTATCCACACTGTCCACTCTCTCTATCCACACTGCCCCCTCTCTCTATCCATACTGTCCAATCTCTCGATCCATACTGTCCACTCTCTCTATCCATACTGTCCCCTCTCTCGATCCATACAGTCCCCTCTCTCGATCCATAATGTCCCCTCTCTCGATCCATACTGTCCCCTCTCTATATCCATACTGTCCCCTCTCTCTATCCACACTGTCCCCTCTCTCTATCCACACTGTCCCCTCTCTCTATCCACACTGTCCCCTCTCTCTATCCACACTGTCCCCTCTCTCTATCCACACTGTCCCCTCTCTCTATCCACACTGTCCACTCTCTCGATCCATACTGTCCCCTCTCTCTGTCCACACTGTCCCCTCTCTCTGTCCAAACTGTCCCCTCTCTCTGTCGACACTGTCCCCTCTCTCTATCCACACTGTCCCCTCTCTCTATCCACATTGTCCCCTCTCTCTATCCACACTGTCCCCTCTCTCTATCCACACTGTCCCCTCTCTCTATCCATACTGTCCACTCTCTCGATCCATACTGTCCCCTCACTCGATCCATAATGTCCCCTCTCTCGATCCATACTGTCCCCTCTCTCGATCCATACTGTCCCCTCTCTCTATCCACACTGTCCCCTCTCTCTATCCACACTGTCCCCTCTCTCTGTCCACACTGTCCCCTCTCTCTATCGACACTGTCCCCTCTCTCTATCCACACTGTCCCCTGTTCTCTATCCACACTGTCCCCTCTCTCTATCCAAACTGTCCCCTCTCTCTATCCACACTGTCCCCTCTCTCTATCCACACTGTCCCCTCTCTCCATCCACACTGTCCCCTCTCTCTATCCACACTGTCCCCTCTCTCTATCCATACTGTCCCCTCTCTCTATCCACACTGTCCCCTCTCTCTATTCACACTGTCCCCTCTCTCTATCCACACTGTCCCCTCTCTCTATCCACACTGTCCCCTCTCTCTATCCACACTGTCCCCTCTCTCCATCCACACTGTCCCCTCTCTCTATCCACACTGTCCCCTCTCTCTATCCACACTGTCCCCTCTCTCTATCCACACTGTCCCCTCTCTCTATCCACACTGTCCCCTCTCTCTATCCACACTGTCCCCTCTCTCGATCCACACTGTCCCCTCTCTCTATCCACACTGTCCCCTCTCTCTATCCACACTGTCCCCTCTCTCTATCCATACTTTCCTCTCTCTCTATCCATACAGTCCTCTCTCTCCATCCACACTGTCCCCTCTCTCTATCCACACTGTCCCCTCTCTCTATCCACACTGTCCTCTCTCTCTATCCACACTGTCCCCTCTCTCTATCCATACTGCCCTCTCTCTCTAACCATACTGTCCCCTCTCTCTATCCATAATGTCCCCTCTCTCTATCCACACTGTCCCCTCTCTCGATCCACACTGTCCCCCCTCTCGATCCACACTGTCCCCTCTCTCGATCCATACTGTCCCCTCTCTCTATCCATACTGTCCCCTCTCTCTATCCACACTGTCCCCTCTCTCTATCCACACTGTCCCCTCTCTCTATCCACACTGTCCCCTCTCTCTATCCACACTGTCCCCTCTCTCCATCCACACTGTCCCCTCTCTCTATCCACACTGTCCCCTCTCTCTATCCACACTGCCCCCTCTCTCTATCCACACTGTCCCCTCTCTCTATCCACACTGTGAGCTCTCTCGATCCATACTGTCCCCTCTCTCTATCCACACTGCCCCCTCTCTCTATCCATACTGTCCCCTCTCTCTATCCACACTGTCCACTCTCTCTATCCACACTGCCCCCTCTCTCTATCCATACTGTCCAATCTCTCGATCCATACTGTCCACTCTCTCTATCCATACTGTCCCCTCTCTCGATCCATACAGTCCCCTCTCTCGATCCATAATGTCCCCTCTCTCGATCCATACTGTCCCCTCTCTATATCCATACTGTCCCCTCTCTCTATCCACAGTGTCCCCTCTCTCTATCCACACTGTCCCCTCTCTCTATCCACACTGTCCCCTCTCTCTATCCACACTGTCCCCTCTCTCTATCCACACTGTCCCCTCTCTCTATCCACACTGTCCCCTCTCTCTGTCCACACTGTCTCCTCTCTCTGTCCACACTGTCCCCTCTCTCTATCCACACTGTCCCCTCTCTCTATCCACACTGTCCCCTCTCTCTATCCACATTGTCCCCTCTCTCTATACATACTGTCCCCTCTCTATATCCACACTGTCCCCTCTCTCTATACATACTGTCCCCTCTCTCTATCCACACTGTCCCCTCTCTCTATCCACACTGTCCCCTCTCTCGATCCATACTGTCCTCTCTCTCTATCCATACTGTCCCCTCACTCTATCCATACTGTCCCCTCTCTCTATCCATACTGTCCCCTCTCTCTATCCATACTGTCCCCTCTCTCTATCCACACTTTCCCCTCTCTCTATCCACACTGTTCTCTGTCTCTATCCACACTGTCCCATCTCTCTATCCATACTGTCCTCTCTCTCTAACCATACTGTCCCCTCTCTTTATCCATACAGTCCTCTCTCACTATCCATACTGTCCCCTCTCTCTATCCATACTGTCCCCTCTCTCGATCCATACAGTGCCCTCTCTCGATCCATAATGTCCCCTCTCTCGATCCATACTGTCCCCTCTCTCTATCCATACAGTCCCCTCTCTCTATCCATACTGTCACCTCTCTCTATTCAACCTGTCCCCACTCTCTATCCATACTGACCCCTCTCTCTATGCACACTGTCCCCTCTCTCTATCCATACTGTCCCCTCTCGCTATCCACACTGTCCCCTCTCTCTATCCACACTGTCCCCTCTCTCTATCCATACTGTCCCCTCTCTCTATCCATATTGTCCCCTCTCTCTATCCATACTGTCCCCTCTCTCTATCCATACGGTCCCCTCTCTCTATCCATACTGTCCCCTCTCTCGATCCACACTGTCCCCTCTCTTTATCCACACTGTCCCCTCTCTCTATCCATACTGTCCCCTCTCTCTATCCACACTGTCCCCTCTCTCGATCCACACAGTCCCCTCTCTCTATCCATACTGCCCTCTCTCTCCATCCATACAGTCCCCTCTCTCTATCCACACTGTCCCCTCTCTCTATCCACACTGTCCCCTCTCTCTATCCACACTGTCCCTCTCTCTATCCACACTGTCCCCTCTCTCTATCCACACTGTCCCCTCTCTCTATCCACACTGTCCCCTCTCTCTATCCACACTGTCCCCTCTCTCTATCCACACTGTCCCCTCTCTCTATCCACACTGTCCCCTCTCTCTATCCTCACTGTCCCCTCTCTCTATCCACACTGTCCCCTCTCTCTATCCACACTGTCCCCTCTCTCTATCCACACTGTCCCCTTTCTCTATGCACACTGTCCCCTCTCTCTATCCACACTGTCCCCTCTCTCTATCCACACTGTCCCCTCTCTCTATCCACATTGTCCCCTCTCTCTATTCACACTGTCCTCTCTCTCTATCCATACTGTCCCCTCTCTCTATCCACACTGTCCCTTCTCTCTATCAACACTGTCTCCTCTCTCTTTCCACACTGTCCTCTCTCTCTATCCACACTGTCCCCTCTCTCTATCCATACTGTCCTCTCTCTCTAACCATACTGTCCCCTCTCTCTATCCATACTGTCCACTCTCTCGATCCATACTGTCCACGCTCTCTATCCATACTGTCCCCTCTCTCGATCCATACAGTCCCCTCTCTCGATCCATAATGTCCCCTCTCTCGATCCATACTGTCCCCTCTCTATATCCATACTGTCCCCTCTCTCTATCCACAGTCTCGCCTCTCTCTATCCACACTGTCCCCTCTCTCTATCCACACTGTCCCCTCTCTCTATCCACACTGTCCCCTCTCTCTATCCACACTGTCCCCTCTCTCTATCCACACTGTCCCCTCTCTCTATCCACACTGTTCCCTCTCTCTGTCCACACTGTCCCCTCTCTCTGTCCACACTGTCCCCTCTCTCTATCCACACTGTCCCCTCTCTCTATCCACACTGTCCCCTCTCTCTATCCACATTGTCCCCTCTCTCTATACATACTGTCCCCTCTCTCTATCCACACTGTCCCCTCTCTCTATACATACTGTCCCCTCTCTCTATCCACACTGTCCCCTCTCTCTATCCACACTGTCCCCTCTCTCGATCCATACTGTCCTCTCTCTCTATCCATACTGTCCCCTCTCTCTATCCACACTGTCACCTCTCTCTATCCATACTGTCCCCTCTCTCTATCCACACTTTCCCCTCTCTCTATCCACACTGTTCTCTGTCTCTATCCACACTGTCCCATCTCTCTATCCATACTGTCCTCTCTCTCCAACCATACTGTCCCCTCTCTTTATCCATACAGTCCTCTCTCACTATCCATACTGTCCCCTCTCTCTATCCATACTGTCCCCTCTCTCGATCCATACAGTGCCCTCTCTCGATCCATAATGTCCCCTCTCTCGATCCATACTGTCCCCTCTCTCTATCCATACAGTACCCTCTCTCTATCCATACTGTCACCTCTCTCTTTCCACACTGTCCCCTCTCTCTCTCCACACTGTCCCCTCTCTCTATCCACACTGTCCCCTCTCTCTATCCACACTGTCCCCTCTCTCGATCCACACAGTCCCCTCTCACGATCCACACTGTCCCCTCTCTCGATTCAAACTGTCCCCTCTCTCGATCCACACTGTCCCCTCTCTTTATCCACACTGTCCCCTCTCTCTGTCCACACTGTCCCCTCTCTCGATCCACACAGTCCCCTCTCTCTATCCATACTGTCCTCTCTCTCCATCCATACAGTCCCCTCTCTCTATCCACACTGTAACCTCTCTCTATCCACACTGTCCCCTCTCTCTATCCACACTGTCCCTCTCTCTTTCCACTCTGTCCCCTCTCTCTATCCACACTGTCCCCTCTCTCTATCCACACTGTCCCCTCTCTCTATCCACACTGTCCCCTCTCTCTATCCACACTGTCCCCTCTCTCTATCCTCACTGTCCCCTCTCTCTATCCACACTGTCCCCTCTATCTATCCACACTGTCCAATCTCTATCCACACTGTCCCCTTTCTCGATCCACACTGTCCCCTCTCTCTATCCACACTGTCCCCTCTCTCTATCCACACTGTCCCCTCTCTCTATCCACACTGTCCCCTCTCTCTATCCACACTGTCCCCTCTCTCTATTCACACTGTCCTCTCTCTCTATCCATACTGTCCCCTCTCTCTATCCACACTGTCCCTTCTCTCTATCAACACTGTCTTATCTCTCTTTCCACACTGTCCTCTCTCTCTATCCACACTGTCCCCTCTCTCTATCCATACTGTCCTCTCTCTATAACCATACTGTCCCCTCTCTCTATCCATACAGTCCTCTCTCTCTATCCATACTGGGCCCTCTCTCTATCCATACTGTCCCCTCTCTCGATACATACAGTCCCCTCTCTCGATCCATAATGTCCCCTCTCTCGATCCATACTGTCCCCTCTTTTTCTCCATACTGTCCCTTCTCTCTATCCATACTGTCCCCTCTCTCTATCCACACTGTCCCCTCTCTCTATCCACACTGTCCCCTCTCTCTATCCACACTGTCCACTCTCTCGATCCATACTGTCCCCTCTCTCTATCCATACTGTCCCCTCTCTCGATCCATACAGTCCCCGCTCTCGATCCATAATGTCCCCTCTCTCTATCCATACTGTCCCCTCTCTCTATCCACACTGTCCCATCTCTCTATCCACACTGTCCCCTCTCTCTATCCACACTGTCCCCTCTCTCTATTTACACTGTCCCCTCTCTCTATCCACACTGTCCTCTCTCTCTATCCACACTGTCCCCTCTCTCGATCCACACTGTCCCCTCCCTCTATCCACACTGTCCCCTCTCTCTATCCACACTGTCCCCTCTCTCTATCCACACTGTCCCCTCTCTCCATCCACACTGACCCCTCTCTCTATCCACACTGTCCCCTCTCTCTATCCACACTGTCCCCTCTCTCTATCCACACTGTCCCCTCTCTCTATCCACACTGTCCCCTCTCTCTATCCACACTGTCCCCTCTCTCTATCCACACTGTCCCCTCTCTCTATCCACACTGTCCACTCTCTCGATCCATACTGTCCCCTCTCTCTGTCCACACAGTCCCCTCTCTCTGTCCACACTGTCCCCTCT
Source organism: Pristiophorus japonicus (assembly GCF_044704955.1). Lineage (NCBI taxonomy): Eukaryota > Metazoa > Chordata > Chondrichthyes > Pristiophoridae > Pristiophorus > Pristiophorus japonicus. The sequence goes on from NC_091999.1 coordinate 54,156,177, forward strand.
CTCTGTCCACACTGTCCCCTCTCTCTATCCATACTGTCCCCTCTCTCTATTCACATTGTCCCCTCTCTCTATCCACACTGTCCCCTCTCTCTATCCACACTGTCCCCTCTCTCTATCCATACTGTCCACTCTCTCGATCCATACTGTCCCCTCACTCGATCCATAATGTCCCCTCTCTCGATCCATACTGTCCCCTCTCTCGATCCATACTGTCCCCTCTCTCTATCCACACTGTCCCCTCTCTCTATCGACACTGTCCCCTCTCTCTATCCACACTGTCCCCTCTCTCTATCGACACTGTCCCCTCTCTCTATCCACACTGTCCCCTCTCTCTATCCACACTGTCCCCTCTCTCTATCCAAACTGTCCCCTCTCTCTATCCACACTGTCCCCTCTCTCTATCCACACTGTCCCCTCTCTCCATCCACACTGTCCCCTCTCTCTATCCACACTGTCCCCTCTCTCTATCCACACTGTCCCCTCTCTCTATCCACACTGTCCCCTCTCTCTATCCACACTGTCCCCTCTCTCTATCCACACTGTCCCCTCTCTCTATCCACACTGTCCACTCTCTCGATCCATACTGTCCCCTCTCTCTGTCCACACTGTCCCCTCTCTCTGTCCACACTGTCCCCTCTCTCTGTCCACACTATCACCTCTCTCTATCCATACTGTCCCCTCTCTCTATCCACATTGTCCCCTCTCTCTATCCACACTGCCCCCTCTGTCTATCCATACTGTCCAATCTCTCGATCCATACTGTCCACTCTCTCTATCCATACTGTCCCCTCTCTCGATCCATACAGTCCCCTCTCTCGATCCATAATGTCCCCTCTCTCGATCCATACTGTCCCCTCTCTATATCCATACTGTCCCCTCTCTCTATCCACAGTGTCCCCTCTCTCTATCCACACTGTCCCCTCTCTCTATCCACACTGTCCCCTCTCTCTATCCACACTGTCCCCTCTCTCTATCCACACTGTCCCCTCTCTCTATCCACACTGTCCCCTCTCTCTATCCACACTGTCCCCTCTCTCTATCCACACTGTGCCCTCTCTCTGTCCACACTGTCCCCTCTCTCTGTCCACACTGTCCCCTCTCTCTATCCACACTGTCCCCTCTCTCTATCCACACTGTCCCCTCTCTCTATCCACATTGTCCCCTCTCTCTATACATACTGTCCCCTCTCTCTATCCACACTGTCCCCTCTCTCTATACATACTGTCCCCTCTCTCTATCCACACTGTCCCCTCTCTCTATCCACACTGTCCCCTCTCTCGATCCATACTGTCCTCTCTCTCTATCCATACTGTCCCCTCTCTCTATCCATACTGTCCCCTCTCTCTATCCATACTGTCCCCTCTCTCTATCCATACTGTCCCCTCTCTCTATCCACACTTTCCCCTCTCTCTATCCACACTGTTCTCTGTCTCTATCCACACTGTCCCATCTCTCTATCCATACTGTCCTCTCTCTCTAACCATACTGTCCCCTCTCTTTATCCATACAGTCCTCTCTCACTATCCATACTGTCCCCTCTCTCTATCCATACTGTCCCCTCTCTCGATCCATACAGTGCCCTCTCTCGATCCATAATGTCCCCTTCTCGATCCATACTGTCCCGTCTCTCTATCCATACAGTCCCCTCTCTCTATCCATACTGTCACCTCTCTCTATTCAACCTGTCCCCTCTCTCTATCCATACTGACCCCTCTCTCGATGCACACTGTCCCCTCTCTCTATCCATACTGTCCCGTCTCGCTATCCACACTGTCCCCTCTCTCTATCCACACTGTCCCCTCTCTCTATCCATACTGTCCCCTCTCTCTATCCATATTGTCCCCTCTCTCTATCCATACTGTCCCCTCTCTCTATCCATACGGTCCCCTCTCTCTATCCATACTGTCCCCTCTCTCGATCCACACTGTCCCCTCTCTTTATCCACACTGTCCCCTCTCTCTATCCATACTGTCCCCTCTCTCTATCCACACTGTCCCCTCTCTCGATCCACACAGTCCCCTCTCTCTATCCATGCTGTCCTCTCTCTCCATCCATACAGTCCCCTCTCTCTATCCACACTGTCCCCTCTCTCTATCCACACTGTCCCCTCTCTCTATCCACACTGTCCCTCTCTCTATCCACACTGTCCCCTCTCTCTATCCACACTGTCCCCTCTCTCTATCCACACTGTCCCCTCTCTCTATCCACACTGTCCCCTCTCTCTATCCACACTGTCCCCTCTCTCTATCCACACTGTCCCCTCTCTCTATCCTCACTGTCCCCTCTCTCTATCCACACTGTCCCCTCTCTCTATCCACACTGTCCCCTCTCTCTATCCACGCTGTCCCCTTTCTCTATCCACACTGTCCCCTCTCTCTATCCACACTGTCCCCTCTCTCTATCCACACTGTCCCCTCTCTCTATCCACACTGTCACCTCTCTCTATCCACACTGTCCCCTCTCTCTATTCACACTGTCCTCTCTCTCTATCCATACTGTCCCCTCTCTCTATCCACACTGTCCCTTCTCTCTATCAACACTGTCTCCTCTCTCTTTCCACACTGTCCTCTCTCTCTATCCACACTGTCCCCTCTCTCTATCCATACTGTGCTCTCTCTCTAACCATACTGTCCCCTCTCTCTATCCATACTGTCCACTCTCTCGATCCATACTGTCCACTCTCTCTATCCATACTGTCCCCTCTCTCGATCCATACAGTCCCCTCTCTCGATCCATAATGTCCCCTCTCTCGATCCATACTGTCCCCTCTCTATATCCATACTGTCCCCTCTCTCTATCCACAGTGTCCCCTCTCTCTATCCACACTGTCCCCTCTCTCTATCCACACTGTCCCCTCTCTCTATCCACACTGTCCCCTCTCTCTATCCACACTGTCCCCTCTCTCTATCCACACTGTCCCCTCTCTCTGTCCACACTGTCCCCTCTCTCTGTCCACACTGTCCCCTCTCTCTATCCACACTGTCCCCTCTCTCTATCCACATTGTCCCCTCTCTCTATACATACTGTCCCCTCTCTCTATCCACACTGTCCCCTCTCTCTATACATACTGTCCCCTCTCTCTATCCACACTGTCCCCTCTCTCTATCCACACTGTCCCCTCTCTCGATCCATACTGTCCTCTCTCTCTATCCATACTGTCCCCTCTCTCTATCCACACTGTCCCCTCTCTCTATCCATACTGTCCCCTCTCTCTATCCATACTGTCCCCTCTCTCTATCCACACTGTTCTCTGTCTCTATCCACACTGTCCCATCTCTCTATCCATACTGTCCTCTCTCTCCAACCATACTGTCCCCTCTCTTTATCCATACAGTCCTCTCTCACTATCCATACTGTCCCCTCTCTCTATCCATACTGTCCCCTCTCTCGATCCATACAGTGCCCTCTCTCGATCCATAATGTCCCCTCTCTCGATCCATACTGTCCCCTCTCTCTATCCATACTGTCACCTCTCTCTTTCCACACTGTCCCCTCTCTCTCTCCACACTGTCCCCTCTCTCTATCCACACTGTCCCCTCTCTCTATCCACACTGTCCCCTCTCTCGATCCACACTGTTCCCTCTCTCGATCCACACTGTCCCCTCTCTCGATCCACACTGTCCCCTCTCTCGATCCACACTGTCCCCTCTCTTTATCCACACTGTCCCCTCTCTCTATCCATACTGTCCCCTCTCTCTATCCACACTGTCCCCTCTCTCGATCCATACAGTCCCCTCTCTCTATCCATACTGTCCTCTCTCTCCATCCATACAGTCCCCTCTCTCTATCCACACTGCCCCTCTCTCTATCCAAACTGTCCCCTCTCTCTATCCGCACTGTCCCTCTCTCTATCCACACTGTCCCCTCTCTCTATCCACACTGTCCCCTCTCTCTATCCACACTGTCCCCTCTCTCTATCCACACTGTCCCCTCTCTCTATCCACACTGTCCCCTCTCTCTATCCACACTGTCCCCTCTCTCTATCCTCACTGTCCCCTCTCTCTATCCACACTGTCCCCTCTCTCTATCCACACTGTCCCCTCTCTCTATCCTCACTGTCCCCTCTCTCTATCCACACTGTCCCCTCTATCTATCCACACTGTCCACTCTCTCTATCCACACTGTCCCCTCTCTCGATCCACACTGTCCCCTCTCTCGATCCACACTGTCCCCTCTCTCGATCCACACTGTCCCCTCTCTCGATCCACACTGTCCCCTCTCTCGATCCACACTGTCCCCTCTCTTTATCCACACTGTCCCCTCTCTCTATCCATACTGTCCCCTCTCTCTATCCACACTGTCCCCTCTCTCGATCCACACAGTCCCCTCTCTCTATCCATACTGTCCTCTCTCTCCATCCATACAGTCCCCTCTCTCTATCCACACTGTCCCCTCTCTCTATCCACACTGTCCCCTCTCTCTATCCGCACTGTCCCTCTCTCTATCCACACTGTCCCCTCTCTCTATCCACACTGTTCCCCCTCTCTATCCACACTGTCCCCTCTCTCTATCCACACTGTCCCCTCTCTCTATTCACACTGTCCTCTCTCTCTATCCATACTGTCCCCTCTCTCTATCCACACTGTCCCTTCTCTCTATCAACACTGTCTCCTCTCTCTTTCCACACTGTCCTCTCTCTCTATCCACACTGTCCCCTCTCTCTATCCATACTGTACTCTCTCTCTAACCATACTGTCCCCTCTCTCTATCCATACAGTCCTCTCTCTCTATCCATACTGGGCCCTCTCTCTATCCATACTGTCCCCTCTCTCGATACATACAATCCCCTCTCTCGATCCATAATGTCCCCTCTCTCGATCCATACTGTCCCCTCTTTTTCTCCATACTGTCCCTTCTCTCTATCCATACTGTCCCCTCTCTCTATCCATACTGTCCCCTCTCTCTATCCACACTGTCCCCTCTCTCTATCCACACTGTCCACTCTCTCGATCCATACTGTCCCCTCTCTCTATCCATACTGTCCCCTCTCTCGATCCATACAGTCCCCTCTCTCGATCCATAATGTCCCCTCTCTCTATCCATACTGTCCCCTCTCTCTATCCACACTGTCCCATCTCTCTATCCACACTGTCCCCTCTCTCTATCTACACTGTCCCCTCTCTCTGTCCACACTGTCCTCTCTCTCTATCCACACTGTCCCCTCTCTCGATCCACACTGTCCCCTCCCTCTATCCACACTGTCCCCTCTCTCTATCCACACTGTCCCCTCTCTCTATCCACACTGTCCCCTCTCTCCATCCACACTGTCCCCTCTCTCTATCCACACTGTCCCCTCTCTCTATCCACACTGTCCCCTCTCTCTATCCACACTGTCCCCTCTCTCTATCCACACTGTTCCCTCTCTCTATCCACACTGTCCCCTCTCTCTATCCACACTGTCCCCTCTCTCTATCCACACTGTCCCCTCTCTCTATCCACACTGTCCTCTCTCTCGATCCATACTGTCCCCTCTCTCTGTCCACACAGTCCCCTCTCTCTGTCCACACTGTCCCCTCTCTCTGTCCACACTGTCCCCTCTCTCTATCCATACTGTCCCCTCTCTCTATCCACATTGTCCCCTCTCTCTATCCACACTGTCCCCTCTCTCTATCCACACTGTCCCCTCTCTCTATCCATACTGTCCACTCTCTCGATCCATACTGTCCCCTCACTCGATCCATAATGTCCCCTCTCTCGATCCATACTGTCCCCTCTCTCGATCCATACTGTCCCCTCTCTCTATCCACACTGTCCCCTCTCTCTATCGACACTGTCCCCTCTCTCTATCCACACTGTCCCCTCTCTCTATCGACACTGTCCCCTCTCTCTATCCACACTGTCCCCTCTCTCTATCCACACTGTCCCCTCTCTCTATCCAAACTGTCCCCTCTCTCTATCCACACTGTCCCCTCTCTCTATCCACACTGTCCCCTCTCTCCATCCACACTGTCCCCTCTCTCTATCCACACTGTCCCCTCTCTCTATCCACACTGTCCCCTCTCTCTATCCACACTATCCCCTCTCTCTATCCACACTGTCCCCTCTCTCAATCCACACTGTCCCCTCTCTCTATCCACACTGTCCCCTCTCTCTATCCACACTGTCCACTCTCTCGATCCATACTGTCCCCTCTCTCTGTCAACACTGTCCCCTCTCTCTGTCCACACTGTCCCCTCTCTCTGTCCACACAGTCCCCTCTCTCTATCCATACTGTCCCCTCTCTCTATCCACATTGTCCCCTCTCTCTATCCACACTGTCCCCTCTCTCTTTCCACACTGTCCCCTCTCTCTATCCATACTGTCGACTCTCTCGATCCATACTGTCCCCTCACTCGATCCATACTGTCCCCTTACTCGATCCATAATGTCCCCTCTCTCGATCCATACTGTCCCCTCTCTCGATCCATACTGTCCCCTCTCTCTATCCACACTGTCCCCTCTCTCTATCCACACTGTCCCCTCTCTCTATCCACACTGTCCCCTCTCTCTATCCAAACTGTCCCCTCTCTCTATCCACACTGTCCCCTCTTTCTATCCACACTGTCCCCTCTCTCTATCCACACGGTCCCCTCTCTCTATACATACTGTCCCCTCTCTCTATCCATACTGTCCCCTCTCTCTATCCATACTGTCCCATCTCTCTATCCATACTGTCCCCTCTCTCTATCCACACTGTCCCCTCTCTCTATCCACACTGTCCCCTCTCTCTATCCACACTGTCCCCTCTCTCTATCGACACTGTCCCCTCTCTCTATCCAAACTGTCCCCTCTCTCTATCCACACTGTCCCCTCTCTCTATCCAAACTGTCCCGTCTCTCTATCCACACTGTCCCCTCTTCCTATCCACACTGTCCCCTCTCTCTATCCACACTGTCCCCTCTCTCAAAACATACTGTCCCCTCTCTCTATCCACACAGTCCCCTCTCTCTATCCATACTGTCCCCTCTCTCTATCCACATTGTCCCCTCTCTCTATCCACACTGTCCCCTCTCTCTTTCCACACTGTCCCCTCTCTCTATCCATACTGTCGACTCTCTCGATCCATACTGTCCCCTCACTCGATCCATACTGTCCCCTTACTCGATCCATAATGTCCCCTCTCTCGATCCATACTGTCCCCTCTCTCGATCCATACTGTCCCCTCTCTCTATCCACACTGTCCCCTCTCTCTATCCACACTGTCCCCTCTCTCTATCCACACTGTCCCCTCTCTCTATCCAAACTGTCCCCTCTCTCTATCCACACTGTCCCCTCTTTCTATCCACACTGTCCCCTCTCTCTATCCACACGGTCCCCTCTCTCTATACATACTGTCCCGTCTCTCTATCCATACTGTCCCCTCTCTCTATCCATACTGTCCCATCTCTCTATCCACACTGTCCCCTCTCTCTATCCACACTGTCCCCTCTCTCTATCCACACTGTCCCCTCTCTCCATCCACACTGTCCCCTCTCTCTATCCACACTGTCCCCTCTCTCTATCCACACTGTCCCCTCTCTCTATCCACACTGTCCCCTCTCTCTATCCACACTGTCCCCTCTCTCTATCCACACTGTCCCCTCTCTCTATCCACACTGTCCCCTCTCTCTATCCACACTGTCCCCTCTCTCTATCCACACTGTCCTCTCTCTCGATCCATACTGTCCCCTCTCTCTGTCCACACAGTCGCCTCTCTCTGTCCACACTGTCCCCTCTCTCTGTCCACACTGTCCCCTCTCTCTATCCATACTGTCCCCTCTCTCTATCCACATTGTCCCCTCTCTCTATCCACACTGTCCCCTCTCTCTATCCACACTGTCCTCTCTCTCGATCCATACTGTCCCCTCTCTCTGTCCACACAGTCCCCTCTCTCTGTCCACACTGTCCCCTCTCTCTGTCCACACTGTCCCCTCTCTCTATCCATACTGTCCCCTCTCTCTATCCACATTGTCCCCTCTCTCTATCCACACTGTCCCCTCTCTCTATCCACACTGTCCCCTCTCTCTATCCATACTGTCCACTCTCTCGATCCATACTGTCCCCTCACTCGATCCATAATGTCCCCTCTCTCGATCCATACTGTCCCCACTCTCGATCCATACTGTCCCCTCTCTCTATCCACACTGTCCCCTCTCTCTATCGACACTGTCCCCTCTCTCTATCCACACTGTCCCCTCTCTCTATCGACACTGTCCCCTCTCTCTATCCACACTGTCCCCTCTCTCTATCCACACTGTCCCCTCTCTCTATCCAAACTGTCCCCTCTCTCTATCCACACTGTCCCCTCTCTCTATCCACACTGTCCCCTCTCTCCATCCACACTGTCCCCTCTCTCTATCCACACTGTCCCCTCTCTCTATCCACACTGTCCCCTCTCTCTATCCACACTGTCCCCTCTCTCTATCCACACTGTCCCCTCTCTCAATCCACACTGTCCCCTCTCTCTATCCACACTGTCCCCTCTCTCTATCCACACTGGCCACTCTCTCGATCCATACTGTCCCCTCTCTCTGTCCACACTGTCCCCTCTCTCTGTCCACACTGTCCCCTCTCTCTGTCCACACATTCCCCTCTCTCTATCCATACTGTCCCCTCTCTCTATCCACATTGTCCCCTCTCTCTATCCACACTGTCCCCTCTCTCTTTCCACACTGTCCCCTCTCTCTATCCATACTGTCGACTCTCTCGATCCATACTGTCCCCTCACTCGATCCATACTGTCCCCTTACTCGATCGATAATGTCCCCTCTCTCGATCCATACTGTCCCCTCTCTCGATCCATACTGTCCCCTCTCTCTATCCACACTGTCCCCTCTCTCTATCCACACTGTCCCCTCTCTCTATCCACACTGTCCCCTCTCTCTATCCAAACTGTCCCCTCTCTCTATCCACACTGTCCCCTCTTTCTATCCACACTGTCCCCTCTCTCTATCCACACGGTCCCCTCTCTCTATACATACTGTCCCCTCTCTCTATCCATACTGTCCCCTCTCTCTATCCATACTGTCCCATCTCTCTATCCATACTGTCCCCTCTCTCTATCCACACTGTCCCCTCTCTCTATCCACACTGTCCCCTCTCTCTATCCACACTGTCCCCTCTCTCTATCGACACTGTCCCCTCTCTCTATCCAAACTGTCCCCTCTCTCTATCCACACTGTCCCCTCTCTCTATCCACACTGTCCCCTCTCTCTATCCACACTGTCCCCTCTCTCCATCCACACTGTCCCCTCTCTCTATCCACACTGTCCCCTCTCTCTATCCACACTGTCCCCTCTCTCTATCCACACTGTCCCCTCTCTCTATCCACACTGTTCCCTCTCTCTATCCACACTGTCCCCTCTCTCTATCCACACTGTCCCCTCTCTCTATCCACACTGTCCCCTCTCTCTATCCACACTGTCCTCTCTCTCGATCCATACTGTCCCCTCTCTCTGTCCACACAGTCCCCTCTCTCTGTCCACACTGTCCCCTCTCTCTGTCCACACTGTCCCCTCTCTCTATCCATACTGTCCCCTCTCTCTATCCACATTGTCCCCTCTCTCTATCCACACTGTCCCCTCTCTCTATCCACACTGTCCCCTCTCTCTATCCATACTGTCCACTCTCTCGATCCATACTGTCCCCTCACTCGATCCATAATGTCCCCTCTCTCGATCCATACTGTCCCCTCTCTCGATCCATACTGTCCCCTCTCTCTATCCACACTGTCCCCTCTCTCTATCGACACTGTCCCCTCTCTCTATCCACACTGTCCCCTCTCTCTATCGACACTGTCCCCTCTCTCTATCCACACTGTCCCCTCTCTCTATCCACACTGTCCCCTCTCTCTATCCAAACTGTCCCCTCTCTCTATCCACACTGTCCCCTCTCTCTATCCACACTGTCCCCTCTCTCCATCCACACTGTCCCCTCTCTCTATCCACACTGTCCCCTCTCTCTATCCACACTGTCCCCTCTCTCTATCCACACTATCCCCTCTCTCTATCCACACTGTCCCCTCTCTCAATCCACACTGTCCCCTCTCTCTATCCACACTGTCCCCTCTCTCTATCCACACTGTCCACTCTCTCGATCCATACTGTCCCCTCTCTCTGTCAACACTGTCCCCTCTCTCTGTCCACACTGTCCCCTCTCTCTGTCCACACAGTCCCCTCTCTCTATCCATACTGTCCCCTCTCTCTATCCACATTGTCCCCTCTCTCTATCCACACTGTCCCCTCTCTCTTTCCACACTGTCCCCTCTCTCTATCCATACTGTCGACTCTCTCGATCCATACTGTCCCCTCACTCGATCCATACTGTCCCCTTACTCGATCCATAATGTCCCCTCTCTCGATCCATACTGTCCCCTCTCTCGATCCATACTGTCCCCTCTCTCTATCCACACTGTCCCCTCTCTCTATCCACACTGTCCCCTCTCTCTATCCACACTGTCCCCTCTCTCTATCCAAACTGTCCCCTCTCTCTATCCACACTGTCCCCTCTTTCTATCCACACTGTCCCCTCTCTCTATCCACACGGTCCCCTCTCTCTATACATACTGTCCCCTCTCTCTATCCATACTGTCCCCTCTCTCTATCCATACTGTCCCATCTCTCTATCCATACTGTCCCCTCTCTCTATCCACACTGTCCCCTCTCTCTATCCACACTGTCCCCTCTCTCTATCCACACTGTCCCCTCTCTCTATCGACACTGTCCCCTCTCTCTATCCAAACTGTCCCCTCTCTCTATCCACACTGTCCCCTCTCTCTATCCAAACTGTCCCGTCTCTCTATCCACACTGTCCCCTCTTCCTATCCACACTGTCCCCTCTCTCTATCCACACTGTCCCCTCTCTCAAAACATACTGTCCCCTCTCTCTATCCACACAGTCCCCTCTCTCTATCCATACTGTCCCCTCTCTCTATCCACATTGTCCCCTCTCTCTATCCACACTGTCCCCTCTCTCTTTCCACACTGTCCCCTCTCTCTATCCATACTGTCGACTCTCTCGATCCATACTGTCCCCTCACTCGATCCATACTGTCCCCTTACTCGATCCATAATGTCCCCTCTCTCGATCCATACTGTCCCCTCTCTCGATCCATACTGTCCCCTCTCTCTATCCACACTGTCCCCTCTCTCTATCCACACTGTCCCCTCTCTCTATCCACACTGTCCCCTCTCTCTATCCAAACTGTCCCCTCTCTCTATCCACACTGTCCCCTCTTTCTATCCACACTGTCCCCTCTCTCTATCCACACGGTCCCCTCTCTCTATACATACTGTCCCGTCTCTCTATCCATACTGTCCCCTCTCTCTATCCATACTGTCCCATCTCTCTATCCACACTGTCCCCTCTCTCTATCCACACTGTCCCCTCTCTCTATCCACACTGTCCCCTCTCTCCATCCACACTGTCCCCTCTCTCTATCCACACTGTCCCCTCTCTCTATCCACACTGTCCCCTCTCTCTATCCACACTGTCCCCTCTCTCTATCCACACTGTCCCCTCTCTCTATCCACACTGTCCCCTCTCTCTATCCACACTGTCCCCTCTCTCTATCCACACTGTCCCCTCTCTCTATCCACACTGTCCTCTCTCTCGATCCATACTGTCCCCTCTCTCTGTCCACACAGTCGCCTCTCTCTGTCCACACTGTCCCCTCTCTCTGTCCACACTGTCCCCTCTCTCTATCCATACTGTCCCCTCTCTCTATCCACATTGTCCCCTCTCTCTATCCACACTGTCCCCTCTCTCTATCCACACTGTCCTCTCTCTCGATCCATACTGTCCCCTCTCTCTGTCCACACAGTCCCCTCTCTCTGTCCACACTGTCCCCTCTCTCTGTCCACACTGTCCCCTCTCTCTATCCATACTGTCCCCTCTCTCTATCCACATTGTCCCCTCTCTCTATCCACACTGTCCCCTCTCTCTATCCACACTGTCCCCTCTCTCTATCCATACTGTCCACTCTCTCGATCCATACTGTCCCCTCACTCGATCCATAATGTCCCCTCTCTCGATCCATACTGTCCCCTCTCTCGATCCATACTGTCCCCTCTCTCTATCCACACTGTCCCCTCTCTCTATCGACACTGTCCCCTCTCTCTATCCACACTGTCCCCTCTCTCTATCGACACTGTCCCCTCTCTCTATCCACACTGTCCCCTCTCTCTATCCACACTGTCCCCTCTCTCTATCCAAACTGTCCCCTCTCTCTATCCACACTGTCCCCTCTCTCTATCCACACTGTCCCCTCTCTCCATCCACACTGTCCCCTCTCTCTATCCACACTGTCCCCTCTCTCTATCCACACTGTCCCCTCTCTCTATCCACACTGTCCCCTCTCTCTATCCACACTGTCCCCTCTCTCAATCCACACTGTCCCCTCTCTCTATCCACACTGTCCCCTCTCTCTATCCACACTGGCCACTCTCTCGATCCATACTGTCCCCTCTCTCTGTCCACACTGTCCCCTCTCTCTGTCCACACTGTCCCCTCTCTCTGTCCACACATTCCCCTCTCTCTATCCATACTGTCCCCTCTCTCTATCCACATTGTCCCCTCTCTCTATCCACACTGTCCCCTCTCTCTTTCCACACTGTCCCCTCTCTCTATCCATACTGTCGACTCTCTCGATCCATACTGTCCCCTCACTCGATCCATACTGTCCCCTTACTCGATCGATAATGTCCCCTCTCTCGATCCATACTGTCCCCTCTCTCGATCCATACTGTCCCCTCTCTCTATCCACACTGTCCCCTCTCTCTATCCACACTGTCCCCTCTCTCTATCCACACTGTCCCCTCTCTCTATCCAAACTGTCCCCTCTCTCTATCCACACTGTCCCCTCTTTCTATCCACACTGTCCCCTCTCTCTATCCACACGGTCCCCTCTCTCTATACATACTGTCCCCTCTCTCTATCCATACTGTCCCCTCTCTCTATCCATACTGTCCCATCTCTCTATCCATACTGTCCCCTCTCTCTATCCACACTGTCCCCTCTCTCTATCCACACTGTCCCCTCTCTCTATCCACACTGTCCCCTCTCTCTATCGACACTGTCCCCTCTCTCTATCCAAACTGTCCCCTCTCTCTATCCACACTGTCCCCTCTCTCTATCCAAACTGTCCCGTCTCTCTATCCACACTGTCCCCTCTTTCTATCCACACTGTCCCCTCTCTCTATCCACACTGTCCCCTCTCTCTATACATACTGTCCCCTCTCTCTATCCATACTGTCCCCTCTCTCTATCCATACTGTCCCCTCTCTCTATCCACTCTGTCCCCTCATTATATCCACACTGACCCCTCTCTCTATCCACAGTGTCCCCTCTCTCTATCCACACTGTCCCCTCTCTCTATCCACACTGTCCCCTCTCTCTAACCACACTGTCCCCTCTCTCTATCCATACTGTCCCCTCTCTCTATCCATACTGTCCCCTCTCTCGATCCATACTGTCCCCTCTCTCGATCCATACTGTCCCCTCTCTCTATCCACACTGTCCCCTCTCTCTATCCACACTGTCCCCTCTCTCTATCCATACTGTCCACTCTCTCGATCCATACTGTCCCCTCACTCGATCCATAATGTCCCCTCTCTCGATCAATACTGTCCCCTCTCTCGATCCATACTGTCCCCTCTCTCTATCCACACTGTCCCCTCTCTCTATCGACACTGTCCCCTCTCTCTATCCAAACTGTCCCCTCTCTCTATCCACACTGTCCCCTCTCTCTATCCAAACTTTCCCCTCTCTCTATCCACACTGTCCCCTCTTTCTATCCACACTGTCCCCTCTCTCTATCCACAGTGTCCCCTCTCTCTATACATACTGTCCCCTCTCTCTATCCATACTGTCCTCTCTCTCCATCCATACAGTCCCCTCTCTCTATCCACACTGTCCCCTCTCTCTATCCACACTGTCCCCTCTCTCTATCCACACTGTCCCTCTCTCTATCCACACTGTCCCCTCTCTCTATCCACACTGTCCCCTCTCTCTATCCACACTGTCCCCTCTCTCTATCCAAACTGTCCCCTCTCTCTATCCACACTGTCCCCTCTCTCTATCCACACTGTCCCCTCTCTCTATCCTCACTGTCTCCTCTCTCTATCCACACTGTCCCCTCTATCTATCCACACTGTCCACTCTCTCTATCCACACTGTCCCCTTTCTCGATCCACACTGTCCCCTCTCTCTATCCACACTGTCCCCTCTCTCTATCCACACTGTCCGCTCTCTCTATCCACACTGTCCCCTCTCTCTATCCACACTGTCCCCTCTCTCTATCCACACTGTCCCCTCTCTCTATCCACACTGTCCCCTCTCTCTATCCAAACTGTCCCCTCTCTCTATCCACACTGTCCCCTCTTTCTATCCACACTGTCCCCTCTCTCTATCCACACGGTCCCCTCTCTCTATACATACTGTCCCCTCTCTCTATCCATACTGTCCCCTCTCTCTATCCATACTGTCCCATCTCTCTATCCATACTGTCCCCTCTCTCTATCCACACTGTCCCCTCTCTCTATCCACACTGTCCCCTCTCTCTATCCACACTGTCCCCTCTCTCTATCGACACTGTCCCCTCTCTCTAACCAAACTGTCCCCTCTCTCTATCCACACTGTCCCCTCTCTCTATCCAAACTGTCCCGTCTCTCTATCCACACTGTCCCCTCTTCCTATCCACACTGTCCCCTCTCTCTATCCACACTGTCCCCTCTCTCTATACATACTGTCCCCTCTCTCTATCCACACAGTCCCCTCTCTCTATCCATACTGTCCCCTCTCTCTATCCACATTGTCCCCTCTCTCTATCCACACTGTCCCCTCTCTCTTTCCACACTGTCCCCTCTCTCTATCCATACTGTCGACTCTCTCGATCCATACTGTCCCCTCACTCGATCCATACTGTCCCCTTACTCGATCCATAATGTCCCCTCTCTCGATCCATACTGTCCCCTCTCTCGATCCATACTGTCCCCTCTCTCTATCCACACTGTCCCCTCTCTCTATCCACACTGTCCCCTCTCTCTATCCACACTGTCCCCTCTCTCTATCCAAACTGTCCCCTCTCTCTATCCACACTGTCCCCTCTTTCTATCCACACTGTCCCCTCTCTCTATCCACACGGTCCCCTCTCTCTATACATACTGTCCCCTCTCTCTATCCATACTGTCCCCTCTCTCTATCCATACTGTCCCATCTCTCTATCCACACTGTCCCCTCTCTCTATCCACACTGTCCCCTCTCTCTATCCACACTGTCCCCTCTCTCCATCCACACTGTCCCCTCTCTCTATCCACACTGTCCCCTCTCTCTATCCACACTGTCCCCTCTCTCTATCCACACTGTCCCCTCTCTCTATCCACACTGTCCCCTCTCTCTATCCACACTGTCCCCTCTCTCTATCCACACTGTCCCCTCTCTCTATCCACACTGTCCCCTCTCTCTATCCACACTGTCCTCTCTCTCGATCCATACTGTCCCCTCTCTCTGTCCACACAGTCCCCTCTCTCTGTCCACACTGTCCCCTCTCTCTGTCCACACTGTCCCCTCTCTCTATCCATACTGTCCCCTCTCTCTATCCACATTGTCCCCTCTCTCTATCCACACTGTCCCCTCTCTCTATCCACACTGTCCTCTCTCTCGATCCATACTGTCCCCTCTCTCTGTCCACACAGTCCCCTCTCTCTCTCCACACTGTCCCCTCTCTCTGTCCACACTGTCCCCTCTCTCTATCCATACTGTCCTCTCTCTCTATCCACATTGTCCCCTCTCTCTATCCACACTGTCCCCTCTCTCTATCCACACTGTCCCCTCTCTCTATCCATACTGTCCACTCTCTCGATCCATACTGTCCCCTCACTCGATCCATAATGTCCCCTCTCTCGATCCATACTGTCCCCTCTCTCGATCCATACTGTCCCCTCTCTCTATCCACACTGTCCCCTCTCTCTATCGACACGGTCCCCTCTCTCTATCCACACTGTCCCCTCTCTCTATCGACACTGTCCCCTCTCTCTATCCACACTGTCCCCTCTCTCTATTCACACTGTCCCCTCTCTCTATCCAAACTGTCCCCTCTCTCTATCCACACTGTCCCCTCTCTCTATCCACACTGTCCCCTCTCTCCATCCACACTGTCCCCTCTCTCTATCCACACTGTCCCCTCTCTCTATCCACACTGTCCCCTCTCTCTATCCACACTGTCCCCTCTCTCTATCCACACTGTCCCCTCTCTCAATCCACACTGTCCCCTCTCTCTATCCACACTGTCCCCTCTCTCTATCCACACTGGCCACTCTCTCGATCCATACTGTCCCCTCTCTCTGTCCACACTGTCCCCTCTCTCTGTCCACACTGTCCCCTCTCTCTGTCCACACATTCCCCTCTCTCTATCCATACTGTCCCCTCTCTCTATCCACATTGTCCCCTCTCTCTATCCACACTGTCCCCTCTCTCTTTCCACACTGTCCCCTCTCTCTATCCATACTGTCGACTCTCTCGATCCATACTGTCCCCTCACTCGATCCATACTGTCCCCTTACTCGATCCATAATGTCCCCTCTCTCGATCCATACTGTCCCCTCTCTCGATCCATACTGTCCCCTCTCTCTATCCACACTGTCCCCTCTCTCTATCCACACTGTCCCCTCTCTCTATCCACACTGTCCCCTCTCTCTATCCAAACTGTCCCCTCTCTCTATCCATACTGTCCCCTCTTTCTATCCACACTGTCCCCTCTCTCTATCCACACGGTCCCCTCTCTCTATACATACTGTCCCCTCTCTCTATCCATACTGTCCCCTCTCTCTATCCATACTGTCCCATCTCTCTATCCATACTGTCCCCTCTCTCTATCCACACTGTCCCCTCTCTCTATCCACACTGTCCCCTCTCTCTATCCACACTGTCCCCTCTCTCTATCGACACTGTCCCCTCTCTCTATCCAAACTGTCCCCTCTCTCTATCCACACTGTCCCCTCTCTCTATCCAAACTGTCCCGTCTCTCTATCCACACTGTCCCCTCTTTCTATCCACACTGTCCCCTCTCTCTATCCACACTGTCCCCTCTCTCTATACATACTGTCCCCTCTCTCTATCCATACTGTCCCCTCTCTCTATCCATACTGTCCCCTCTCTCTATCCACTCTGTCCCCTCATTATATCCACACTGACCCCTCTCTCTATCCACAGTGTCCCCTCTCTCTATCCACACTGTCCCCTCTCTCTATCCACACTGTCCCCTCTCTCTAACCACACTGTCCCCTCTCTCTATCCATACTGTCCCCTCTCTCTATCCATACTGTCCCCTCTCTCGATCCATACTGTCCCCTCTCTCGATCCATACTGTCCCCTCTCTCTATCCACACTGTCCCCTCTCTCTATCCACACTGTCCCCTCTCTCTATCCATACTGTCCACTCTCTCGATCCATACTGTCCCCTCACTCGATCCATAATGTCCCCTCTCTCGATCCATACTGTCCCCTCTCTCGATCCATACTGTCCCCTCTCTCTATCCACACTGTCCCCTCTCTCTATCGACACTGTCCCCTCTCTCTATCCAAACTGTCCCCTCTCTCTATCCACACTGTCCCCTCTTTCTATCCACACTGTCCCCTCTCTCTATCCACAGTGTCCCCTCTCTCTATACATACTGTCCCCTCTCTCTATCCATACTGTCCACTCTCTCCATCCATACAGTCCCCTCTCTCTATCCACACTGTCCCCTCTCTCTATCCACACTGTCCCCTCTCTCTATCCACACTGTCCCTCTCTCTATCCACACTGTCCCCTCTCTCTATCCACACTGTCCCCTCTCTCTATCCACACTGTCCCCTCTCTCTATCCAAACTGTCCCCTCTCTCTATCCACACTGTCCCCTCTCTCTATCCACACTGTCCCCTCTCTCTATCCTCACTGTCTCCTCTCTCTATCCACACTGTCCCCTCTATCTATCCACACTGTCCACTCTCTCTATCCACACTGTCCCCTTTCTCGATCCACACTGTCCCCTCTCTCTATCCACACTGTCCCCTCTCTCTATCCACACTGTCCGCTCTCTCTATCCACACTGTCCCCTCTCTCTATCCACACTGTCCCCTCTCTCTATTCACACTGTCCTCTCTCTCTATCCATACTGTCCCCTCTCTCTATCCACACTGTCCCTTCTCTCTATCAACACTGTCTCCTCTCTCTTTCCACACTGTCCTCTCTCTCTATCCACACTGTCCCCTCTCTCTATCCATACTGTCCTCTCTCTCTAACCATACTGTCCCCTCTCTCTATCCATACAGTCCTCTCTCTCTATCCATACTGGGCCCTCTCTCTATCCATACTGTCCCCTCTCTCGATACATACAGTCCCCTCTCTCGATCCATAATGTCCCCTCTCTCGATCCATACTGTCCCCTCTTTTTCTCCATACTGTCCCTTCTCTCTATCCATACTGTCCCCTCTCTCTATCCATACTGTCCCCTCTCTCTATCCACACTGTCCCCTCTCTCTATCCACACTGTCCACTCTCTCGATCCATACTGTCCCCTCTCTCTATCCATACTGTCCCCTCTCTCGATCCATACAGTCCCCGCTCTCGATCCATAATGTCCCCTCTCTCTATCCATACTGTCCCCTCTCTCTATCCACACTGTCCCCTCTCTCTATCCACACTGTCCCCTCTCTCTATCCACACTATCCCCTCTCTCTATCCACACTGTCCCCTCTCTCTATCCACACTGTCCCCTCTCTCTATCCACACTGTCCACTCTCTCGATCCATACTGTCCCCTCTCTCTGTCCACACTGTCCCCTCTCTCTGTCCACACTGTCCCCTCTCTCTGTCCACACTGTCCCCTCTCTCTATCCATACTGTCCCCTCTCTCTATCCACATTGTCCCCTCTCTCTATCCACACTGTCCCCTCTCTCTATCCACACTGCCCCCTCTCTCTATCCATACTGTCCACTCTCTCGATCCATACTGTCCCCTCACTCGATCCATAATGTCCCCTCTCTCGATCCATATTGTCCCCTCTCTCGATCCATACTGTCCCCTCTCTCTATCCACACTGTCCCCTCTCTCTATCGACACTGTCCCCTCTCTCTATCCACACTGTCCCCTCTCTCTATCGACACTGTCCCCTCTCTCTATTCACACTGTCCCCTCTCTCTATCCACACTGTCCCCTCTCTCTATCCAAACTGTCCCCTCTCTCTATCCACACTGTCCCCTCTCTCTATCCACACTGTCCCCTCTCTCCATCCACACTGTCCCCTCTCTCTATCCACACTGTCCCCTCTCTCTATCCACACTGTCCCCTCTCTCTATCCACACAGTCCCCTCTCTCTATCCACACTTCCCCTCTCTCTATCCACACTGTCCCCTCTCTCTATCCACACTGTCCCCTCTCTCTATCCACACTGTCCACTCTCTCGAACAATACTGTCCCCTCTCTCTGTCCACACTGTCCCCTCTCTCTGTCCAC
The DNA here is from genome assembly GCF_044704955.1 of Pristiophorus japonicus. Classification (NCBI taxonomy): domain Eukaryota; kingdom Metazoa; phylum Chordata; class Chondrichthyes; family Pristiophoridae; genus Pristiophorus; species Pristiophorus japonicus. The sequence goes on from NC_091999.1 coordinate 54,175,627, forward strand.
ACTGTCCCCTCTCTCTGTCCACACTGTCCCCTCTCTCTATCCATACTGTCCCCTCTCTCTATCCACATTGTCCCCTCTCTCTATCCACACTGTCCCCTCTCTCTTTCCACACTGTCCCCTCTCTCTATCCATACTGTCGACTCTCTCGATCCATACTGTCCCCTCACTCGATCCATACTGTCCCCTTACTCGATCCATAATGTCCCCTCTCTCGATCCTTCCTGTCCCCTCTCTCGATCCATACTGTCCCCTCTCTCTATCCACACTGTCCCCTCTCTCTATCCACACTGTCCCCTCTCTCTATCCACACTGTCCCCTCTCTCTATCCAAACTGTCCCCTCTCTCTATCCACACTGTCCCCTCTTTCTATCCACACTGTCCCCTCTCTCTATCCACACGGTCCCCTCTCTCTATACATACTGTCCCCTCTCTCTATCCACACTGTCCCCTCTCTCTACACATACTGTCCCCTCTCTCTATCCATACTGTCCCCTCTCTCTATCCATACTGTCCCATCTCTCTATCCACACTGTCCCCTCTCTCTATCCACTCTGTCCCCTCATTCTATCCACACTGTCCCCTCTCTCTATCCACAGTGTCCCCTCTCTCTATCCACACTGTCCCCTCTCTCTATCCACACTGTCCCCTCTCTCTATCCATACTGTCCCCTCTCTCGATCCATACTGTCCCCTCTCTCTATCCACACTGTCCCCTCTCTCTATCCACACTGTCCCCTCTCTCTATCCACACTGTCCCCTCTCTCTATCGACACTGTCCCCTCTCTCTATCCACACTGTCCCCTCTCTCTATCCACACTGTCCCCTCTCTCTATCCAAACTGTCCCCTCTCTCTATCCACACTGTCCCCTCTTTCTATCCACACTGTCCCCTCTCTCTATCCACACGGTCCCCTCTCTCTATACATACTGTCCCCTCTCTCTATCCATACTGTCCCCTCTCTCTATCCACACTGTCCCATCTCTCTATCCATACTGTCCCCTCTCTCTATCCACACTGTCCCATCTCTCTATCCACACTGTCCCCTCTCTCTATCCACACTGTCCCCTCTCTCTATCGACACTGTCCCCTCTCTCTATCCAAACTGTCCCCTCTCTTTATCCACACTGTCCCCACTCTCTATCCAAACTGTCCCCTCTCTCTATCCACACTGTCCCCTCTTTCTATCCACACTGTCCCCTCTCTCTATCCACACTGTCCCCTCTCTCTTTTCATACTGTCCCCTCTCTCTATCCATACTGTCCCCTCTCTCTATCCATACTGTCCCATCTCTCTATCCATACTGTCCCCTCTCTCTATCCACTCTGTCCCCTCATTCTATCCACACTGTCCCCTCTCTCTATCCACAGTGTCCCCTCTCTCTATCCACACTGTCCCCTCTCTCTATCCACACTGTCCCCTCTCTCTAACCACACTGTCCCCTCTCTCTATCCATACTGTCCCCTCTCTCTATCCATACTGTCCCCTCTCTCGATCCATACTGTCCCCTCTCTCTATCCACACTGTCCCCTCTCTCTACACATACTGTCCCCTCTCTCTATCCATACTGTCCCCTCTCTCTATCCATACTGTCCCATCTCTCTATCCACACTGTCCCCTCTCTCTATCCACTCTGTCCCCTCATTCTATCCACACTGTCCCCTCTCTCTATCCACAGTGTCCCCTCTCTCTATCCACACTGTCCCCTCTCTCTATCCACACTGTCCCCTCTCTCTATCCATACTGTCCCCTCTCTCGATCCATACTGTCCCCTCTCTCTATCCACACTGTCCCCTCTCTCTATCCACACTGTCCCCTCTCTCTATCCACACTGTCCCCTCTCTCTATCGACACTGTCCCCTCTCTCTATCCACACTGTCCCCTCTCTCTATCCACACTGTCCCCTCTCTCTATCCAAACTGTCCCCTCTCTCTATCCACACTGTCCCCTCTTTCTATCCACACTGTCCCCTCTCTCTATCCACACGGTCCCCTCTCTCTATACATACTGTCCCCTCTCTCTATCCATACTGTCCCCTCTCTCTATCCACACTGTCCCATCTCTCTATCCATACTGTCCCCTCTCTCTATCCACACTGTCCCATCTCTCTATCCACACTGTACCCTCTCTCTATCCACACTGTCCCCTCTCTCTATCGACACTGTCCCCTCTCTCTATCCAAACTGTCCCCTCTCTTTATCCACACTGTCCCCACTCTCTATCCAAACTGTCCCCTCTCTCTATCCACACTGTCCCCTCTTTCTATCCACACTGTCCCCTCTCTCTATCCACACTGTCCCCTCTCTCTTTTCATACTGTCCCCTCTCTCTATCCATACTGTCCCCTCTCTCTATCCATACTGTCCCATCTCTCTATCCATACTGTCCCCTCTCTCTATCCACTCTGTCCCCTCATTCTATCCACACTGTCCCCTCTCTCTATCCACAGTGTCCCCTCTCTCTATCCACACTGTCCCCTCTCTCTATCCACACTGTCCCCTCTCTCTAACCACACTGTCCCCTCTCTCTATCCATACTGTCCCCTCTCTCTATCCATACTGTCCCCTCTCTCGATCCATACTGTCCCCTCTCTCGATCCATACTGTCCCCTCTCTCTATCCACACTGTCCCCTCTCTCTATCCACACTGTCCCCTCTCTCTATCCATACTGTCCCCTCTCTCGATCCATACTGTCCCCTCTCTCTATCCACACTGTCCCCTCTCTCTATCCACACTGTCTCCTCTCTCTATCCACACTGTCCCCTCTCTCTATCGACACTGTCCCCTCTCTCTATCCACACTGTCCCCTCTCTCTATCCACACTGTCCCCTCTCTCTATCCAAACTGTCCCCTCTCTCTATCCACACTGTCCCCTCTTTCTATCCACACTGTCCCCTCTCTCTATCCACACGGTCCCCTCTCTCTATACATACTGTCCCCTCTCTCTATCCATACTGTCCCCTCTCTCTATCCATACTGTCCCATCTCTCTATCCATACTGTCCCCTCTCTCTATCCACACTGTCCCATCTCTCTATCCACACTGTCCCCTCTCTCTATCCACACTGTCCCCTCTCTCTATCGACACTGTCCCCTCTCTCTATCCAAACTGTCCCCTCTCTTTATCCACACTGTCCCCACTCTCTATCCAAACTGTCCCCTCTCTCTATCCACACTGTCCCCTCTTTCTATCCACACTGTCCCCTCTCTCTATCCAAACTGTCCCCTCTCTCTTTTCATACTGTCCCCTCTCTCTATCCATACTGTCCCCTCTCTCTATCCATACTGTCCCATCTCTCTATCCATACTGTCCCCTCTCTCTATCCACTCTGTCCCCTCATTCTATCCACACTGTCCCCTCTCTCTATCCACAGTGTCCCCTCTCTCTATCCACACTGTCCCCTCTCTCTATCCACACTGTCCCCTCTCTCTATCCACAGTGTCCCCTCTCTCTATCCACACTGTCCCCTCTCTCTATCCACACTGTCCCCTCTCTCTAACCACACTGTCCCCTCTCTCTATCCATACTGTCCCCTCTCTCTATCCATACTGTCCCCTCTCTCGATCCATACTGTCCCCTCTCTCGATCCATACTGTCCCCTCTCTCTATCCACACTGTCCCCTCTCTCTATCCACACTGTCCCCTCTCTCTATCCATACTGTCCACTCTCTCGATCCATACTGTCCACTCACTCGATCCATAATGTCCCCTCTCTCGATCCATACTGTCCCCTCTCTCGATCCATACTGTCCCCTCTCTCTATCCACACTGTCCCCTCTCTCTATCGACACTGTCCCCTCTCTCTATCCACACTGTCCCCTCTCTCTATCGACACTGTCCCCTCTCTCTATCCACACTGTCCCCTCTCTCTATCCACACTGTCCCCTCTCTCTATCCAAACTGTCCCCTCTCTCTATCCACACTGTCCCCTCTCTCTATCCACACTGTCCCCTCTCTCCATCCACACTGTCCCCTCTCTCTATCCACACTGTCCCCTCTCTCTATCCACACTGTCCCCTCTCTCTATCCACACTGTCCCCTCACTCTATCCACACTGTCCCCTCTCTCTATCCACACTGTCCCCTCTCTCTATCCACACTGTCCACTCTCTCGATCCATACTGTCCCCTCTCTCTGTCCACACTGTCCCCTCTCTCTGTCCACACTGTCCCCTCTCTCTGTCCACACTGTCCCCTCTCTCTATCCATACTGTCGACTCTCTCGATCCACACTGTCCCCTCACTCGATCCATACTGTCCCCTCACTCGATCCATAATGTCCCCTCTCTCGATCCATACTGTCCCCTCTCTCGATCCATACTGTCCCCTCTCTCGATCCACACTGTCCCCTCTCTCTATCCACACTGTCCCCTCTCTCTATCCACACTGTCCCCTCTCTCTATCCACACTGTCCCCTCTCTCTATCGACACTGTCCCCTCTCTCTATCCACACTGTCCCCTCTCTCTATCCACACTGTCCCCTCTCTCTATCCACACTGTCCCCTCTTTCTATCCACACTATCCCCTCTCTCTATCCACACTGTCCCCTCTCTCTACACATACTGTCCCCTCTCTCTATCCACACTGTCCCCTCTCTCTATCCACACTGTCCCCTCTCACTATCCACACTGTCCCCTCTCTCTATCCAAACTGTCCTCTCTCTCTATCCATACTGTCCCCTCTCTCTATCCATACTGTCCCCTCTCTCTATATACACTGTCCCCTCTCTCTATCCATACTGTCCCCTCTCTCTATCCATAATGTCCACTCTCTCTATCCACACTGTCCCCTCTGCCTCTATCCACACTGTCCCCTCTCTCTATCCATACTGTCCCCTCTCTCTATCCACACTGTCCCCTCTCTCTATCCACACTGTCCCCTCTCTCTATCCAAACTGTCCCCTCTCTCTATCCACACTGTCCCCTCTCTCTATCCACACTGTCCCCTCTCTCTATCCACACTGTCCCCTCTCTCTATTAACACTGTCCCCTCTCTCTATCCACACTGTCCCCTCTCTCTATCCACACTGTCCCCTCTCTCTATCCAAACTGTCCTCTCTCTCTATCCATACTGTCCCCTCTCTCTATTCAACATGTCCCCTCTCTCTATCCATACTGACCCCTCACTCTATGCACACTGTCCCCTCTCTCTATCCATACTGTCCCCTCTCGCTATCCACACTGTCCCCTCTCTCTATCCACACTGTCCCCTCTCTCTATCCAAACTGTCCCCTCTCTCTATCCACACTGTCCCCTCTTTCTATCCACACTGTCCCCTCTCTCTATCCACACTGTCCCCTCTATCTATAAATACTGTCCCCTCTCTCTATCCATACTGTCCCCTCTCTCTATCCATACTGTCCCATCTCTCTATCCATACTGTCCCCTCTCTCTATCCACACTGTCCCATCTCTCTATCCACACTGTCCCCTCTCTCTATCCACACTGTCCCCTCTCTCTATTTACACTGTCCCCTCTCTCTATCCACACTGTCCTCTCTCTCTATCCACACTGTCCCCTCTCTCGATCCACACTGTCCCCTCCCTCTATCCACACTGTCCCCTCTCTCTATCCACACTGTCCCCTCTCTCTATCCACACTGTCCCCTCTCTCCATCCACACTGTCCCCTCTCTCTATCCACACTGTCCCCTCTCTCTATCCACACTGTCCCCTCTCTCTATCCACACTGTCCCCTCTCTCTATCCACACTATCCCCTCTCTCTATCCACACTGTCCCCTCTCTCTATCCACACTGTCCCCTCTCTCTCTCCACACTGTCCACTCTCTCGATCCATACTGTCCCCTCTCTCTGTCCACACTGTCCCCTCTCTCTGTCCACACTGTCCCCTCTCTCTGTCCACACTGTCCCCTCTCTCTATCCACACTGTCCCCTCTCTCTATCCACATTGTCCCCTCTCTCTATCCACACTGTCCCCTCTCTCTATCCACACTGTCCCCTCTCTCTATCCATACTGTCCACTCTCTCGATCCATACTGTCCCCTCACTCGATCCATATTGTCCCCTCTCTCGATCCATATTGTCCCCTCTCTCGATCCATACTGTCCCCTCTCTCTATCCACACTGTCCCCTCTCTCTATCGACACTGTCCCCTCTCTCTATCCACACTGTCCCCTCTCTCTATCGACACTGTCCCCTCTCTCTATCCACACTGTCCCCTCTCTCTATCCACACTGTCCCCTCTCTCTATCCAAACTGTCCCCTCTCTCTATCCATACTGTCCCCTCTCTCTATCCACACTGTCCCCTCTCTCCATCCACACTGTCCCCTCTCTCTATCCACACTGTCCCCTCTCTCTATCCACACTTCCCCTCTCTCTATCCACACTGTCCCCTCTCTCTATCCACACTGTCCCCTCTCTCTATCCATACTGTCCCCTCTCTCTATCCACATTGTCCCCTCTCTCTATCCACACTGTCCCCTCTCTCTATCCACACTGTCCCCTCTCTCTATCCATACTGTTCACTCTCTCGATCCATACTGTCCCCTCAATCGATCCATATTGTCCCCTCTCTCGATCCATATTGTCCCCTCTCTCGATCCATACAGTCCCCTCTCTCTATCCACACTTCCCCTCTCTCTATCCACACTGTCCCCTCTCTCTATCCACACTGTCCCCTCTCTCTATCCACACTGTCCACTCTCTCGATCCATACTGTCCCCTCTCTCTGTCCACACTGTCCCCTCTCTCTGTCCACACTGTCCCCTCTCTCTGTCCACACTGTCCCCTCTCTCTATCCATACTGTCCCCTCTCTCTATCCACATTGTCCCCTCTCTCTATCCACACTGTCCCCTCTCTCTTTCCACACTGTCCCCTCTCTCTATCCATACTGTCGACTCTCTCGATCCATACTGTCCCCTCACTCGATCCATACTGTCCCCTTACTCGATCCATAATGTCCCCTCTCTCGATCCATACTGTCCCCTCTCTCGATCCATACTGTCCCCTCTCTCTATCTACACTTGTCCCTCTCTCTATCCACACTGTCCCCTCTCTCTATCCACACTGTCCCCTCTTTCTATCCACACTGTCCCCTCTCTCTATCCACACTGTCCCCTCTCTCTACACATACTGTCCCCTCTCTCTATCCATACTGTCCCCTCTCTCTATCCATACTGTCCCATCTCTCTATCCACACTGTCCCCTCTCTCTATCCACTCTGTCCCCTCATTCTATCCACACTGTCCCCTCTCTCTATCCACAGTGTCCCCTCTCTCTATCCACACTGTCCCCTCTCTCTATCCACACTGTCCCCTCTCTCTATCCATACTGTCCCCTCTCTCGATCCATACTGTCCCCTCTCTCTATCCACACTGTCCCCTCTCTCTATCCACACTGTCCCCTCTCTCTATCCACACTGTCCCCTCTCTCTATCGACACTGTCCCCTCTCTCTATCCACACTGTCCCCTCTCTCTATCCACACTGTCCCCTCTCTCTATCCAAACTGTCCCCTCTCTCTATCCACACTGTCCCCTCTTTCTATCCACACTGTCCCCTCTCTCTAGCCACACGGTCCCCTCTCTCTATACATACTGTCCCCTCTCTCTATCCATACTGTCCCCTCTCTCTATCCATACTGTCCCATCTCTCTATCCATACTGTCCCCGCTCTCTATCGACACTGTCCCATCTCTCTATCCATACTGTCCCCTCTCTCTATCGACACTGTCCCCTCTCTCTATCCAAACTGTCCCCTCTCTTTATCCACACTGTCCCCTCTCTCTATCCAAACTGTCCCCTCTCTCTATCCACACTGTCCCCTCTTTCTATCCACACTGTCCCCTCTCTCTATCCACACTGTCCCCTCTCTCTATACATACTGTCCCCTCTCTCTATCCATACTGTCCCCTCTCTCTATCCATACTGTCCCATCTCTCTATCCATACTGTCCCCTCTCTCTATCCACTCTGTCCCCTCATTCTATCCACACTGTCCCCTCTCTCCATCCACAGTGTCCCCTCTCTCTATCCACACTGTCCCCTCTCTCTATCCACACTGTCCCCTCTCTCTAACCACACTGTCCCCTCTCTCTATCCATACTGTCCCCTCTCTCTATCCATACTGTCCCCTCTCTCGATCCATACTGTCCCCTCTCTCGATCCATCCTGTCCCCTCTCTCTATCCACACTGTCCCCTCTCTCTATCCACACTGTCCCCTCTCTCTATCCATACTGTCCACTCTCTCGATCCATACTGTCCCCTCACTCGATCCATAATGTCCCCTCTCTCGATCCATACTGTCCCCTCTCTCGATCCATACTGTCCCCTCTCTCTATCCACACTGTCCCCTCTCTCTATCCACACTGTCCCCTCTCTCTATCCACACTGTCCCCTCTCTATCGACACTGTCCCCTCTCTCTATCCACACTGTCCCCTCTCTCTATCCACACTGTCCCCTCTCTCTATCCAAACTGTCCCCTCTCTCTATCCACACTGTCCCCTCTCTCTATCCACACTGTCCCCTCTCTCCATCCACACTGTCCCCTCTCTCTATCCACACTGTCCCCTCTCTTTATCCACACTGTCCCCTCTCTCTATCCACACTGTCCCCTCTCTCTATCCACACTGTCCCCTCTCTCTATCCACACTGTCCCCTCTCTCTATCCACACTGTCCACTCTCTCGATCCATACTGTCCCCTCTCTCTGTCCACACTGTCCCCTCTCTCTGTCCACACTGTCCCCTCTCTCTGTCCACACTGTCCCCTCTCTCTATCCATACTGTCGACTCTCTCGATCCATACTGTCCCCTCACTCGATCCATACTGTCCCCTCACTCGATCCATAATGTCCCCTCTCTCGATCCATACTGTCCCCTCTCTCGATCCATACTGTCCCCTCTCTCGATCCACACTGTCCCCTCTCTCTATCCACACTGTCCCCTCTCTCTATCCACACTGTCCCCTCTGTCTATCCACACTGTCCCCTCTCTCTATCGACACTGTCCCCTCTCTCTATCCACACTGTCCCCTCTCTCTATCCACACTGTCCCCTCTCTCTATCCACACTGTCCCCTCTTTCTATCCACACTGTCCCCTCTCTCTATCCACACTGTCCCCTCTCTCTACACATACTGTCCCCTCTCTCTATCCATACTGTCCCCTCTCTCTATCCATACTGTCCCATCTCTCTATCCATACTGTCCCCTCTCTCTATCCACTCTGTCCCCTCATTCTATCCACACTGTCCCCTCTATCTATCCACAGTGTCCCCTCTCTCTATCCACACTGTCCCCTCTCTCTATCCACACTGTCCCCTCTCTCTATCCATACTGTCCCCTCTCTAGATCCATACTGTCCCCTCTCTCTATCCACACTGTCCCCTCTCTCTATCCACACTGTCCCCTCTCTCTATCCACACTGTCCCCTCTCTCTATCGACACTGTCCCCTCTCTCTATCCACACTGTCCCCTCTCTCTATCCACACTGTCCCCTCTCTCTATCCAAACTGTACCCTTTCTCTATCCACACTGTCCCCTCTTTCTATCCACACTGTCCCCTCTCTCTATCCAAACTGTCCCCTCTCTCTATACATACTGTCCCCTCTCTCTATCCATACTGTCCCCTCTGTCTATCCATACTGTCCCATCTCTCTATCCATACTGTCCCCTCTCTCTATCCACACTGTCCCCTCTCTCTATCCACACTGTCCCCACTCTCTATCGACACTGTCCCCTCTCTCTATCCAAACTGTCCCCTCTCTCTATCCACACTGTCCCCTCTCTCTATCCAAACTGTCCCCTCTCTCTATCCACACTGTCCCCTCTTTCTATCCACACTGTCCCCTCTCTCTATCCACACTGTCCCCTCTATCTATACATACTGTCCCCTCTCTCTATCCATACTGTCCCCTCTCTCTATCCATACTGTCCCATCTCTCTATCCATACTGTCCCCTCTCTCTATCCACTCTGTCCCCTCATTCTATCCACACTGTCCCCTCTCTCTATCCACAGTGTCCCCTCTCTCTATCCACACTGTCCCCTCTCTCTATCCACACTGTCCCCTCTCTCTATCCACACTGTCCCCTCTCTCTATCCATACTGTCCCCTCTCTCTATCCATACTGTCCCCTCTCTCTATCCATACTGTCCCCTCTCTCTATCCATACTGTCCCCTCTCTCTATAAACACTGTCCCCTCTCTCTATCCATACTGTCCCCTCTCTCTATCCATACTGTCCACTCTCTCTATCCACACTGTCCCCTCTGACTCTATCCACACTGTCCCCTCTCTCTATCCACACTGTCCCCTCTCTCTATCCACACTGTCCCCTCTCTCTATCCACACTGCCCCCTCTCTCTATCCATACTGTCCCCTCTCTCTATCCGCACTGTCCCCTCTCTCTATCCACACTGTCCCCTCTCTCTATCCACACTGTCCACTCTCTATCCAAACTGTCCTCTCTCTCTATCCATACTGTCCCCTCTCTCTATTCAACATGTCCCCTCTCTCTATCCATACTGACCCCTCTCTCTATGCACACTGTCCTCTCTCTCTATCCATACTGTCCCCTCTCGCTATCCACACTGTCCCCTCTCTCTATCCACACTGTCCCCTCTCTCTATCCATACTGTCCCCTCTCTCTATCCATACTGTCCCCTCTCTCTATCCATACTGTCCCCTCTCTCTATAAACACTGTCCCCTGCTCTATCCATACTGTCCCCTCTCTCTATCCACACTGTCCCCTCTCTCTATCCACACTGTCCCCTCTCTCTCTATCCACACTGTCCCCTCTCACTATCCACACTCTTCCCTCTCTCTATCCATACTGTCCCCTCTCTCTATCCACACTGTCCCCTCTCTCTATAAACACTGTCCCCTGCTCTATCCATACTGTCCCCTCTCTCTATCCACACTGTCCCCTCTCTCTATCCACACTGTCCCCTCTCTATCTATCCACACTGTCCCCTCTCACTATCCACACTCTTCCCTCTCTCTATCCATACTGTCCCCTCTCTCTATCCACACTGTCCCCTCTCTCTATCCACACTGTCCCCTCTCTATATCCACACTATCCCCTCTCTCTATCCAAACCGTCCCCGCTCTCTATCCACACTGACCCCTCTCTCTCTCCACACTGTCCCCTCTCTCTATCCACACTGTCCCCTCTCTCTATCCACACTGTCCCCTCTCTCTATCCATACTGTCCCCTCTCTCTATCCATACTGTCCCCTCTCTCTATCCAGACTGTCCCCGCTCTCTATCCACACTGTCCGCTCTCTCTATCCACACTGTCCCCTCTCTCTATCCACACTGTCCCCTCTCTCTATCCAGACTGTCCCCTCTCTCTATCCACACTGTCCCCTCTCTCTATCCACACTGTCCCCTCTCTCTATCCACACTGTCCCCTCTCACTATCCACACTGTCCCCTCTCTCTATCCAAACTGTCCTCTCTCTCTATCCATACTGTCCCCTCTCTCTATCCATACTGTCCCCTCTCTCTATAAACACTGTCCCCTCTCTCTATCCATACTGTCCCCTCTCTCTATCCATAATGTCCACTCTCTCTATCCACACTGTCCCCTCTGCCTCTATCCACACTGTCCCCTCTCTCTATCCACACTGTCCCCTCTCTCTATCCACACTGTCCCCTCTCTCTATCCACACTGTCCCCTCTCTCTATCCAAACTGTCCCCTCTCTCTATCCACACTGTCCCCTCTCTCTATCCACACTGTCCCCTCTCTCTATCCACACTGTCCCCTCTCTCTATTAACACTGTCCCCTCTCTCTATCCACACTGTCCCCTCTCTCTATCCACACTGTCCCCTCTCTCTATCCAAACTGTCCTCTCTCTCTATCCATACTGTCCCCTCTCTCTATTCAACATGTCCCCTCTCTCTATCCATACTGACCCCTCACTCTATGCACACTGTCCCCTCTCTCTATCCATACTGTCCCCTCTCGCTATCCACACTGTCCCCTCTCTCTATCCACACTGTCCCCTCTCTCTATCCATACTGTCCCCTCTCTCTATCCATACTGTCCCCTCTCTCTATAAACACTGTCCCCTGCTCTATCCATACTGTCCCCTCTCTCTATCCACACTGTCCCCTCTCTCTATCCACACTGTCCCCTCTCTCTCTATCCACACTGTCCCCTCTCACTATCCACACTCTTCCCTCTCTCTATCCATACTGTCCCCTCTCTCCATCCACACTGTCCCCTCTCTCTATCCACACTGTCCCCTCTCTCTATCCACACTATCCCCTCTCTCTATCCACACCGTCCCCTCTCTCTATCCACACTGCCCCCTCTCTCTCTCCACACTGTCCCCTCTCTCTATCCACACTGTCCCCTCTCTCTATCCACACTGTCCCCTCTCTCTATCCATACTGTCCCCTCTCTCGATCCATACTGTCCCCTCTCTCTATCCAGACTGTCCCCGCTCTCTATCCACACTGTCCCCTCTCTCTATCCACACTGTCCCCTCTCTCTATCCACACTGTCCCCTCTCTCTATCCATACTGTCCCCTCTCTCTATCCACACTGTCCCCTCTCTCTATCCACACTGTCCCCTCTCTCTATCCACACTGTCCCCTCACTCTATCCACACTGTCCCCTCTCTCTATCCATACTGTCCCCTCTCTCTATAAACACTGTCCCCTCTCTCTATCCATACTGTCCCCTCGCTCTATCCATAATGTCCACTCTCTCTATCCACACTGTCCCCTCTGCCTCTATCCACACTGTCCCCTCTCTCTATCCACACTGTCCCCTCTCTCTATCCACACTGTCCCCTCTCTCTATCCACACTGTCCCCTCTCTCTATCCATACTGTCCCCTCTCTCTATCCACACTGTCCCCTCTCTCTATCCACACTGTCCCCTCTCTCTATCCACACTGTCCCCTCTCTCTATCCACACTGTCCCCTCTCTCTATCCACACTGTCCCCTCTCTCTATCCACACTGTCCCCTCTCTCTATCCAAACTGTCCTCTCTCTCTATCCATACTGTCCCCTCTCTCTATTCAACATGTCCCCTCTCTCTATCCATACTGACCCCTCACTCTATGCACACTGTCCCCTCTCTCTATCCATACTGTCCCCTCTCGCTATCCACACTGTCCCCTCTCTCTATCCACACTGTCCACTATCTCTATCCATACTGTCCCCTCTCTCTATCCATACTGTCCCCTCTCTCTATAAACACTGTCCCCTGCTCTATCCATACTGTCCCCTCTCTCTATCCACACTGTCCCCTCTCTCTATCCACACTGTCCCCTCTCTCTCTATCCACACTGTCCCCTCTCACTATCCACATTCTTCCCTCTCTCTATCCATACTGTCCCCTCTCTCTATCCACACTGTCCCCTCTCTCTATCCACACTGTCCCCTCTCTCTATCCACACTATCCCCTCTCTCTATCCACACCGTCCCCTCTCTCTATCCACAATGCCCCCTCTCTCTCTCCACACTGTCCCCTCTCTCTATCCACACTGTCCCCTCTCTCTATCCACACTGTCCCCTCTCTCTATCCATACTGTCCCCTCTCTCGATCCATACTGTCCCCTCTCTCTATCCAGACTGTCCCCGCTCTCTATCCACACTGTCCCCTCTCTCTATCCACACTGTCCCCTCTCTCTATCCACACTGTCCCCTCTCTCTATCCATACTGTCCCCTCTCTCTATCCACACTGTCCCCTCTCTCTATCCACACTGTCCCCTCTCTCTATCCACACTGTCCCCTCTCTCTATCCACACTGTCCCCTCTCTCTATCCAAACTGTCCTCTCTCTCTATCCATACTGTCCCCTCTCTCTATTCAACATGTCCCCTCTCTCTATCCATACTGACCCCTCTCTCTATGCACACTGTCCCCTCTCTCTATCCATACTGTCCCCTCTCGCTATCCACCCTGTCCCCTCTCTCTATCCACACTGTCCCCTCTCTCTATCCATACTGTCCCCTCTCTCTATCCATACTGTCCCCTCTCTCTATCCATACTGTCCCCTCTCAATATAAACACTGTCCCCTGCTCTATCCATACTGTCCCCTCTCTCTATCCACACTGTCCCCTCTCTCTATCCACACTGTCCCCTCTCTCTCTATCCACACTGTCCCCTCTCACTATCCACACTCTTCCCTCTCTCTATCCATACTGTCCCCTCTCTCTATCCACACTGTCCCCTCTCTCTATAAACATTGTCCCCTGCTCTATCCATACTGTCCACTCTCTCTATCCACACTGTCCCCTGTCTCTATCCACACTGTCCCCTCTCTCTCTATCCACACTGTCCCCTCTCACTATCCACACTCTTCCCTCTCTCTATCCATACTGTCCCCTCTCTCTATCCACACTGTCCCCTCTCTCTATCCACACTGCCCCCTCTCTCTATCCACACTATCCCCTCTCTCTATCCACACCGTCCCCTCTCTCTCTCCACACTGTCCCCTCTCTCTATCCACACTGTCCCCTCTCTCTATCCACACTGTCCCCTCTCTCTATCCATACTGTCCCCTCTCTCGATCCATACTGTCCCCTCTCTCTATCCAGACTGTCCCCGCTCTCTATCCACACTGTCCCCTCTCTCTATCCACACTGTCCCCTCTCTCTATCCACACTGTCCCCTCTCTCTATCCACACTGTCCCCTCTCTCTATCCACACTGTCCCCTCTCTCTATTCACAGTGTCCCCTCTCTCTATCCACACTGTCCCCTCTCCCTATCCATACTGTCCACTCTCTCGATCCATACTGTCCCCTCACTCGATCCATAATTTCCCCTCTCTCGATCCATACTGTCCCCTCTCTCGATCCATACTGTCCTCTCTCTCTATCCACACTGTCCCCTCTCTCTATCCACACTGTCCCCTCTCTCTATCCACACTGTCCCCTCTCTCTATCGACACTGTCCCCTCTCTCTATCCACACTGTCCCCTCTCTCTATCCACACTGTCCCCTCTCTCTATCCAAACTGTCCCCTCTCTCTATCCACACTGTCCCCTCTTTCTATCCACACTGTCCCCTCTCTCTATCCACACTGTCCCCTCTCTCTATACATACTGTCCCCTCTCTCTATCCATACTGTCCCCTCTCTCTATCCATACTGTCCCCTCTCTCTATCCACTCTGTCCCCTCATTCTATCCACACTGTCCCCTCTCTCTATCCACAGTGTCCCCTCTCTCTATCCACACTGCCCCCTCTCTCTATCCACACTGTCCCCTCTCTCTATCCACACTGTCCCCTCTCTCTATCCATACTGTCCCCTCTCTCTATCCATACTGTCCCCTCTCTCTATCCATACTGTCCCCTCTCTCGATCCATACTGTCCCCTCTCTCTATAAACACTGTCGCCTCTCTCTATCCATACTGTCCCCTCTCTCTATCCATACTGTCCACTCTCTCTATCCACACTGTCCCCTCTGCCTCTATCCACACTGTCCCCTCTCTCTATCCACACTGTCCCCTCTCTCTATCCACACTGTCCCCTCTCTCTATCCACACTGTCCCCTCTCTCTATCCATACTGTCCCCTCTCTCTATCCACACTGTCCCCTCTCTCTATCCACACTGTCCCCTCTCTCTATCCACACTGTCCCCTCTCTCTATCCACACTGTCCCCTCTCTCTATCCAAACTGTCCTCTCTCTCTATCCATATTGTCCCCTCTCTCTATTCAACATGTCCCCTCTCTCTATCCATACTGACCCCTCTCTCTATGCACACTGTCCCCTCTCTCTATCCATACTGTCCCCTCTCGCTATCCACACTGTCCCCTCTCTCTATCCACACTGTCCCCTCTCTCTATCCATACTCTCCCCTCTCTCTATCCATACTGTCCCCTCTCTCTACCATACTGTCCCCTCTCTCTATAAACACTGTCCCCTGCTCTATCCATACTGTCCCCTCTCTCTATCCACACTGTCCCCTCTCTCTATCCACACTGTCCCCTCTCTCTCTATCCACACTATCCCCTCTCACTATCCATACTCTTCCCTCTCTCTATCCATACTGTCCCCTCTCTCTATCCACACTGTCCCTTCTCTCTATAAACACTGTCCCCTGCTCTATCCATACTGTCCCCTCTCTCTATCCACACTGTCCCCTCTCTCTATCCACACTGTCCCCTCTCTCTCTATCCACACTGTCCCCTCTCACTATCCACACTCTTCCCTCTCTCTATCCATACTGTCCCCTCTCTCTATCCACACTGTCCCATCTCTCTATCCACACTGGCCCCTCTCTCTATCCACACTATCCCCTCTCTCTATCCACACTATCCCCTCTCTCTATCCACACCGTCCCCTCTCTCTATCCACACTGCCCCCTCTCTCTCTCCACACTGTCCCCTCTCTCTATCCACACTGTCCCCTCTCTCTATCCACACTGTCCCCTCTCTCTATCCACACTGTCCCCTCTCTCTATTCACAGTGTCCCCTCTCTCTATCCACACTGTCCCCTCTCTCTATCCACACTGCCCCCTCTCTCTCTCCACACTGTCCCCTCTCTCTATCCACACTGTCCCCTCTCTCTATCCACACTGTCCCCTCTCTCTATCCATACTGTCCCCTCTCTCGATCCATACTGTCCACTCTCTCTATCCAGACTGTCCCCGCTCTCTATCCACACTGTCCCCTCTCTCTATCCACACTGTCCCCTCTCTCTATCCACACTGTCCCCTCTCTCTATCCATACTGTCCCCTCTCTCTATCCACACTGTCCCCTCTCTCTATTCACACTGTCCCCTCTCTCTATCCACACTGTCCCCTCTCTCTATCCATACTGTCCCCTCTCTCTATCCACACTGTCCCCTCTCTCTATCCACACTGTCCCCTCTCTCCATCCACACTGTCCCCTCTCTCTATCCACACTGTCCCCTCTCTCTATCCACACTGTCCCCTCTCTCTATCCACACTGTCCCCTCTCTCTATCCACACTGTCCCCTCTGCTCTATCCACACTGTCCCCTCTCTCTATCCACACTGTCCCCTCTCTCTATCCATACTGTCCACTCTCTCGATCCATACTGTCCCCTCACTCGATCCATAATGTCCCCTCTCTCGATCCATACTGTCCCCTCTCTCGATCCATACTGTCCCCTCTCTCTATCCACACTGTCCCCTCTCTCTATCCACACTGTCCCCTCTCTCTATCCACACTGTCCCCTCTCTCTATCGACACTGTCCCCTCTCTCTATCCACACTGTCCCCTCTCTCTATCCACACTGTCCCCTCTCTCTATCCAAACTGTCCCCTCTCTCTATCCACACTGTCCCCTCTTTCTATCCACACTGTCCTCTCTCGCTATCCACACTGTCCCCTCTCTCTATACATACTGTCCCCTCTCTCTATCCACACTGTCCCCTCTCTCTATCCACACTGTCCCCTCTCTCGATCCATACTGTCCTCTCTCTCTATCCATTCTGTCCTCTGTCTCTATCCACACTCTCCCCTCTCTCTATCCATACTGTCCTCTCTCTCTAACCATACTGTCCCCTCTGTCTATCCATACAGTCCTCTCTCACTATCCATACTGTCCCCTCTCTCTATCCATACTGTCCCCTCTCTCGATCCATACAGTCCCCTCTCTCGATCCATAATGTCCCCTCTCACGATACATACTGTCCCCTCTCTCTATCCATACTGAGCTCTCTCTCTATCCATACTGTCCCCTCTCTCGATCCACACTGTCCCCTCTCTCGATCCACACTGTCCCCTCTCTCTATCCATACTGTCCCCTCTCTCTATCCAAACTGTCCTCTCTCTCTATCCATACTGTCCCCTCTCTCTATTCAACCTGTCCCCTCTCTCTATCCATACTGACCCCTCTCTCTATGCACACTGTCCCCTCTCTCGATCCATACTGTCCCCTCTCGCTATCCACACTGTCCCCTCTCTCTATCCACACTGTCCCCTCTCTCTATCCATACTGTCCCCTCTCTCTATCCACACTGTCCCCTCTCTCTATCCACACTGTCCCCTCTGTCTATCCACACTATCCCCTCTCTCTCTCCACACTGTCCCCTCTCACTATCCACACTCTTCCCTCTCTCTATCCATACTGTCCCCTCTCTCGATCCACACTGTCCCCTCTCTCTATAAACACTGTCCCCAGCTCTATCCATACTGTCCCCTCTCTCTATCCACACTGTCCCCTCTCTCTATCCACACTGTCCCCTCTCTCTCTATCCAAACTGTCGCCTCTCACTATCCACACTCTTCCCTCTCTCTATCCATACTGTCCCCTCTCTCTATCCACACTGTCCCCTCTCTCTATCCACACTGTCCCCTCTCTCTATCCACACTATCCCCTCTCTCTCTCCACACTGTCCCCTCTCTCTATCCACACTGTCCCCTCTCTCTATCCACACTGTCCCCTCTCTCTATCCATACTGTCCCCTCACTCGATCCATACTGCCCCTCTCTCTATCCAGACTGTCCCCGCTCTCTATCCACACTGTCCCCTCTCTCTATCCACACTGTCCCCTCTCTCTATCCACACTGTCCCCTCTCTCTATCCACACTGTCCCCTCTCTCTATCCATACTGTCCCCTCTCTCTATCCACACTGTCCCCACTCTCTATTCACACTGTCCCCTCTCTCTATCCACACTGTCCCCTCTCTCTATCCACACTGCCCCCTCTCTCTCTCCACACTGTCCCCTCTCTCTATCCATACTGTCCCCTCTCTCTATCCATACTGTCCCCTCTCTCGATCCATACTGTCACCTCTCTCTATCCAGACTGTCCCCGCTCTCTATCCACACTGTCCCCTCTCTCTATCCACACTGTCCCCTCTCTCTATCCACACTGTCCCCTCTCTCTATCCACACTTTCCCCTCTCTCTATCCATACTGTCCCTTCTCTCTATCCACACTGTCCCCTCTCTCTATCCACACTGTCCCCTCTCTCCATCCACACTGTCCCCTCTCTCTATCCACACTGTCCCCTTCTCTCTACCCACACTGTCCCCTCTCTCTATCCACACTGTCCCCTCTCTCTATCCATACTGTCCCCTCTCTCTATCCACACTCTCCCCTCTCTCTTTCCACACTGTCCCCTCTCTCTATCCACACTGCCCCCTCTCTCTCTCCACACTGTCCCCTCTCTCTATCCACACTGTCCCCTCTCTCTATCCACACTGTCCCCTCTCTCTATCCATACTGTCCCCTCTCTCGATCCATACTGTCCACTCTCTCTATCCAGACTGTCCCCGCTCTCTATCCACACTGTCCCCTCTCTCTATCCACACTGTCCCCTCTCTCTATCCACACTGTCCCCTCTCTCTATCCATACTGTCCCCTCTCTCTATCCACACTGTCCCCTCTCTCTATTCACACTGTCCCCTCTCTCTATCCACACTGTCCCCTCTCTCTATCCATACTGTCCCCTCTCTCTATCCACACTGTCCCCTCTCTCTATCCACACTGTCCCCTCTCTCCATCCACACTGTCCCCTCTCTCTATCCACACTGTCCCCTCTCTCTATCCACACTGTCCCCTCTCTCTATCCACACTGTCCCCTCTCTCTATCCACACTGTCCCCTCTGCTCTATCCACACTGTCCCCTCTCTCTATCCACACTGTCCCCTCTCTCTATCCATACTGTCCACTCTCTCGATCCATACTGTCCCCTCACTCGATCCATAATGTCCCCTCTCTCGATCCATACTGTCCCCTCTCTCGATCCATACTGTCCCCTCTCTCTATCCACACTGTCCCCTCTCTCTATCCACACTGTCCCCTCTCTCTATCCACACTGTCCCCTCTCTCTATCGACACTGTCCCCTCTCTCTATACACACTGTCCCCTCTCTCTATCCACACTGTCCCCTCTCTCTATCCAAACTGTCCCCTCTCTCTATCCACACTGTCCCCTCTTTCTATCCACACTGTCCTCTCTCGCTATCCACACTGTCCCCTCTCTCTATACATACTGTCCCCTCTCTCTATCCACACTGTCCCCTCTCTCTATCCAAACTGTCCCCTCTCTCGATCCATACTGTCCTCTCTCTCTATCCATTCTGTCCTCTGTCTCTATCCACACTCTCCCCTCTCTCTATCCATACTGTCCTCTCTCTCTAACCATACTGTCCCCTCTGTCTATCCATACATTCCTCTCTCACTATCCATACTGTCCCCTCTCTCTATCCATACTGTCCCCTCTCTCGATCCATACAGTCCCCTCTCTCGATCCATAATGTCCCCTCTCACGATACATACTGTCCCCTCTCTCTATCCATACTGACCTCTCTCTCTATCCATACTGTCCCCTCTCTTCGATCCACACTGTCCCCTCTCTCGATCCACACTGTCCCCTCTCTCTATCCATACTGTCCCCTCTCTCTATCCAAACTGTCCTCTCTCTCTATCCATACTGTCCCCTCTCTCTATTCAACCTGTCCCCTCTCTCTATCCATACTGACCCCTCTCTCTATGCACACTGTCCCCTCTCTCGATCCATACTGTCCCCTCTCGCTATCCACACTGTCCCCTCTCTCTATCCACACTGTCCCCTCTCTCTATCCATACTGTCCCCTCTCTCTATCCACACTGTCCCCTCTCTCTATCCACACTGTCCCCTCTGTCTATCCACACTATCCCCTCTCTCTCTCCACACTGTCCCCTCTCTCTATCCACACTGTCCCCTCTCTCTATCCACACTGTCCCCTCTCTCTATCCATACTGTCCCCTCTCTCTATCCACACTGTCCCCTCTCTCTATCCACACTGTCCCCTCTCTCTCTATCCACACTGTCCCCTCTCACTATCCACACTCTTCCCTCTCTCTATCCATACTGTCCCCTCTCTCGATCCACACTGTCCCCTCTCTCTATCCACACTGTCCCCTCTCTCTATCCATACTGTCCCCTCTCTCTATCCACACTGTCCCCACTCTCTATTCACACTGTCCCCTCTCTCTATCCACACTGTCCCCTCTCTCTATCCACACTGCCCCCTCTCTCTCTCCACACTGTCCCCTCTCTCTATCCATACTGTCCCCTCTCTCTATCCATACTGTCCCCTCTCTCGATCCATACTGTCACCTCTCTCTATCCAGACTGTCCCCGCTCTCTATCCACACTGTCCCCGCTCTCTATCCACACTGTCCCCTCTCTCTATCCACACTGTCCCCTCTCTCTATCCACACTGTCCCCTCTCTCTATCCACACTTTCCCCTCTCTCTATCCATACTGTCCCTTCTCTCTATCCACACTGTCCCCTCTCTCTATCCACACTGTCCCCTCTCTCCATCCACACTGTCCCCTCTCTCTATCCACACTGTCCCTTCTCTCTACCCACACTGTCCCCTCTCTCTATCCACACTGTCCCCTCTCTCTATCCATACTGTCCCCTCTCTCTATCCACACTCTCCCCTCTCTCTATCCACACTGTCCCCTCTCTCTATCCACACTGTCCCCTCTCTCTATCCATACTGTCCCCTCTCTCTATCCACACTGTCCCCTCTCTCTATCCACACTGTCCCCTCTCTCCATCCACACTGTCCCCTCTCTCTATCCACACTGTCCCCTCTCTCTATCCACACTGTCCCCTCTCTCTATCCACACTGTCCCCTCTCTCTATCCACACTGTCCCCTCTCTCTATCCACACTGTCCCCTCTCTCTATCCACACTGTCCCCTCTCTCTATCCACACTGTCCCCTCTCTCTATCCACACAGTCCCCTCTCTCTATCCACACTTCCCCTCTCTCTATCCACACTGTCCCCTCTCTCTATCCACACTGTCCACTCTCTCTATCCACACTGTCCACTCTCTCGATCCATACTGTCCCCTCTCTCTGTCCACACTGTCCCCTCTCTCTGTCCACACTGTCCCCTCTCTCTGTCCACACTGTCCCCTCTCTCTATCCATACTGTCCCCTCTCTCTATCCACATTGTCCCCTCTCTCTATCCACACTGTCCCCTCTCTCTTTCAACACTGTCCCCTCTCTCTATCCATACTGTCGACTCTCTCGATCCATACTGTCCCCTCACTCGATCCATACTGTCCCCTTACTCGATCCATAATGTCCCCTCTCTCGATCCATACTGTCCCCTCTCTCGATCCATACTGTCCCCTCTCTCTATCCACACTGTCCCCTCTCTCTATCCACACTGTCCCCTCTCTCTATCCACACTGTCCCCTCTTTCTATCCACACTGTCCCCTCTCTCTATCCACACTGTCCCCTCTCTCTACACATACTGTCCCCTCTCTCTATCCATACTGTCCCCTCTCTCTATCCATACTGTCCCATCTCTCTATCCACACTGTCCCCTCTCTCTATCCACTCTGTCCCCTCATTCTATCCACACTGTCCCCTCTCTCTATCCACAGTGTCCCCTCTCTCTATCCACACTGTCCCCTCTCTCTATCCACACTGTCCCCTCTCTCTATCCATACTGTCCCCTCTCTCGATCCATACTGTCCCCTCTCTCTATCCACACTGTCCCCTCTCTCTATCCACACTGTCCCCTCTCTCTATCCACACTGTCCCCTCTCTCTATCGACACTGTCCCCTCTCTCTATCCACACTGTCCCCTCTCTCTATCCACACTGTCCCCTCTCTCTATCCAAACTGTCCCCTCTCTCTATCCACACTGTCCCCTCTTTCTATCCACACTGTCCCCTCTCTCTATCCACACAGTCCCCTCTCTCTATACATACTGTCCCCTCTCTCTATCCATACTGTCCCCTCTCTCTATCCATACTGTCCCATCTCTCTATCCATACTGTCCCCTCTCTCTATCCACACTGTCCCATCTCTCTATCCACACTGTCCCCTCTCTCTATCCACACTGTCCCCTCTCTCTATCGACACTGTCCCCTCTCTCTATCCAAACTGTCCCCTCTCTTTATCCACACTGTCCCCTCTCTCTATCCAAACTGTCCCCTCTCTCTATCCACACTGTCCCCTCTTTCTATCCACACTGTCCCCTCTCTCTATCCACAATGTCCCCTCTCTCTATACATACTGTCCCCTCTCTCTATCCATACTGTCCCCTCTCTCTATCCATACTGTCCCATCTCTCTATCCATACTGTCCCCTCTCTCTATCCACTCTGTCCCCTCATTCTATCCACACTGTCCCCTCTCTCTATCCACAGTGTCCCCTCTCTCTATCCACACTGTCCCCTCTCTCTATCCACACTGTCCCCTCTCTCTAACCACACTGTCCCCTCTCTCTATCCATACTGTCCCCTCTCTCTATCCATACTGTCCCCTCTCTCGATCCATACTGTCCCCTCTCTCGATCCATACTGTCCCCTCTCTCTATCCATACTGTCCAATCTCTCTATCCACACTGTCCCCTCTCTCTATCCACTCTGTCCCCTCATTCTATCCACACTGTCCCCTCTCTCTATCCACAGTGTCCCCTCTCTCTATCCACACTGTCCCCTCTCTCTATCCACACTGTCCCCTCTCTCTATACATACTGTCCCCTCTCTCGATCCATACTGTCCCCTCTCTCTATCCACACTGTCCCCTCTCTCTATCCACACTGTCCCCTCTCTCTATCCACACTGTCCCCTCTCTCTATCGACACTGTCCCCTCTCTCTATCCACACTGTCCCCTCTCTCTATCCACACTGTCCCCTCTCTCTATCCAAACTGTCCCCTCTCTCTATCCACACTGTCCCCTCTTTCTATCCACACTGTCCCCTCTCTCTATCCACACAGTCCCCTCTCTCTATACATACTGTCCCCTCTCTCTATCCATACTGTCCCCTCTCTCTATCCATACTGTCCCATCTCTCTATCCATACTGTCCCCTCTCTCTATCCACACTGTCCCATCTCTCTATCCACACTGTCCCCTCTCTCTATCCACACTGTCCCCTCTCTCTATCGACACTGTCCCCTCTCTCTATCCAAACTGTCCCCTCTCTTTATCCACACTGTCCCCTCTCTCTATCCAAACTGTCCCCTCTCTCTATCCACACTGTCCCCTCTTTCTATCCACACTGTCCCCTCTCTCTATCCACAATGTCCCCTCTCTCTATACATACTGTCCCCTCTCTCTATCCATACTGTCCCCTCTCACTATCCACACTGTCCCCTCTCTCTAACCACACTGTCCCCTCTCTCTATCCATACTGTCCCCTCTCTCTATCCATACTGTCCCCTGTCTCGATCCATACTGTCCCCTCTCTCGATCCATACTGTCCCCTCTCTCTATCCACACTGTCCCCTCTCTCTATCCACACTGTCCCCTCTCTCTATCCATACTGTCCACTCTCTCTATCCACACTGTCCCCTCTCTCGATCGACACTGTCCCCTCTCTCTATCCACACTGTCCCCTCTCTCTATCGACACTGTCCCCTCTCTCTATCCACACTGTCCCCTCTCTCTATCCACACTGTCCCCTCTCTCTATCCAAACTGTCCCCTCTC
This sequence comes from Pristiophorus japonicus, assembly GCF_044704955.1. NCBI lineage: Eukaryota > Metazoa > Chordata > Chondrichthyes > Pristiophoridae > Pristiophorus > Pristiophorus japonicus. The sequence goes on from NC_091999.1 coordinate 54,199,966, forward strand.
TCTATCCAAACTGTCCCCTCTCTCTATCCACACTGTCCCCTCTCTCCATCCACACTGTCCCCTCTCTCTATCCACACTGTCCCCTCTCTCTATCCACACTGTCCCCTCTCTCTATCCACACTGTCCCCTCTCTCTATCCACACTGTCCCCTCTCTCTATCCACACTGTCCCCTCTCTCTATCCACACTGTCCACTCTCTCGATCCATACTGTCCCCTCTCTCTGTCCACACTGTCCCCTCTCTCTGTCCACACTGTCCCCTCTCTCTGTCCACACTGTCCCCTCTCTCTATCCATACTGTCGACTCTCTCGATCCATACTGTCCCCTCACTCGATCCATACTGTCCCCTCACTCGATCCATAATGTCCCCTCTCTCGATCCATACTGTCCCCTCTCTCGATCCATACTGTCCCCTCTCTCGATCCACACTGTCCCCTCTCTCTATCCACACTGTCCCCTCTCTCTATCCACACTGTCCCCTCTCTCTATCCACACTGTCCCCTCTCTCTATCGACACTGTCCCCTCTCTCTATCCACACTGTCCCCTCTCTCTATCCACACTGTCCCCTCTCTCTATCCACACTGTCCCCTCTTTCTATCCACACTGTCCCCTCTCTCTATCCACACTGTCCCCTCTCTCTACACATACTGTCCCCTCTCTCTATCCATACTGTCCCCTCTCTCTATCCATACTGTCCCATCTCTCTATCCATACTGTCCCCTCTCTCTATCCACTCTGTCCCCTCATTCTATCCACACTGTCCCCTCTATCTATCCACAGTGTCCCCTCTCTCTATCCACACTGTCCCCTCTCTCTATCCACACTGTCCCCTCTCTCTATCCATACTGTCCCCTCTCTCGATCCATACTGTCCCCTCTCTCTATCCACACTGTCCCCTCTCTCTATCCACACTGTCCCCTCTCTCTATCCACACTGTCCCCTCTCTCTATCGACACTGTCCCCTCTCTCTATCCACACTGTCCCCTCTCTCTATCCACACTGTCCCCTCTCTCTATCCAAACTGTACCCTCTCTCTATCCACACTGTCCCCTCTTTCTATCCACACTGTCCCCTCTCTCTATCCAAACTGTCCCCTCTCTCTATTCATACTGTCCCCTCTCTCTATCCATACTGTCCCCTCTCTCTATCCATACTGTCCCATCTCTCTATCCATACTGTCCCCTCTCTCTATCGACACTGTCCCCTCTCTCTATCCACACTGTCCCCTCTCTCTATCCACACTGTCCCCTCTCTCAATCCAAACTGTCCCCTCTCTCTATCCACACTGTCCCCTCTCTCTATCCAAACTGTCCCCTCTCTCTATCCACACTGTCCCCTCTTTCTATCCACACTGTCCCCTCTCTCTATCCACACTGTCCCCTCTATCTATACATACTGTCCCCTCTCTCTATCCATACTGTCCCCTCTCTCTATCCATACTGTCCCATCTCTCTATCCATACTGTCCCCTCTCTATATCCACTCTGTCCCCTCATTCTATCCACACTGTCCCCTCTCTCTATCCACAGTGTCCCCTCTCTCTATCCACACTGTCCCCTCTCTCTATCCACACTGTCCCCTCTCTCTATCCACACTGTCCCCTCTCTCTATCCATACTGTCCCCTCTCTCTATCCATACTGTCCCCTCTCTCTATCCATACTGTCCCCTCTCTCTATCCATACTGTCCCCTCTCTCTATAAACACTGTCCCCTCTCTCTATCCATATTGTCCCCTCTCTCTATCCATACTGTCCACTCTCTCTATCCACACTGTCCCCTCTGCCTCTATCCACACTGTCCCCTCTCTCTATCCACACTGTCCCCTCTCTCTATCCACACTGTCCCCTCTCTCTATCCACACTGCCCCCTCTCTCTATCCATACTGTCCCCTCTCTCTATCCACACTGTCCCCTCTCTCTATCCACACTGTCCCCTCTCTCTATCCACACTGTCCCCTCTCTATCCAAACTGTCCTCTCTCTCTATCCATACTGTCCCCTCTCTCTATTCAACATGTCCCCTCTCTCTATCCATACTGACCCCTCTCTCTATGCACACTGTCCCCTCTCTCTATCCATACTGTCCCCTCTCGCTATCCACACTGTCCCCTCTCTCTATCCACACTGTCCCCTCTCTCTATCCATACTGTCCCCTCTCTCTATCCATACTGTCCCCTCTCTCTATCCATACTGTCCCCTCTCTCTATAAACACTGTCCCCTGCTCTATCCATACTGTCCCCTCTCTCTATCCACACTGTCCCCTCTCTCTATCCACACTGTCCCCTCTCTCTCTATCCACACTGTCCCCTCTCACTATCCACACTCTTCCCTCTCTCTATCCATACTGTCCCCTCTCTCTATCCACACTGTCCCTTCTCTCTATAAACACTGTCCCCTGCTCTATCCATACTGTCCCCTCTCTCTATCCACACTGTCCCCTCTCTCTATCCACACTGTCCCCTCTCTCTCTATCCACACTGTCCCCTCTCACTATCCACACTCTTCCCTCTCTCTATCCATACTGTCCCCTCTCTCTATCCACACTGTCCCCTCTCTCTATCCACACTGTCCCCTCTCTCTATCCACACTATCCCCTCTCTCTATCCAAACCGTCCCCTCTCTCTATCCACACTGCCCCCTCTCTCTCTCCACACTGTCCCCTCTCTCTATCCACACTGTCCCCTCTCTCTATCCACACTGTCCCCTCTCTCTATCCATACTGTCCCCTCTCTCTATCCATACTGTCCCCTCTCTCTATCCAGACTGTCCCCGCTCTCTATCCACACTGTCCCCTCTCTCTATCCACACTGTCCCCTCTCTCTATCCACACTGTCCCCTCTCTCTATCCACACTGTCCCCTCTCTCTATCCACACTGTCCCCTCTCTCTATCCACACTGTCCCCACTCTCTATCCACACTGTCCCCTCTCTCTATCCAAACTGTCCTCTCTCTCTATCCATACTGTCCCCTCTCTCTATCCATACTGTCCCCTCTCTCTATAAACACTGTCCCCTCTCTCTATCCATACTGTCCACTCTCTCTATCCATAATGTCCACTCTCTCTATCCACACTGTCCCCTCTGCCTCTATCCACACTGTCCCCTCTCTCTATCCACACTGTCCCCTCTCTCTATCCACACTGTCCCCTCTCTCTATCCACACTGTCCCCTCTCTCTATCCATACTGTCCCCTCTCTCTATCCACACTGTCCCCTCTCTCTATCCACACTGTCCCCTCTCTCTATCCACATTGTCCCCTCTCTCTATCCACACTGTCCCCTCTCTCTATCCACACTGTCCCATCTCTCTATCCACACTGTCCCCTCACTCTATCCAAACTGTCCTCTCTCTCTATCCATACTGTCCCCTCTCTCTATTCAACATGTCCCCTCTCTCTATCCATACTGACCACTCACTCTATGCACACTGTCCCCTCTCTCTATCCATACTGTCCCCTCTCGCTATCCACACTGTCCCCTCTCTCTATCCACACTGTCCCCTCTCTCTATCCATACTGTCCCCTCTCTCTATCCATACTGTCCCCTCTCTCTATAAACACTGTCCCCTGCTCTATCCATACTGTCCCCTCTCTCTATCCACACTGTCCCCTCTCTCTATCCACACTGTCCCCTCTCTCTCTATCCACACTGTCCCCTCTCACTATCCACACTCTTCCCTCTCTCTATCCATACTGTCCCCTCTCTCCATCCACACTGTCCCCTCTCTCTATCCACACTGTCCCCTCTCTCTATCCACACTATCCCCTCTCTCTATCCACACCGTCCCCTCTCTCTATCCACACTGCCCCCTCTCTCTCTCCACACTGTCCCCTCTCTCTATCCACACTGCCCCTCTCTCTATCCACACTGTCCCCTCTCTCTATCCATACTGTCCCCTCTCTCGATCCATACTGTCCCCTCTCTCTATCCAGACTGTCCCCGCTCTCTATCCACACTGTCACCTCTCTCTATCCACACTGTCCCCTCTCTCTATCCACACTGTCCCCTCTCTCTATCCATACTGTCCCCTCTCTCTATCCACACTGTCCCCTCTCTCTATCCACACTGTCCCCTCTCTCTATCCACACTGTCCCCTCTCTCTATCCACACTGTCCCCTCTCTCTATCCATAATGTCCCCTCTCTCTATAAACACTATCCCCTCTCTCTATCCATACTGTCCCCTCTCTCTATCCATAATGTCCACTCTCTCTATCCAACTGTCCCCTCTGCCTCTATCCACACTGTCCCCTCTCTCTATCCACACTGTCCCCTCTCTCTATCCACACTGTCCCCTCTCTCTATCCATACTGTCCCCTCTCTCTATCCACACTGTCCCCTCTCTCTATCCACACTGTCCCCTCTCTCTATCCACACTGTCCCCTCTCTCTATCCACACTGTCCCCTCTCTCTATCCACACTGTCCCCTCTCTCTATCCACACTGTCCCCTCTCTCTATCCAAACTGTCCTCTCTCTCTATCCATACTGTCCCCTCTCTCTATTCAACATGTCCCCTCTCTCTATCCATACTGACCCCTCACTCTATGCACACTGTCCCCTCTCTCTATCCATACTGTCCCCTCTCGCAATCCACACTGTCCCCTCTCTCTATCCACACTGTCCCCTCTCTCTATCCATACTGTCCCCTCTCTCTATCCATACTGTCCCCTCTCTCTATAAACACTGTCCCCTGCTCTATCCATACTGTCCCCTCTCTCTATCCACACTGTCCCCTCTCTCTATCCACACTGTCCCCTCTCTCTCTATCCACACTGTCCCCTCTCACTATCCACATTCTTCTCTCTCTCTATCCATACTGTCCCCTCTCTCTATCCACACTGTCCCCTCTCTCTATCCACACTGTCCCCTCTCTCTATCCACACTATCCCCTCTCTCTATCCACACCGTCCCCTCTCTCTATCCATACTGTCCCCTCTCTCTATCCATACTGTCCCCTCTCTCTATCCACACTGTCCCCTCCCTCTATCCATACGGTCCCCTCTCTCTATCCATACTGTCCCCTCTCTCTATCCATACTGTCCCCTCTCTCTATCCACACTGTCCCCTCTCTCTATCCATACTGTCCCCTCTCTCTATCCACACTGTCCCCTCTCTCTATCCATACTGACCGCTCTCTCAATCCACACTGTCCCCTCTCTCTATCCACACTGTCCGCTCTCGCTATCCACACTGTCCCCTCTCTCAATCCACACTGTCCCCTCTCTCTATCCACACTGTCCCCTCTCTCTATCCATACTGTCCCCTCTCTCTATCCATACTGTCCCCTCTCTCTATCGATACTGTCCCCTCTCTCTATCGATACTGTCCACTCTCTCTATAAACACTGTCCCCTCTCTCTATCCATACTTTCCCCTTTCTCAATCCACACTGTCCCCTCTCTCTATCCACACTGTCCCCTCTCTCTATCCACACTGTCCCCTCTCTCTATCCACACTGTCCCCTCTCTCTATCCACACTGTCCCCTCTCTCTATCTAAACTGTCCTCTCTCTCTATCCACACTGTCCCCTCTCTCTATCCATACTGTCCCCTCTCTCTATCCATACTGTCCCCTCTCTCTATCCATACTGTCTCCTCTCTCTATCCATACTGTCCCCTCTCTTTATCCATACTGTCCCCTCTCTCGATACATACAGTCCCCTCTCTCGATCCATAATGTCCCCTCTCTCGATCCATACTGTCCCCTCTCTCGATCCATACTGTCCCCTCTCTCGATCCATACCATCCCCTCTCTCTATCCAGACTGTCCGCTCTCTCTATCCATACTGTCCACTCTCTCGATCCATACTGTCCCCTCTCTCGATCCATACTGTCCTCTCTCTCGATCCATACTGTCCCCTCTCTCTATCCATACTGTCCCCTCTCTCTATCCATACTGTCCCCTCTCTCTATCCATACTGTCCCCCCTCTCTCGATCCATACTGTCCCCTCTCTCGATCCATACTGTCCCCTCTCTATCCACACTGTCCCCTCTCTTGATCCATACAGTCCCCTCTCTCGATCCATACTGTCCCCTCTCTCTATCCATACTGTCCTCTCTCTCTATCCACAGTGTCCACTCTCTCTATCCACACTGTCCCCTCTCTCTAACCACAATGTCCTCTCTCTCTATCCATACTGTCCCCTCTCTCTATCCATACTGTCCCCTCTCTCTATCCATACTGTCCCCTCTCTCTATCCATACTGTCCCCTCTCTCTATCCATACTGACCCCTTTCTCTATCCATACTGACCCCTTTCTCTATCCACACTGTCCCCTCTCCCTATCCACACTGTCCGCTCTCGCTATCCACACTGTCCCCTCTCTCTATCCACACTGTCCCCTCTCTCTATCCATACTGTCCCCTCTCTCTATCCATACTGTCCCCTCTCTCTATCCATACTATCCCCTCTCTCTATCAACACTGTCCCCTCTCTCTATCCATACTGTCCCCTCTCTCTATCCATACTGTCCCCTCTCTCTATCCATACTGTCCCCTCTCTCTATCCATACTGTCCCGTCTCTCTATCCATACTGTCCCCTCTCTCTTTCCACACTGTCCCCTCTCTCTATCCACACGGTCCCCTCTCTCTATCCATACAGTCCCCTCTCTCTATCCACACTGTCCCCTCTCTCTAACCACAATGTCCTCTCTCTCTATTCAAACTGTCCCCTCTCTCTATCCATACTGTCCCCTCTCTCTATCCATAATGTCCCCTCTCTCAATCCATACTGTCCCCTCTCTCTATCCATACTGTCCCCTCTCTCTATCCACACTGTCCCCTCTCTCGATCCACAGTGTCCACTCTCTCTATCCATACTGTCCCCTCTCTATATCCATACTGTCCCCTCTCTCTATCCACACTGTCCCCTCTCTCTATCCATACTGTCACCTCTCTCTATCCACACTGTCCCCTCTCTCTATCCACACTGTCCCCTCTCTCTATCCACACTGTCCCCTCTCTCTATCCACACTGTCCCATCTCTCTAACCACAATGTCCTCTCTCTCTATCCATACTGTCCCCTCTCTCTATCCACACTGTCCCCTCTCTCTATCCACACTGTCCCCTCTCTCTATCCATACTGTCCCCTCTCTCTATCCATACTGTCCCCTCTCTCTATAAACACTGTCCCCTGCTCTATCCATACTGTCCCCTCTCTCTATCCACACTGTCCCCTCTCTCTATCCACACTGTCCCCTCTCTCTCTATCCACACTGTCCCCTCTCACTATCCACATTCTTCCCTCTCTCTATCCATACTGTCCCCTCTCTCTATCCACACTGTCCCCTCTCTCTATCCACACTGTCCCCTCTCTCTATCCACACTATCCCCTCTCTCTATCCACACCGTCCCCTCTCTCTATCCACACTGCCCCCTCTCTCTCTCCACACTGTCCCCTCTCTCTATCCACACTGTCCCCTCTCTCTATCCACACTGTCCCCTCTCTCTATCCATACTGTCCCCTCTCTCGATCCATACTGTCCCCTCTCTCTATCCAGACTGTCCCCGCTCTCTATCCACACTGTCCCCTCTCTCTATCCACACTGTCCCCTCTCTCTATCCATACTGTCCCCTCTCTCTATCCACACTGTCCCCTCTCTCTATCCACACTGTCCCCTCTCTCTATCCACACTGTCCCCTCTCTCTATCCACACTGTCCCCTCTCTCCATCCAAACTGTCCTCTCTCTCTATCCATACTGTCCCCTCTCTCTATTCAACATGTCCCCTCTCTCTATCCATACTGACCCCTCTCTCTATGCACACTGTCCCCTCTCTCTATCCATACTGTCCCCTCTCTCTATCCACACTGTCCCCTCTCTCTATTCAACATGTCCCCTCTCTCTATCCATACTGACCCCTCTCTCTATCCATACTGTCCCCTCTCAATATAAACACTGTCCCCTGCTCTATCCATACTGTCCCCTCTCTCTATCCACACTGTCCCCTCTCTCTATCCACACTGTCCCCTCTCTCTCTATCCACACTGTCCCCTCTCACTATCCACACTCTTCCCTTTCTCTATCCATACTGTCCCCTCTCTCTATCCACACTGTCCCCTCTCTCTATAAACACTGTCCCCTGCTCTATCCATACTGTCCACTCTCTCTATCCACACTGTCCCCTGTCTCTATCCACACTGTCCCCTCTCTCTCTATCCACACTGTCCCCTCTCACTATCCACACTCTTCCCTCTCTCTATCCATACTGTCCCCTCTCTCTATCCACACTGTCCCCTCTCTCTATCCACACTGCCCCCTCTCTCTATCCACACTATCCCCTCTCTCTATCCACACCGTCCCCTCTCTCTCTCCACACTGTCCCCTCTCTCTATCCACACTGTCCCCTCTCTCTATCCACACTGACCCCTCTCTCTATCCATACTGTCCCCTCTCTCGATCCATACTGTCCCCTCTCTCTATCCAGACTGTCCCCGCTCTCTATCCACACTGTCCCCTCTCTCTATTCACACTGTCCCCTCTCTCTATCCACACTGTCCCCTCTCTCTATCCATACTGTCCCCTCTCTCTATCCACACTGTCCTCTCTCTCTATTCACAGTGTCCCCTCTCTCTATCCACACTGTCCCCTCTCCCTATCCATACTGTCCACTCTCTCGATCCATACTGTCCCCTCTCTCTATCCATACTGTCCCCTCTCTCTATCCATACTGTCCCCTCATTCTATCCATACTGTCCCCTCTCTCTATCCATACTGACCCCTCTCTCTATCCACACTGTCCCCTCTCTCTATCCACACTGTCCGCTCTCGCTATCCACACTGTCCCCTCTCTCTATCCACACTGTCCCCTCTCTCTATCCATACTGTCCCCTCTCTCTATCCATACTGTCCCCTCTCTCTATCCATACTGTCCCCTCTCTCTATCCATACTGTCCCCTCTCTCTATCAACACTGTCCCCACTCTCTATCCATACTGTCCCCTCTCTCTATCCATACTGTCCCCTCTCTCTATCCATACTGTCCCCTCTCTCTATCCATACTGTCCCCTCTCTCTATCCATACTGTCCCCTCCATCTATCCATACTGTCCCCTCTCTCTATCCATACTGTCCCCTCTCTCTATCCATACTGTCCCCTCTCTCTATCCACACTGTCCCATCTCTCTATCCACACGGTCCCTTCTCTCTATCCATACAGTCCCCTCTCTCTATCCACACTGTCCCCTCTCTCTAACCACAATGTCCTCTCTCTCAATCCATACTGTCCTCTCTCTCTATCCATACTGTCCCCTCTCTATATCCATACTGTCCCCTCTCTCTATCCATACTGTCCCCCCTCTCTATCCATACTGTCCCCTCTCTCTATCCACACTGTCCCCTCTCTCTATCCACACTGTCCCCTCTCTCTATCCACACTGTCCCATCTCTCTAACCACAATGTCCTCTCTCTCTATCCATACTGTCCCCTCTCTCTATCCATACTGTCCCCTCTCTCTATCCACACTGTCCCCTCTCTCTATCCATACTGTCCCCTCTCTCTATCCATACTGTCCCCTCTCTCTATCCATACTGTCCCCTCTCTCTATCCATACTGTCCCCTCTCTCTATCCACACTGTCCCCTCCCTCTATCCATACGGTCCCCTCTCTCTATCCATACTGTCCCCTCTCTCTATCCATACTGTCCCCTCTCTCTATCCACACTGTCCCCTCTCTCTATCCATACTGTCCCCTCTCTCTATCCACACTGTCCCCTCTCTCTATCCATACTGACCGCTCTCTCAATCCACACTGTCCCCTCTCTCTATCCACACTGTCCGCTCTCGCTATCCACACTGTCCCCTCTCTCAATCCACACTGTCCCCTCTCTCTATCCACACTGTCCCCTCTCTCTATCCATACTGTCCCCTCTCTCTATCCATACTGTCCCCTCTCTCTATCGATACTGTCCCCTCTCTCTATCGATACTGTCCACTCTCTCTATAAACACTGTCCCCTCTCTCTATCCATACTTTCCCCTTTCTCAATCCACACTGTCCCCTCTCTCTATCCACACTGTCCCCTCTCTCTATCCACACTGTCCCCTCTCTCTATCCACACTGTCCCCTCTCTCTATCCACACTGTCCCCTCTCTCTATCTAAACTGTCCTCTCTCTCTATCCACACTGTCCCCTCTCTCTATCCATACTGTCCCCTCTCTCTATCCATACTGTCCCCTCTCTCTATCCATACTGTCTCCTCTCTCTATCCATACTGTCCCCTCTCTTTATCCATACTGTCCCCTCTCTCGATACATACAGTCCCCTCTCTCGATCCATAATGTCCCCTCTCTCGATCCATACTGTCCCCTCTCTCGATCCATACTGTCCCCTCTCTCGATCCATACCATCCCCTCTCTCTATCCAGACTGTCCGCTCTCTCTATCCATACTGTCCACTCTCTCGATCCATACTGTCCCCTCTCTCGATCCATACTGTCCTCTCTCTCGATCCATACTGTCCCCTCTCTCTATCCATACTGTCCCCTCTCTCTATCCATACTGTCCCCTCTCTCTATCCATACTGTCCCCCCTCTCTCGATCCATACTGTCCCCTCTCTCGATCCATACTGTCCCCTCTCTATCCACACTGTCCCCTCTCTCGATCCATACAGTCCCCTCTCTCGATCCATACTGTCCCCTCTCTCTATCCATACTGTCCTCTCTCTCTATCCACAGTGTCCACTCTCTCTATCCACACTGTCCCCTCTCTCTAACCACAATGTCCTCTCTCTCTATCCATACTGTCCCCTCTCTCTATCCATACTGTCCCCTCTCTCTATCCATACTGTCCCCTCTCTCTATCCATACTGTCCCCTCTCTCTATCCATACTGACCCCTTTCTCTATCCACACTGTCCCCTCTCCCTATCCACACTGTCCGCTCTCGCTATCCACACTGTCCCCTCTCTCTATCCACACTGTCCCCTCTCTCTATCCATACTGTCCCCTCTCTCTATCCATACTGTCCCCTCTCTCTATCCATACTATCCCCTCTCTCTATCAACACTGTCCCCTCTCTCTATCCATACTGTCCCCTCTCTCTATCCATACTGTCCCCTCTCTCTATCCATACTGTCCCCTCTCTCTATCCATACTGTCCCGTCTCTCTATCCATACTGTCCCCTCTCTCTTTCCACACTGTCCCCTCTCTCTATCCACACGGTCCCCTCTCTCTATCCATACAGTCCCCTCTCTCTATCCACACTGTCCCCTCTCTCTAACCACAATGTCCTCTCTCTCTATTCAAACTGTCCCCTCTCTCTATCCATACTGTCCCCTCTCTCTATCCATAATGTCCCCTCTCTCAATCCATACTGTCCCCTCTCTCTATCCATACTGTCCCCTCTCTCTATCCACACTGTCCCCTCTCTCGATCCACAGTGTCCACTCTCTCTATCCATACTGTCCCCTCTCTATATCCATACTGTCCCCTCTCTCTATCCACACTGTCCCCTCTCTCTATCCATACTGTCACCTCTCTCTATCCACACTGTCCCCTCTCTCTATCCACACTGTCCCCTCTCTCTATCCACACTGTCCCCTCTCTCTATCCACACTGTCCCATCTCTCTAACCACAATGCCCTCTCTCTCTATCCATACTGTCCCCTCTCTCTATCCACACTGTCCCCTCTCTCTATCCACACTGTCCCCTCTCTCTATCCATACTGTCCCCTCTCTCTATCCATACTGTCCCCTCTCTCTATCCATACTGTCCCCTCTCTCTATCCATAATGTCCTCTCTCTCTATCCACACTGTCCCCTCTCTCTCTCCATACTGTCCCCTCTCTCTATCCATACTGTCCCCTCTCTCTATCCATACTGTCCCCTCTCTCTATCCACACTGTCCCCTCTCTCCATCCATACTGTCCCCTCTCTCTATCCATACTCTCCCCTCTCTCTATCCACACGGTCCCCTCTCTCTATCCATACAGTCCCCTCTCTCTATCCACACTGTCCCATCTCTCTAACCACAATGTCCTCTCTCTCGATCCATACTGTCCCCTCTCTCTATCCATACTGTCCCCTCTCTCTATCCACACTGTCCCCTCTCTCTCTATCCATACTGTCCCCTCTCTGTATCCATACTGACCCCTCTCTCTATCCACACTGTCCCCTCTCTCTATCCACACTGTCCGCTCTCGCTATCCACACTGTCCCCTCTCTCTATCCACACTGTCCCCTCTCTCTATCCATACTGTCCCCTCTCTCTATCCATACTGTCCCCTCTCTCTATCCATACTGTCCCCTCTCTCTATCCATACTGTTCCCTCTCTCTATCAACACTGTCCCCTCTCTCTATCCATACTGTCCCCTCTCTCTATCCATACTGTCCCCTCTCTCTATCCATACTGTCCCCTCTCTCTATCCTTACTGTCCCCTCTCTCTATCCATACTGTCCCCTCCATCTATCCATACTGTCCCCTTTCTCTATCCATACTGTCCCCTCTCTCTATCCATACTGTCCCCTCTCTCTATCCACACTGTCCCCTCTCTCTATCCACACGGTCCCCTCTCTCTATCCATACAGTCCCCTCTCTCTATCCACACTGTCCCCTCTCTCTCACCACAATGTCCTCTCTCTCAATCCATACTGTCCCCTCTCTCTATCCATACTGTCCCCTCTCTATATCCATACTGTCCCCTCTCTCTATCCATACTGTCCCCTCTCTCTATCCATACTGTCCCCCCTCTCTATCCATACTGTCCCCTCTCTCTATCCATACTGTCCCCTCTCTCTATCCACACTGTCCCCTCTCTCTATCCATACTGTCCCCTCTCTCTATCCATACTCTCCCCTCTCTCTATCCACACGGTCCCCTCTCTCTATCCATACAGTCCCCTCTCTCTATCCACACTGTCCCATCTCTCTAACCACAATGTCCTCTCTCTCGATCCATACTGTCCCCTCTCTCTATCCATACTGTCCCCTCTCTCTATCCACACTGTCCCCTCTCTCTCTATCCATACTGTCCCCTCTCTGTATCCATACTGACCCCTCTCTCTATCCACACTGTCCCCTCTCTCTATCCACACTGTCCGCTCTCGCTATCCACACTGTCCCCTCTCTCTATCCTTACTGTCCCCTCTCTCTATCCATACTGTCCCCTCCATCTATCCATACTGTCCCCTTTCTCTATCCATACTGTCCCCTCTCTCTATCCATACTGTCCCCTCTCTCTATCCACACTGTCCCCTCTCTCTATCCACACGGTCCCCTCTCTCTATCCATACTGTTCCCTCTCTCTATCAACACTGTCCCCTCTCTCTATCCATACTGTCCCCTCTCTCTATCCATACTGTCCCCTCTCTCTATCCATACTGTCCCCTCTCTCTATCCTTACTGTCCCCTCTCTCTATCCATACTGTCCCCTCCATCTATCCATACTGTCCCCTTTCTCTATCCATACTGTCCCCTCTCTCTATCCATACTGTCCCCTCTCTCTATCCACACTGTCCCCTCTCTCTATCCACACGGTCCCCTCTCTCTATCCATACAGTCCCCTCTCTCTATCCACACTGTCCCCTCTCTCTCACCACAATGTCCTCTCTCTCAATCCATACTGTCCCCTCTCTCTATCCATACTGTCCCCTCTCTATATCCATACTGTCCCCTCTCTCTATCCATACTGTCCCCTCTCTCTATCCATACTGTCCCCTCTCTCTATCCATACTGTCCCCTCTCTCTATCCACACTGTCCCCTCTCTCTATCCATACTGTCCCCTCTCTCTATCCATACTGTCCCCTCTCTCTATCCATACTGTCCCCTCTCTCTATCCATACTGTCCCCTCTCTCTATCCACACTGTCCCCTCTCTCTATCCATACTGTCCCCTCTCTCTATCCATACTGTCCCCTCTCTCTATCCATACTGTCCGCTCTCTCTATCCACACTGTCCCCTCTCTCTATCCATACTGTCCCCTCTCTCTATCCACACTGTCCCCTCTCTCTATCCATACTGACCGCTCTCTCAATCCACACTGTCCCCTCTCTCTATCCACACTGTCCGCTCTAGCTATCCACACTGTCCCCTCTCTCAATCCACACTGTCCCCTCTCTCTATCCACACTGTCCCCTCTCTCTATCCATACTGTCCCCTCTCTCTATCCATACTGTCCCCTCTCTCTATCGATACTGTCCGCTCTCTCTATCGATACTGTCCCCTCTCTCTATAAACACTGTCCCCTCTCTCTATCCATACTTTCCCCTTTCTCAATCCACACTGTCCCCTCTCTCTATCCACACTGTCCCCTCTCTCTATCCACACTGTCCCCTCTCTCTATCCACACTGTCCCCTCTCTCTATCCACACTGTCCCCTCTCTCTATCTAAACTGTCCTCTCTCTCTATCCACACTGTCCCCTCTCTCTATCCATACTGTCCCCTCTCTCTATCCATACTGTCCCCTCTCTCTATCCATACTGTCCCCTCTCTCTATCCATACTGTCCCCTCTCTCGATACATACAGTCCCCTCTCTCGATCCATAATGTCCCCTCTCTCGATCCATACTGTCCCCTCTCTCGATCCATACTGTCCCCTCTCTCGATCCATACCATCCCCTCTCTCTATCCATACTGTCCGCTCTCTCTATCCATACTGTCCACTCTCTCGATCCATACTGTCCCCTCTCTCGATCCATACTGTCCCCTCTCTCGATCCATACTGTCCCCTCTCTCTATCCACACTGTCCCCTCTCTCTATCCACACGGTCCTCTCTCTCTATCCATACAGTCCCCTCTCTCTATCCACACTGTCCCCTCTCTCTAACCACAATGTCCTCTCTCTCAATCCATACTGTCCCCTCTCTCTATCCATACTGTCCCCTCTCTATATCCATACTGTCCCCTCTCTCTATCCATACTGTCCCCACTCTCTATCCATACTGTTCCCCCTCTCTATCCATACTGTCCCCTCTCTCTATCCACACTGTCCCCTCTCTCTATCCACACTGTCCCCTCTCTCTATCCACACTGTCCCATCTCTCTAACCACAATGTCCTCTCTCTCTATCCATACTGTCCCCTCTCTCTATCCATACTGTCCCCTCTCTCTATCCACACTGTCCCCTCTCTCTATCCATACTGTCCCCTCTCTCTATCCATACTGTCCCCTCTCTCTATCCATACTGTCCCCTCTCTCTATCCATACTGTCCCCTCTCTCTATCCACACTGTCCCCTCTCTCTATCCATACTGTCCCCTCTCTCTATCCATACTGTCCCCTCTCTCTATCCATACTGTCCGCTCTCTGTATCCACACTGTCCCCTCTCTCTATCCATACTGTCCCCTCTCTCTATCCACACTGTCCCCTCTCTCTATCCATACTGACCGCTCTCTCAATCCACACTGTCCCCTCTCTCTATCCACACTGTCCGCTCTAGCTATCCACACTGTCCCCTCTCTCAATCCACACTGTCCCCTCTCTCTATCCACACTGTCCCCTCTCTCTATCCATACTTTCCCCTTTCTCAATCCACACTGTCCCCTCTCTCTATCCACACTGTCCCCTCTCTCTATCCACACTGTCCCCTCTCTCTATCCACACTGTCCCCTCTCTCTATCCACACTGTCCCCTCTCTCTATCTAAACTGTCCTCTCTCCCTATCCACACTGTCCCCTCTCTCTATCCATACTGTCCCCTCTCTCTATCCATACTGTCCCCTCTCTCGATACATACAGTCCCCTCTCTCGATCCATAATGTCCCCTCTCTCGATCCATACTGTCCCCTCTCTCGATCCATACTGTCCCCTCTCTCGATCCATACCATCCCCTCTCTCTATCCATACTGTCCGCTCTCTCTATCCATACTGTCCACTCTCTCGATCCATACTGTCCCCTCTCTCGATCCATACTGTCCCCTCTCTCGATCCATACTGTCCCCTCTCTCTATCCATACTGTCCCCTCTCTCTATCCATACTGTCCCCTCTCTCTATCCATACTGTCCCCTCTCTCTATCCATACTGACCCCTCTCTCTATCCACACTGTCCACTCTCTCTATCCACACTGTCCGCTCTCGCTATCCACACTGTCCCCTCTCTCTATCCACACTGTCCCCTCTCTCTATCCATACTGTCCCCTCTCTCTATCCATACTGTCCCCTCTCTCTATCCATACTGTCCCCTCTCTATATCAACACTGTCCCCACTCTCTATCCATACTGTCCCCTCTCTCTATCCATACTGTCCCCTCTCTCTATCCATACTGTCCCCTCTCTCTATCCATACTGTCCCCTCTCTCTATCCATACTGTCCCCTCCATCTATCCATACTGTCCCCTCTCTCTATCCATACTGTCCCCTCTCTCTATCCATACTGTCCCCTCTCTCTATCCACACTGTCCCCTCTCTCTATCCACACGGTCCCCTCTCTCTATCCATACAGTCCCCTCTCTCTATCCACACTGTCCCCTCTCTCTAACCACAATGTCCTCTCTCTCAATCCATACTGTCCCCTCTCTCTATCCATACTGTCCCCTCTCTCTATCCATACTGTCCCCTCTCTCTATCCATACTGTCCCCCCTCTCTATCCATACTGTCCCCTCTCTCTATCCACACTGTCCCCACTCTCTATCCACACTGTCCCCTCTCTCTATCCACACTGTCCCATATCTCTAACCACAATGTCCTCTCTCTCTATCCATACTGTCCCCTCTCTCTATCCATACTGTCCCCTCTCTCTATCCACACTGTCCCCTCTCTCTATCCATACTGTCCCCTCTCTCTATCCATACTGTCCCCTCTCTCTATCCATACTGTCCCCTCTCTCTATCCATACTGTCCCCTCTCTCTATCCACACTGTCCCCTCCCTCTATCCATACGGTCCCCTCTCTCTATTCATACTGTCCCCTCTCTCTATCCATACTGTCCCCTCTCTCTATCCACACTGTCCCCTCTCTCTATCCATACTGTCCCCTCTCTCTATCCACACTGTCCCCTCTCTCTATCCATACTGACCGCTCTCTCAATCCACACTGTCCCCTCTCTCTATCCACACTGTCCGCTCTCGCTATCCACACTGTCCCCTCTCTCAATCCACACTGTCCCCTCTCTCTATCCACACTGTCCCCTCTCTCTATCCATACTGTCCCCTCTCTCTATCCATACTGTCCCCTCTCTCTATCGATACTGTCCCCTCTCTCTATCGATACTGTCCCCTCTCTCTATAAACACTGTCCCTCTCTCTATCCATACTTTCCCCTTTCTCAATCCACACTGTCCCCTCTCTCTATCCACACTGTCCCCTCTCTCTATCCACACTGTCCCCTCTCTCTATCCACACTGTCCCCTCTCTCTATCCACACTGTCCCCTCTCTCTATCTAAACTGTCCTCTCTCTCTATCCACACTGTCCCCTCTCTCTATCCATACTGTCCCCTCTCTCTATCCATACTGTCCCCTCTCTCTATCCATACTGTCTCCTCTCTCTATCCATACTGTCCCCTCTCTTTATCCATACTGTCCCCTCTCTCGATACATACAGTCCCCTCTCTCGATCCATAATGTCCCCTCTCTCGATCCATACTGTCCCCTCTCTCGATCCATACTGTCCCCTCTCTCGATCCATACCATCCCCTCTCTCTATCCATACTGTCCGCTCTCTCTATCCATACTGTCCACTCTCTCGATCCATACTGTCCCCTCTCTCGATCCATACTGTCCCCTCTCTCGATCCATACTGTCCCCTCTCTCTATCCATACTGCCCCTCTCTCTATCCATACTGTCCCCTCTCTCTATCCATACTGTCCCCCCTCTCTCGATCCATACTGTCCCCTCTCTCGATCCATACTGTCCCCTCTCTATCCACACTGTCCCCTCTCTCTATCCATACTGTCCCCTCTCTCTATCCATACTGTCCCCTCTCTCGATCCATACTGTCCCCTCTCTATCCACACTGTCCCCTCTCTCTATCCATACTGTCCCCTCTCTCTATCCATACAGTCCTCTCTCTCGATCCATACAGTCCCCTCTCTCGATCCATACTGTCCCCTCTCTCGATCCATACAGTCTCCTCTCTCGATCCATACAGTCCCCTCTCTATCCATACAGTCCCCTCTCTCTATCCATACAGTCCCCTCTCTCGATCCATACAGTCTCCTCCCTCGATCCATACAGTCCCCTCTCTCGATCCATACAGTCCCCTCTCTCTATCCATACTGTCCCCTCTCTCTATCCATACTGTCCCCTCTCTCTATCCACACTGTCCCCTCTCTCGATCCATACAGTCCCCTCTCTCGATCCATACTGTCCCCTCTCTCTATCCACACTGTCCACTCTCTCTATCCACACTGTCCCCTCTCTCTATCCACACTGTCCCCTCTCTCTATCCATACTGTCCCCTCTCTCTATCCATACTGTCCCCTCTCTCTATCCACAGTGTCCACTCTCTCTATCCACATGTCCCCTCTCTATCCACACTGTCCGCTCTCGCTATCCACACTGTCCCCTCTCTCTATCCACACTGTCCCCTCTCTCTATCCATACTGCCCCCTTTCTCTATCCATACTGTCCCCTCTCTCTATCCATACTGTCCCCTCTCTCTATCCATACTGTCCCCTCTCTCTATCAACACTGTCCCCTCTCTCTATCCATACTGTCCCCTTTCTCTGTCCATACTGTCCCCTCTCTCTATCCATACTGTCCCCTCTCTCTATCCATACTGTCCCCTCTCTCTATCCATACTGTCCCCTCTCTCTATCCACACTGTCCCCTCTCTCTATCCACACGGTCCCCTCTCTCTATCCATACAGTCCCCTCTCTCTATCCACACTGCCCCTCTCTCTAACCACAATGTCCTCTCTCTCTATCCATACTGTCCCCTCCCTCTATCCATACTGTCCCCTCTCTCTATCCATACTGACCCCTCTCTCTATCCACACTGTCCCCTCTCTCTATCCACACTGTCCGCTCTCGCTATCCACTATGTCCCCTCTCTCTATCCATACTGACCCCTCTCTCTATCCATACTGTCCCCTCTCTCTCTCCACACTGTCCCCTCTCTCTATCCATACTGACCGCTCTCTCTATCCACACTGTCCCCTCTCTCTATCCACACTGTCCCCTCTCTGTATCCATACTGTCCCCTCTCTCTATCCATACTGTCCCCTCTCTCTATCCATACTGTCCCCTCTCTCTATCCATACTGTCCCCTCTCTCTATAAACACTGTCCCCTCTCTCTGTCCATACTGTCCCCTCTCTCTACCACACTGTCCCCTCTCTCTAACCATACGTCCCCTCTCTCTCTATCCACACTGTCACCTCTCTCTATCCACACTCTTCCCTCTCTCTATCCACACTGTCCCCTCTCTCTATCCACACTGTCCCCTCTCTCTATCCACACTGTCCCCTCACTGTCTCATTAACCATTCCCTGGGCAGGTACAACCAAGCTCATGGTCGACAGGGCTGTAGGAACCCCAGCCCTCCTGTATGGCTCAGAGGCATCGACAATGTACAGTAGACACTTTTTCTCGCTGGAGATATATCACCAACGATGTCTCCGCAAAATCCGACAAATCACCTGGCAGTACAGGCACACCAACATCAGCGTCCTCGTCCAGGCTAACGTCCCCAGCATTGAAGCACTGACCACACTCGACTAGCTCCGCTACGCAGACCACATATTTTGCATGCCAACACGAGACTCCCAAAGCAAGTGCTCTATGCAGAGCTTCTTCACGGAAAATGAGCCAAAGGTGGGCAGCGGAAATGTTACAAGGACACCCTCAAAGCCTCCCTGATAAAGTGCGAGATCCCCACTGACATCTGGGAGTCCCAGGCCAAAGACCTCTCTAAGTGGAGGAAGTGCATCCGGGAGTCTCATCGCCAAGAGCATGCAGAAAACAAGTGCAGGTAGTGGAAAGAGCGTGCTGCACCCAACTACCCTGCCTTCAACAACTATCTGTTCCACCTGTGACAGAGTCTGTGGCTCTCGTTTTAGACTGTTCAGCCGCCAAATAACTCACTTCAGGTGTGGAAGCAAGTCTTCCTCGATTCCGAGGGACTACCTATGATGATGATGATGATGATAACAACACAGGTTAGATGCAGAGTAAAGCTCCCTCTACAATGTCTCACCAGACTTTCCCAGGTAGATACAGCCTTGGATATTGAAGGTTAAATCTCCCTCTAGCCTGTCCCAAACAGTCCTAGGGTAGGTACAGCATTGGTTAGATACAGAGTTAATCTCCCTCTACACTGTCCCATCAAACACTCGCAGAATAGGCACAGCATTGGTTAGTCAGAGAGTAAAGCTCCCCTAAGACTGATCCATCAAAATTCCCATCGCAGTTGCGGCATGGGTTAGATATAGAGTACAACTCCTGCGACATTGTCCCATCAAACACTCCCAGCACAGCTACAGTAAAGGTTACATACGCTGTAAAGCTCCCCCGACAATGTCCATCAAACACTTCCAGTACAGGTAAAGCACGGGTTACATACAGAGTAAATCTCCCTCTAAACCATCCCATCAAACACACCCAGAGGAGGAACAACGCGGGTTAAATACTGAGTAAAGTTCACCCTATACTCTCCTATCATGCACTCCGTGGAAAGATGCAGCACGGATTAGATAAGAGAGAAAAGCTTGCTTTCCACTATCGCATCAAGAACTGCCAGGGCAGGTACTGCACAGGTTAGACAGAAAGGTTTAGGCTGGATTTTCAAGAACTTGGGGCCTGGACAACAGAAGGCACAGCCACCAATTATAATCAGGGATGCTCTTGAAGATAGATATCTCATGGGTGGGCGGGGCGGGGGGAGGTGGCGGTGTGGTGCTGGTTGGGGCTGGAAGAGTTTACAGAGCTAGGGAGGGGCGAGGCCATGGAGAGTTTTGAAAATAAGTATTAGAATTTTGAAATCAAGGCGTTGCTGAACCAGAAGCCAATGTAGTTCAGCGAGCACAGGGCTGATGGGTGAGCTGGACTTGGTGAGAGTTAGGGCACGGGCAACCGAATTTTGGATCAGCTCGAGTTTATGCAGGTGAGAATGTGGCAGGAGTGTATTGTCATAGTCAAATCCAGAATTAACAAAGGCAGGGATGAGGGGTCAGCAGCGGATGAGGTGAGGCAAGGGCGATGTTACAGAGGTGGACATTTGCATTCTTAATTATGCTGTGGATATGTGGTCAAAAACATACTTCAGGATTAAATATGGCACCAAGGTTGCCAACAGTCCGGTTCAGGCACAGACACAAGTTGGGGAGAGGGATTGAGATAATTGAGAGATTTATTAAGATAATCAGAAACAAACATAAGCTGCCAGAATGAACATGGTTCAGTGCCCAAAGCAATCCCAGTAAATCCTGTTCTATTTACAAATGCAGCCTTTCTCCTCAGACCATTTAAAAACGAGATGAGGAGGAATTTCTTCTTGCAAATCTGTGGAATTCTCTTCCAGAGAGCTGTGGAGGCTGGATCATTGAATATATTTAAGGCGGAGATAGACAGGTTTAACAGAGGTGCTCACAATCAAGAAGGCTTTAGATTGAGTCAGGAAACAGAGTGGTTCTGTTCACACAATCAGAGAATGGTTACAGCACGGAAGGCCATTCGGCCCGTCGAGCCCTTGCCGGCTCCCATCTAGTCCCACTGCCCCGCCTTTCCCCCCCCGGCCCTGCAAATGTTTTCTTTCAGATACTTATCCAATTCCCTTTTGAAAGCTGCAATGAAGTCTGCCTCCACCATCCTTTCAGGCCGTGCATTCCAGATCCTGACGATTCGTAGCATGAAATAGATTGTTCTTACATCGCCTTTGGTTCTTCTGCTCATCCACCTTAAATCCGTCTCCTCTGGTTCTTGACCCTTCCGCCAATGGGAATAGTATCTCTCGATGTACTCTGTCTGGACCCGTCATGATTTTGAACACCTCCATCAAATCTCCTCTCAACGTTTTCTGCTCCAAGGACAACAACCCCAGCTTCTCCAGTCAAGTCACGTACCTGAAGTCCCTCATCTCGTGAATCATTCTTGTCAATCTCTTCTGCATCCTCTCTAAGTGTATCCCATCCCAATGGGCGGTGCCCAGAATTGGACACAATGCTCGACTTGAGGCCGAACCAGTGTTTTACAAAGCTTCATCATAACCACCTTGCTTTTGTACTCTGTGATGCCCAGGATCCTGCAAGCTTTTTTAAATGCTTTCCCACCCTGTCCTGCCACCTTCAGCGATTTGTCCGCAGGTTTCACTGTTCATGCATCCCCTTTAGGATTGTACCCTTTAGTTTATATTGTCTCTCCTCATTCATTTAATCATGCTTTTCTAATTTTATTTCTGAACTCAGATTCACGGCCTCATTTTATTTATTCCTCCGAGCCCCTCAACTTAATCTGGCAGTGGGATGTTGGCGAGTGGTGATTGATTGCCCTGGGAACCAACAGGAAGAGAGGTCAGAGACCGGAGGGCCCAGGGAGCAGCGTGTTCTGCAACCAATCACGGTTCTTGAGGGGTGGATCCTGAGTAGGCCTATCGGGTGAGTATGTGTCAACCCCTATTAAACTATTTATCTTTTAAAAGTTAAATCGAGATTTATTTTGTCAACAAAACAGTTTAACATCTGTCAGTATTTTATTTCCATTTATGAGTTCCTATTAGGAGTTTCAGACACTTCAGTGCCAAGTGGACCAGGTATTTAAAGGTAATTCTTTTCCCCTTTTCCATGTCGCTGTTAGTTAAAGGGACAAGATTGATTTCCTCTCATTATGCATTTGTAGTAGTTAACGTAACATCCTTCCTGTTGGTAGTGAGTCACATTCTGTACTGGGCGTGATGGCTGGTGGCATCAGCCTTTAAAATACGTATTCTCCTGTTCAAATCTCTCCAGGGTCTCACCCTTCGCTATCTCTGTAATCTCCTCCAGCCCATCAACCCACTTAATGGTTTGTTTTCTTTGGAACAGAGGAGGCTGAGGGCAGACGTTAATGAGGTGTATAAATTTATGGGGAACCTAGATAGAGTGGATAGGCAGGACCTATTTCCCTTCACAGAGCGGTCAGCAACCAGCTGAACCTTTTAGCTAGTACGTAGCAAGCTCAGCAAGAGAGGGGGAAGTTCTGGACTTAGTATTAGGGACTGAAGCTGGGCAGGTGGAAGGGGAAGCAGTGGGTGAGCATTGGTGCTAGTGATCGTAATTCAGTTGGATTTAAGGTAGTTATGGAAAAGGACAAAGATAGATCAGGAATAAAAGATCTCAATTGGGGAAAAGCCAATTTTATTAAGCTGAGATGTGGTTTAGCCAAAGTGGATTGGAACAGCTACTTGAAATCGTGAGAGATTGGGAAATGTTGGTGTTCAGAGGGATCTTGGTGTCCTTGTACACGAATCACTGAAAGTTAATACGCAGGTACTGCAAGCAATTAAGAAACCAAATGGTATGTTGTTTATTACAAGAGGATTTGAGGATAATAGTAAACATAAGAACATAAGAAATAGGAACTGGACTAGGCCAGATGGCTCACAGAGCCTGCTCCGCAATTCAATAAGATCATGGCTGATCTGATCATAGACTCAGCTCCACTTACCCGCCCGCTCCCCATAACCCCTTCTCCCCTTATCATTGAAGAACCTATTTATGTCCTAAATTTATTTAATGTCCCAGCTTCCACAGCTCTCTGAGGCAGCAAGTTCCGCCGATTTACAACCCTCTGAGAGAATAAATTCCTCCTCATCTGTTTTAAATGGGCGGCCCCTTCTTCTAAGGTCATGCCCTCTAGTTCGAGTGTCCCCCATCAGCTCTGCATGCACCTTGTCAAGCCTCCTCATAATCTTAAACGTTTCGATAGATCACCTCTCATTCTTCTGAATTCCAATGAGTAGAGGCCCAAACTACTTAACCTTTCCTCATAAATCAACCTGCTCATCCCTAATATCAACCTAGTGAAACTTCTCTGAACTGCCTCCAAAGCAATTATATCCTTTCGTAAATATGGAAACCAAAACTGCACGCAGTTTTCCAGGTGTGGCCTCACTAAAACCTTTTATAACTGTAGCAAAACTTCCCCACTTTTATACTCCATCCCCTTTGCAATAAAGGTCAAGATACCATTGACCTTCCTGATCACTTGCTGTAACTGCATACTATCCTTTTGTGTTTCATGCACAAGTAACCCCAGGTCCTGCTGTACTGCGGCACGTTGCAATCTTTCTCCATTTAAATAATAACTTGCTCTTGGACGTTTTACTGCAATTATATAGGACCCTGGTGAGACTACACTTGGAGTATTGTATACAGTTTTGACTACTTACCTAAGGACGGATGTACTTGCCATTGAGGATGGCAACGAAGGTTCACCTGACTGATTCCTGGGATGGGGGGATTGTCCTGTGAGCAGAGATTGTGTAGACTAGGCCTATACTCTCTACAGTTTAGAAGAATGAGAGGTGATCTCATTTTAAAACAAACAAAATTCTTATTGGGCTTGACAGGGTACATCAGGGGTGTCAAACATATGGCCTGTGGGCCCCCTCATGCCCTAACTGGCCCGCCATGTGTTTTAATTTATACGATCCCTGTCCAGGCGCTGCCCCGATCTTTTGCTTGCTGACTGGAACACAACCTGAATTTGTCGGCCGTCGTGGAATAGGAGAAGGGCGGCGGAGGCACGGGGAAGGTCAGTCGATGTCCAAGGGGAGCAATTCTGGGACAACGAGCGCACTCACACGGACTGTGAATAGGAGATAAGCTTTGAGTGAGGCAGTGAGTAGATAAATACCAAGAAAGAGGGGGAGGAGTGTCGCAGGAACTCCAGGTGATTTAACAGATGATGGGAGTTAGTGCAGGGTAGGTAGTGAGGGGGTTGCGTTCCTGCACTTCTCCCCCCTCCTCGGCCCCAGCGAGGCACTGCCTTTAAAATTCTCAGCCTCGTGTTCAAATCCCTCGATGGCCCCGCCCCTCCCTATCTCTAAACTCCTCCAGCCCCGACACCCCTCCCTATCTCTGTAACCTACTCCAGCCCTACACCCCTCCCTATCTCTCTAACCTCCACGGGCCCCTACACCTCTCCCTATCTCTGTAACCTAGTTAGGGTTAACTTCGGATTCTGTTAGCCTCAAACTAAATGCAGGTTTTATTAATACAAGCCGGCAGGGGAGCTATCCTTGAAAGAATGCTCGAAGATACTGCCAGAGACAACTTACATTATACAGTTTCAAATTATTGCATTATGTAATTACGCAAGTTACAATTAATACATGCTGATTGATTAATACATGAATGATTGGTACAGCGATTCCTCCAATCTGACTTGTATATGCCTTAATTGGGAAATCCAAACACATGTTGTTGTGATTCTTTTTATTTAACTCTTATCTTGCTATACAATTCAAATTCTATGTTATCTGTGTCCGTGCCCAGCTCCCTTTGGTCTATGAATTGGAACATCTGCTCCTCTGTGGTAGGCATCCCACACATGCTTCCCACAGTCAGAAAAACAGGCTGTGGGTTCCATTTTAAAAACCTGTTAACTCCATTTTAAAACATCGCAAATATTATTATTAATTGTAATTACAATTTGTAATCTGCCCTTTCAGCCCCTCCTGTTGGTCCCTGATTATTTCTAAATAATCAGCTGAGCACATATATGTTCTGAGCCATCTGCTGGAAATGGTGATATCAAGTTCATATCCCTGGGATCGCTCGTAGTTCCATCTTTTGCGGAGTCTTTACATACTACCCCTGACCATTTCCCTGGGATATTGGCACGCCACTTATATTTCTTTTTGTACAGACAGTGCATAAGCTCGGGGTCTTGGTTGTTTCCCTAATGCATTACAAAATCATTCGCCTCCCTATCATGCCTACATTACATAATTAACAAGGCTGTTTGCTGTTCGGCTAGAACCACGTGGTTGTATATCTCTCTGATCTGACACATCAGATATAGTTGGATCAAGATACATATCCCTTCCACTACCATTATTACCTCAATTGAATGCCACATCAATTTGAGGACTGCGTCGGCTTCAGGTGACCAGCCCTTAAAAATATCGCACCATGAACAACAATTTTCCTTTCCCTGCCTTATTCTGTCTTGATTCGTCTATCTCCCGCCTCGGTTTCGTTGATCAGGCGATCAGATTGGGACACTCACGACTCAGATCAGGTATTCATGCCGTCGTTTTGTTTGATTAACCTTCTTTGGATCTAGCAAAGGCTTTCTGAATTCTTGGTTACGGGTCTTGGCCAACCTCTTCTTTCTGCGTCACTTGTATCTGCCTGCACAGTCTCCCAGGAGCATCAACACCACTATCAGCTGCACTAGGACAAACACATGGGATATAATTCTAATCCCTATCTTGCAACTTTGCTCGGGTAAGCCTCGCCTATCTTTGCACTTGTTACATAACATCACCAACCAACTCAAGGCTATAACTATCTGTACTGCCACTAGGTTATGCGAAAGGATCGTTATCCAAGGATGTATAATCTCAAGTACCAAGGCGGGTTTTTCAGGTTATCCTTTATTTCACTGTCCAGTTCTTATGCTTTCTCCTTCAGCTCTTAATATCTTTTAATGTTATTTCGTGAGTTAGTTAAATCTTCAAGTAACAGGGGAATTGATTGTGCTTGCTCTTACATGTAAACATCAATATCTTGCTTAATCTCATCGCTTATATTTCATGTCACTGTCTTCCTGGCATGTCATGCGTGCTCTTCCCACTGCCACCGATAGTCTTGGAGTCACGTAAGTTCCCAGGCTAGTTACCGCACAATATTCTCCTCGCCCTTGATAGTTGTAATGTGTGGATTCGGTTCGGGCAGGGTTTATTCCAATGACACATCCTTCCGTAGTATTGTCATACCCGCAGCTATCCTTGCCCCCGTCTCTCACTGGGTGAGGACGGAAAGTTAGGCTTCCTTCTCTCCGGCACATGGATAACGATATTTCCCTTATATTTCCATTCATTTTGATCTCGTACTGGTCCATTGCAGATGTACTCTTTGTTTCTCCTCACATCCTCCTGTAACCACATACACCCTTGTCATTCCTTTCAAAAAGAGCCACATTACACAAAAGTCAAAAGGGACAAAGTTATTAAAAAGACAAGCCTGAAGGCTCTGTGCCTCAATGCGAGGAGTATTCGTAATAAGCTGGAAAAATTAACTGCACAGGCAGCAATTAATGAATATGATATAATTGGCACCACGTTGACATGGCTGTCCTAAGGCTGTGTCCCCTGGTTCTGGACTTCCCCAACATCGGGAACAAGCTACCCGCATCTAACCTGTCCCGTCCCGCCAGAATCTTTATGTTTCTATGAAATTCCCTCTCATCCTTCTAAGCTCCAATGTATAAAAATCCAGTTGATCCAGTCTCTCCTCACATGACAGTCCAGCCATCCCGGGAATCAGTCTGGTGAACCTTCGCTGCACTCCCTCAATAGCAAGAACATCCTTCCTCACATTAGGAGATCAAAACAGAATACAATATTCCAGGTGAGGCCTCACCAAGGCCCTGTACAACTGCAGTAAGAATCTGTTGAATCTGCATTTTACTGTAACTCTATGACATTCTGAACCGATAAAGAAATGGAATCGTGAATTGTATCTCTGTCTCTCAGTCTCTGCCTCACTCTCTACCTCTGTCTCTTTAGAGATCTGTGCATGTGCTTGCGTGTTTGAGTCTTTGTCTCCCTCACACTGCCTCTCTCTGACTCACTCTGTCTCTCCCTGTTTCTCTGTTTGTCTCGGTCTCTCAATCTGCCCGTGTCTTTCTCACAGTTTCCAGTTCTGTTCCAAAGGGATTCTCTCAGTCTCTCTGTCTGACTGTCTCTCTCTTTCCCATCATCATTGTCTGTCTATGTCTCTGCCTGTCTGTCTCTCTTTGCCTGTCTCTGTTCGACCCTGTCTCTAACCTGTTGAGTATTTCCATAATTTTCTGTTTTTATCACTGTGTCTCTCTCTCTCCATCTTCTCTCTCACTATCTCTCTCTCTCTTTGTCGCTCTCTTTGTCCATGTCTTTGTCTTTGTCTCTGGCTTTCCATTACTATTTGCCTCCCTCCCTTTATGGAGCACACACACACACATCTCTGTGTATGTGTGCGTTTGAGTCTTTGTCTCACTCAGTCTGCCTATCCCTCTCAATCTCACACTTGCTCTCTCTCTCTATTTCTCTAGCTCGCTGTCTGTTTCTCCCTGTTTCTCTTTTTGTGTCTGTCTCTCAATGTGTCTGTCTCTTTCTCATGGTGTCCAGTTCTTTTCACAGAGCGATTCCTGCTGTCTCAAAATCTACACCCGTCAGCACCTCGTTAGTATAGTCGTGAGTATCCCCACCTGTCATGCGGGAGGAAGCATTTTCGAAATGTAGAATTGTACTTCAGTGATTCGGTATAGATTCATATTAAAAGTTCCAGAGCAACATAGAAGAGTAAAAATACAGCAAGAGGAGATTGGCTCTTCCAAATTTTTCGGAAACGGAGACTTTTTCAGGACTCTGTGGCGTTCTGATGCAGAGAGATAGATGATTGAGTTTTATCTGAGTAACATTTAGAGAGGTAAAAACCCAGTAGTCATGCCTGGTTGGTGAAGACAATGGACTAAGAAACGCATTGGGGTTTTCCTGCTCAGGTTCGATCCTGCCGACTACTGATTTCAGCATTTTTCATTCCATTTCACAATTTAACCAGATCCCTGCAAAACGGATCCTGAGTTAGGTAGAATAATGTCCCACACCATTCAACGCTGACATTTTTTCTAATTTTCATTAATCTGCAATATTCATGATACATAATGAGAGAAAAATGCAAAAATCAGCCAAATTAGCGACAGTGATTAAACCTGTCTATCCCTCTATATGTCTAAGGCACTCTGTGTATGTCCGTTGGTGCGTGTATATTTTTGGTTGTGTGTGTGTGTGTGTCTCTATGTGTGCCTATCTGTATGTATGTCACTGTGTATGTGCAACTGTCTGTGGATATCATCACCATGAATTTGGTATGTACTGGAACTTGTTAAAAAGGCTTGGGGAAAATAATACAGTTGTGACATTTGATATCGGCTTTGGTTCAGCGGCAGCATTTTCGACTTCAAGTCCCACTCCTGAGACTTGAGCATATAATCTTGGCTGACACTCAAGTGCAGTACTTGCAGAATTTTGCATTATCGAAGCTGTTGACTTTCGGATGAAATGTTAAATTGAAGCTCTGTCTGCTCTCGCGGGTGAATGTTAAAGTAGTCGTGGCAAACATCAGTCAAAGTTGCGACAGTGATTCAGCCTGCCTATCCCTCGAGATGTCTAAGGCATTTGTGCATGTCCGTTGGTTAAAAAAGACTTGGGGAAAATAATACGGTTGTGAACTTTCGTATCAGCTTTGGTTCAGTGGCAGCATTCTCGACTGAATCGGGAGTTTGTGTTTTCAAGTCGCACTCCTGAGACTTGAGCATATCATCTTGGCTAACACTCAAGTGCAGCACTTGGGAATTTTGCAATGTTGAAGCTGTTGACTTTCGGATGAAATTTTAAATTGAAGCTCCGTCTGCACCCTCGGGTGGATATGTAAGTTCCCAGTGCATTACTCGAAAAAGACTAGGAGAGTTGCCCCCGTGTCAATATTACTAAAAATTTTCGTAAATGCTAACTGAAAGCCGATGTGTATGTATTTGTATGTGGGGTTGGGGTTGAAGCCCAGATTCTCACAGAAACAAAATCCAGGTGCTCACAGGACCAGGGTAGCCGAGTGGTTCAGGCGTTGGCTTTAAAATTCAATGGGCATTTCCCGCATGGGTTCGTAACCCATACCTGGTATCTCTTTAATTTAACACTGATTTTCCTCCCATTCTGATCAGTGAGTCCGGATTTTCATCGGTTGAATCAGCAATTTTCGGTAACAATGTGACACTCTGAACCGATAATGAAATGAAATTGTGAAATTTGTCTGTGTCGCTCGGTCTCTGCCTCGCTCTCTCTGTTCAGAGAGTTTTGTATGTTTGAGTCTTTGTCTCTCTCAGTCTGACTCACTCTGTCTGTCCCTGTTTCTACGTCTCTCAATCTGTCTCTTTCTCACGGTGCCACGTCTGTTCCAATGGAATTCTCTCAGACTCTTTGTTTGACTGGCTCTCTCTTTCCCATCATTTCGATCTGTCCATGTCTTTGCCTGTCTCTGTTAGTCCCTGCCTGTAAGCTGAGAAGTATTTCCATCATTTTCTGTTTTAGTCTCTATCGCGCTCTCTCTATCTGTATCTCTCCTTGTCACTGTCTTTATCATTGTCTTTCTCTCACTCTTTCCCTCTCTCTCTTAATAGATCACACACACACATCTCTGTATATGTATATATTTGAGTCTTTTTCTCAGTCAGTCTGCCTCTCCTTCTCAGTCTCACATTGTCTGTCTCTCGTTGTCTCTATCGCGCTCTCAATCTCTCCCTGTTTGTCGGTTTGTCTCTGTCTCTCAATGTGTCTGTCGACTTCTCATGGTGTCCAGTTCTGTTCACAGTGGCCTCATTCCTGCTCTGACAGAATGGGTATCCGTCAGTTTCTCGTTAATATAGTGATGAGTATCCCTGCATGTCACGTTGGAGACCGGGGTTCAATTCCCTGACGTGGAGGCAATTGTTTCAAAATGCAGAATTTTACTTCTGTTTCTTGGTCGAGATTCATATTACAAAGTTCCAGAACAATATCGAACTGTAAAAATACAGGTAGAGGAGATTGCCTCGTCCAGATTTTGAGCAAACGGAGACTTTTTCAGGAGTCTTTGGCCGTCTGCTGCACAGAGATGGATGACTGAGTTTTTTCTGAGTAACGATTAAAAAGGCAGCGACACAGTAGTCGTGGCCGAGTGGTTACGGCTGTGAACTAAAAATCCAGTGTGATATCTGGCGCAGGTTCGAATCCTGCCGACGACGATTCTAAGCATTTTTCATTCCATTTCACAATTTAACCAGTTCTTTGCCAAACTGATCCTGAGATTGATGGAATAACGTCGCACACGTTTCAACACTGAAATTTTTTTCTCATTTCTATTAATCTGCAATATTCACGATACATCTGTTTCAAAAATCGCAAACGTCAGTCAAAGTTGCGACAGTGATTCAGCCTTTCTATCCCTCGAGATGTCTGAGGCATCTGTGCATGACCAATTTACTAAATATATTCAAAAGGGAGTTAGATGAAGTCCTTACTACTCGGGGGATCAAGGGTTATGGCGAGAAAGCAGGAAGGCGGTACTGAAGTTTCATGTTCAGCCATGAACTCATTGAATGGCGGTGCAGGCTAGAAGGGCTGAATGGCCTGCTCCTGCACCTATTTTCTATGTTTCTATGTTTCTATGACCGTTGGTGCGTGCAAATTTTTGTTTATGTGTGGATGTGTCTCTGTGTCTGTCTATCTCTATATATGTAGCTGTGTATGTGCAACGGTCTGTGCAAATCATCACCAAGAATTTGGTATGTCCTGGAACTTATAAAAAAGATTTGGGGAAAATAATACGGTTGTGAACTTTTGTATCGGCTTTGGTTCAGTGGCAGCATTCTCGACTGAATCGGGAGTTTGTGTGTTCAAGTCGCACTCCTGAAACTTGAGCATATCATCTTGGCTAACACTCGAGTGCAGCACTTGGGGAATTTTGCAATGTTGAAGCTGTTGACTTTCGGATGAATGTTAAATTGAAGCTCCGTCTGCACCCTCGGGTGGATATGAAAGTTCCCAGTGCATTAAGCGAAAAAGTATAGGAGAGTTGGCCCCGTGTCAATATTACTAAAAATGTTCGTATATGCTCACTGAAAGCCGATGTGCATGTGTTTGTATGTGGGCTTGGGGTTGAAGCCCAGATTCTCACAGAGACAAAATCCAGGTGCTCACAGGACCAGGAAAGCTGAGTGGTTGAGGCGTTGTTTTTAAATTTCAATGAGTTTTTCCCGCGTGCGTTCGTACCGCACTCCTGGTGTCTCTTTAATTTAACACGGATTTCCTCCCATTCTGATCAGTGAGACCGGATTTTCATCGGTTGAACCAGCATTTTTCTGCAACAATGTGACATTCTGAACCGATAATGAAAGGAAATTATGAAATGTATCTGTGTCGCTCAGAATCTGCCTCTCTCTTCAGAGAGTTGTGTATGTGTTTGTATGTTTGAGTCTTTATCTCTCTCTGTCTGTCCCTTTTCTCTGTCTCTCAATCTGTCTCTTTCTCACGGTGCCACGTCTGTTCCAATGGGATTCTCTCAGACTCTTTTTCTGACTGGCTCTCTCTTTCCAATCATTTCGGTATGTCCATGTCTTTGCCTGTCTCTGTTAGTCCCTGCCTGTAAGCAGAGAAGTATTTCCATCATTTTCTGTTTTAGTCTCTATCGCTCTCTCTCTATCTGTCTCTCTCCTTGTCACTGTCTTTATCATTGTCTTTCTCTCACTCTTTCCCTCTCTCTCTTAATAGATTACACACACACATCTCGGTATATGTATATGTTTGAGTCTTTTTCTCACTCAGTCTCCCTCTCCTTCTCAGTCTCACACTTTCTGTCTCTCGTTGTCTCTATCTCGCTGTCTGTCTCTCCCTGTTTGTCGGTATGTCTCTGTCTCTCAATGTGTCTGTCGACTTCTCATGGTGTCCAGTTCTGTTCACAGTGGCTCGATTCCTTCTCTGACAGAATTAGTACCCGTCAGTTCCTCGTTCGTACTGTTATGAATATCCCCCCTGTCACGCGGGAGACCGGAGTTCAATTTCCCAACGTGCAGGCAATTGTTTCAAAATATAGAATTTTACTTCTGTTTCTTGGTCGAGAGACATATTACAAAGTTCCAGAGCAATATCGAACTGTAAAAATACAGGTAGAGGAGATTGCCTCGTACAGATTTTTAGCAAACGGAGAATTTTTCAGGAGTCTTTGGCCGTCTGCTGCTCAGAGATGGATGACTGAGTTTTTTCTGAGTAAATATTAAAATGGCAGCGACACAGTAGTCGTGGCCGAGTGGTTAAGGCGATGGACTAGAAATCCATTGGGTTATCCCGCGAAGGTTCGAATCCTGCCAACTACGATTCTCAGCATTTTTCATTCCATTTCACAATTTAACCAGTTCTCTGCCAAACTGATCCTGAGACAGATGGAATAACGTCCCACACCTTTCAACACTGACATTTTCTTCTAATTTTTATATTCACTATTCATTATTCACGATACATCCGTTTCAAACATCGCAAACATCAGTCAAAGTTGCGACAGTGATTCTGCCTGTCGATCCCTCGAGATGTCTAAGGCATCTGTGCATGCCCGTTGGTGCGTCAAATTTTTGGTTATGTGTGTGTGTGTCTCTGTGTCTGTCTATCTCTATATATGTCGCTGTGTACGTGTAACGGTCTGTGCAAATCATCACCAAGAATTTGGTATGTCCTGGAACTTATAAAAAAGACTTGGGGAAAATAATACGGCTGTGAACATTTGTATCGGCTTTGGTTGAGTGGCAGCATTCGCGACTGAATCGGGAGTTTGTGTGTTCAAGTCGCATTCCTGAGACTTGAGCATTATCATCTTGGCTAACACTCAAGTGCAGCACTTGCGGAATTTTACAATGTAGTAGCTGTTGACTTTCGGATGAAATGTTAAATTGAAGCTCCGTCTGCACCCTCGGGTGGATATGAAAGTTCCCAGTGCATTACTCGAAAAAGAATAGGAGAGTTGCCCCCGTGTCTATATTACTAAAAATGTTCGTAAATGCTCACTGAAAGCCGGTGTGTATGTGTTTGTATGTGGGTTTGGGGTTGAAGCCATGATTCTCATGGACACAAAATCCAGGTGCTCACAGGACCAGGACAGCCGAGGTTTCGGCGTTGGTTTTAAAATTCAATGGGTTTTTCCCTCGTGGGTTCGTACCCGACTCCTGGTATTTCTTTAATTCAACACGGATTTCCTCCCATTCTGATCAGTGAGACCGAATTTTCATCGGTTGAATCAGCAATTTTCTGTAACAATGTGACACTCTGAACCGATAATGAAATGAAATTGTGAAATGTATCTGTGTCGCTCAGTCTCTGCCTCTCTCTCTCTTCAGAGAGTTGTGTATGTGTTTGTATGTTTGAGTCTTTATCTCTCTCTGTCTGACTCACTCTGTCTGTCCCTGTTTCTCTGTCTCTCAATCTGTCTCTTTCTCACGGTGCCACGTCTATTCCAATGGGATTATCTCAGACTCTTTTTTCTGACTGGCTCTCTCTTTCCTATCATTTCGGTCTGTCCATGTCTTTGCCTGTCTCTGTTAGTCCCTGCCTGTAAGCTGAGAAGTATTTCGATCATTTTCTGTTTTAGTCTCTATCGCTCTTTCTCTATCTGTATCTCTTCTTGTCACTGCCTTTATCATTGCCTTACAATTACTCTTTCCCTCTCTCTCTTAATAGATCACACACACACACATCTCTGTATATGTATATGTTTGAGTCCTTTTCTCATCAGTCTGCCTCTCCTTCTCAGTCTCACACTTTCTGTCTCTCGTTGTTTCTATCTCGCTGTCTGTCTCTCCCTGTTTGTCGGTTTGTCTCTGTCTCTCAATGTGTCTGTCGACTTCTCATGGTGTCCAGTTCTGTTCACAGTGGCTCGATTCCTGCTCTGACAGAATTGGTATTCGTCAGTCCCTCGTTAGTATAGTGGTAAGTTTCCCCGTCTGTCACGCGGGGGATCGGTGTTCAAATCCCCGACGTGGAGGCAGTTATTTCAAAATGCAGATTTTTCCTTCTGTGCCTTGGCAGAGATTCATATTAAAAAGTTCCAGAGCAATATCGAACTGTAAAAATACAGGTGGAGGAGATTGCCTCGTCCAGATTTTTAGCAAACGGAGAATTTTTCACGAGTCTTTGGCCGTCTGCTGCACAGAGATGGATGTCTGAGATTTTTCAGAGTAACGATTCAAAAAGCTGCGACACAGTAGTCGTGGCCGAGTGGTTAAGGCGATGGACTAGAAATCCATTGGGTTGTCCCTCGCAGGTTCGATCCTGCCGACTACGATTCTCAGCATTTTTCATTCCATTTCACAATTTAACCAGTTCTCTGCCAAACTGATCCTGAGATAGATTAAATAACGTCCCACACCTTTCAACACTGACATTTTGTTCTCATTTTTATTTTCACTATTCAATATTCACGATACATCCGTTTCAAAAATCGCAAACATCAGTCAAACTTGCGACAGTGATTCAGCCTGTCGATCCCTCGAGATGTCGAAGGCATCTGTGCATGTCCGTTGGTTAAAAAAGACTTGGGGAAAATAATACGGTTGTGAACTTTTGTATCGGCTTTGGTTCAGTGGCAGCATTCTCGACTGAATCGGGAGTTTGTGTGTTCAAGTCGCACTCCTGTGACTTGAGCATATCATCTTGGCTAACACTCAAGTGCAGCACTTGGGAATTTTGCAATGTTGAAGCTGTTCACTTTCGGATGAAATGTTAAATTGAAGCTCCGTCTGCACCCTCGGGTGGATATGTAAGTTCCCAGTGCATTACTCGAAAAAGAATAGGAGAGTTGCCCTCGTGTCAATATTACTAAAAATGTTCGTAAATGCTCACTGAAAGCCGATGTGTATGTGTTTGTATGTGGGGTTGGGGTTGAAGCCCAGATTCTCACAGAGACAAAATCCAGGTGCTCACAAGACCAGGATAGCCGAGTGGTTGAGGCGTTGGCTTTAAAATTCAATGGGTTTTTCCCGCATGGGTTCGTAGCCCACACCTGGTATCTCTTTAATTTAACACGGATTTCCTCCCATCCTGATCAGTGAGTCTGGATTTTCATCGGTTGAATCAGCAATTTTCTGTAACAATGTGACACTCTGAACCGATAATGAAATAAAATTGTGAAATGTATCTGTGTCGCTCGGTCTCTGCCTCGCTCTCTCTCTCTCTCTTCAGAGAGTTGTGTATGTGTTTGTATGTTTGAGTCTTGATCTCTTTCAATCTGACTCACTCTGTCTGTCCCTGTTTCTCTTTTTGTCTCTGTCTCTCAATCTGTCTCTTTCTCACGGTGCCACATCTGTTCCAATG
This sequence comes from Pristiophorus japonicus, assembly GCF_044704955.1. Lineage (NCBI taxonomy): Eukaryota > Metazoa > Chordata > Chondrichthyes > Pristiophoridae > Pristiophorus > Pristiophorus japonicus. The sequence goes on from NC_091999.1 coordinate 54,235,908, forward strand.
GGATGCTCTCAGACTCTTTGTCTGACTGGCTCTCTCTTTCCCATCATTTCCGTCTGTCCATGTCTTTGCTGTCTCTGTTAGTCCCTGCCTGTAAACTGAGAAGTATTTCCATCATTTTCTGTTTTAGTATCTATCGCGCTCTCTCTATGTGTATCTCTCCTTGTCACTGTCTTTATCATTGTCTTTCACTCAATCTTTCCCTCTCTCTCTTAATAGATCACACACACACATCTCAGTATATGTATATGTTTGTGTCTTTTTCTCACTCAATCTGCCTCTCCTTCTCAGTCTCACACTTTCTGTCTCTCGTTGTCTCTATCGCGCTGTCTGTCTCTCCCTGTTTGTCGGTATGTCTCTGTCTCTCAATGTGTCTGTCGACTTCTCATGGTGTCCAGTTCTGTTCACAGTGGCTTCATTCCTGCTCTGACAGAATGGATATCCATCAGTTCCTCGTTAATATAGTGATGAGACTCCCCGCCTGTCACGTTGGAGACCGGGGTTGAATTCCCCGACGTGGAAGCAATTGTTTCAAAATGTAGAATTTTACTTCTGTTTCTTGGTAAAGATTCATATTACAAAGTTCCAGAGCAATGTCGAACTGTAAAAATACAGGTAGAGGAGATGGCCTCGTCCAGATTTTTAGCAAACGGAGACTTTTTCAGGAGTCTTTGGCCGTCTGCTGCACAGAGATGGATGACTGAGTTTTTTCTGAGTAACGGTTAAAAAGGCAGCGACACAGTAGTCGTGGCCGAGTGGTTACGACTATGAACTAGAAATCCATTGGGTTATCTGGCGCAGATTCGAATCCTGCTGACGACAATTCTAACCATTTTTCATTCCATTTCAAAATTTAACCAGTTCTTTGCCAAACTGATCCTGAGATAGATCGAATAACGTCCCACACCTTTCAACACTGACATTTTTTTCTCATTTCTATTAATCTGCAATATTCACGATACATCTGTTTCAAAAATCGCAAACGTCAGTCAAAGTTGCTACAGTGATTCAGCCTTTCTATCCCTCGAGATGCTGAGGCATCTGTGCATGCCCGCTGGTGCGTGCAAATTTTTGGTAATGTGTGGATGTGTCTCTGTGTCTGTCTATCTCTATATATGTCTCTGTGTTTGTGCAACGGTCTGTGCAAATCATCACCATGAATTTGGTTTGTCCTGGAACTTATAAAAAAGACTTGGGGAAATTAAGACGGTTGTGAACTTTTGTTTCGGCTTTGGTTCAGTGGCAGCATTCTCGACTGAATCGGGAGTTTGTGTGTTCAAGTCGCACTCCTGAGACTTGAGCATATCATCTTGGCTGACACTCAAGTGCAGCACTTGGGGAATTTTGCAAAGTTGAAGCTGTTCACTTTCGGATGAAATGTTAAATTGAAGCTCCGTCTGCACCCTCGGGTGGATATGAAAGTTCCCAGTGCATTAAGCGAAAAAGTATAGGAGAGTTGGCCCCGTGTCAATATTACTAAAAATGTTCGTATATGCTCACTGAAAGCCGATGTGCATGTGTTTGTATGTGGGGTTGGGGTTGAAGCCCAGATTTTCACAGAGACAAAATCCAGGTGCTCACAGGACCAGGAGAGCTGAGTGGTTGAGGCGTTGGTTTTAAAACTCAATGAGTTTTTCCCGCGTGGGTTCGTATCCCACTCCTGGTATCTCTTTCATTTAACACGGATTTCCTCCCATTCTGATCAGTGAGACCGGATTTTCATCGGTTGAACCAGCAATTTTCTGCAACAATGTGACATTCTGAACCGATAATGAAATGAAATTGTGAAATGTAACTGTGTCGCTCGGTCTCTGACTCTCTCTCTCTTCAGAGAGTTGTGTATGTGTTTTTATGTTTGAGTCTTTATCTCTCTCTGTCTGTCCCTGTTTCTCTGTCTCTCAATCTGTCTCTTTCTCACGGTGCCACGTCTGTTCCAATGGGATTCTCACAGACTCTTTGTCTGACTCGCTCTCTCTTTCCCATCATTTCGGTCTGTCCATGTCTTTGCCTGTCACTGTTAGTCCCTGCCTGTAAGCTGAGAATTATTTCCATAATTTTCTGTTTTAGTCTCTATCGCTCTCTCTCTATCTGTCTCTCTCCTTGTCACTGCCTTTATCATTGCCTTTCTCTCACTCTTTCCCTCTCTCTCTTAATAGATCACACACACACATCTCTGTATATGTATATGTTTGAGTCCTTTTCTCATCAGTCTGCCTCTCCTTCGCAGTCTCACACTTTCTGTCTCTCGTTGTTTCTATCTCGCTGTCTGTCTCTCCCTGTTTGTCGGTTTGTCTCTGTCTCTCAATGTGTCTGTCGACTTCTCATGGTGTCCAGTTCTGTTCACAGTGCCCTGATTCCCGCTCTGTCAGAATTGGGATCCCTCAGTTCCTCGTTTGTATAGTGGTGAGTATCCCCGCCTGTCACGCGGGGGACCGGTGTTCAAATCCCCGACGGGGAGGCAGTTATTTCAAAATGCAGATTTTTACTTCTGTGCCTTGGCAGAGATTCATATTAAAAAGTTCCAGAGCAATATCGAACTGTCGATATACAGGTGGAGGAGATTGCCTCGTCCAGATTTTTAGCAAACGGAGAGTTTTTCACGAGTCTTTGGCCGTCTGCTGCACAGAGATGGATGACTGAGATTTTTCAGAGTAACAATTAAAAAAGCTGGGACAGAGTAGTCGTGGCCGAGTGGTTAAGGCGATGGACTAGAAATCCATTGGATTATCCCGCACAGGTTGGAATCCTGCCGACTACGATTCTCAGCATTTTTCATTCCATTTCACAATTTAACTAGTTCTCTGCCAAACTGATCCTGAGATAGATTAAATAACGTCCCACACCTTTCAACACTGACATTTTATTCTCATTTTTATATTCTCTATTCATTATTCACGATACATCCGTTTCAAACATCGCAAACATCAGTCAAAGTTGCGACAGTGATTCAGCCTGTCCATCCCTCGAGATGACTAAAGCATCTGTGCATGTCCGTTGGTTAAAAAAGATTTGGGGAAAATAATACGGTTGTGAACTTTTGTATCGGCTTTGGTTCAGTGGCAGCATTCTCGACTGAATCGGGAGTTTGTGTGTTCAAGTCGCACTCCTGAGACTTGAGCATATCATCTTGGCTAACACTCAAGTGCAGCACTTGGGAATTTTGCAATGTTGAAGCTGTTGACTTTCGGATGAAATGTTAAATTGAAGCTCCGTCTACACCCTCGTGTGGATATGTAAGTTCCCAGTGCATTACTCGAAAAAGAATAGGAGATTTGCCCCCGTGTCAATATTACTAAAAATGTTCGTAAATGCTCAATGAACGCCGATGTGTATGTGTTTGTATGTAGGGTTGGGGTTGAAGCCAAAATTCTCACAGAGACAAAATTCAGGTGCTCACAGGGCCAGGATAGCCGAGTGGTTGAGGCGTTGGTTTTAAAATTCAATGGGTTTTTCCCGCATGGGTTCGTACCCCACACCGGTTATCTCTTTAATTTAACACGGATTTCCTCCCATTCTGATCAGTGAGTCCGGATTTTCATCGTTTGAATCAGCAATTTTCTGTTACAATGTGACACTCTGAACCGATAATGAAATGAAATTGTGAAATGTATCTGTGTCGCTCGGGCTCTGCCTCGCTCTCTCTCTCTCTCTTCAGAGAGTTGTGTGTGTGTTTGTATGTTTGAGTCTTTATCTCTCTCAGTCTGACTCACTCTGTCTGTCCCTGTTTCTCTTTTTGTCTCTGTCTCTCAATTTGTCTCTTTCTCACGGTGGCACATCTGTTCCAATGGGATTCTCTCAGACTCTTTGTCTGACTGGCTCTCTCTTTCCCATCATTTCGGTCTGTCCATGTCTTTGCCTGTCTCTGTTAGTCCATGCCTGTAAGCTGAGAAGTATTTCCATCATTTTCTGTTTTAGTCTCTATCGTGCTCTCTCTATCTGTATCTCTCCTTGTCACTGTCTTTATCATTGTCTTTCTCTCACTCTTTCCCTCTCTCTCTTAATAGATCACACACACACATCTCTGTATATGTATATGTTTGTGCCTTTTTCTCACTCAGTCTGCCTCTCCTTCTCAGTCTCACACTTTCTGTCTCTCGTTGTCTCTATCGCGCTGTCTGTCTCTCCCTGTTTGTCGGTATGTCTCTGTCTCTCAATGTGTCTGTCGACTTCTCATGGTGTCCAGTTCTGTTCACAGTGGCTTCATTCCTGATCTGACAGAATGGGTATCCATCAGTTCGTCGTTAATATAGTGATGAGTATCCCCGCCTGTCACGTTGGAGACCGGGGTTGAATTCCCCGACGTGGAGGCAATTGTTTCAGAATGTCGAATTTTACTTCTGTTTCTTGGTAGAGATTCATATTACAAAGTTCCAGAGCAATATCGAACTGTAAAAATACAGGTAGAGGAGATTGCCTCGTCCAGATTTTTAGCAAACGGAGACTTTTTCAGGAGTCTTTGGCCGTCTGCTGCACAGAGATGGATGACTGAGTTTTTTCTGAGTAACGATTAAAAAGGCAGCGACACAGTAGTCGTGGCCGAGTGGTTACGGCTATGAACTAGAAATCCATTGTGTTATCTGGCGCAGGTTTGAATCCTGCTTACGACGATTCTAAGCATTTTTCATTCCATTTCACAATTTAAGCAGTTCTTTGCCAAACTGATCCTGAGATAGATGGAATAACGTCCCACACTGACATTTTTTCTCATTTCTATTAATCTGCAATATTCACGATACATCTGTTTCAAAAATCGCAAACGTCAGTCAAAGTTGCGACAGTGATTCAGCCTTTCTATCCCTCGAGATGTCTGAGGCATCTGTGCATGCCCGTTGGTGCGTGCAAAGTTTTGGTAATGTGTTGATGTGTCTCTGTGTCTGTCTATCTCTATATATGTATCTGTGTTTGTGCAACGGTCTGTGCAAATCATCACCATGAATTTGGTTTGTCCTGGAACTTATAGAAAAGTCTTGGGGAAAATAATACGGTTGTGAACTTTTGGATCGGCTTTGGTTCAGTGGCAGCATTCTCGACTGAATCGGGAATTTCTGTGTTCAAGTCACACTCCTGAGACTTGAGCATATCATCCTGGCAAACACTCAAGTGCAGCACTTGGGGAATTTTGCAATGTTGAAGCTGTTGACTTTCGGATGAATGTTAAATTGAAGCTCCGTCTGCACCCTCGGGTGAATATGAAAGTTCCCAGTGCATTCAGCGAAAAAGTATAGGAGAGTTGCCCCCGTGTCAATATTACTAAAAATGTTCGTAAATGCTCACTGAAAGCCGATGTGTATGTGTTTGTATGTGGGGTTGGTGTTGAAGCCCAGATTCTCACAGAGACAGAATCCAGATTCTCACAGGACCACGAAAGCCGAGTGGTTGAGACGTTGGTCTTAAAATTCAATGGGTTTTTCCCGTGTGGGTTCATACCCCACTCCTGGTATTTCTTTAATTTAACACGGATTTCCTCCCATTCTGATCAGTGAGACCGGATTTTCATCGGTTGAACCAGCAATTTTCTGTAACAATGTGACACTCTGAACCGATAATGAAATGAAATTGTGAAATGTATCTGTGTCGCTCGGTCTCTGCCTCTCTCTCTCTTTTCAGAGAGTTGTGTATGTTTGTATGTTTGAGTCGTTATCTCTCTCAATCTGACTCACTCTGTCTGTCCCTGTTTCTCTGTCTCTCAATATGTCTTTCTCACGGTGACACGTCTGTTCCAATGGGATTCTCTCAGACTCTTTGTCTGACTGGCTCTCTCTTTCCCACCATGTCTTTGCCTGACTCTGTGAGTCCCTACCTGTAAGCTGAGAAGTATTTCCATCATTTTCTGTTTTAGTCTCTATCGCTCTCTCTCTATCTGTCTCTCTCCTTGTCACTGTATTTATCATTGTCTTTCTCTCACTCTTTCCCTCTCTCTCTCAATAGATCACACACACACATCTCTGTATATGTATATGTTTGAGTCCTTTTCTCCCTCAGTCTGCCTCTCCTTCTCAGTCTCACACTTTCTGTCTCTCGTTGTCTCTATCTCGCTGTCTGTCTCTCCCTGTTTGCCGGTTTGTCTCTGTCTCTCAATGTGTCTGTCGACTTCTCATGGTGTCCAGTTCTGTTCACAGCTCGATTCGTGCTCTGACAGAACTGACACCCGTCAGTTCTTCGTTAGTATAGTGGTGAGTATACCCACCTGTCACGCGGCAGATCGGGGTTCAATTCCCCGACGGAGAGGCATTTGTTGCAAAATGCAGATTTTTACTTCTGTTTCTTGGTCGAGATTCATGTTAAAAAGTTCCAGAGCAATATCGAACTGTAAAAATACACGTCGAGAAGATTGCCTCGTCCAGACTTTTAGCAAACGGAGACTTTTTCAGGAGTCTTTGGCCGTCTGATGCACAGAGATGGATGACTGAGTTTTTTCTGAGCAACGATTAAAAAAGCAGCGACACAGTAGTCGTGGCCGAGTGGTTATGGCTATGAACTAGAAATCCATTGGGTTATCCGGCGCAGGTTCGAATCCTGCCGACTGCGATTCTCAGCATTTTTCATTCCATTTCACAATTTAACCAGTTCTCTGCCAAACTGGTCCTGAGATAGATAGAATAACGTCCCACACATTTCAACACTGACATTTTTGTCTCATTTTTATATTCACTATTCAATATTCACCATACATGCGTTTCAAAAATCGCAAACATCAGTCAAATTTGCGACAGTGATTCAGCCTGTCTATCCCTCGAGATGTCCAAGGCATCTGTGTATGCCCGTTGGTGCGTGCAAATTTTTGGTTATGTGTGTCTCTGTGTCTGTCTTTCTCTATATATGTCTCTGTGTATGTGCAACGGTCTGTGCAATCATCACCATGAATTTGGTATGTCCTGAAACTTATAAAAAAGACTTGGGGAAAATAATACGATTGTGAACTTTTGCATCGGCTTTGGTTCAGTGGCAGCATTCTCGACTGAATCGGGAGTTTGTGTGTTCAAGTCTCACTCCTGAGACTTGAGCATATCATCTTGGCTGACACTCAAGTGCAGCACTTGGAGGATTTTGCAATGTTGAAGCTGTTGACTTTCGGATGAATGTTAAGTTGAAGCTCCTTCTGCACACTCGGGTGGATATGAAGGTTCCCAGTGTATTAATCGTAAAAGAATAGGAGAGTTGCCCCCGTGTCAATATTACTAAAAATGTTCGTAAATGCTCACTGAAAGCCGGTGTGTGTGTGTTTGTAGGTGGGGTTGGGGTTGAAGCCCAGATATTCATGGAGACAAAATCCAGGTGAACACAGGACCAGGATTGCCGTGTGGTTGAGGCATTGGCTTTAAAATTCAATGGGTTTTTCCAGCGTGGGTATTGTACCTGGTATCACTTTATTTAATTTAACATGGATTTCCTCCCATTCTGATCAGTAATACCGGATTTTCATCGGTTGAATCTGCAATTTTCTGTAACAATGTGACACTCTGAACCGATAATGAAATGAAATTGTGAAATATATCTGTGTCGCTCGGTCACTGCCTCTCTCTCTCTCTTCAGAGAGGAATGTATGTTTGAGTCTTTGTCTCTCTCAGTCTGACTCACTCTGTCTGTCCCTGTTTCTCTGTTTATCTCTGTCTCTCAATCTGTCTCTTTCTCACGGTGCCACGTCTGTTCCAATGGGATTCTCTCAGACTCTTTGTCTGATTGGCTCTCTCTTTCCCATCATTTCGGTCTGTCCATGTCTTTGCCTGTCTCTGTTTGTGGAAGAAAGTAACCAGCCGCTTTCACAGTATAAGAAGGGGTTAAATTCCTTTCTGTAAATTGAGTTTGCTTCTTTGCTGAGACAGCCGAATCCAGCAAAGCCAGAAAATACTTAATGTTCCTTAAATTACAGAAAATAACAGATAACATGAAGGCTGTACATCTGGTATTTGTATATGATAAGATACCCCCATGGCCTGGAGGCAGACAGATTTCTCAATTATGCAGGAACTGATAAGAGGGGCATTTCATGATGATCTTGCTGACCCTCAGAAGAAATGATTAATGTCCCCGAATAGATAAAGTCATGCTTTTCGAACTGACCTTTGTGCCCTGTTTAGAATTAGTAATGTTCATGAATAATGAGGTTATCAATTGTATGAGATAAAATTCCTTTGTTTCTGTATAAAGATAGAATGAGTTTTCTGTAGAATTCAGAGTATTGCCTTGGTAATGACCAAGCTGCTCTCCGAGATATCTCGCGTGTAAAATAAAGAATCTCTTGAAGCAAGACTCTGAAATCTCCGCTTGAGTTAATTTAACTTAGAAATTTCCTCGACAGTTTCTGGCGTAATCGGCAGGATCTCTGATAACGAGATCCAAAACGAACAAAAGTAAGATTGGCTTAAAAGAAAAAGAGGAATTTTAAAAAAGGACTTTCCTAGCTAAAGGTGGAAAAGTGCCTAGGCTGTCCTAGAAAAAGGGGACAAGCCGCCAAGATCCCTGAAGGGTGAGGCATTAGGGTAGCTACCATAAGAAGCTAGAATAACAAGAAAGCTAAAGGAGACCCGAGCCGAGCCGGTGAGCGCTTTGTAAAGTACTGTGTATATATATTTTTGTTTGTGTGTCTTAAATTCTAATTTCAGGAAAACACCGCGAGACACTGAACCCGGAAAGAATGGGAAACAGCTCTCGTCGAGCAGGATGCTTGCATCCAGCTCCTAGAAAAGGAAAGAAAAAACGACCTTCCAAACAAAGGAATGAGTAGACAGCGTAAAACTGAGAAAAGGATTCGTAAGGTAGTAAAGCAACGAGAGAAGGTAGGAGATCCAATTGTGCCACCCGGCTCGCCGGCGGACACAATAATTAAAGAAACGGGGCGGACCGATACGCGGTAACATTTAGTAGCGATTTATACGGTTGGTCTGATGGGGACTGGCCATATGGAGGAAGTTTTAAATTGTCTTTAATCGAAGAATGGAGGAAAATAACAAAGGAAGGGGGAGGAGACCCTACTTGGGACAAAGATTATATGGATAAATCTTTTATTAAATGGCTAGAGGTTGCAAAAAGACGTCAGCCTCCGAAAGTAAAAATATCAGAGAATAAATCAGGAGAGAAAGAAAAGGGGGAAACTGAAAAACCTCCCAATTATAGCCCTCCAAACCTCCCTATCCCCTCAGCACCAACCGTGGGACTCTATCCTCACATAGAACCCCCAAAGCGAAATAGCTGGCAGGAAATTATAGAAATGGTTATTGCCCATAGAGATCAAGCCCAGGGAGAACTAGCTGTCTTCCCGGCCCCACCACCTAATGCAGGAGCTGATGAAGGAAACCCGGGGTATTAGGAGCAGGGGCTGAAGCAGCAGAGGCTGAAGCAGCAGAGGGAGAGGGAGCCAATCTGAGAGCTGGTATGGTCCTAAAGTCACAAACAACCCCAGCTCTGTCAGAAGCCGACTCTACCCTCCTCCTCCAAAATCCCCGTGTAATGATAGGAACCACAGCGGTTTTAAAACCCTGGTCTCCGGGAGAAGCCAGAGATATGATCTCTGCCGCCCCTAACCCGGTAAAGAAACCGATTGCATTTCACAACTGGCTTGAGCAGACGTGTACGATTTACAATCCGCTACCCGGGGATATTAAATTATTATTACAAGCAGCCTATGGATCCTCCTGGCAGGGAGTAAAAGACATGTTCTCTATCCCGCCCGGGGAGGGAGGGGATTGGAGAGCAGATAATGACTTGTTAAATGAGAGAAATGAATCTTTAACGCGCTGGCAACAAAATAGAGGACGGAACGCAATTCTGCAAGGGGCTAAAAAACATGGGGATATTGGGGAAGTCACCCGCTGTCTGCAGAAAGCGGAAGAGTCAATGATAGATTTCGCAGCCAGGTGGAAAAATAGCTGGGAGGAGCATGCAGGAATACCCTTGGATACAAATGAACCTTTAGCAGTACAAACTCTGCTGAATTGTATGTTATCACAGCATGCCAAAACCTTCGAGATTAAAGTTTTGGATTGGCAAGGAAAAACCTGGAAAGAGACAGTCACTTTCTTGTCGAATATGGATAGGGAGGGATTATTCACCTACGTAAGTAAAACCAAAGTAACAGGACAATACTATCAGCAGAGAGGCAGAGGACAGACGCAGAATCGAGGAGGGTTTGGGGGTAGAGGAAGAGGAAGAGGACAGTGGTCCCAGCGAGATCGCTCTCAAGACGAGTGTAGAAATTGCGGAAGGAAAGGGCTCGAGATTGCAGATGTCCGCCCAAACAGTCTGGAGGGTCACAAGGGAATTTTTCCGAACCTCCACCTCCACTGGCCCCTCAATTTTCCTTTTCTAATCCCAATCCGTATCAGTCAGCATAGGGATGCCCCAGTGGCGTAATGGTACAGGCAGCAACTCTCCGCTTATCAACAGACATAGAAGAAAATCCCTTGGCAATACTAAAAGTAGGAAACACTAATGTGAAGTTTCTGGTGGATACCGGCGCTACTATGTCTTCTGTACCGCCCTCTGTGGGATTACCCGTAAGCAACACCACTGGTTTAAGCATGGGTGTGGCCGGCGTCCCCTTGAAAATTTTTTATCCGAACCTACTAAATTGACAATTGAAGGACAACAAGTTAATGACGAGACCCTGATAGTCTCTAAGAAAACGCCTCTCCCTCTATTAGGAAGACAGACTTTGTGCAAACTAGGAGCCACAATATATTGCACAAAGGAAGGGATGTTTATGGAGATCCCTCCAAATAACATTCATCAGTTCTTTAATGGGATAGAAAGAGAGAAAGAGGAAAATAATGAAGAAAGTGCTGCCCTTTTTAGTTGGCTACTGAGTGGCAACTTCTACTCCCCCCTGATAAAAGAGGCAGTGGAAAACTTAAAGATTAAAATTGACACTAATATTAAAGAGTTATTGTATATCATCTTAACAAGCTTTGAGGCAGTTCAGCTTCACTGTACAGCCTGGTATACTCGACACAGGGCTAAAGACTATCAGCGCTTTGTGCAACCGTTCTTAAATAAAAACGAAGTAATAGAAGCTACTCCCCACATTTATTTCGGACCTGAAGGGTTGGGGGTGGCCGTGGAGCTAACACCGTTACAACAAAAACGGTTTAAAGAAGAGAACTCGACACCCCATCTGACCTTGGCTGTAAAACCACCAGCAAAACCCAGAGATATGGGCGAGATGATCTTAAAGATAGAACAGAAAAAACAGCAACCAGGCTATCAACCTTGGGCAATTATAGAACTGCAGAATATTCGGGTAGAATTTATCACCCGTGCCCGGGGAATTCTTCAAAGGAAGAGAAAAAGACATGACTCCACGTTTAAAAAACAGCAACCCCCCGGACAAACAAGCCCTAACATACCAATGGCTTTGAATCAGGTATCACCTGAACTCTGGGCAAAACATAAAAACCATGTTGGACAAGTATATTCTGCAGTACCCCATCGGGTACAAGTTTTAAAAAATGGTGTGCTACCAAGCATAAGGCAGTACAGACTGCCACCAGAGGCGGAAGAAGGGATAGAGCCAGTCATTTTAGCACGATTAGAACAAGGCGTCCTGGAGAAGACACAAAGCCCGTGTAACACGCCGATACTGCCTATACCAAAGATTAATAGGCCAAATGAGTGGAGATTTGTACAAGATCTAAGAGCTATAAATAAGATAGTAGTCCCTATCACCCCTGTGGTACCGGACACCAACATCATACTATCTGCTATCCAACCCACAGCTACTGTCTTTACTGTAGTAGATCTATATTCCGCCTTTTTCTCCATTCCATTAAAACGAGAAAGTCAGTATTTGTTCGCATTTACGTACAAGAAACAACAGTACACATGGACTAGGCTGCTCCAGGGGTACACTGAAAGTCCCGCAGTATATGCAGCAGCCGTAAAAAGAGACCTCGAAGACTGCTCGCTATCGGACCAATCTGTACTATTGCAATACGCGGACTATCTGCTTGTGGCGTCCAGCCACGGGAACGGATGCATGCAAGACTCTCTGAAACTATTACAGCACCTATGTGAAAGAAGGCATCGAGTATCCTTACAAAAGCTACAATTTTGCCATGTCCAAGTGCAGTACTTAGGTTTTCGCATATCACATGGCCAGAGGCAATTGGGTTCTGAAAGAATTCAGACTATTCAAAGCACCCCTATACCGAAGACAAAGAAGGATATCTTATCCTTTCTAGGAATGGTGGGGTACTGTAGACAATGGATCCCCGACTATCGAGAATGGGATGCGGTCTTACGATCAGCTGCCCTAAAAGAGGCCCCACCAAAAGTAGAATGGACCCCTGAAAGGGAAGAAGCGTTTAAACAGTTAAAGACAGCTATCACTAACGCCCCGGCACTGGGACTACCGAACTATTCGAAACCATTTCAGATGTATGTTAACGAGAAAGAAGGATTTGCAACAGCGGTACTAACCCAGGAACATGGTGCGGGAAATAGACCAGTTGCTTATTACTCAGTAATGCTCCCTCCAGTAATAAGGGGAATGCCCGCCTGCTTGCGTGCTATAGCCGCTACTGCGGTTATGGTGGAAAAATCACTACCGATTGTTTTGGACTATCCGTGCACTGTTATAACAGCGCATGCGGTGCTTTTGTTGTTAAACTCCGCAGCCACTCAGCACTTCACAGCATCCCGGAGAACAGGATATGAAGTGCTGCTGTTGTTGCATCCTAACTACACCTTTCGACGTGCACCGGTAGTGAACCCTGCGGTTCTTGTTCCCACCAGTCTCACCAGAGAAATAGAGGACCCAGATCAACACGACTGCCTGTTAACCGTGGAAATAGCCACCTTACCCAGAGCAGATTTGCTTATAGAGCCAATGGACAATCCCGATCTTATTCTCTATACAGATGGGTCATCACATAGACCGTCAGACAATTTGCTATTGTCCGGCTATGCTATTGTAAACCAGCATGAAACCATTGAAGCATTTGCCCTGCCTCCCGGAACCTCGGCTCAGGCTGCTGAATTGTTTGCCCTAACTAGATCTTGTATATTGGCCAGAAATCAAACCGCTAATATTTATACCGATTCTAGATATGCATTCGGTGTGGTTCATGATTTTGGACAACTGTGGAAAAACAGAGGCTTCATCACCTCTGGCGGAAAACACATCAAGCATTCACAGTTGGTACTAAACCTGTTAGATGCCATTCAGTTGCCAAGCAAGGTGGCTGTTGTTAAATGTGCAGCTCACACAACCGGTGAGGATGAAGTGTCAATAGGAAATAAGAGGGCTGATGAAGCAGCCAGACAGGCCGCTTTAGCACAGGCATACTGCCTTCAAGCAGTTTCAGTCTCCCCTCCACAAATTCTAAGCACCCAACAACTTAAAACAGCACAACAACAAGTTACCGTGCAGGAAAGAAAAACATGGGAGAATCAAGGTTGTTTTTTAAAAAATGATATATGGTCTCATCCTGATGGGCGAACTGTATGTCCTAGATCCTTATTTTTGCCCCTTTCTCGCCTAGCGCATGGTCAGGCTCACATGGGCAAAGGAGGGATGATACATGCTATCAATGCGCAGTGGTATGCACCAGGAATAACAGTAGTAATTGAAAAAATTGCTAGAACCTGCCAAATTTGCCAACAAAACAATAGAGGTAAAACACCTGCAGAATATGACCATCTACCCCAACCAAACGTGCCTTTTGAAAAGTTGCAAATTGATTTTGTCCACATGCCTCCAGTATTAGGTTTCAAGTATCTATTAGTCATAGTATATATGTTTACATGATGGGTAGAGGCATATGCAACGAGGAAGGATGACGCCCGAACTGTAGTGAAGATTCTATTTAAAGAAATAGTGCCAAGATATGGGATACCTATGGGAATTAACAGTGATAGAGGAACACACTTTACAGGGAAAATAGTACAGAATCTTGCCGAAGCGTTAGGTTTCCAGTGGAAATTGCACATACCGTATCAACCTCAGTCCTCAGGAATGGTGGAAAGAGTAAATGGAGTAATAAAATCCACCCTTACCAAAGTATGTCAAGAAACAGGACTAAAATGGCCAGATGCCCTTCCATTGGTACTATATACTATAAGAAACCAGAAAAACCGAAATACTGGTTTGACACCCCATGAAGCCTTATTAGGAAGGCCAATGCCTACGGGTGTAAAACCACCACTGGGAGCGGAAAAGGTAGCATTAATTTGGAATGATGAGAAGTCGCTAAAATATGCTCAGGCCATGTGTGAAATAGCAAGAAGCCTGCATGAACGAATAAAGCAGACCCAAGTACCCCCGTCAGAAGGAAATATGCACCCTTTTAAGCCAGGAGAGCAAGTATTAGTAAAAATCTAAACAAAGAATCTTTTTCTCCTAGGTGGAAAGGACCATATCAAATAATCCTCACGACAAGAACCGCCCTGAAACTGGAAAAACATCCAAACTGGGTACACGCCACCCGATGTAAATACTACTTTCCAGACGAAACGCAGAAAGGAGAAGAAATACAGAGCTAGGACGGGCGGCGGTGACCCGCAAAAGAACTGTACTCATCTCCCCTTGTTATAAAACCAGACTGAACTAAGAGTGCGAAATGTCAGAACTTGCCTGTATACCAATTTTGGCCTTTATTTTTTGGATCACTGTTACTATTGTGCTAGTAAGCTAAAATTTTAACGAATTAGTTCAGTAGTGTTATAAAAGAAGACAAAGGGAGGAAGATGAGGAGGGACTCCTGGATAAACTATCAGGGGACACTGGGCATTTTAATCCTTCTGGCAGTAGGAAGAGTTAAACAAGAACAAAGGTTCATAAAAGAAGGAAAAGTATGGAAAGGAGAAATGGCCTGGGGTACAATTGATAAATCAGGACAGCAAGACACTTATGTATGCTCAGAAGAAAAGAATTGTAAAGTAGGGAACTTTACCGTGATGTGTGAGGCTTGTGGAATAGGGGTAGACCCACGATCAGGAGAAGTAAAAAATAACTAGTGAGGAGGGATTTAATATAACCCTAAACTGGAAGGTACATATGACGTGCCTAACCAGCAAGGAAATAGCTGAGAGCCAAGAAACCTTTGGCACATTTTGTAACCCCAAAGAAGATTGTCATTTTGAGATAGAAAACAGAGGATGGATAAAATGCATGAACCGTACAAAAATACTATTTGGAGGAACCTATATCAAACAGTGGACGCACAATAAAAATAAGCATTCCCCCCGGGATCCGGGCCATTTAAAACGGGTATTGACCACCTGCATCTCGGTAGTAAGATCCCCAGGTATAGCAAATTTAACAATTCAAATCATGTATCCACCAAGGGAAAAGGATGGCTGCAACACGACAAGTGTTGGAGTCACACTGGACCGATCCCCGAGAAGGAAGCGGGATGTGTTGGGAACTTTATTGGGTGGAGTAGGAGCAGGTATGGGAGCGTTAAACTCAATGGATATAGAGACCTTACAAAATAAAATCCAGGTCGTCGGAGGACTAGTCGGGGAAAGTATAGAATTAAGAAATGCTTGGGATGAAGGGCTACAGCAACTGCAGGTATCCGGCTACATAACAGATAAAATGACTTGGAAACAAAGTAAAGAAATAGAAAAGGAAATAGAGAACCTAATGAAGGAGCAAAAGGGGGTGAATTGGTACACCAATTGCATGTTTAAAGAGACAATCAGACAGTTATTGAGAGCCGAGTTAGAAAGGAAAATACTATCTTTCCACGCTGAGACCTGGGAAAGATTACTGGGAATCAAACAGAGAAATAAATTTCCTGATCTAGCCCTTAAACCTCAAGAAAAATATACTAGATGTGATGTAGAAGGATGTAATATTACTATGGAAATAATAAGTATGACTAAGAAGGAACTTTGGTGTCAGTACCAAGTAATACCCCAACTGTTTGGACAGAACTTCTGGTACCCAAAATTTAAAGGGGACTGGGTCGATGAAAGTGATCTAACACATCACGATAGGGGATGTGTTAAATGGCCATTCGGGATGGTATGTCCTTACCGAACCGCCATACACGAACCATGCTCCCTACAACACCCAACAGGAATATGCAAGTGGGAACTAAAACAAGCCAATGACACAGAGGTCTCAGAAATAGGACAAAACGAAGTTTGCTTAACAGGAAATAAACACGTCTATTTGGACGGAATTTTATATATGCCTCCTATTAATACTTGTGTGAGAGAAGTCTACACTCTATATGACCCAGAAGAAAAACGAACTTATACTTTTGGACAGTGGGAAAATGTAGAGAATTATTTAACCGTGCACAGAATTGAACCATTACCCCCTACAATTAATTTGACACGACTGCATAATTTAATACAACATTACAAACAAATTGAAGAGGCATTGTCAAAACGGGGCCGAGACATCCACCAGTTTCAGATAGAAATGAGTTTCAAAAAGGGACAGTTAGTACGAATAGCAAACACAGTCACCTCAATAACAGCACATCACTGGTGGGATATATTCCTAGGCTGGTCCCCCAAGGCAACAGCCGTATTAAAGCTTGCAATACATCCTATAGTAGCATTAGGTGTGATCATGCTACTTCTACTACTAGTCGTTTGTGGAATGGGGCTGAAAGTAAAATCTCTATTAGGTCAAGTAATGAACCTAGTAGATAGAATGGAACAGAAAAATATGATCGTGAAGGGAAGGTTAAACCGAATAGAAGGAGAGTTAGATGACTATAATGAAACAAATGCTTAGAGATGAGACATTACCCCGAGGGATATGAGCCTCCCTTTTTAGTTGAGAAAGAAAATATGTTGATCAATTAAAAAAGATCAACAAGGAGGGAGTTGTGGAAGAAAGTAACCAGCCGCTTTCACATTATAAGAAGGGGTTAAATTCCTTTCTGTAAATTGAGTTTGCTTCTTTGCTGAGACAGCAGAATCCAGCAAAGCCAGAAAATACTTAATGTTCCTTAAATTTTCAGAAAATAACAGATAACATGAAGGCTGTACATCTGGTATTTGTATATGATAAGATACCCCCATGGCCTGGAGGCAGACAGATTTCTCAACTATGCAGGAACTGATAAGAGGGGCTTTTCATGATGATCTTGCTGACCCTCAGAAGAAATGATTAATGTCCCCGAATAGATAAAGTCATGCTTTTCGAACTGACCTTTGTGCCCTGTTTAGAATTAGTAATGTTCATGAATAATGAGGTTATCAATTGTATGAGATAAAATTCCTTTGTTTCTGTATAAAGATAGAATGAGTTTTCTGTAGAATTCAGAGTATTGCCTTGGTAACGACCAAGCAGCTCTCCGAGATATCTCGCGTGTAAAATATGAATCTCTTGAAGCAAGACTCTGAAATCTCCGCTTGAGTTAATTTAACTTAGACATTTCCTCGACACTGTTAGTCCCTGCCTGTAAGCTGAGAAGTATTTCCATCATTTTCTGCCTTAGTCGCTATCGCTCTCTCTCTATCTCTCTCTCTCCTTGTCACTGTCTTTATCATTGTCTTTCTCTCACTCTTTCCCTCTCTCTCTTAATAGATCACACACACACATCTCTGTATATGTATATGTTTGAGTCCTTTTCTCACTCAGTCTGCCTCTTCTTCTCAGTCTCACACATTCTGTCTCTCGTTGTCTCTATCTCGCTGTCTGTCTCTCCCTGTTTGTCGGTTCGTCTCTGTCTCTCAATGTGTCTGTCGACTTCTCATGGTGTCCAGTTCTGTTCACAGATCGATTCCTGCTCTGACAGAACTGGTGCCCGTCAGTTCCTCGTTAGTATAGTGGTAAGTATCCCTGCCTGTCACGCGAGAGACCGGGGTTCAATTCCCCGACGGTGAGGTAGTTGCTTCAAAATGCAGAGTTTTACTTCTGTTTCTTGGTAGAGATTCATATTAAAAAGTTCCAGAGCTATATCTAACTGTAAAAATACAGTTAGAGGAGATTGCCTCGTCCAGATTTTTAGCAAACGGAGAATTTTTCACGAGTCTTTGGCCGTCTGCTGCACAGAGATGGGTGACTGAGTTTTTTCTGAGTAACGTTCAAAAAGGCAGCGACACATAAGTCGTGGCCGAGTGGTTAAGGCGATGGACTAGAAATCCATTGGATTATGCCGTGCAGGTTCGAATTCTGCCGACTACGATTCTCAGCATTTTTCATTCCATTTCACAATTGAACCAGTTCTCTGCCAAACAGATCGCGAGATATATGGAATAACGTCCCACACCTTTCAACACTGAAATTTTTTTCTCATTTTTATTAATCTGCAATATTCACGATACATACGGATAGGAAAATACAAAAATCAGTCAAAGTTGCGACAGTGAGTCAGCCTTTCTTCGCCTTTTTCTGTCGAAGGCATCTGTGCATGTCCGTTGGTGCGTGTAAATTTTTGGTTACGTATGTGTGTGTGTCTCTGTCTGGCGATCTGTATATATGTCTCTGTGTATGTGCAACTCTCTGTGGAAATCATCACCATGAATTGGGTATGCCCTGCAACTTATGAAAAAGACGTGGGGAAAATAATACGGTTGTGAACTTTTGTATCGGCTTTGATTCGGTAGCAGCATTTTCGACTGAGACTTGAGCATATCATCTTGGCTAACAGTCACGTGCACCACGTGGGTAATTTTGCAATGTTGAATCACTTGACTTTCGGATGAAATGTTAAATTGAAGCTCCGTCTGCACCCTCGGGTGGATATGAAAGGTCCCAGAGCATTGCTCGAAAAAGAATAGAAGAGTTGCCCCCGTATCAATATTGCTATAAATGTTCGTAAATACTCACTGAAAGCCGATGTGTATGTGTTTGTCTGTGGGGTTGGGGTTGAAGCCCAGATTCGCATGGGACCAGGATGGCCGAGTGTTTAAGGCGTTGGCCTGAAAATTTAATAGGATTTTCCCCACGTTGGTTCGTTCACCACTCCTGGTATAGAAACATAGAAATTTGGTGCAGGAGTAGGCCATTCGGTCTTCATGCCTACAGCACCTTTCAATGAGTTCATGGCTGAACATGCAACTTCAGTACCGGATTCCTGCTTTCTCGCCATACCCCTTGATCCCCCTAGTAGTAAGGACTTCATCTAACTCCTTGTGAATATATTCAGTGAATCGGCCTCAACAACTTTCTGTGGTAGAGAATTCCACAGGTTCACCACTCCCTGGTGAAGAAGTTTCTCCTCATCTCGGTTCTAAATTGCTTACCCTTTATCCTAAGACTGTGACCCCTGGTTCTGGACTTCCCCAACATTGGGAACATTCTTCCTACATCTAACCTGTCTGAACGCATCAGAATTTTAAACGTTTCTATGAGGTCACCTTTCATTCTTCTGAACTCCAGTGAATACAAGCCCAATTATTCCAGTCTTTCTTGATAGGTCAGTCCCGCCATCCCAGGAATCAACCTGGTGAACCTTCGCTGCACTCCCTGAATAGCAAGAATGTCCTTCCTCAAGTTAGGAGACCAAGACTGTACACAATACTCCAGGTGTGGCCTCACCAAGGCCCTGTACAACTGTAGCAACACCTCCCTGCTCCTGTACTCCAATCCCCTCGCTATGAAGGCCAACATGCCATTTGCTTTCTTAACCGCCTGCTGCATCTGCATGCCAACCTTCAATGACTGATGTACCATGACACCCAGGTCTCGTTGCGCCTCCCCTTTTCCTAATCTGTCACCAATCAGATAATAGTCTGTCTCTCTGTTTTTACCACCAAAGTTCATAACCTCACATTTATCCACATTATACTTCATCTGCCATGCATTTGCCCACTCACCTAACCTATCCAAGTCAATCTGCAGCCTCATAGCATCCTCCTCGCAGCTCACGCTGCCACCCAACTTTGTGTCATCCGCAAATTTGGAGATACTACATTTAATCCCCACGTCTAAATCATCAATGTATAATGTAAACAGCTGGGGCCCAGCAAAGAACCTTGCGGGACCACACTAGTAACTGCCTGCCATTATGAAAAGTACCCATTTACTCCTACTCTTTGCTTCTTGTCTGACAACCAGTTCTCAATCCACGTCAGCACACTACCCCCAATCCCATGTGCTTTAACTTTGCACATTAATCTCTTGTGTGGGCCTTGTCGAAAGCATTCTGAAAGTCCAAATATACCACATCAACTGGTTATCCCTTGTCCACTCTACTGGAACCATCCTCAAATAATTCCAGAAGATTTGTCAAGCTTGATTTCCCGATCACAAATCCATGCTGACTTGGGCCAATCATGTCACCTCTTTCCAAATGCGCTGCTATGACATCCTTAATAATTTATTCCATCATTTTACCCACTACTGAGGTCAGGCTGACCGGTCTATAATTCCCTATTTTCTCTCTCCCTCCTTTTTTAAAAAGTGTGGTTACATTGGCTACCCTCCACTCGATAGGAACGGATCCAGAGTCAATGGAATGTTGGAAAATGACTGTCAATGCATCCGCTATTTCCAAGGCCACCGCCATAAGTACTCTGGGATGCAGTCCATCAGGCCCTGGGGATTTATCGGCCTTCAATCCAATCAATTTCC
Organism: Pristiophorus japonicus; assembly: GCF_044704955.1. Taxonomy (NCBI): domain Eukaryota; kingdom Metazoa; phylum Chordata; class Chondrichthyes; family Pristiophoridae; genus Pristiophorus; species Pristiophorus japonicus. The sequence goes on from NC_091999.1 coordinate 54,256,387, forward strand.
CCAACACAATTTCCCGACTAATAAGGATTTCCTTCAGTTCCTCCTCTTTACTAGACCCTCTGACCGCTTTTATATCCGGAAGGTTGTTTGTGTCCTCCTTAGTGAATACCGAACCAAAGTGCTTGTTCAATCCGTCTGCCATTTCTTTGTTCCCCGTTATGACTTCCCCTAATTCTGACTGCAGGGGACGTACATTTGTCTTTACTAACCTTTTTCTCTTTACATATCTATAGAAACTTTTGCAATCCGTCTTAATGTTCCCTGCAAACTTCTTCTCGTACTCCATTTTCCCTGCCCTAATCAACCCCTTTGTCCTCCTCTTCTGAGTTCTAAATTTCTCCCAGTCCCCGGGTTCGCTACTATTTCTGACCAATTTGTATGCCACTTCCTTGACTTTAATACTATCCCTGATTTCCCTTGATAGCCACGGTTGAGCCACCTTCATTTTTTTATTTTTACGCCAGACAGGAATGTACCTTTGTTGTAGTTCATCCATGCAGTCTCTAAATGTCTGCCATTGCCCATCCACAGTCAACCCCTCAAGTATCATTCGCTAATCTATCCTAGCCAATTCATGCGTCATACCTTCAAAGTTACCCTTCTGGGCCATGGTCTCTGAATTAACTGTTTCATTCTCCGTCCGAATGCAGAATTCCATCATATTATGGTCACTCTTCCCCAAGGGGCCTCGCACAACGAGATTGCTAATTAATCTTCTCTCATTACACAACACCCATTCTAAGATGGCCTTCCCCCTAGTTGGTTCCTCGACATATTGGTCTAGAAAACCATCCCTTATGCACTCGAGGAAATCCTCCTCCACCGTATTGCTTCCAGTTTGCTGAGCCCAATCTATGTGCATATTAAATTCACCCATTATAACTGCAGCACCTTTATTGCATGCACCCCTAATTTCCTGTTTGATGCCCTACCCAACATCACAACTACTGTTTGGAGGTCTGTACACAGCTCCCACTAACGTTTTTTGCCCTTTGGTGTTCTGCAGCTCTACCCATATAGATTCCACATCATCCAAGCTAATGTCCTTCCGAACTATTACATTAATCTCCTCTTTAACCAGCAATGCTACCCCACCTACTTTTCCTTTTATGCTACACTTTAATTCAACACGAATTTCCTCCCATTCTGATCAGTGATACCGGATTTTCATCTGTTGAACCTGCAATTTTTTGTTAACTATGTGACAGTAAGAGCCGATAAAGAAATGAAATTGTGAAATGTAGCTGTGTCGCTCGGTCTCTGCCTCTCTCTGACTCACTCTGTCTGACCCTGTTTCTCTGCTTATCTCTGTCTCTCAATCTGTCTCTTTCTCACGGTGTCCACTTCTGTTCCAATGGGATTCTCTCAGATTCTTTGCCTGACTGGCTCTCTCTTTCCCATCATTTCGGTCTGTCCATGTCTTTGCCTGTCTCTAACCTGAGAAGTATTTCCATCATTTTCTGTTTTAGTCTCTATCTCTTTCTATCTGTCTCTCTCCTTGTCACTGTCTTTATCATTGTCTTTCTCTCACTCTTTCCCTCTCTCTCTTAATAGATCACACACACACATCTCTGTATATGTATGTCCTTGAGTCTCTTTCTCACTCAGTGTGCCTCTCCTTCTCAGTCTCACACTTTCTGTCTCTCGTTGTCTCTATCTCGCTGTCTGTCTCTCCCTGTTTGTCGGTTTGCCTCTGCCTCTCAATGTGTCTGTCGACATCTTCTGGTGTCCAGTTCTGTTCACAGCTCAATTCCTGCTCTGACAGAGCTCGTACTCGTTAGTTTCGTGGTGAATATCCCCGCCTGTCACTCTAGGGACTGAAGTTGAATTCCACAACAAAAAGGCAGTTTTTTCAAAATGTAGAATATTACTTCTGTTTCTCGGACGAGATTCATATTAAATAGTTCCAGTGCAAGATAGAACTGTACAAATAGAGGTAGAGGATATTGCCTCTTCCAGATTTTGAGCAAACGGAGTGTTCTTCAGGAGTCTTTGGCCGTCTGCTGCACAGAGATAGATGACTGAGTTTTTTCTGAGCAACGTTTAAAAAGGCAGTGACTCAGTAGTCGTGGCCGAGTGGTTAAGGCGATGGACTAGAAATCCATTGGGTTATCCCTCGCAGGTTCGAATCCTGCCGACTACGATTCTCAGCATTTTTCATTCCATTTCACAATTTAACCAGTTCTCTGCCAAACTGATCATGAGATAGATGGAATAACGTCCCACACCTTTCAACACTGACATTTTTTATTAATCTGCAATATTCGCGATACTTACGGATAGGAAAATGGAAAAATCAGTCAAAGTTGCGACAGTGATTCAGCCTGTCTATCCCTCTATATGTCGAAGTCATCTGTGCATGCCCGTTGGTGCGTGTACATTTTTGGTTATATATGTGTGTGTGTCTCTGTGTCTATCGATCTCTATATATGTCTCTGTGTATGTGCAACTATCTGTGGAAATAATCACCATGAATTTGGCATGTCCTGGAACTTATAAAAAAGATTAGGAAAAATAATACGGTTGTGATCTTTTGCATCGGCCTTGATTCAGTGGCAGCATTCTCGACTGAATCTGGAGTTTGTGTGTTCAAGTCGCACTCCTGAGACTTGAGCATATAATCTTGGCTAACACTCCAGTGCACCACTTGGGGAATTTTGCATTGTTGAAGCTGTTGACTTTCGGATGAAATGTGAAAGTGAAGCTCCGTCTGCATTCTAGGCTGGATATGAAAGGTCCCAGAGCATTATTCGAAAAAGAATAGGAGAGTTGCCCCCGTGTCAATATTCCTAAAAAATGTTCGTAAATGCTCACTGAAAGCTGATATGCATGTGTTTGTATGTGGGGTTGGGGTTGAAGCCCAGTTTCTCACAGAGACAGAATCCAGGTTCTCACAGAACCAGGATAGCTGAGTGGCTGAGGTGTTGGGATTCTCTCAGACACTTTGTCTGACTGGCTCTCTCTCTCCCATCATTTCGGTCTGTCCATGTCTATGCCTGTCTCTGTTAGTCCAGCCTTTAACCTGATAAGTATTTCCATCATTTTCTGTTTTAGTCTCTATCTCTCTCTCTCTGTCTGTTCCTCTCTTTGTCACTGTCTTTCTCATTTTCTTTCACTCACTCTTACCTTCTCTCTCTAAATAGATCAGACATACACACATCTCTGTATATGTATGTGTTTGAGTCTGTTTCTCACTCAGTCTGCCTCTCCTTCTCAGTCTTACTCTTTCTGTCTCTTGTTGTCTCTAACTCGCTGACTGTCTCTCCCTGCTTGTCGGTTTGTCTCTGTCTCTCAATGTGTCTGTCGTCTTCTCATCGTGTCCAGTTCCATTCACAGCTCGCTTCCTGCTCTGATAGAACTCATGCTCGTTCGTATAGTGGTGAGTATCCCCGCCTGTTTCGCCGGAGACCATGGTTCTACTTCCCGACGCGGTGGCAGCATTTACAAAATGCAGAATTTTACTTGTTTCTTGGTGTTGATTCATATTAAAAAGTTCTAGTGCAATATAGAACAGTACAAATACAGGAAGAGAAGATTGCCTCTTCCAGATTTTTAGCAAACGGAGACTTTTTCCGAATTCTGTGGCCGTCTGCTGCACAGAGATAGATGACTGAGTTTTATCTGAGTAACATTTAATGATGCAGCGAGCCAGTAGTCGTGGCCGAGTGGGTAAGACAAGGGACAAAAAATACATCGGGGTTTCTCTGCGCAGTTTTGAATCCTGCCGACTATGTTTCTCAGCATATTTCATTCTGTTTTACAATTTAACCACGTTACTGCAAAACTGATTCTGAGATAGATGGAGCAACGTCCCACATCTTGCGATGCAGCCGCTGTTTTCTTTCTTTCATTAATCTGCAGTATTCACGATACATACGGATAGAAAAACGCAAAAACCAGCCAAAGTAGCCTCAGTGACCCTGCCTGTCTATCCATCTATTTGTCTACGGCAACCTGTGTATATCTTGATCTGAGTGTCATGGTACATCAGTCATTGAAAGTTGGCATGTAGGTGCAGCAGGCGGTGAAGAAAACAAATGGCATGTTTGCCTTCATAGCTAGGGGATTTGAGTATTGTGCAGGAAGATATTACTGCAGTTGTACAGGGCCTTGGTGAGGTCACACCTGGAATATTGTGTTCAGTTTTGGTCCCCGAATCTGAGGAAGGACGTCCTTGCTATTGAGGGAGTACAGCGAAGGTTCACCAGCATGATTCCCGGGATGGCAGGATTGACATATGAGGAGAGACTGGATCAACTGAGCTGGTACCCACTGGAGTTTAGAAGAATGAGAGGGGATCTCACAGAAACATATACAATTCTGACGAGGTTGGAAGAATGTTCTCATTGCTGGGGAGTTTGAGACCAAGGATTACAGTCTAAAAATAAGGGTTAAGCCATTTATGACCGAGATGAGGAGAAACTTCTTCACAGAGAGTGGTTAACCTGTGAAATTTTCTACCGCAGAAAGTCGTTGAGGCCAGTTCGTTAGATATATTCAAAAGGGAGTTAGATATGGCTCTTACGGCTAAAGAGATCAAGGGGTATAGAGAGAAAGCAGGAAAGGGGTACTGAGGTTGAATGATGAGCCATGATCTTATTGAATTGTGGTGCAGGCTCGAAGGGCCGAATGGCATATTCCTGCAACTAATTTCTATGTTTCTATGTTGATGCCTGTATATTTTTGGTTATTGTGTGTGCGCGTGTCTGTGTATGTCTATCTGTATGTATGTCTCTGTGTATATGCAACTGTCTGTGGAAATCATCATAATGAATTTGGTACGTCCCGGAACTTTTTAAAACACTTGGGGAAAATAATACGGTTGTGATCTTTGGTATCGGTTTTGATTCAGTGGCTCCATTCTCGACTGAATCAGGAGGTTGTGTGTGGAAGTCTCACTCCTGAGACTTGAACACATCATCTTGGATGACACTCAAATGCAGTATTTGGGGAATTTTGCATTGTTGAAGCTGTTGACCATCGGCTGAAATTTTAAATTGAAACTCCATCTGCACCCTCGGCTGGATGTGAAAGTTCCCAGAGCCTTAGTCGAAAAAGAATTGGAGAGTTGCGCCCGTGTCAATATTACGAAAAATGTTCGTAAATGCACCCTGAAATCCTATGTGTCTGTGTATCGCTTTGGGGGTGGAGCTGAAGCCCAGATTCTCACAGAGGCAGAGTCCAACCACTGACAGGATCAGGACCAGGATGGCCGAGTTGTAAAGTCGTTGGATTTAAGACCTAATGCGTTCTATACTCGTGTGGGTTCAAACCCAACTCCTGGTGATTCATTAATTAAACAGAGATTTTTCCCATCCTGCCTAGTGATACCCGATTTTCATCTGTTGAATTTCCAATTTTCTGCAACTAATTGACATTCTGAGCCGACAATGAAATGAAATTGTGAAATGTATCTGTGTTGCTCGGTCTCTGCCTCTCTCTCTCTTTAGATAGCTGTGAATGTGTTTGAGTGTCTGCCTCTCTCTGACACACTCTCTCTGTCACTATTTCTCTGTTTGTCTCTGTCTCTCAATCTGTCTCTTTCTCACGGTGTCTAGTTCTGTTGCAATGGGATTCTCTCAGACTCTTAGTCTGACTGCCTATCTCTGTACCATTATCTCTGCCTGTCCATGTCTTTGCCTGTCTCTGTTAATCCCTGTCTCTAACCAGATAAGTATTTCCATTATGTTCTGTTTTTGTCTCTATGTCACTCTCTCTCTATCTGTCTTTCTCTCTATCTGTCGCCCTCTTTGACTCTCTCTTTGTCCCTGTCCTTTTCTCTGTCATTCCATTACTATTTGCCTCCCTCTCTTTATGGAGCACGCAAATACATTATTTGAGCCTTTTTCTCATTCAGTCTGATCCTCCCTTTCAGTCTCAAACTTTCTGTCTCTCTTTGTCTGTAGCTCGCTGTCTGTCTGTCCCCGTTTCCCTGCTTGTCTCTGGTTCTCAATGTGTCTGTCACTTTCTCACGGTGTCCAGTTCTGTTCGAATGGGATTCTCTAAGTCTCTCTGTCTGACTGTCTCACTCTTTCCCATCATGTCTTTCTGTCTTTGTTTCTGCCTATCTGTCTCTCTTTGACTGTCGCTTGTAATTCCTGTCTCTAACCTGCTGAGTATTTCCATCATTTTCTGTATATATCTTTGTCTCTCTCTCGATCTGTCGCTCTCTCTCTCTATCTGTCTCTCTCCTTGTCACTCTCTTTATCACTGTCTTTCTTTCACTCTTTCCCTCTCTCTCTTTATTGATCACACAAACACATCTCTGTATATGTAGGTGTTTGAATCTTTTTCTCAGAGTCTGCCTGACTTTTCAGTCTCACCCTTTCTGTCTCTCCCTGTTTGTCGGTTTGTCTCTGTCTCTCAATGTGTCTGTCGACTTCTGTTCGCAGCTCGATTACTGCTCTGACACAGCCCGCACCTTCGTCCGTATAGTCGTGATTTTGCTCCCCTGTTATGCAGGAGAACCGGGTTCAATTCCCCGACGAAAAAGCAGTTTTTTCAAAATGTCTAATTTTACTTCTGTTTCTTGGTATAGATTCATATTAAAAAGTTCCAGAACAATACAGAACAGTAAAAATACAGCAACAGGAGATTGCCTCTTCCAGATTTTTTGCAAACAGAGACTTTTTCAGGATTCTGTGGCTGTCTGCTGCACAGAGATGGATGACTGAATTTTTTCTGAGTAACATTTAAAGTGCCCGAGACGCAGTAGTTGTGGCCGAGTGGTTAATGCGATGGACTTGAAATTCTTTGGGTTTTTTGCACTCAGGTTTTAAATCCTGCCGACTGTAATTTTCATTCGATTTTAAAATTTAACCAGGTTTTTGCAAAACTAATCCTGAGATAGGTGGAATAACGTCCCACATCTTTCAACACTGACATCTATTTCTCATTTTTATTAATGGGCAATATTCAGATACATACGGATAGAAAAACGCAAACAACAGCCAAAGTAGCGACAGTGATTCAGCCTGTCTATCCCTCGAGATGTCTAAGGCATCTGTGCATGTCCGTTGGTGCATGTATATTTTTGGTTATGTATGTATGTTTGTCTCTCTGTGTCTGTCTATGTGTATATATGTCTCTGTGTATGTGCAACTGTCTGTGGAAATCATCACCATGAATTTGGTATGTCCTGGAACTTTTTAAAAAGACTTGGGGAAAATAATACAGTTGTGAACTTTGGTATCGGCTTCGGTTCAGTGGCAGCATCCTCGACTGAAAAACGCAAAAGCCAGACAAAGTAGCGACAGTGACCCTGCCTGTCTATCCATCTATTTGTCTAAGGCAACCTGTGTATATCTTGATCTGAGTGTCATGGTACATCAATCATTGAAAGTTGGCATGTAGGTGCAGCAGGCGGTGAAGAAAACAAATGGCATGTTTGCCTTCATAGCTAGGGGATTTGAGTATTGTGCAGGAAGATATTACTGCAGTTGTACAGGGCCTTGGTGAAGTCACACCTGGAATATTGTGTTCAGTTTTGGTCCCCGAATCTGAGGAAGGACGTCCTTGCTATTGAGGGAGTACAGCGAAGGTCCACCAGCATGATTCCCGGGATGGCAGGATTGACATATGAGGAGAGACTGGATCAACTGGGCTGGTATCCACTGGATGTTTAGAAGAATGAGAGGGGATCTCACAGAAACATATAAAATTCTGACGAGGCTGAAAGAATGTTCTCATTGCTGGGGAGTTTGAGACCAAGGATTACAGTCTAAAAATAAGGGGTAAGCCATTTATGACCGAGATGAGGAGAAACTTCTTCACAGAGAGTGGATAACCTGTGAAATTTTCTACCGCAGAAAGTCGTTGAGGCCAGTTCGTTAGATATATTCAAAAGGGAGTTAGATATGGCTCTTACGGCTAAAGAGATCAAGGGGTATAGAGAGAAAGCAGGAAAGGGGTACTGAGGTTGAATGATGAGCCATGATCTTATTGAATGGTGGTGCAGGCTCGAAGGGTCGAATGGCATATTCCTGCAACTAATTTCTATGTTTCTATGTTTATGCGTGTATATTTTTGGTTATTGTGTGTGCGCGTGTCTGTGTGTGTCTATCTATATGTATGTCTCTGAGTATGTGCAACTGTCTGTAGAAATCATCACCATGAATTTGGTATGTCCTGGAAATTTTTAAAAAACTTGGGGAAAATAATACGGTTGTGATCTTTGGTATCGGCCTTGGTTCATTGGCTCCATTCTCGACTGAATCGGGAGGATGTGTGTGTAAGTCCCACTCCTGAGACTTGAGCAGATAATCTTGGATGACACTCAAATGCAGTATTTGGAGAATTTTGCATTGTTGAAGCTGTTGACCATCGGCTGAAATGTTAAATTGAAGCTCCGTCTGCAACCTCGGGTGGATGTGAAAGTTCCCAGAGCATTACACGAAAAAGAATAGGAGAGTTGCGCCCGTGTCAATATTACGAAAAATTTTCGTAAATGCTCACTGAAACCCGATGTGTATGTGTGTATGTTGCTGTGGGGGTGGAGCTGAAGGCCACATTCACACAGAGGCAAAATCCAAACGCTACAAAGACCAGGATGTGCGAGTGGTTAAGGCGTTGGCCTTAAAATTCAATGGGTTTTTCGCACGTGGATTCGCACCCCAATCCTAGAATCTCTTTAATTTAACAGAGATTTTTCCCATCTTGCCCAGTGATCCCGGATTTTCATCTGTTGAATCTGTAACTCTGTGACACTCTGAGCCGATCATGAAATGAAATTGTGAAATGTATCTGTGTATCTCAGTCTCTGCCTTTCTCTCTTTAGAGAGCTGTGTATGTGTTTGTGTGCTTGAGTCTTTGTCTCCCTCAGTCTGCCTCTCTCTGACTCACTCTGTCTGTGCCTGGTTCTCTGTTTGTCTCTGTCTCTCAATCTGTCTCTTTCTCACGGTGTCCAGTTCTGTTCCAATGGGATTCTCTCAGACTCTCTGTCTGACTGTCTCTCTCTTTCCCAAATTCCCTGTCCGTGTCTTTGCCTGTCTCATTTTGTCCTTGTCTCTAATCTGATGCGTATTTCCATCATTTTCTGTTTTTGAAACATCGAAACATAGAAAATAACTGCAGGAGTAGGCCATTAGGCCCTTCGAGCCTGCACCGACATTCAATATGATCATGGCTGATCATTCCTTCAGTTACCCTTTCCTGTTTTTCTCTCCATACCACTTCATGCACTTAACCGTAAGGACCATACCTAACTCCCTCTTGAATATATCCAATGAACTGGCTTCAACAACTCTCTGTGGCAGGGAATTCCACAGGTCCACAACTCTCTGAGTGAAGAGGTTTCTCCTCATATCACTGCTAAATGGCCTACCCCTTATCCTAAGGCTATGTCACCTGGTTCTGGCTTCCCCAACATCGAGAACATTCTTCCCGAATCTAACCTGTGCAGTCCCGTCAGAATCTTATATGATTCTATGAGATCCCCTCTCATCATTCTAAACGCCAGTGATTAAAGGCCGAGTTGATCCAATCTCTCCTCATCTTACAGTCCTGCCATCCCTGGAATCAGTCTGGTGAACCTTCGCTACACTCCCTCAACAGCAAGAACGTCCTTCCTCAGACTAGGAGACCAGAACTGAACACAATATTCCAGGTGTGTCGTCACTAAGGCCTTGTACAACTGCAGTAAGATTTCCTGGCTCCTATATTCAAATCCCCTAGCTACGAAGGCCAACATACCATTTGCCTTCTTTACCGCCTGCTGTACCTGCATGCCCACTTTCAGTGACTGATGAACCATAACACCAAGGTCTCATTGCACCTCAACTTTTTCTAGTCTTCCCCCATTCAGATAATATTCTGCCTTCGTGTTTTTGCCCCCAAAATGGATAACCTCACATTTATCCACATTATACTGCATCTGCCATGTATTTGCCCACTCACCTAATCTGTCCAATTCACCCTGCAGCCTCTTAGCGTCCTCCTCACAGCTCGTACCGCCACCCAGTTTAGTGTCATCCGCAAACTTGGAGATATTACACTCTATTCCTTCAACTAAATTGTTCATGTATATTGTAAAGAGCAGGCGTCCCAGCACTGAGCCCTGCGGCACCCCATTAGTCACTTACTGCCAGTCTGAAAAGGACCCGTTTATCCCGATTCTCTGCTTCCTGTCTGCCAACCAGTTCTCTGTCCATGACAGTACATTAATCCCAATACCATGCACTTTGATTTTGTGCACCAATCTCTTGTGCGGGACCTTGTCAAAAGCCTATTGAAAGTCCAAATACACCACATCCACTGGTTCTCCCTTGTCCACTCTACTCGTTACTTCCTCAAAAAATTCCAGAATATTCGTCAAGCGTGATTTCACTTTCATAAATCCATGATGATTCGGTCCGATCCTGTCACTGCTTTCCAAATGGGCTGCTATTTCATCCTTAATGATTGATTCCAACATTTTCCCCACTACTGATGTCAGGCTAACCGGTCTAGAATTACCCGCTTTCTCTCTCCCTCCTTTTTAAAAAAGTGCCTTCACATTAGCTACCCTCCAGTCCATAGGAACTGATCCAGAGTCGATAGATTGTTGGAAAATGATCACCAATGCATCCACTATTTCTAGGACCACTTCCTTAAGTACTCTGGGATGCAGACTATCAGGACCCGGGGATTTATCGGCCTTTAATCCCATCAATTTCCCCAACACAATTTCCCGCCAATAAGGATATCTTTCAGTTCCTCATTCTCACGAGACCCACAGTCCGCTAGTACATTCGGAAGGTTCCAGTGGGATTCTCTCAGTCTCTCTGTCTGACTGTCTCTCTCATTCCCATCATCTCTGTCTGTCTATGTCTCGACCTGTCTGTCTCTATTTGCCTGTCTCTGTTAGTTCCTGTCTCTAACCTGCTGAGTATTTCCATCATTTTCTGTTTATATCTCTGTATATCTCTCTATCTGTCGCTCACTCTTCATCTGTCTCTCTCCTTGTTATTGTCTTTATCACTGTCTTTCTCTCACTGTTTCCCTCTCTCTCTTTATATCTGTATGTCTGTTTGTGTCTTTTTCTCACTCAGTCTGCCTCTCCTTCTCAGTCTCACACTTTCTGTCTCTCGTTGTCTCGATCTCGCTGTCTGTCTCTCCCTGTTTGTCGGTTTATCTCTGTCTCTCAATGTGCCTGTCTACTTCTCATGGTATCCATTTCTGTTCTCAGCTCGATTCCTGCACTGACAGAATCCACACCCGTCAGCACTCATTCGTGTCTTAGTTAATATCCCTCTCTGTCACGCGCGAGGTCGGCGTTCAATTCCCCGACCAGGATGAAGCATTTTTAAAATGTTGAATATTACTTCTGTATGTCCTGATACTTTATAAAAAGACTTGGGGAAAATAATACGGATGTGAACTTTGGTATCGGCTTTGGTTCAGTGGCAGCATTCTCGACTGAATAAGGAGGTTGTGTCTGTAAGTCCCACTCCTGCGACTTGAGCATATAATCTTGGCTGACACTCAAATGCAGTATTTGGGGAATTTTGCATTGTTGAAGCTGTTGACTTTCGGATAAAATGTTAAATTGAAGCTCCGTCTGCACCCTCGGGAGGTTGTGAAAGTTCCCAGTGCATTACTCGAAAAATAACAGGAGAGTTGCCCCTGTGTCAATATTACTATAAATATTCGAAAATGCTCATTGAAAACCTGTGTCTGTGAGAGTGGAGCTGCAGCCCAGATTCTCACAAAGACAAAATCCGAATATTGACATAACCAGGATGGCCGAGTTGTTCAGGCGTTGGACGGAAATTCCGATGGGTTTATACCTGCGTGGGTTCGAACCCTACTCCTGGTACATCTTTAAATTCACACCGATTTCCTGCCATCCTGCTCAGTTATTCCCGAATCTATTCTGTTGAATCTGCATTTGTCGATAACTTTGTAACATTCAATGAAATGGGATTGTGCAATGTATCTGTGCCTCTCACTCTCTGTCTTTAGAGTGCTCTTCATGTATTTGCGTCTGACTCCCTGTGTCTGAGGAATTAGAAGCTGAATTTAGGGAGCTGGGAGCCAAGTTAACAAATCGGACCTCAAAGGTAGCAATCTCAGGGATAGCTACCACTTTTCAGATTATGAAGGGCAGGATAGTTCAGATGAATGTGTGTTGCAGAAGGGAGGGATTCAATTTCTTGGGACATTGGAACCGTTCTGGCGGAGCTGGGACCTGTGCAAACCTCAGCAGAACCAATGTCCACGAGGGAGAGTTTGCTCGTGTTGTTGGGGAGGGGTTAAACTGATCTGGCAGCGGGATGGGAACCTTTGGGGTAAAAAAGTAAGGGTGGAGGGCAGAGAAACCAAAGGCAAAAATCAAAAAGGGCCACATTGCAGCAAAATTCTAAAGGGACAAAGTCTGTTAAGATAACAAGCCTGAAGGCACTGTGCCTCAATGCGAGGAGTATTCGTAATAAGGTGGACAAATTAACTGCACAGGCAGCAATTAATGAATATGATGTAATTGGCATCACGGAGAAATGGCTCCAGGGTGACGAAGGCTGGGAACGCAACATCCAGGGGTATTCACCAGTCAGGAAGGATAGACACAAAGGAAAAGGAGGTGGGGTGGCATTGCTGGTTGAAGAGGAAATTAACACAATAGTCAGGAAGGACATTCGTGTGGATTCTACGTGGGTGGATCTGTGGAATATCAAAGGGACAAAAACGCTAGTGGGAGTTGTGTACCACCAAACAATCGTAGTGAGTTTGCTGACAGCATCCAACAAGAAAGTAGGGATGTGTGCAATAAAGGTACATCAGTTATCATGGGCGACTTTAATCTACATATAGATTGGGCTAACCAAACTGGTCACAATACGGTGGAGGAGGATTTGCTGGAGTGTATTAGGGATGGTTTTCTCGACCAATATGTCGAGGGACGATCTAGAGGGCTGGCCATCCTAGACTGCTTGATGTGTAATGAGAAAGGACTAATTAGCAATCTTGTTGTGCGAGGCCCCTTGGGGAATAGTAACCACAATAAGGTAGAATTCTTTGTTAAGGTGGAGAGTGAAACGGTTAATTCTGAGACTGGGGTCCTGAACTTAAGGAAAGGTAACTTCGATGGTATGAGACATGAATTGGCTAGAATAGACTGGGACATGATACATAAAGGGTTGACGGCAGATAGGCAATGGAAAACATATAAAGATCACATGGATGAACTTCAACAATTGTACATCCCTGTCTGGAGTAAAAATAAAACGGGGAAGGTGGCTCAACCGTGGCTAACAAGGGAAATTAAGGTTAGTGTTAAATCCAAGGAAGAGGCATATAAATTGGTCCGAAAAAGCATCAGCCCGAGGACGGGGAGAAATTTATAATTCAGCAGAGGAGGACAAAGGGTTTGATTAGGAGGGGGAAAATAGAGTATGAGAGGAAGCTTGCTGGAAACAGAAACACTTCTATAAATATGTGAAGAGAAAAAGAGTAGTGAAGGCAAACGTAGGTCCCTTGCAGTCAGATTCAGGTGAATAGGGAACAAAAAAATGGTAGACCAGTTGAACAAATACTTTGGTTCTGCCTCACGAAGGAAGATGCGCATAATCTTCTGGACATACTACATGACCGAGGGGCTAGTGAGAAGGAGGAACTGAAGAAAATCCTTATTTGTGGGACATTGTGTTAGGGAAATTGATGGGACTAAAGGCCGATAAATCCCCGGGGCCTGATGGTCTGCATCCCAGAGTATTAAGGAAGTGGCCCTAGAAATAGTGGATGCATTGGTGATTATTTTCCAAAAGTCCATCGATTCTCGGTCAGTTTGCATGGACTGGAGGGTAGCTAATGTAACACCACATTTTGAAAAAGGAGGGAGAGAGAAAACGGGTAATTATAGACCAGTTAGCCTGATATCAATGGTGGGGAAAATGTTGTAATCAATTTTTAAAGATGAAATAGCAGCCCATTTGGAAAGCAGTGACAGGATTGGTCCAAATCAGCATGGAATTATGAAAGGAAAATCAAGCTTGACAAATCTTCTAGAATTTTGTGAGGATGTAACTAGTAGAGTCGACAAGGGAGAACCAGTGGATATGGTGTAGTGGGACTTTCAAAATACTTTTGACAAGGTCCCACACAAGAGGATGGTGTGCAAAATTAAAGCACATGGTATTGGGGGTAATGTATTGACGTGGATAGAGAACTGGCTGGCAGACTGGAAGCAGAGAGTCGGGATAAACGGGTTATTTTCATAATGGCAGGCAGTGACTAGTTGGGTGCCGCAAGGCTCAGTGCTGGGACGCCAGCAATTTACAATATACATCAATGATTTAGATGAAGGAATTTTGTATAATATCTCCAAGTTTGCAGATGACATTATGCTGGATGGCGGTGTGAAATGTGAGGAGGATGCTAAGAGGCTGCAGGGTGATTTGAACAGGTTTGGTGAGTGGGCAATTGCATGGCAGATGTAGTGTAATGTGGATAAATGTGAGGTTATGCACTTTGGTGGCAGAAACAGAAAGGCAGAATATTATTTGAATGGCGGCAGATGAGGAAAAGGGGAGGTGCAATGAGATCCGGGTGTCATGGTACATCAGTCATTGATGGTTGGCATGCAGGTGCAGCAGACAAAAAGAAGGCAAATAGCATGTTGGCCCCATATCTTGGGGATTTGAATATAGCAGCTGTACTGGGCCTTGGTGAGGCCTCACCTGGAATACTGTGTTCAGTTTTGTTCTATCTGAGGAAGGACGTTCATGCTATTGAGGGAGTGCAGCAAAGGTTCACCAGACTGATTTCCGGTATGGCAGGACTGACATATGAGGAGAGATAGGATCGACTGGGCCTGTATTCACTGGAGTTTAGAAGAATGAGAGGGGACCTCAGAAACATTCTGATGGGACTGGGCAGGTTAGATGCACGAAGAATGTTCCCGATGTTGGGGAAGTCCAGAACCAGTGGTCACAGTCTGAGGACAAGGGATAATCCATTTAAGACCGAGATGAGGAGAAACTGCTTCACTCAGAGAGTTGTTAACCTGTGGAATTCGCTTCCGCAGAACGTTGTTGATGCCAGTTCATCAGATATATTCAAGAGGGAGTTGGGTATGGCCCTTAAGATAATGGGATCAACGGGTGTGGAGCGAAAGCAGGAAAGGGGTACTGAGGTGAATGATCAGCCATGATCTTATTGAATGTTGATGCAGGCTCGAAGGGGCGAATGGTCTATTCCTGCAACCTTTTTCTATGTTTCTATGTTTCTATGTTTCAGGGTACGTGCACCTAATGGCCCAGTGTGTTGTGCCATTTCTTTCAACTGGGTGCTATTTATTGAATCTGTAACTTGCCCGGTTTGTATCTGATCCATATTGTGTCTCACCTGACCAATCATCCATCTCCCATAGGCTGACATGTGTCTCTTTTCCTTTCCTCAGCATCGTCCTCTCAATTCCTGCTTATTTAGCTCGTTAATTGTTCGTGCATGGCCTTCCAATACGGATACACCCTGTAGCATTTTTTTTGATGTTTTGTATCCTAACTGTGAAGACTGTATCCCAATCCTGGTCTGTTTCCGGATTAGTAACTCCGTTGTTCCCCTCAAACTATCTACACCTGCCTGGATCGCCTGTATATCTGGTGTATCTACTTGAGATGTCCCTGTACAGCTAATGCGTAATTTGCTATAGATCTCCTCTGTCTTCCTTCTTTGTGTCTCAGCTGCTTGTGTTACTCCCTTGCTCCTGATGTGTCACTAGCTATTCTCAGGATTGTGTCTAGCCTTGTGGCTTATTTTTTCTGGCTGTTCAATTTATGCTCACAGGTCACATTTCATGCTGGACATTGTCAAATAACAACATTACTTCTGTTCCAGGTTTAACTACCACGCAATTTCCCAAGGTTAATTCCCTGGTTTACAATATTCAGGTAACATTTTTTACACACTTATCTTATGGCTTCAAGACAAACGCTCCTGTCACTTAGATGCCGCCCCCTAGAGGCTGCTTTACGTAGCCTCTGGTGTGGTAAAATGCTTCTGGGCCCACTCGGGGCGGCCTTGCAGCTTGTCCTTGTAGAATCGAAAGCACGGTGATGATCACGTTTATATTCTGTTGTTAAAACACATCCTGGAAATTCCAGGTTTTAGTTAGAGTCTTACCATTTCCATTTCAACCGGATTTTCCTTTCACTAGCCTATTGGTTCTGCAATTGCTGTGGTTAGGCACAAAATTCCTGCAATAGCTAAAGAACCCCAATATCTTACACACCCCTCAGGCTGGGTTTAGTCGGGGCATAATCCTAATATCCTCCTTCCTGTCATTGGACAATGTCCGAGTTCCTTGGGATATTTTGTGTCCCAGGTACTGTACGACAGCTTGTCCGATTTGTGCCTTTTTGGGATTTACTTTCAATCCTGCTTTCCGTTATCTCAAATGTCTTTTCCATAACTAGAACAAAGTCTAACACATAGGCTTTGATAACTGCTTTCCGTTATCTCAACTGTTCCAGTTTCAAAGACTTTACGTCTCACTTTCTGTGGTTCTTCAACCACCGTATCTGAAGTCACAAGTTCAACTTATATTTTCCTTTGTTCTAAACTGCTAAAGCCTGCCGTTTTAACATTTTAATGTTTTCAAAGTTCCTTTTAACTTTCACAGATAGCTCCCCACTTGCCCAGGAGTTTGACCTGATCCCTGAAGGTATTTCTACATTGTTTCGAAACATTATAGTTTTATTTCTTTTTTTTTAAGAGATCAGATTTAACTTTTTATGTTGTGTATTTTCTTAAACAGTGGTACTTGAAATCTTCACAACAAAATTAACTCTTCACTGCTTCCATCCTAATTTCTGCTCCCCTTTTGTAGTATTTGTATTTATTGTTGGATTATGAAATGTCAAGTATGGTAAAACTGTTTTTTAAACGGACTTCTCATTTATGCTTATAGTGATTCACAGATCACAGAATGCAAAGTACTTGTTTTATAATTATGTGCCTATCGTCTGTTTTAGAATCTGAACGTCAAAAACTCTAATCTTTTGCGCTGTAACTTCAATTGTGTGATACAGTATCTCATAAATTACCTCTTTTTAAGCTTCAGCTTCTGACGCAGTATGTTTACTTTTATTAAAGGGCTTCCAAACACAATATTTTCCAATACAACCAAAATGTTTGACAAGGAGAATCACCTGAAATATCTCAAAGTCCCAATTCAAATATTGTATTGCCAATCTTTTATTTAAAAATCTTTTTACTGAGCGAGAAGCTTTCGCATCAAGATTTTACACAAAGGAATATGGGGGCGTATTTCCCCAGCCCACAGCCTTGAGACACCCACGCAGGCTTCTTTTTTTAAGGCATTACAATTTGCCTTCATCGTTCTTTATTTCATTCCTAGATTAAATGTATTGTCTTTCAACAAAATGTAATCAATGCATACGTGTTTTCTTTTGACAAGTGAGCGTGTCGAAAAAAACAATTTCAACCAACGGGACCTCGCATTTTTTATCTTTTGCTCAACAAACCTATCCTTTGTGCATTTCCTAACTCCATAACATATCATCCAAATAAATCCACACCTGGATTTCTAAATCAAAATGTAATTCAATTCTAGGTTCATACTTTCTTAAAGCTTCCCTCATACAGGACAGCACTGTAAAGGATTAAAAAAATCGTTCACGCTGTTTGAAAAAGTAGGTTGGGCCAAAACAACAGACAGCTCCACCACTTTCTGAAGCAGGCTTTCAGACACTTGAAAAATTCATTAATTCCCACCTCAAATATTCCGCAGTCAACAATCACAGAAGCACTTTCATTCAAAGACAGACATTCACAAAAGTCCATCTTCAATCAACAAAGCTTATTGTTTGGCCGCCTCTAATTTTGGATCCATATTTCACTTAAGATAGTCACTAACAGTTTTTATTATGGTCTTCCGAAAAATATCTGCTTAGCAATACTTCTGGCCCCCAATAAATCCTTTATTTTCTTCGACTCCCACTCATAACCCTGTTAGTGGGGATACAAATTTGAGCCAAATTCCTCTGTCCATTCCCTTCTGTCAACTATATCTATTTTTATACTTACAGCCTCTTGTCTTTTGTCACTTTCTCTGTCCATCTCAACTTCGGGTATATTTCTATTAATCTTTTCGGCTGTTAAACTGCTCTTTTTCTCTTCATCATATCCTGCCTTAACCATCTTCTTAACCTTTTCAGATTTATCTCTCAGAAACTCTTCTGGTAGTTTATACCCCACCCCTCCAAGGGCCTTCGCAGATTCCCTTGCCATTTCTTACACTGGGGCTTTTTCCCCAGTTCCCATTTTACCCATCTTTACTTAAGCCGACCTATTTACACCGAGGCTTTTACCCCGATATCCCGTATACGTACTTATTCTCCCGACACATGTATTTACTTACAGTGTCCTGACGCACCCCTCAACTGGATTTACTGGCTGCACAGACTCTGCTTCAGATTCGTTGCATCTCTGGTTACTTTGCGAGGAGAATTCCTCAAGGTAATTCTCTACTCATTCGTTGTTAGTTTGGTCAGCTTTTTGTGCCTAATCTGCCCGTCCAGTAGATCCTGCTGACTGCGCCAAGTTGTTAGGGTTAACTTCAAACCAACACTCGGAGTCCGTTAGCCGTAAAGTAAATGCAGTTTTTATTAATAAAAGATACAAGCTGGCAGGGGAGCTATCCTTCAAGGAATGCTCAGAGAAACTGCCAGAGATATCTTATTTTATTCAGTTTCAGATTATAGCATTATGTAATTACACAAGTTACAATTAATATGTGCTGATTGATTAATACATGATTATCTGGTAGGTTACTTCCTCCAATCTGACCTCTATATGTTTAATTAGTAATTCAGGATACATGTTGTTATGATTCTTTTTATTTAACTTGTATCTTGTTATAGAATTCAAATTCCACGTTATCTGTGTCTGTGCCCAGCTCCCAAGGCCTTTGATCTATGAATTGGAACATCTGCCCCTCTGTGGAAGGCATCCCACACATGCTTCCCACAGACTGAAAAACAGGCTGTGGGATCCATTTAAAAAATCTGCTAACTCCATTTTAAAACATCCCAATTATTATTATTAATTATAATTACGATTTGTGATCTGCCCTTTCAGTCGATTATGGGGTATCTTATCGAAGGCCTTTGGAAATCCAGATAAATTATATCTACTACAGTATGTTAGTTTACGTTATCTGTTACCTGTTCGAAAATTCAAAGAATTTGGTCAATTCAAGACTTTCCCTTTTATAATCCATGCTGACTATTCGTTTTTGGTTTCTAGCTGTTCTTCCCCTTTTTCTTTTAGTAGTGAATCCATTATTTTTCCTCCCAACGACGTTAAGTTGACTGGACTATAGTTCCTCAGACACGTTCTACCTCCCTTCTTAAAAATAGTTATTACATTAGGTGTCTGCCAATCCTCCGGCACTGCACCTTATTCTAACGAAGTATTAAATATGTTTATTAATGCCTCTGCTGTCTCTTCTCTAGATGTGATTCATCCGAAGCTGGCACTTTATCCATTTTCGGTTTGATTAGTTTATATAATATTTTCCTCTTGTTATTTTAAATGCAGTTATTTCATTTCTAATATCATCCGATGTCATGTCCACCTGTGTTGTCTCCCTGATAAATACTGATGCAAAATAATTGTTTAATATTTCTACCTATCTCTGCCTGTAGACAACCTTCTGAGCCACGTACTTTGGTATGTATTGTGGATGTCCTCCACGCAATCTTTATCCTTATCGTTAAAGGTAATGAGTATATCTTACCTGTTGGACAGGAGCAGTGTCTCATTCTCAGTCTCTCCTCAGTTCTCACTACACGGCACCCAATCAGCCACGGACATTCCTGAACCTGCGCATTTCTGTGGGATGTGACTGTTTTCTGGATTAAATCACTTATCCTGTGTGTTTCAGAGTGTGTCGAACTCGCACTCCAGCCCAATTACGCTGAGCCAGAGCGAATAAAGCATAGACATTTCCTGCAGATGTGGGAATGTGGGACAGATTTCCTGTCCACAAACTCACACACAGTACAGTCTCGACTCATTGCCTGCCCTGCCATCTTTAGTTATTTTTTATAAATTTATTTGCTTATTTACACACTGAATTAATTGAATTACTTAGTTTTTATTCAAATGGTTATTTATAATGATATAATTAATTAGTAATTATAGTTAAATTATTAATTTAATAAAGTGTTGTTATTGCTCCCAGATCTTAGTGTGGACCAAGCGTCGAGAAAAAAGGTAATACTCACCAAAAGTTCATCTACCTGCTGTATTTTGGAGGCCAAAGCAGCACCTCCTTCAACCACTGTTCCCATTCAAACTCTCACCAAATTCCATTTAATATCACTGTGCAGAACACACTGTGAATCTGCAGTTAGTATTTAGTTTTATACCTTTGGAGCCACACACAAGTTACAAGTGCTGTCTCAGCTCCATGTCCATTGTGCGCAGTAATTAGCACATATTTAAGACTAACACTTACAGCTGACTGATAGTTAACTACCACTGACAGGCAATTTCTGCTAACTTCTGTTTTTAAAGTTCTAAGTTCAATTCAAAACGTTAAACTAAATTTCCCTTCTTACAGCTAATACTCAGCCAGACTCACCCCGGACTTACCACTGAATCTCACTTTCTCTACGTTCCCAAGTTTATCACTCTCTTTGTGCACTCCGTTTAAGATCAGGATGTTTTGATAGAGTAAGCTGGGCAGAAAGGGTCGGGGTGGGGAAGGTCGCTCTGTAAATTTGCAGTCCACAGGCAGACGGGCTGCTAACGCCCAGCACCCCCAGGGAAACCTCAGGGGAACCGCCTCAGAAAAGTTTGCAGCCGCGAGCACCGAATGGCCTATTTCTGTGCTGCAGACATTAATTGACTCTTTGTAAGGTGATGGGTGAAGGAGATGGGATGTCTTAAATGCGATTCTGAGTCAGCCACAAGCCAGGGCGTGGTCAGAAGGGCAGGTCTGCGATGTCACAATGCTCAGGCACAGTGTCATGCGAGTTTCCCCGCTTTATTACATCACACATACTGCAATACCTTGCAACAAAGCTCGTTACCACCCTCCCTGAATGTTGCATATTATGGGCTATGTTTAGCACGGAGATTATTGAGAGAGTGAGGAGGAGCTGAGTTTAATGTGTGTCGTGTGTGTACGGGGAACACTTCATCCTGCAGATCACTGCATTGTTCAGGCAAACTTACAAAGGATCGTTATAGTCGTGAATGTCACTGGGATATACTCCGTCTGCAGGAGACCCTTTAATCCCAAAGGTAGATTATCTGAAACAAGGATACGCCGCTATCACCAGGCGCTGGGGCTGCTCAGGTTAAACCCCACTGGGAGAATAACACAAGGAGCCTGCAAAAGGATGAAAGCACTGACCTTTGAGCCTTTGAAATCTTCCCTCTCTGGCTGTTGTTTGGTCCCAGGCCATTTCCCCCCAACTTTCCATGGGAGTGCTGGGGACTGAGCGGCCCTTCCACCCGAGGACTGAAAAGTAACAGAGCCACCTTCCCCGCGCCGCTCCCTTTGGGTAAACACATCCTACACGTGCCTGGCGGTCAGGAGCTTTATAAACCCGTCCCAGGCTGCAGCAGACGTCTTAGCGGGGATAAAACCTGCAGGAGTCCAGCGGGACTGATCTCCGTGGACTTCCCCACCTCTATCATTTTTGTTAGTCACTGAATCCGCGCGGTGAAAAATGAAAACAGGCCTCACTGTGTGTGTATAACAGAGATGAGTGGATTGGGCAGAATACCCGTCCAAAGCATTGTGCGATTCTTATTATTTAACACATTTAACAATTACAGAGAAGGGATATTTCACCACATTCTTCAACTCCTCTCTGAATTTCGTCTGGGTCACGGCATAAATACATGTGTTGGTGCAGCAACTCAGGAGCTGAAGCATAAATCCCATTTCCTGTACATATTGAGGTAGAAACCCAGGATTAAAGTTTAACGAATACAATCGATTAACCACAGAATACAACAGAAACACTACCCATAAGAGTATAAAACTGCCGGATATAACAAACAGTAAAATTATGGATTTCCTTCGCTTCTCCATCTCTGGGTCACTGGGACTCTCCCCACTGCTGTGGGCCCGGAGTCTCCTGCGGGCTCTGCTCGACACTAAAACGTGTCTGACAGTTAAAGCATTGAGCAGAAGGATCAGAACAAATGGAATAAACGGTGTTATAATATAATGAATGAATTCAATTACTGCCCATGATAGTGACTCAGAGACTTCCCATCTAACAATACAAAACCAGGGATTATTGGAAATATGATACACGCCTCCATACATAAAGTACCAGAAAGTGTTCTTTACACAAAACAGCGCACTCAATGTTCCCACAACCATAGTCGCCGTTTTCTAGGAGCAATATTTGGTTTTGAGCTTCTGACAACAAATAGCTATACATCGATCAAAGGTAAAAGCAACTGTGAACCAGACGGAACAGTCTGTCACTGCGTAAAGCAGGATGGCATGGATATTACAAACATTAATCTTCCACATGAACTCAAACGCGGTTGAATAATGAAT
Source organism: Pristiophorus japonicus (assembly GCF_044704955.1). Classification (NCBI taxonomy): domain Eukaryota; kingdom Metazoa; phylum Chordata; class Chondrichthyes; family Pristiophoridae; genus Pristiophorus; species Pristiophorus japonicus. Next base: position 54,278,915 of record NC_091999.1, read on the forward strand.
AGGAATCTGCTTGCATATCAGGTCGAGGATAACGACCAGTAGATCTGCCGCTGCCATTGCCACCAGGTAACGGCTGACACACTTGGAGAGACCGCACCTTCCTCGAGACAGGATCATTATCGTCACTAAGTTCACTGCAAGCAAGAGAAAAAACAGGGAATTTATATTTCAGATTGAGAGCAACAACAGCTGCCTCAAAGAATTATGTGTGAAATGTGTCAGGATTAAATGAACCATCCAATGGGACGTGTGGAGTTTGGGTCAGGACTGATTACACCAGCGGATGGGACGTGTGGTGTTTGGGTCAGGACTGATTACACCAGCGGATGGGACGTGTGGTGTTTGGGTCAGGACTGATTACACCAGCGGATGGGACGTGTGGTGTTTGGGTCAGGACTGATTACACCAGCGGATGGGACGTGTGGTGTTTGGGTCAGGACTGATTACACCAGCGGATGGGTCGTGTGGTGTTTGGGTCAGGACTGATTACACCAGCGGATGGGTCGTGTGGTGTTTGGGTCAGGACTGATTACACCAGCGGATGGGTCGTGTGGTGTTTGGGTCAGGACTGATTACACCAGCGGATGGGTCGTGTGGTGTTTGGGTCAGGAGTGATTACACCAGCGGATGGGTCGTGTGGTGTTTGGGTCAGGACTGATTACACCAGCGGATGGGTCGTGTGGTGTTTGGGTCAGGACTGATTTCACCAGCGGATGGGACGTGTGGTGTTTGGGTCAGGACTGTTTACACCAGCGGATGGGACGTGTGGTGTTTGGGTCAGGACTGATTACACCAGCGGATGGGACGTGTGGTGTTTGGGTCAGGACTGATTACACCAGCGGATGGGTCGTGTGGTGTTTGGGTCAGGACTGATTACACCAGCGGATGGGTCGTGTGCTGTTTGGGTCAGGACTGATTACACCAGCGGATGGGTCGTGTGGTGTTTGGGTCAGAACTGATTACACCAGCGGATGGGACGTGTGGTGTTTGGCACAGGTATTGAAAGAACCAATATATGGGACGTGTGGGTTTCGGGTCAGGGACTGAATGTACCAGTGGATGGGATGTTTGGGTGTTGTGACAGGGAGTGAGTGAAGCGGTGGATGTGATGTGTGGGTGCTGGGTCATGACTGAAAGAATTAATGTATTGGACTTTTGCCAGGTGGGTAAAGCGCTGAATGAGACTCTGATATAACGCCATATTCAGAGGGAGCAATAATTGCACAAGAAGCTGTTAATAACCTGTGTCCATTGAGGGGAATAGAGTCATTGTCCATGGATGGGAATGTAGTATGAGGACAGCGAGGGAAATGGAATCTGTGTCCAGGGAGGAGAATGGAGTTGTGGGCCAAGGGAGTGAATGGAGTCTGTGGCCAAGAAAAGGAATGGCGTCTGTGACAATGAGGGGAATGGAGTATGTGGCCAGGGAGAGGAATCGATTCTTTGTTTTGGAAGGGGAATCGAATTTGTGTACATGGAGGGGAATGGAGTCTGTGGCCAAGGTGGGGAATGAAATCTGTGGCCAGAGAGGGGAATGGAGTCTTTGGCGAGGTTACTGCGGTTGTGTCGAAGGCTGAAGAAGGTGAATTGAATTGTATTATGTGTCGAAATCAGAACCTTTCCAACCATTGTATTGAAAGTACACTTTGTAACTGGCTTAAGCTGACTTTCCCACAATATTGCAAATAATCTTTAAAGAAGGGACTGTCGCTTTACAATAGACTGATGATGACCCATGTTGTAAGATGTCACAAACGATTTTCGAACGTGTCTGTTTACAGCTGGAACCGTGTCAACCAGCTGCCTTTCACCTGGTGTGAGAAAGTTACAGACTTCCAGTTGACAGAGAGAGTTTGAGACTGGAAATATCAAAATATTTCACAATATAGTGCTCCGTTTTGAATAGTTGCTACCGTGCGGCCCACACCGAGCTCTCCTGAACTGTGGCTGAACAAGGGAAATAAATCAATTCAAACACAACTGAATAAACATTTTACTGGAAGTTTTAACCCTGTCCTGACCGTCTGGAATTAGTGACTGTGAGGCAGAGCAGGAGACGGATAAAATTACGACAACTCTCTATAGCTGAATCATTAGTGAATAATGTCTCATATCTCAGTGTATTGGTGAAGGATCTCTCAACGCTGATTTCCACAGAGCAGTGTCATTTACAATAACCAGCGGTCCTTAAAACACTTGTTACCGCTGAACACATATTTATTATCCAACACTGGGCATCAGTGCAGAAGCTGACTGCAAGCTGTTGAATAATATAATCGTTTACTAACATATCTTGTGTCAAAATCAAATTTCTGTCAAATCCTGTAAACCACTTTCACTGGAAACAAGTTGTGGAAACAACACACTGTTTATTGAACTGGGAGTAGCGAGTCAGCAAATGATCAAACATTACATGACAGAAACTTCTGTGCATTGCCAGACACAGAACAAGAGGTTTAAATTGTGAAAACAACATACTGTTCATTGAACTGGGAGCAGCGAATTAACGAATGATCAAACATTACATGACAGAAACTTTTTTGCATTGCCAGACACATTACAAGAGGTTTAAATTGAATACAATTAATCAGTAAAACTAAAAGACGAGGACAAAAAATACAGATAAAAATGGGTTACATAATTAATTGCAGATGAAGGACTCACCAGGAACACCAACAGCAGCGAGGAGCGGGTAATAAATACGTTCTACATTGAAAAATGCCCACAAGATCCAAAGCTCAGTTGGAATCTCCCAGAACATGATTTGACTTTCTGTGAGCTCCAATAAGCACTGTTAATTTTAGACAACAACTTCAGTCAAACATTGCTGAACAGACCGAAAAAGAAATCCCTATTTATAGCCTGAGGGAACTCTCCAGTGAGACAATTAAACTGCACACTGAAGGATATTAATCGCAGTCACTGAATAAACAAGTTGTCCGAACCTTTTCTTTGCATCAGTTTCAATTGCAAAATATCTTAAAAGCAACGTGGCTTTCAGATCAAATAACGTTATCCAAAACCAAGCACTATTGGTAAAAGCAGAAATAGTTAAGTCCACAGAATCACAGCATGCATGTGAAGGGAGCAGCTTCATTCAGGGAGTTTCTATTATTGCTGAGATGTAAAATAACTCTGTAATTTCAGATTTTCAATTCACTTCTCGGGTAACACAAGTGAAATAAAACAAATGGAAGGATAGATTTCGAAGTAAAGGTCAGTAACATACATGGTGACTGACAGTACAGTGTTAAGTAAGGATACATGGGCACTGATAATACAATGGTCAGTAAAGATATATGACGACTGATCACACAATGGTCAGTAAGGATACATGAGGACTGATAATACAATGGTCAGTAAGGATACATGGGGACTGATAATACAATGGTCAGTAAGGGTACATGAGGACTAATAATACAATGGTCAGTAAGGCTACATGGTGGCTGTTAATGTAATGCTGAGTAAGGAAGGATACGTGGGGACTGATAATACAGTGGTCAGTAAGGGTACATGGGGACAGATAATACAGTGGTCAGTAAGGGTACATGGGGACAGATAATACAATGGTCAGTAAGATTACATAGGGACAGATAATGTGGTCAGTAAGGATACATAAGGACTGATAATACAATTGGCAATAAGGGTATATGGGTTCTGATAATACAATGGTTCGTAAGGATACATGAACACTGATAATACAATGGTCAATAAGGATATATGGGCACAGATAATGCAATGGTCAGTAAGGGTACATGGGGACAGTTAATACAATGGTCAGTAAGGGGACATGGGGCAGATAATATATTGGTCAGTAACGGTTCATGGGGACAGATAATACAGTGGTCAGTAAGCGTACATGGGGACAGATAACATATTGGTCAGTAAGGATATGTGTGTGCTGTTAATACAATGGTCAGTAAGGATTCATGGCGACCGATGCCATACTGACAGTCACAGGCCATCCTATGAACAGACCAGCAGGAAGAGTAGTGCAAGGAAGGTAGTGCAGGGGACCCCTGTGGTCATCCCCCTGCAAAACAGATACACGGCTTTGAGTACTGTTGGGGGGGATGACTCATCAGGGGAGGGCAGCAGCAGCCAAGTTCATGCCACCGTAGCTGGCTCTACTGCACAGGAGGGCAGGAAAAAGAGTGGGAGCGCGATAGTGATAGGGGATTCAATGGTGAGGGGAATAGATAGGCGTTTCTGCGGCCGCAACCGAGACTCCAGGATGGTATGTTGCCTCCCTGGTGCAAGGGTCAAGGATGTCTTGGAGCGGGTGCAGGACATTCTGAAATGGGAGGGAGAACAGCCAGTTGTTGTGGTGCACATTGGTACCAACGACATAGTTAAAAAAAGGGATCAGGTCCTACGAAACGAATTTAAGGAGCTAGGAGCTAAATTAAAAAGTAGGACCTCAAAAGTAGTAATCTCGGGATTGCTACCAGTGCCACGTGCTAGTCAGAGTAGGAATCGCAGGATAGTGCAGATGAATACGTGGCTTGAGCAGTGGTGGAGCAGGGAGGGATTCAAATTCCTGGGGCATTGGAACCGGTTCTGGGCGAGGCGGGACCAGTACAAACCGGACGGTCTGCACCTGGGCAGGACCGGAACCAATGTCCTAGGGGGAGTGTTTGCTAGTGCTGTTGGGGAGGAGTTAAACTAATATGGCAGGGGGATGGGAACCAATGCAGGGAGACAGAGGGAGACAAAAAGGAGGCAAAAGCAATAGACAGAAAGGAGATGAGGAAAAGTGGAGGGCAGAAAAGCCGAAGGCAAAGAACAAAAAGGGCCACTGTACAGCAAAATTCTAAAAGGACAAAGGGTGTTAAAAAAACAAGCCTGAAGGCTTTCTGTCTTAATGCAAGGAGTATCCGCAATAAGGTGGATGAATAGACGTTAACAAATATGATGTGATTGGGATTATGGAGACGTGGCTCCAGGATGATCAGGGCTGGGAACTCAACATCCAGGGGTATTCAACATTCAGGAAGGATAGAATAAAAGGAATAGGAGGTGGGGTAGCATTGCTGGTTAAAGAGGAGATTAATGTAATAGTTTGGAAGGACATTAGCTTGGATGATGTGGAATCTATATGGGGAGAGCTGCAGAATACCGAAGGGCAAAAAACGTTAGTGGGAGTTGTGTAGATACCTCCAAACAGTAGAAGTGATGTTGGGGAGGGCATCAAACAGGAAATTAGGGGTGCATGCAATAAAGGTGTAGCAGTTATAATGGGTGACTTTAATATGCACATAGATTGGGCTAGCCAAACTGGAAGCAATACGGTGGAGGAGGATTTCCTGGAGTGCATAAGGGATGGTTTTCTAGACCAATATGTCGAGGAACCAACTAGGGGGGAGGCCATCTTAGACTGGGTGTTGTGTAATGAGAGAGGATTAATTAGCAATCTCATTGTGCGAGGCCCCTTGGGGAAGAGTGACCATAATATGGTGGAATTCTGCATTAGGATGGAGAATTAAACAGTTAATTCAGAGACCATGGTCCATAACTTAAAGAAGGGTAACTTTGAAGTTATAAAGCGTGAATTGGCTAGGATAGATTGGCGAATGATACTTAAGGGGTTGACTGTGGATGGGCAATGGCAGACATTTAGAGACCGCATGGATGAATTACAACAATTGTGCATTCCTGTCTGGCATAAAAATAAAAAAGGGAAGGTGGCTCAACCGTGGCTATCAAGGGAAATCAGGGATAGTATTAAAGCCAAGGAAGTTTCATACAAATTGGCCAGAAATAGCAGCGAACCCGGGGACTGGGAGAAATTTAGAACTCAGCAGAGGAGGACAAAGGGTTTGATTAGGGCAGGGAAAATGAAGTATGAGAAGAAGCTTGCAGGGAACATTAAGGCGGATTGCAAAAGTTTCTATAGGTATGTAAAGAGAAAAAGGTTAGTAAAGACAAACTGCAGTCAGAATCAGGGGAAGTCATAACGGAGAACAAAGAAATGGCAGACCAATTGAACAAGTACTTTGGTTCGGTATTCACTAAGGAGGACACAAACAACGTTCCGGATATAAAAGGGGTCAGAGGGTCTAGCAAGGAGGAGGAACTGACGGAAATCTTTATTAGTCGGGAAATTGTGTTGGGGAAATTGATGGGATTGAAGGCCGATAAACCCCCAGGGCCTGATGGACTGCATCCCAGAATACTTGTCGAGGTGGCCTTGGAAATCGCGGATGCATTGACAGTCATTTTCCAACATTCCATTGACTCTGGATCAGTTCCTATGGAGTGGAGGGTAGCCAATGTAACCCCACTTTTTAAAAAAGGAGGGAGAGAGAAAACAGGGAATTATAGACCGGTCAGCCTGACCTCAGTAGTGGGTAAAATGATGGAATCAATTATTAAGGATGACATAGCAGCGCATTTGGAAAATGGTGACATGATAGGTCCAAGTCAGCATGGATTTGTGAAAGGGAAATCATGCTTGACAAATCTTCTGGAATTTTTTGAGGATGTTTCCAGTAAAGTAGACAAAGGAGAACCAGTTGCTGTTGTATATTTGGACTTTCAGAAGGCTTTCGACAAGGTCCCACGCAAGAGATTAATGTGCAAAGTTAAAGCACATGGGATTGGGGGTCGTGTGCTGACGTGGATTGAGAACTGGTTGTCAGACAGGAAGCAAAGAGTAGGAGTAAATGGGTACTTTTCAGAATGGCAGGCAGTGACTAGTGGGGTACCGCAAGGTTCTGTGCTGGGGCCTCAACTGTTTCCATTGTACATTAATGATTTAGACGAGGGGATTATATGTAGTATCTCCAAATTTGCGGATGACACTAAGTTGGGTGGCAGTGTGAGCTGCGAGGAGGATGCTATGAGGCTGCAGAGTGACTTGGATAGGTTAGGTGAGTGGGCAAATGCATGGCAGATGAAGTATAATGGGGATAAATGTGAGGTTATCGACTTTGGTGGTAAAAACAGAGAGACAGACTATTATCTGAATGGTGACAGATTAGGAAAAGGGAAGGTGCAACGAGAACTGAGTGTCATGGTACATCAGTCATTGAAGGTTGGCATGCAGGTACAGCAGGCGGTTAAGAAAGCAAATGGCATGTTGGCCTTCATAGCGAGGGGATTGGAGTACAGGGGCAGGGAGTTGTTGGTACAGTTGTACAGGGCCTTGGTGAGGCCATACCTGGAGTATTGTGTACAGTTTTGGTCTCCTAACTTGAGGAAGGACATTCTTGCTATTGAGGGAGTGCAACGAAGATTCACCAGACTGATTCCCGGGATGGTAGTACTGACCTATCAAGAAAGACTGGATCAACTGGGCTTGTATTTACTGGAGTTCAGAAGAATAAGAGGGGACCTCATAGAAACGTTTAAAATTCTGACGGGTTTTGACAGGTTAGATGCAGGAAGAATGTTCCCAATGTTGGGGAAGTCCAGAACCAGGGGTCACAGTCTGAGGAAAAAGGGGTAAGCCATTTAGGACCGAGATGAGGAGAAACTTCTTCACCCAGAGAGTGGTGAACCTGTGGAATTCTCTACCACAGAAAGTAGTTGAGGCCAATTCACTAAATATATTCAAAATGGAGTTAGATGAAGTCCTTACTACTCGGGGGATCAAGGGATATGGTGAGAAAGCAGGAAGGGGGTACTGAAGTTTCATGTTCAGCCACGAACTCATTGAATGACGGTGCAGGCTAGAAGGGCTGAATGGCCTGCTTCTGCACCTATTTTCTATGTTTCTATGTTTCTATGGTTTATTTTCCTCAGTACAGGGAATGGAGAGACTGGAGGTGAGGAATGGAGATGAAAGGAGCAGAGAGGTAAGGAGGGGAGAAGAGAGAGGACAGGAGGCGGGAGGGGAGTAGACGAGAGGAGATGAGTGTGGAGGAGAGGAGAGGAGGGGAATAGGAGAGCAGAGGTGAGGGGAGGAGATGAGTGGAGTGGAGAAGACAGCAGATCAGAGTAGAGGATAGGAGGTGAGAGGAGAGGGTGGGAGGAGGAAAGAGAGAAGATGAGTAGGAAGGGGAGGAGAGGTAAGTGGAGGATAGGATAGATGAGAGAGGAAGTAGAGAGGAGGGCAGAGGAGAACAGTCAGAGACGAGTAGAGGAACGGAGAGGAGAGTTGATAAGAGGAAGGAGAGGACAAGAGACGAGAAAAGAAAGGAGAGGAGAAGATAGGAGAGGGGAAGAGAGGAGAGGAGGGGAATTAAGATGATAGTGTAGGGGAGATGGTAGGAGAGGAAAGTGAAATAGAGGTGGGGAGAGGGAAGGGGAGGGGAGAGGGATGAGAGGAAAGGAGAGGGGAGTGGAGATGAGAGTGTAGGGGAGATGGTAGGAGAGCAGAGTGGAGTAGAGGTGAGGAGAAGGTAGGAGAGAGAAGAGAGATGAGAGGAGCGTGGAGTGGAGGAGAGGAGCAGAGTGGAGAAGGGAGGAATGGAGAGAAGTGGAGAGTGGAGAGAGGATGCGAGGGAAGGAGAGTAGAGCAGAGGAGAGCGGAAGGGTGGCGGGAGAGCAGAGGAAAGACCATCAGAGGAGAGGAGAGGAAGAGAGTGGGGAGAGCAGGGGCGAGAAGAGATGAAAATGGAGGGGAGGGGTTCGGAGAAGAGAGGGGAAGTGGAGAGGAGAGTGGAGGAGAGCAGAGCTGTGGAGAGTCGAGCAACGGAGAGGAGAATAGAGGAAATGAGAGGAGTAAAGAGAAAATAAGAAAGCAGAGTGGAGTGAGGAGGTTAGTAGATTAGAGGAGAGGAGGGGACAAGAGAGGGGACAAGAGAGGAGAGTAGAAGAGAGGGCAGGAGAGGATAGAAGAGTGGGTAGAGGAGAGGTGAGTAGAGGTGAATGGAAAAGAGAGGTGGAGAAGTTAGAGCAGAGAAGAGGAGGGAGAAGATAGTGAATGAGAGGAGGAGATGAAAAGAGGGTAGAGGAAAGGAGAGAAGAGGGGAGGAGAGGGTAGAAGGGGGAGGAGAGGAGTGGAGAAGAAAGGAGTGGAGAGGGTAGGGGAGAGCAGAGGGAAAAAGTGGAGCGGGAAGGAGAAGAGAGGGGAGAACATCAGAGGACACAAGTGACGAGAGGAGTTGAAATGAAAGGGGAGAAGAGGTGAGGAGGAGGGGAGAGGAGAAGAGGGGAACATTTAGGGGAGAGGATTCGAGATGATTGGAGTGGAGAGGAGTGGAGCGGAGAGAGGAGAGTGGAGAGAGAAGCGACTTAAAAACAGGGGAGAGAAGAGGAGGGGATAGGTGAAGATAGGGGAGGAGAGGAGAGGAGATGAGTCAAGATGAGAGAGCAGAGGAGAGGAGATGAGAGGAGAATGGAGGAGAGAAAAGGGGAGGAGAAAAAGGTCAGGGCTATGTGAGAATGGAGTAGAGGCGTGGAGAAAGTAGGCGAGAGGGGAGAAAATGAGGGCACAAGAGATTTGAGGAGCACAGCGGAATGGGGAGGAGAGTTGCGGAGAGGGAGAGGAGCGGGGAGAGGACGGGAAGACAGGTGAGGAGAGAAGTGGAGAGGAGAGAGGAGGAGATGGGAGAAGGGATGAGCCGAGTGGAGAGGATAGGAGAGGAGAGGGGATAGGAGGAGAGAAGATGAAAGGATAAGGATGTGAGCAGAGGCGATAGGAGAGGAGTGTGGTGGAGAGGAGAGGCGAGAGGAGGAGAGTAGTGGAGAGGGGAGGAAAATAGTGACGAAGGGACAGAGGAGGGTAGAGATGAGCAGGGAGGGGACGAGAGTGTAGGGGAGGAGAGGGGAGAAGAAAGCAGTGCAGGGAAGAGTAGAGGAACGGAGAGTTGATATGATGAGAGGAGAGGAGAGGAGAGGAAAGCGGAGTGAAGAGGGAAGGGGATTAGCGGAGAGGACTGGGGAGAGAAGAGGAGAGGGTAGGGGCGAGGGTAGGAGAGGAGAATAGATTAGAGGAGGGGAGAAGGTAGGGGAGAGGAGAGGAGATCAGCATAGGAGAGACGTGAGGAGAGAGGAGAGGAGAGGCGAGGGGTGAGGAGGGGAGGTGTTGGGGTACAAAGGAGGCTTCTCTCCTTCAAGGTGGACTAACCGATGTAGTTAATCGACACCTGCCCATCCGTTGGGCTAAAAGGAGGCTTCTCTCCCTCGGGATGGAAGAACTGATATAGCTAATCTACACTTCACCCAGCTTGCCACTGTATAACGACCAAGGAAGTAAACAAACAAAACCTCAGGTTTATCGGTTTTATTACGAGCAATGCACGGGAAGGTTCAGTATTGGAACCTCTGAAATAGAAGCGTTTTCAAGCATTCTTTATACAGGTGTTGGAGAGGAGCTAACCTCCTACAAAATCATCGATCGGTCTATTGCTATTAGCGAAGTTACATTGATTTGTTGACTCTTATTAGACGGGCTCTGAGTGGTACATGCAACTGCCCATCTCTCATCTTTGTTTTGTTCCATTTTGCCCTCTACCTCAGTCTATCCGATGCCTGCTGTGGTTGTCCTGGCTTCTTTATCTCGTCTCAGGGACCTTTAAACAAAACTGCTGTTGGCTGTTTCAGTGTTACTAAGGTTAAGGTATAATATAATGCGTATAAGTATAAGTGTGTTATACCTTTATAAGCAAGTGTTACATACATAGGCAATTGATAAGTTCACAACCTTCAGCATAATTCTGACCCCTATCTACAACCTAACTATTTATCCCTTACAATTCCCCTTAATGGCCCTTGGCTATATGCCCAAGATAGGCCATTTCACAATTAATTCCACATGGGTGAGCTTCCAGGGTTGTCCTTTCACTTGGGTAGTGCGACTTCCCGAGCTCCTGGAGCTATCTGTTGGCTTCCCCATCCATATGATGTAAGTCCTTTCTGCCGGATTGTCTGATTTCCCTTTCTTCAATGTTTTAACTATAGTACGGGCTAGGGCCTGCCTCTTATGTCGGTTGCAGCTTTTAAAAGGATAATACTATCAAGGTGAGTACCCTTCCACTACAACCATACATTGAATCCAGCAAAGTCCTTTCTAGCCAACATTTTCTCGGTGTTCGAGTTATGTCCCGCCTGGGGTATCCTCTGCTTCTTCTATCTTTCCTCCACTTGGGGTCTTCTCTATTCTGCCGAATTTCTGCCCCGCCTGGAATATCCTCTATGTTGTCGAATGGTGTCCACTTCAGTCGAGTTTGTTTCTCTTTCAGTTCGAGTATCGATTTTCCTTGTGGCCCGATGGCCTTCGTATAACCTCCTCAGGTAATGTCCATCATTGTCCCATCGATCATTCCTCCTTTATCTCAGGGGTTATAATAAACACGTTTATATCTGTCTCATCAAGTGGAGTGAAGCAGAAGTAAATATCCATAATGGTGCATGAGGTGTTCCTTTCTTCATTTCAGTTGCCGTGGTGCTCACACATTAAGACCATATCCTCGTGGAACAGTGATAAATTAGTAGTAATTTGTTAGCGGGATGATACTCAAGGTGCACCCGTCCACTTGGTTATATCCACAGTCATCTTTGATCATTCGTAGTGGATCTCGAAATAAAGCAACTTGGTTATTTTTATAACAATCTATATATGGCTGAGACTCTTAGTACTGTTGTTCTCTTCAATTACATTTCTGGTTTGTCATCGTACCGCACGCGAGTTTGATTCCTTATTTCTCCTACATTGTTTGGTGTAGAGAATCTCGCCTTGTCACATCAATAAAAAATAAAAAATCTATTTAAATGTCCGGTTACAAAGCAGGGCTTTTTGTCTAAGGTCCAGTTGGTAAATATATCGAGTGTTATCCAATCCGGCACCTTTCTATTCTGAAGCTACTCTATGTCATGTTGTAGTCCATTGAGCAAACATGTTCCATATTCTGTACATACTAGTTTTGTCGGTATGGTTTTACTTAAGTTCCACTCTGCTCTATTCATTTATAGTTCTGGCGTGGTCTCGCAATGTTTGGGCCATGTAATAATTCCCTTTCTGCGCCACTACCCAGTTGCACCTATAACTTTTCATTATCCTCATCCCTTTCCAGCAATCCCTGCAAGATTTATGTTCGGGCATTAACTCACTCATCTATTGGGTGTAGGTCTATATTGTCGCAACTCCCGCCACGTATCCCGCCGCGTATCCCGCCGTGTATCCTGCAGTGTATCCTGCCGCGTATCCTGTGTACCATGTACCTTCTCTAGTATCCCTCTTTTTCCCCAGTCCCGTTTTTTACCTGACCCTCTTTCCACAATAAACTTCATGGCTTTTGATCCAAGGCCTTTAAGTGCTCACAGGGTTAGGTTTCTATACGGGCTTTTACTGTTTAACCCGCAGATGTTGGGGATAGTTATATTGCAGAAATTTATGAATACAGTAATTATTCGCTGACATACCCTGAAGTATATCTTATCCTTGGTCTGCCTTAACAATTTCTCTTTTGCCCCAGTGTTCACTGTTGGACAGGTTTGTGGCGCTAGGGGTGTGATGGTCGAGGCCCTGGTAGTGCTCACTGTTGCTAAAGTAGTGGATGGGGCCGTGTTGGTGGGTCTATCTCTGGAGATATCCCTCCACCACCATTCAAAGATGTTATTGAAATCTGCACCCACTTCCCCGGGTGCAGTATGTTTGACCCTCCTGATTATAAAACACACCGCGGTCTTAATCCCACTAATTATGGTCCTGTATTATTGGCTCATCCCCAATGTTGTTTCGTTTCCTTGTAACGTTGTTTTATGCCCGTTATTTAACTCTACTGTTGCTCCGTCCGTCACCATCAGTGTTTTTGATGTTTTATTAAACTAATGTCGCCCAAGTCCCTGTAATATAGGCCTTGCCATCCATCAGTCTGTTGTCCCTGATATGAGGCTGCGTTACTCCACGTTATTTCCACGAGCATTATTTTCCGGTTGTCACTGGTTAGTTAGTGACCATGCTTTTGTTAGTGTTAGTGTTTTCTCAGAAGAATCACTCAACACTCAGAGTCGGTTCCAATGCTGATGCAGCCTTTATTACGCTTAGTGGGGAGGAAATCACAAGACTGAGTCCAGGCTTCTCTCCACAGAACAAAGGGTTACATTCACTTTTATATGTTTCACAACAGTTACAAACAGTTTACTACAGTAACACAGCCCATCACGGCTGGACACAAGCCAATCACAACGATTATAGATTACATATAGGTTCTTTTAACACAATAGAATTCCCCTTATGTCTCAGGAACCATGTGTTCGTCTCTTGTCAGCTTGGGCTGATTGATAACTTTACTACAGGAGATAGGTTCTCTCACTAGTTCTTTCTTCTTGGAGAAATAATTGGTTTATAACCTTGTTTACAGGAGATGGGTTCGCTTATCTCTTTCTTCCTGGGGAATTAATTGGTTTATGGCCTTGAATACGGGAGATGAGTTCTCTCCTCATTATTCTTATCCTGCATCCAAGGCATTCCTATAGTGGGCCTCACAGGGTTATTGCTCGGTCATTGAACATTCAACAGTTCACAGCTTGACTACCTGATTTCCCATCATGCCTGGGCAGCCATTTTATGTGTGGCCACTTTAAACTTATATGCGTTTAGATATATCTAGCAGGTGCCTAATGCCTAGTATTCTGGTATATTCTAAAGGTGCCTACCTCCTACAACAACTCCCCCTTTCGGTAAAGGGACTAGTCATAGTCCCCTTTTAACCGATCATTCGACCTTTATTAGATTTTGTGCACGGCCCGGTACTCCCTGCCTCAAAGTGCTGGCCAGTCACGCAGTTTCAGGAGTCCCGGTTGCTTAAATCGAATTGACAAAGTCCAAATCCTCCTGCCCCCTTATAAAACAGGCTTGTTTAGTATCCAGGGAACGGTGATTTGTCCGTCTTCGTTGTGCGTGGTGTCTGCATGCCTGGCAGGCCATTACGCCCCATGTTATTGCTAAGATCAATTGTATCCCGACCAGTATATGTGAAATTATTCGAATCCATGGGTGGATGTTCACATTTATTCCCCTGTCCCAGACCTTTCTCCACCAACTCTGACTTTGTAAGTCTACCTCGGTATCTTCTTCCAGTACTTTGATTTTAGTTAATAGTTGGTGGTAGAGCTTTACGGATTGACCCACTCTGAGCCTCAACTCTCGTAATACTTCGGTTAGATGTGGGATAAGGACCTGATCTGGTTCGTCATAATCCTGTAAATGATCATGGAGCTGATCGGTTACCTCAATAACTTCGGACTTCCGGCGCCTAACCTGGGTGATATGCGCTTGCCCAATCGCGACAGGTCGTAGTGGTGTAAGCAAAAGTTTGGCTGTGGTATATGGCACTGCAGGTCATTATACTGGAATGAACGCTCAGTAGTAGAGAAGCAGTATCTTCCCTTCCCTCCATAGCCTGCCCTCGCGAAATGCATGTGTGCGGGCACTATTTCTAGTACGCACCTGTCGGTTCGGTTAAACCCGCACTCGTCTAGCTCCCCTCTGCCCACCGGGTGAGGGCATACTGTGATTTCCCCCTTTTGCTTGCAATCTGCTAGGGAAATCCCGGTAAGTATGTTGTTTCGACGAACGGCAGAGGTGGTGGTCAGGTAGTAGCGTATGGAGACATTTTCCCATATTATTCCGATATTCTCTCATTGGTATAGGGGGAATGGCCCTGAGTCCGGCGTGGCTATAGGGATCATCAGGACTGTCCCTATCCCGGTAGTCCTACACATCTGGCAATCTGGAATTGCTGGGTATACTCTGGTCAGTCCCTTCAGAGTACAATTATCCAGTGTCCCCCTTTGGTTCGCCAACTGAGCTAAATGTGAACTGTCTATCCAATCGGGTACTTCCCCGCGTTGGATCTAGTCGAGATTGTGGCGGATCTGTCCCACCATCCACAGACCATAAGCGTGACAGTGTTGCCCCTGTCTTTGCTTTCCCTGTATCTTCCTGTTCTCTATCAATGAGGTGATTGATGGTTCTGGCGTGAGCTTTCAGGACTGAGATGCCATCCAGCTGGATTTTGGCACCCTCCTTTCCTAGGTTGGCTTGGTCTTCCTGGTTTTGCTCCACCCTCTCCAATAACCCCTTCATCACCCCTCTAAGCTGTTCCACCCTCTCATTTAATCCTTGTATGTCTATCGAGTTCACTACGGAGGTCCCTGTATTGAAAACGGTAGCAACATCATTAACTATTTCCCTCTTCATCCTGGGGGCTAACCCCTGTCCCCGGAACCTACTGGCACCCATTGCATCGGTAGCCTGCTGCATTACAACTTTACTTAATACATTGTACATCTTCCTTGACTGTTCTGTACAGTATTCCGGCATCTGGATGCCTGAAATATTGATCAGAACAGGCACAATTTCATGTTTAACATTATCATACAACAGTTCCCCTTCGTTGTACATTACAATCCCATTCTCTGGTCCCTTCGTAGTTATGGGACAAGGCAGTTCCTCGGGCAATGTAGTGATTCTTATGGGGCGCGGTGTTGGAGGGGGTGAGAAACATACATACAATGATATTGCAGCCGCCCCCGCCTCCTCGTAATACCCACAAAGCCCCATTCCCTTCTTGCGGATGACTGATTGCTGGGATTGTCCCGGAGGCGCGCAAATTATGCCGAAAGTACATTCATCAGGCCCTTTGACATCCCTCCGTTTAATGCATCTGCTCCTTATACCCGTGGAGCACTGTACACATACTCTGATTCGTATTAGGATTCATATTAGGATTCACTTGTAACTATGCATTAAAATAAGTCCTGTCCTTGCTCCAGTCCTTGGCTGCTGGGATGCATATTCCGTCCGTTAAATTAAACAAGACTCCATAGTTCATGTAGTTGTTTATTTCCAGCATGCTCTGCTGTCCGTCGGTGTTGCCCAGGGTACGTGCATGTCGCAGGGCTATCCATATGACGAGTAGCGCCTTTCGTATTGCCATTCCGATAAGTATTATCTGTAATTTTAAACAGACGGCCTGGTCGTCACCAGGGGTTAAGTTTTTTGCTCTACGAGTGTCCCTGTCACCCTGCAAAATCAGAAGCACAAGGTTATAATCGAACCATTTCGAGTTGAATATGCAGGGAGTGCGCCCATGTCTTTACCCACTTAAATATTACCCAAACTCCTATTATGACCAAGGCCAAAGCTATTCCTCCAAACATCGCTGTCTGCTTTACCGTTAGGTTGGGTTTGTGGACTACACCTACCCACCGTGGGGTACATTGGCTCTATTGCCAGAGGTGATGGTGCTATGGCTGCGCACTGCACTATCCGTCTAGTCCCGTTATCTCTTCCAGCCTGTTTATCTTAGCTTTTAACTCTTCAATTTGTTTTATTGAG
Source organism: Pristiophorus japonicus (assembly GCF_044704955.1). Taxonomy (NCBI): domain Eukaryota; kingdom Metazoa; phylum Chordata; class Chondrichthyes; family Pristiophoridae; genus Pristiophorus; species Pristiophorus japonicus. The sequence continues at coordinate 54,295,146 of NC_091999.1, forward strand.
TATCTATTTCTTTATTGTATCAGGCAACTATTATTACATAAGCTAGTTCTGTTTTTATTTTTGTTTCCTCTGTTAGGTGAGTCTTTTTTTTCCTATTAAGAAATCCAAATTAATAATGTTCAGTATAAAACGGCTGTCAATGGAAAGGGTTAACTCCTTTCCAGGTGTGTAAGAAGACCTGATGTCATTACGTGACTTCACGTAATCATCTGAAAAAAAGTCTTTGTACCTTCAAAACTGGCTTCGAAATTAGGAATCCGTTAAAAACAGCATAAATCATTTGAGTAAACTCCAATGTTTTCTAAACTTCTAATTCAAGTACTTGCCAAAGAATTTTTTTTAAAATTGTTTTAAAACAAGACCACACATACAATAGCAATTTTGCTTACTGAATTTCAAATCTGTTTTTTTTTAATTTCTCTCTTTCTCCTCGTTATCTTCAAAACCCTCCTGCTTGTTTAGACTGTTCGGGACTTTTTTTGATCAACACTGTCCATTTTGGAAATCTTTTCAAACTGCATTGAAACGTTTTCATAATTTAAAATTCGAATCCATGTAGAGTGTTTTTTACCTATTCCAATTTTTTTTTCCTTCTAATTAAACCAATATCTTTTTCACAGCAAACATCAACTAGTATTTAGTAAGTTATGTCTTTTTCCATTTAGTCCGTTACATCTTTTTTTTTCTTTCTTCAAATTAGGTTTTGTATTTTACACGGAGGGTTCGTAACTCCATAAAGTTGTTAATTTAAAATCATTTGTTTACTTTCAAAGTGGCGTCTTTATCTTTTTCTTTTTCTCCATAACTGGAATGGAGTCCAGCTTTGAGAGTTTGAGGGCTGCCTTTCGTTATCTCAAAATGCTCTAGTTTCAAAGTCGTTACTAAAGCTTGCTGTTTTTAACATTTTCCAAAAGTCCCTTTTAAACCTTCGCAGATAGCTCGCCACTCGCCCAGGAGTTTGACCTGATCAGATTTAATTTAATAATTTTTTTTTTGAATCCACCTCAGTATTTTCTGTGCCTTATCTGAATATCTCAAAATCCCAATTCAAACTTTGTAATTTCAATCTTTATTTAAAACTTTTTTTTTTGCTAGAAGCTCTTTTTTTTTAAAGCATTCTTTATCTCATTCCGAGACTAAATTTATGTCTTTCAACCCAATCAATCATTGCATGTTTTCTTTCGGCAAGTAAGTGAGCGTGTCAAATAAATCTTTTGCTCAACAAACCTATCCTTTATTTGTTTACTTTCCTAGCTCCGTAACTTATCATCCGAATGAATCCACACCTGCGTTTCTAACTTAAATGTCTTAAAACTTCCCACATACAGGACAACACTACAAAGGGTTAAAAAAAGACTTTCACTCTGTTTCTAAAATAAATAGACACTTGCATTCCTCTTCCAACCAGGCTTTCGGAACATGAAAACATTAAAAAATTCATTCTGCAGTCAAAAATCACACAGGCACTTCTCACTCAACGATCAGACATTTACAACAGTCTCTCTTCTTGTTTTGGCCGGCTCTATTTTTGGATCCATGACCTTTCAGGGAATTCGTAGTTTTATCTAAATAATTCCTCACATAACTAGTTCCTGAGGATTCCACCCTGCTTTAATCATTTTCTCGATTAGCTTCTTTTGTTTTTCCGCCAGGTGGCGGGTAAGCGACCCTTCTGGTCCCGACTCGAGTTTACTTGTTTTCATGGCCATTCCTGGGTAGGACTAGTACCGTTAGGAATCTACTCTCAGAGGTCCGCTTTCTTTCTAGCGCGACTTGTAGTAAACTGTCTCTTGGCTACTGTCAGGTCACAAGTTCTGCTGTTACACAAACTTATACAATTCTTAAAAACGCGTTTAAGCAATTCCCGCAGTCCTCTACGTATCCTTAACGACTACCTACAACCGCTCGGCCCATTGGTCCGACCCTGTTCACAGGTTTGGATTCCGTTAGCCGCTGTACACTGCTTGGTTCTACCCCGGGGTATTTCAAATTACACTACTGGGTCCGGAAGATGTCTCTCGGTATCACGATCCCACGGTCTAAGTGTGTTTTCTACGCCTACTTGGTTCCTGGCCGTCACGTGGGACAAAAGTCCTCTTAATTCAGGCTCAGGCTAGGCGTTTGAGATATTAGACTGTCTCTTCGTGTCGATCAACCAGCTTCCACCTTCCGCAACCTTTATACTTAAAAATCGTTTTTTTTTTATACTCACCCGGGTTTTTCCAAGGGCGTCCAGCGACTCCGGGAAATCCCGTCGACTACGCCACTGTTAGTGTTTTCTCAGAAGAATCACTCAACACTCAGAGTCGGTTCCAATGCTGATGCGGCCTTTATTACGCTTAGCGGGGATGAAATCACAAGACTGAGTCCAGGCTTCTCTCCACAGAACAAAGGGTTACATTCAATTTTATATGTTTCACAACAGTTACAAACAGTTTACTACAGTTACACAGCCCATCACGGCTGGACACAAGCCAATCACAACGATTATAGATTACATATAGGTTCTTTTAACCCAATAGAATTCCCCTTATATCTCAGGAACCATGTGTTCGTCTCTTGTCAGCTTGGGCTGATTGATAAGTTTACTACAGGAGATAGGTTCTCTCACTAGTTCTTTCTTCTTGGAGAAATAATTGGTTTATAACCTTGTTTACAGGAGATGGGTTCGCTTATATCTTTCTTCCTGGGGAATTAATTGGGTTATGGCCTTGAATACGGGAGATGGGTTCTCTCCTCATTATTCTTATCCTGCATCCAAGGCATTCCTATAGTGGGCCTCACAGGGTTATTGCTCGGTCATTGAACATTCAATAGTTCACAGCTTGACTACCTGATTTCCCATCATGCCTGGGCAGCCATTTTATGTGTGGCCACTTTAAACATATATATGCGTTTAGATATATCTAGCAGGTGCCTAATGCCTAATATTCTGGAATATTCTAAAGGTGCCTACCTCCTACAACACTTTTTTAACTGGGTCCAGTGTTTACTCTTGCCGATACTCCTTATAAGTATCATAACTTACCATGATTACCTGATAGAGACCGATCCATTTGGATGCGATCCCGAACCTCTCTGGGGTAATCTCTTGACTGCCTATTTGGGGTGTTTGGAACTTCTGTTTCTTAGTGTCGTTCTCTAAATCCTTGATTTGCTGATCTCTAACCTTTGACTCTAAATCATGCAACTGCTTACAGAGTTCCATTACAGATTTCCATATTTTGTTAGTTCAAAGGGTATCATTCCTATCGTCCGACTAGGGGTTGCCTTGAGCTTTATTTATACTCGGGGTATCCTGTCTACCCATCGCTTTCCAGTCTCTTTGATGTGGGATAGTTTTTGCCTAATCCCTAGGTGCAGGCCTGTTTCATTATCTTCCCTGTGTAGTGTGTACCTTGATCTGAGTTCAGCTGTAATGCCATTATATCCTTTGCTAGGATCCTGGCCATGGTTTCTACTGAACAGTTCCTGGTGGCGAAAGCTTCTACCCACTTCATAAACATATCTAATATAACTAAGCAGTATGTTTTCCCCTTGTTGCTGTATAATGGTCTAGTAAAATCTACCTGCAAATTTTCCCAGAGTCCCTTCGGTCGGGACTGATGTCCCATTCTGACCTTTACTTTCCCCCCTGGGTTGTATTTTGCGCATATCACGCACCTTCTGCAGAGGTCGTCTATATCTCTAGATATTCCTTTTCACCACCAGCATCTGGACATCGAGCTTATCATACTGGTTCTATCTGTATGCACATACCCGTGGTATAAATTTAATAGGCTCCCCTGGATGCATTCTGGGGCCACCACATTCCCATCTTTTCTCCATATCCCGTTGGTCCCTTGTTTGGCCCTCTCTGCTTCCATCCCTCCTGTTCCTGCGGAGTGGCCTCTCCCTGTACCTCAAGCATGTTTACTTCCTCTGGTCCAATTGTACATGCTCCGCCTTGGGCTTCCCTGGTCAGTGCACCTGTCTCTGCCACTCGGTTGGTTGCTTCATCTGTCCATGCATTCCCTTGTTCATACTGATCATTATTTTTTACGTGTGCTTTGATCTTTATTATCACACACCCCTGGGGTAGGAAAGAGGCTTCCACTGGATGTTTCCCAATCTCCTGATGTTTAATCGGCCCTCCTCCTGAGCTGGTGTATCCCCGTCTGCTCCCGGCAATCATATAATCATGCACTACTCCGAAAGCGTATCGACTGTCTGTATAGACGTTTACTCATTTTCCCCTAGCCAGCCTGAGAGCCTCAGTTAGAAGCACTAATTCAATCACTGGAGCTGATAGATTCTCTTCTAACCATCCTTCCCCTTTGGCCTGACCGCTGCTATCTACCACGGCCCATCAGATCTGTGGTGTCCCATTGATGTAGCACCAAAACCCATCTACATATAGATCCATGTCTGCCTCCTCAAGCGGGGTTTCACTTGCCTGACTACTTCCCTCATCTTCCTCTGTTGGGCTACACTGATGCTCCTCTCCCTCTGTAATGATCCACCCTTCAGGCGTCTTTTATTATTGTTACCGTCCCGTTGGTGGGGTGGTGGGGGGTGGGGGGGGGGAGGAGGGGGGAGAGCGTTATTTACCACCTTGCCCTTTGTGCATCGAAAACCGTTTTTAGTCTTCCAGTGTTAAGTAATTCTACTAAGGTACGCTGGGTTTGTAGAATAATGCATCCTGACATTATTATTGGTTCGTTAACTCTGATGGCCCAAGCCGCACAGTCGAGGGCAGCAACACACCTGGACAGTCCTGCAGCTACAGGTTGCGGTTTATCTGAGTAATATGCCACTGGTCTATGCCTGTCTCCATGTAATTGAATCACCACCGCATTATAATGATGGTTAATATGGTAGGTATAGACGTAAAAGGGACTATTCTGGTCTGGTAGTCCCAGGGCTGGAGCACTTGTGAGAGTTTGTTTTAACCGCACACATGCAGTTTCTTGATCTAGGCCCCAGTTTACTGGCTCTTAGGAGGGTTTCCACCCTTTGACCTGGTTCTGTATAGGTTAGGCCACCTTGGCATATTCGGGAATAACATGTCTGCAGTAGTTGAATAGCCCTAGTACCTGCCTGACCCCTTTCACGGTTCCTGGTCTGGGGATTGATTGAATTGTTGCTTACTGTCCTCGGGCATCTGTCTCTTCCCTTATGATATTATGTATCCCAGAAATGTTACTTCGCTCCTTCCTTCTCCAAAGTCTACTGGTTCCAAAATCCCTGACAATATTCGATGAAATATGCTCCGGCTGTTATGGAATCCCTGTGGTACTCCTGCCATGTATATTGTTTTCCCTTTACCATGAAGGCAAGTTTTCCTTGGGACTCTTTGTCTAAGGGAATGGTCCAAGTTCCATTCGCTATATCCAGCACGGTGAATATCTTATGATCTGAATCCAGGCCATTAAAAACTGTGTTCGGACTTGCCACTATTGGCTGTTCTCCGGAAGTCACCTTATTCAGGGCGGTATAATCGATAGTCAGTCGGTAAGAGCTGTTCGGTTTCCTTGTCAGTGTTCAGGTCCAGGAATTTTGATGGGTGATATCTCTGCTAATCCATAATCTTGTTTGCATTGTGCCCACAGAGTCGGGTATAATTGGCACACGCTACCCCATACAGCCTTTGTTTCCCACTGGGGTTGGATTATGGTTGTTCCTACCACTCGTTGCTGCTGGTGTCCCGGGTTTCCGAACTTAATTCGGTTTTCGTGCTTATCCCTCAAAATTATCCGGCTATGCTGAGGATCTATCAGTACCCCTATCTCCCTTAATGTATCGATGCCCAATATGTTGTCTTCTGTATTCTGACAGCACCAAAACTGAGCAGGTAGCATTACCTCTGTACTTCTAACAACACCATCTCACTTAGGGTTGCTTTCTGGTATCCCCCACCCTCTATTTGTAAGTTGACGGTCCTATGGCTCAGGGGCAAATCTAAGTTGGTTATTGGGTGTTCTCGGGTTGGGGCAGTGGTGGCAGTGGTACCAGTGGTGCTGGTACCTGTCTGAGCATGTCCAGCTGATCTTCCCTGGTTAATGGTGTTCCCTTCTTTGCCTGTTGGTGGCCTCGCCTTCCTGCGCCTCCCCCATTACTCCAGCAATCTTTGGCCAAATGTCCAAGTTTACCACAATTTGGACATCTCCCTTTAGAATTTCCATAACCTCTGCTTTTCTACAGGCAATCCCTACTGAAGTTGCCTTCCTGATTGCAGTTCAAGCATATCAGGTGAGCTGCGCGGGAGTGCGTCTCTTCCTCCTTCGTCTCGCCTGCTACTGCTGTAGCTGTTATTTTTGCTCTTTTATCCCTTTGTTCGAACTTTAACTCCTCTGCATGTTCTGCCCATTCCAAAGTTTCATCATAATCATCTCCAATGTTAAATGCTCACTTAATTATCTTTTGATGTGCCTTTCATAGTCTATCCTTAAACATTTTCAAGAATGCTGCATCACTTCTGTTGCGGTCATCAGCCCCAAAGTGGTTTTTATATTCAAACCAATTTCGTTCCCCGTACTCCCCAACTCTTTTCCCTGCCTTTTGAGTCAAAATATTCTACTCCAAACTTTTGTCAGAATTCTGTATTTCTACTATTTTGCTTCAGCGGTTGGTAACTTATTCAATATAATTTGTCTCCTGTGGGCTGAGGGGCACCTCCTGTTTGGTAATGTGGGCTGCTCTACATCCGCTGGAGCGAATGGTGGTGGTGCGTATCGGTGTCACTGATAAATAGCCATTATCATGTGCTGGGGCCCCTCTACTCTGCAGTCATTATCCCTGTCTGATTGACTGTTAGGTTGGGGTTGTGGACTACACTTACCCACCGTGGGGTACACCGTAGAGATAGTGCACTGCACTATCCGTCTGGTCCTGCCTTTATCTCTTCCAGCTTATTTATTTCAGCTTCTAACTCTTGAATTTGTTTTGTTTCAGTATCTATCTGTCCTCTGTAGCAGGCAAGTATTATTGCATAGGCTTTCTTTGTTTTATTTTTATTCTGACTATCCCACCATGTCCTCTATCTGTCGGGTGAGTCTTCTTTCTTTTATTAAGAAATCCAAACTGATAATGTCCAGTATAAATAAAACAGCTTTCAATGGAATGGGTAAACTCCACTACAGTTTTGTAAGAAGGTCTGACGTCATTACGTGACTTCGGGTATTCATCTGAAAATATTTCCCCAAGTCTTTGTGCTTTCAAAACTTGATAAGAAATTAGGAATCCGTTAAAATAGCAGAAACTATTAGTAAATTTGTCATAATAAACCTTCTCAGTGGGAAAGGCAGCATTTTAGATTAAACTCCAATTTCTTTACACATCCAATTCAAATCCTTGCCAACGAGTTTTTCATTGATTTAAAGCGAGACCACACATTTTTAATAGCTATTCTGTTTACAGAAATACAATTTCCATGCAATCTATATACATTCCAGCAGTTTGGGTTTTTTACGATCCCGTTCACTGAGCAAATCTTGTGTTTTATTTCCCTCGGCACAAAATCTAAACTTCGGTGCCGGTCCATCGTTTTTAAGAATTCTGTAACTCCCAGTTTTTTCTTTCTGTGCTGAGTTCGCCGAGCTTACTACTTTTCCCCCTTTTGAATCCGAACTTAATCATTTTTTGATGACCTTACTCCAGTCCATAGTTAAACATCGTTGTTTCTCTTTCTCAGCACAAAGCTTTGTCGGGTTTAACTCGTAAGTTTTTATATTTAAACCAATATTTTTTTCACAACCAATTTAAATCTCGTTTCTTCAAATTAGGTTTTGTAATTTGATGATCTTCCTCCAGTCCATTTTCCTCAATATCTTTGTTTCTCTTTCTAGCTGCTGCAGCTTTCAAGTTCGCATTTGTATCTTTTGGTAAAAACAAACTGTCCTTTGTAAATTCAATTTGCTTTTCCAACATTTTTCTTTTCTTTTATTAATTTTCCATTTATTTCAGCGAACATTTTATCCCACTGGCCAGTTTTCCTAGGATCCTGGGGTCCCACCACACTTTTTAGCTTGAATTCCTTCTTGCTTGCACTACACACAATCAATACCAGCTACACTGTGTTATTACCATGTCATGCTTCAGGTCATACGCCGTATATTTCCTCGAACGATCGCTGGGGTACACTCTCCCTTTAGTTGTATTCCTTCTTTTTCAAGCAATACACCTATCCCACCCTTGGTCTTCAGCCTTCTGTGGTTCATTATAACTTGTCCTGCAGCTTACCCTTTCTAATTCTTTATACAGATTACCTCCTTCCCGTCAAGGCTACAGCCATGTTGCTCCTTTCAGAGTACAACACTGCATATCTGGTGCTATCCAAGTTCCTCCCTTCTGAATCAGATATCTTGGATATTCCTCATACTGTTTATGGATCGGACCTAACTCAGTCTTCCACCCTTGCAAACAATTCTACCCTATACACCGGCCAAGGTTTCGTTTAATTTCCATTTTTCATTAGCAAAGGCAAGACCAATCCCACTGGTCTAATATCTTCACTTCTTTCTCCTTCCCTAGGGGCAAAATCCCCATTCCTATTGGCTGCATCACATCAAAGCCTATGATTTTATTCCCCTAAACCATTTTCTCAGTTGTCCTTCATGAATAAAAAAAGGGATTTGATTACTCTCTCTCTTTGTCTAGTCCCTTCTGTACCACATTCATCATAAATGTCACAGAGGCTACACATTATACCTCCAGTAAGCCACATCGTGTTCCCATTCACATTCTATATCTATTCTGTTTACTCCTGCTAACCTTACTGTGGCTCCTATTCTGAGCTATTCTGTCAGCTCTCACTTTCCTTGCGATTTAAACTGATTCTCCTGGTGTTCCCCATCTTCCTCATCCATTGGTTCCTGTTTTCTATTCTTTACTAACACATCCTTTCCTAATTCTCTTCCAATTTTGTCTATTAACTGTGAATATCTCCCTTCACATAATCTAGTTGATAGATTCAAGCTCATGTTTAAATCTTTTGATTTCAATGAACAATTTAAAAACGCACATTGTTATATAATACATTTCCTGATTCAGTTACTTCTAGTCCATTAAATGTGGGTTCTTTTACTGGATGGGACAGGTCGAGTTCTTTTTGTGAGGTGGGATGTCATTTTATTTAAGTCCCACATATGATGATCACTATCAGCATTTGTACTTGGCAAACCAATAGTTAACATTACTGATCAACATACGACATTTCTTACTTTAAAATAACCTGCCATCATTACTTTTTTAGTTTGTATTGAAGTATTTTATAATGGTCTTGAATTACTTTTTGTCCTGGAGTGATACTAACTCTTTCAGTGAACACTATTAATTTAGTGTTTGGGGTCAGGATGTACCCCAACCCACCTGGTTCAGGGGAGTCTTCCTGGTCTCCCAATCTTCCCAAGGAGCAGGCTTTAGGGTTCTTTCTCTATTGCCACCAAAATTATGCTTTTGAGGGTCTCTGCCTCGGTTTATCACGGATTCCAAATCTAACCCTATTGAGGTCCTCTGCTTCCTCCTGGAGATCGCCTCTCACTTGGATCCATGTTTTGTTATGGAACCTGTAATGTCTGGCCTCCTTATCTCCCACCTTCAGCTTGTAGCTGATCTGTACACAGCCATGGCCACCTTGTCCAGACAGAGACAGGCTGACTTTTTTTGTTTTTAGCCTCTCTACAGCTTTCTTTGTTCAGTACTTAGTGGAGGCTTGAAACTGATGACCATTCTAGCTGTAAGGAAATCCTAATTTGATCAGCATTCTCGCTCCTGTTAATTCTAATGCCTCTGACAGGTAGCAGTGTGTTTAACTCTATCCGGATTATTTCAAATTCGGTTTCTCTATGGAGAATGTGTCACGACCTCGATGGTTTAAAAAGTTCTCTCACTCTCCTGAGCCACATTAGCCATTTCATGTTGTGCTGTTGTCGATAACTGAGCATGCCTGAGACTCGTTCACACACACACGCAGCGGTTTCCCAATATCATGCCACATGTGACATCTGATCCAAGCCATTTGAGGTGATCTTATCAAAAGATCATGGGGTGTCTGAAGATCTTTGCTCATCTCCCTCTGCACGGTCCCGATGTCTCGGTTGTGGCCAGGTGATCAAATTCAGTTTTCTTATTGTTCAATGTAGGCAATGACACAAACATCTCAGAGAAATCTTAGCAATTTCCTACACTTCCCTGACTTCAACAAAACTTTACATTAACACCAGATTGTACCCAGGTGATTTATGACAATTCGCCCAGGAACAATGAGTGAAGAAACATTGCTATTTGGAGGTGTAACTTTCCTGTTTTCCTCTTATATCCTCACTCATTTCCTCTCATTACATTTTATACAGTGTTCACCATTTCATTCATGAGCCCGGAGGAACTTTACTGTCTAATACAATATAGTCATACTGTCTTTAAACATCGATCAAACATTCCCACTTGGCCCAAGTTTTGACCCAGTTTCTTTGTTTAATTTTATTTAACCAAACCTCTTCTTGGACCTTTTATTCTCCAAAATACGCCAGAGAGCAATTCAGTCTCCAAGAGGAAGGATGTTAGTTACCTTTAGCATAACAGTCGCCCCCAAAAACTTATTTCTGAATACATAGTTGGACAGAACCGCAGAGACGGGACTTTTTCAAAAATAAAACTTAATTATCTCAATTTTCAGCTAAATTTTCCTTCCCATGTGTTTGACCAGCGATGCTTAGCAATATATATATATATCTTTATATATATATAAAATCAATTTTAATTTCACAAACAAATTATGCCCAGACTTTGTCATTTTACAAAGAAGACAAAAGTAACAATTGCGTTTGGATGCAAGTCATTTATCTTCCCCTTCGAGCAGTGCGTCCTGGACAATAGTATTACATCGGATATACGACACAGAAACAGGCCATTCGGCCCAACCAGTCCATGCCGGCGTTTATGCTCCACTCGAGACTCCTCCCTTCTTTCCTCATCTAAATATATCCGCATAACCCTCTATTCCCTTCTCCCTCATATACTTGTCTAGCCTCCCCTTAAATGCATCGATACTATTCGCTTCAACCACTCCCTGTGGCAGCGAGTTCCACATTCTCACCACTCTCTGGGTAGAGGTTTCTTCTGAATTCCCTATTTGATTTCTTGGTGACTATCTTATGTTGATGACCTCTAATTATGCTGGTCCCCACAAGTGGAAACACTGTATCTACTCTATCAAAACCTTTCATCATTTTAAAGACATAAGCTCACCCCTCAGCCTTCTTTTTTCAAGAGAAAAGAGACCTGGCCTGTCCATCCTTTCCCGATAGGTATACGATCGCCTTTCTGGTGTCATTCTTGTAAATCTTCTCTGCACCCTCTCCAGTGCCTCCATATCCTTTTTGTAATATGGTGATCAGAATTGCACACACAAAGTCTAACCAAGGTTCAATACAAGTTTAGCATAACTTCACCACTTTTCCATTCTATAACAATACAATTCAATAACAATCAATCCCAATAATTTAACTCAATACTTTAAATTCTTAAGTACAACTTTGTCAGCATGCTGCGACATTCGATGTCTGCAGATAACTGGAGATAATTTTGTTTCAACTGCTGGATCTTTTGCTATGCCATCAACCTCTTATCCAACTGGAACTGGCATTGCCGAATATGGTAGTCTTTGGCTACGGTATAGTCAAGAGACACAAGTCTGCATTTTCTTCAACATGCATCAACAATGTTCGAAGCACTGGTCTTCCTGTGACAAGCACAAACCACTAGTCCTTGAACTCTTCTTATTCTAAAATAATATTTCTAATCTAAACATTCTATGATGAAAATATCCTCGGCCAGTTGGTTGCAAACACCAACTGCTGCTCAGTGAAATCTCTCTCTAATGATAACAACCACATTTTCCCCGATATGGAATGAACACCTTTCAGAAGCTGAATTAACCGAGTTCCCTATGCCAACACCCCTCTCATCTTCCATTCACTTCAACTGAAAGGAAAACGCCAGATTGTATCAGTCGGGATTTGAAAGATTTTTAAAACCGAGGCTAGATATACTTAGAGTTAGCATTTTTCTCTATTCTGTCTACTCGAGGAGTTTGATAACAGACTTTCTCCTGTGAATGTAGAGCTGGAATATTGGGCCTGGATGTATTTACTTGTTCATCTTGTTGACTCGAAAACGTTGGCAATTATTTGATGTGATCTGTATTTTCTTAAATACATTTCCTGAATAAATTCAAATTTAAATTGAACCCAGGTTTGCAGGCGTGATGCTCCATTCATACATCGAAGGTGAGAGAGATGCTGTGGGGCACACGCTAAGTCCAGTATCTGAAAGTGATTCACAGACTGGGTTTTGTGTTCAGGGCTCCCAGGCATGTTACCGACACCATCCCTCAATACCAAGGATAGGAGAGGCACTCTGGAAGGTAAGGGGAACTGGCATTTGTCCACGAGAGAAACCGAAGGTATGAGAACTGAAATAATCCAGAGTTAGAAAGGAGAAAAGGCCCCAAAATGGTGCAGTCAGTAACAGGACATCAATTAGTCTCCTCTTATCTTGGAACATTAAATACCGACACACTCTGTTATTGAAACATCAAAATATTATATTCCAGCCCAGTTCTAGGGGTTATCATCAGAAACAAACTTCAACTGTCGGAATGGACACGATTCAGTCGGGATGTGATTAACAGCTGCAATGATAGCAGAATCCAACCCCTGCAGTCACTTGTGAACTCGCTGGTGTATCACCAGGCTGGATGAATGAGTAAATCCCTTCCCACATTCAGAGCAGGTGAATGGCGTCTCTCCAGTGTGAACTCGCTGGTGTATCAGCAGGTGGGATGACTGAGTGAATCCCTTCCCACATTCAGAGCAGGTGAACGGCCTCTCCCCAGTGTGAACTCGCTGGTGTTTCAGCAGGTCGGATGACTGAGTGAATCCCTTCCCACATTCAGAGCAGGTGAACGGCTTCTCCCCAGTGTGACTGTGTTGATGAATTTTCAGCGCAGACGGGCAGCTGAATCCCTTCCCATAGTCCCCACATTTCCATGGTTTCTCCGTGGTGCGGGTGTGCTTCCGTCTCTCCAGGTTGGATGATCAGTTGAAGCCTCCTCCACACACAACACGTTTACAGTTTCTCCCCGCTGTGAATGGTGCGATGGTTTTTCAGGCTGTGTAACTGGTTAAAGCTCTTTCCACAATCAGTGCACTGATACACTCTCACTCGGGTGTGTGGGTCTCTGCTTTTTCAGTCACATTGATGTTTGTAATCTTTCCCCACAGACAGAATAAACAAACATTTCTCCTTCCACATTCAAAAGCCGATGATATTCAAGTCCTGATGAATCGAGTGACTCTATCTGATCTTGACGTGACGTTTAGTTTGAGTTTCCCTTCTTCAAATCCTCCCCTTCTAACACCCTTCAAAAGGAGTTTACAAAAGTCATCACTGTAAGTACAGGATCGAAATTCAGAAGAGACAATTCTAGTTTCTATGGAACATTCTTTCCTTCTGCTGTGTGATTTTAAGTCTTGAATTTATAAAAATAATAAAGAGGGAGAAGGTAGATTGAGAGTAAACTGGCAAGAAATATAAATACAATCAGAGCTTCTACAGATATATAAAAAGGAAGAGATAGCTAAAATAAACATTGGTCCCTTAGAGGATGAGACGTGGAATTAACAATGGGAAACAGGGAAATGGCAGAGACTTTAAACAAATATTTTGTGTGGTCTTCACGGTGGAAGACACTAAAAGCATCCCAATAATAATAATAGATAATCAAGGGGTCACAGGGAGTGAGGAACTTAAAACAATCACTATCACAAGAGAAAAAGTACTAGACAAACTATTGGGACTAAAGGTGGACGTCCCCTGGACCCGATGGCCTGCATCCTGGGGTCTTAAAAGAAGTGGCTGCAGAGAAAGTGGATGGATTGGTTTAATCGACCAAAATTCCCTGGATTCTGGCAAGGTCACAGTGGATTGTAAAACCTCAAATTCAACACCCCTATTCAACAAGGGAGGGAGGGAGAGAGAAAGCAGGAAACTATAGAGCAGTTAGCCTAACATCTATCATTGGGAAAATGCTGGAGTCCATTATTAAAGAAATAGTAGCAGGACATTTCGAAAATCATAATAGTCAAGCAGAGACGGCATGGTTTTATGAAAGGGAAATCAGGTTTGACAAATTTGCTAGAGTTCTTTGAGGATGTAATGAGCAGGGTGGATGAAGAATAACTAGTAGCAGTTGTGTATTTGCATTTCCAGAAGTCATTCGATCAGGTGCCAGATAAAAGGTTACTGCACAATATAAGAGCTCACAGGGTTGGGGGTAATATATTAGCAGAGATGTAGGATTGGCGAACTAACAGAAAACAGAGAGTCGGGATAAATGGTTCATTTTCAGGTTGTCAAACTGTAACTAGTGGGGTGCCACAGGGATCAGTGCTGGGGCCTCAACTATTTACAATCTATATTAATGACTTGGATGAAGGGACGGAGTGCACTGCAGCCAAATATGCTGCTGATACAAAGATAGGTGGGAAAGCAAGTTGTGAGGAGGACACAAAGAATCTGCAAAGGGTTATGGACAGGCTCAGTGAGTGGGCAAAAATTTGGCAGATGGAGTATAATGAGGGAAAATGTGAGGTTATGCACTTTGGTTGGAAGAATAAAAAAGCAAATTATTATTTAAATGGCGACTACAAAATGCTGCGGTACAGAGCGATCTGGGGGTCCTTGTGCATGAAACACAAAAAGTTAACATGCAGGTACAGCAAGTAATCAGGAAGGTAAATGCAATGTTGGCGTTTATTACAAAGGGAATGGAGTATAAAAGTAGAGAGGTCTTGCTGCAACTGTACAGGGTGTTCGTGAGACCACATCTGGAGTACTGCGTACAGTTTTGGTCTCCTTATTTAAGGAGGGCTATACTTGCATTGGAGGCAGTTCAGAGAAGGTTGAAGAGGTTGATTCCTGAGATGAAGGGGTTGTCTTAAGTAAGATTGAGCAGGTTGGGCCTGTACTCATTGCAGTTTTGAAGAATGAAAGGTGATCTTATTGAAACGTGTAAGATTCTGAGGGGGCTTGACAGGGTAGATGCAGAGAGGATGTTTCCCCTCGTGGGGGAATCTAGAACTAGGGTGCATAGTTTCAGAATAACGGGTCGCCCATTTAAAACGGATTTGAGGAGGAATTTCTTCTCTGAGGGTCGTGATCTTTGGAATTCTCTACCCCAGAGAGCTGTGGAGGCTGAGTCATTAAATATATTTAAAGGGGAGATAGACAGATTTTTGAATTATAAGGGAGTCAAGAGTTATGGGGAGCAGGCAGGAAAGTGGAGTTGAGGTCAAGATCAGATCAGCCATGATTTTATTGAATGTCAGAGCAGGCTCGAGGGATCCAATGGCCTCCTCCTGCTCCTATTTCTTATTGTTAATCTGTGAACCTTGACCTGGACGTTCCAAAATGTTACTGATTTTGAGGAATAGACAAAATATCTCAGCATTGATAAATGCATCATCTAACATCTCCAACTGAGCTAACCTGCTCTAACTATGTCAGTATTTGTGTCAGCTGTGACTCAGTGGGTAACACACTTGCCTCTGAGTCACAAGGTTGTGGGTTCACGTCGCACTCCAGAGACATGAACACAAAACTCTCGGCTGATGCTCCAGTGCAGTGCTGAGGGACTGCTGTACTGTCGGAGGTGCTGTCTTTCGGATAAGATGTTAAACCGAGGCCCCGTCTGCTCCCTCAGGTGGACGTAAAAGATCCCATTGCACTATTTCAAGCAGAACAGGGGAGTTACCCCCGATGTCCTGGCCAATATTTTCCCTTAACATCAGTAAAGCAGATTATCTGGTCATTATCACATTATAAATTGGTTGCTGCGTTTCCTACATTGCGATAGTGACTACACTTCAAAAATAACTTAATTGACTGCAAAGTGCTTTGGGGCATCTGGTGGTGGTGAAAGGTGCGAAATAAATGCAAGTGTTTTTATTTTCTATGTGTCTTTTATTACTCTCCCTTCTCCCATTGTTCCTCCTTTTGTCTGCTGTCACTTCCCCAACTCCTCTTCCCCACCCAACTTTACAGTTCATTTCTTGTGTACATGGTCTCTCTCTCTCTCTCTCTCTCTCCTTTCCCTCACTCTATCGCTCCCTATAAGCTGTCCATCTGCCATATATCCCAGTTCTGATCAAATGCTCTCCCTCACCCATCAGCATTTCTCCTTCCTTTATCAACAACAACAACTTTCATTTATATAGCGCCTTTAAGAACATAAGAGTTATGAGCAGGAATAGGCCATACGGCCCCTCGAGCCTGCTCCACCATTCAATAACATCATGACTGATCATCAACCTCAACTCCACTTTCCCGCCCGATCTCCATATCCCTCGATTCCCTGAAACGCCAAAAATGTATCTATCTCAGCCTTGAAATAACTCTGTAAAATGGCCCCTGGTGATTCACAGGAGCATTATCAGATAGAATTTGACACCGAGGGTCAAAGAGGCACATTTTAAAGAGGGTTAAAAAGGAAAAGAGTGGCTCAAGTAAATGTTGGTCCCCTGGAGGATGAGACTGGGGAATTAATAATGGAGAACAGGGAAATGGCAGAGACGTTGAACAAATATTTTGTATCGGTCTTCACGGTAGAAGAAACTAACAACATCCCAATAGTGGATAATCAAGGGGCGATAGGTAGGGAGGAACTTAATACAATCACTGTCACTAATCAAGTGGTACTAGGTAAAATAATGGGACTAAAGGCAGACAAGTCCCTGGACCTGATGCCGTACATCCCAAGGTCTGAAGAGAATTGGCTGCAGAGAGAGTGGATGCATTGGTTTTAATCTACCAAAATTCCCTGGATTCTGGGGCGGTCCCAAAAGATTGGAAAACCACAAATGTAACGCCCCTATTTAAAAAATGAGGTAGACCAGTTACCCTAACATCTGTCGTTGGGAAAATGCTGGAGTCCATTATTAAAGAAGCAGTAATGGGACATTTGGAAAAGCATGATTCAATCAAGCAGAGTCAGCACGGTTTTATGAAAGGGAAATCATGTTTGACAAATTTGCTGGAGTTCTTTGAGGATGTAACGAGCAGGATGGATAAGGGGGAACCAGTGGATGTGGTGTATTTCGATTTCCAGAAGGCATTCGCTAAGTTGCCACATAAGAGGTTACGGCACAAGATAAAAGTTCACTGGGTTGGGGGTAATATATTAGCATGGATAGAGGATTGGCTAACTAACATAAAACACAGAGTCAGGGGAAATGGGTCTTTTTCCAGTTGGCAAACAGTGACTAGTGGGGTGCCGCAGGGATCAGTGCTGGGTCCTCAACTATTTACAATCCATATTAATGCCTTGGATGAAGGGACAGAGTGTAATGTAGCCAAGTTTGCTGGTGATACAAAGATGGGTGGGAAAGCAAATTGTGAGGAGGACACAAAAAATCTGCAAAGGCTCAGTGAATGGGCAAAAATTTGGCAGATGGTGTATAATGTGGGAAACTGTGAGATTATCCACTTTTGGCTGAAATAATAGAAAAGCAAATTATAATTTAAATGAAGAAAAATTGCAAAGTGCTGCAGTACAGAGAGACCTGGGGGTCCTTGTGCATGGAATACAAAAAGTTAGTATGTTGGTACAGCAAGTAATCAGGAAGGCAAATGGAATGTTGGCCTTTATTGCAAGGGGGATAGAGTCTAAAAGCAGAAGTCCTGCTACAACGGTACAGGGTATTGGTGAGGCCACACCTGGAGTACTGCGTACAGTTTTAGTCTCCTTATTTAAGGGGGGATATACTTGCATTGGAGGCTGTCAGAGAAGGTTCACTAGGTTGATTCCGGATATGAGGAGGTTGTCTTCTGAAGATAGGTTGAATAGGTTGGGCCTATACTCATTGGAGTTCAGAAGAATAAGAGGTGATCTTATTGAAATATACAAGATAATGAGGGGGCTCGATAAGGTGGATTCAGAGAGGATATTTGCACTCATAGGGGAAACTAAAAGTAAAGGACATAGTCTTAGAATAAGGGACCGCCCAATTAGCACTGAGATGAGGAAAAATTTATTCTCTCAGAGTGTTGTAAATCTGTGGAATTCTCTGCCCCAGAGAGCTGTGGAGGCTGGGTCATTGAATATATTTAAGGTGGAGATAGACAGATTTTTGAACAATAAGGGAGTAAAGGGTTATGGGGAGCGGGCAGGGAAGTGGAGCTGAGTCGATGATCAGATCAGCCATAATCTTATGGAATGGCGGAGCAGGCTCGAGGGGCCAAATGGCCTACTCCTGCTCCTATTTCTTACGTTCTTAGGGTGTTAAAGGAAGAGGGAGGGAATTTTGGAGCTTAGGGCCTAGGCAGCTGAAGGCATGGCCAGCAATGGTGGTGTGATTAAAACCAGGAATGTGTAGGAGGCCAGAAATCCTGGAGGGTTGTAGGGCTGGAGGAGGTTACAGAGATAGGGAGGGGCGAGGCCACAGAGGGATTTGAAAACAAGAATGAGAATTTTAAAATTGAGCCTTCGTGCCCAGTCACCATTTCTCCTTCCTTTACAGACGCTCCCTGACCACTCTCCATTTCTCCTTCTTTTACCGACGCTCCCTGACCAATCTCCATTTCTCCTTCCTTTACAGACGCTCCCTGACCACTCTCCATTTCACCTTCCTTTACAGACGCTCCCTGACCACTGTCCATTTCTCCTTCCTTTACAGACGCGCCCTGAACACTCTCCATTTCTCCTTCCTTTACAGACGCTCCCTGACCACTCTCCATTTCTCCTTCCTTTACAGACACTCCCTGACCACTCTCCATTTCTCCTTCCTTTACAGACGCTCCCTGACCACTCTCCATTTCTCCTTCCTTTACAGACGCTCCCTGACCATTCTCCATTTCTCCTTCCTTTACAGACGCTCCCTGACCACTCTCCATTTCTCCTTCCTTTACAGACGCTCCCTGACCACTCTCCATTTCTGCTATATTTTTTGAAATATTTAAAGATTTTAATAAATCTTTGAAGGTCGCAGGACAGGTTAACAAAGCTGTTAATAAAGCGTAAAGGATCCTGGGCTTTATAAATCGAGGCACAGAGTTCTAAAGCTGGGAAGTTATGCTAAAGCGATATAAAACACTAGCTCGACCCCAGCTGGAGGGTTGGGTCCAATTCTGGGCACACTTCAGGAAGGACACAAAGGCTTTGGAGAGGGGACAGAAGAGATTTACTGGAATGGTGCCAGGGATGAGGAACTTCATTTATGTAGAGACTGGAGAAGCTGGGATTGTTCTCCTTGGGGCAGAGAAGGCTAAGCCGAGATTTGATAGAGGTGTTAAAAATCATGAAGATGAGATAGAATAAATAGAGAAACTGTTTCTAACACTGATAACCAGAGGGCACAGATTTGAGGCGATTGGCAAAAACAGAGGTCACATGAGGAAAACCATTTTCACACAAGGGATGGTTAGGGTTTGGAATGCACTGCCTGACGGAGCGGTGGAGACAGAGTCAATAGTAGCCTTCAAAAGTGAACTGGACAAAGACTTGAAGCAGAATGATATTGCAGGGATTTGGGGAAAGAGCGGGGGAAGTGGGATAACCGGATTGCTCCCCGAAAGTATCGGCGCAGACTCGATGGGCCGAATGGCCCCCTTCTGTGCTGCAATATTCTGTGATTCTCGAATTCTTTACAGATGTTCCCTGCTCAGTCGCCATCGCTCCTTCATTTACAGACGCTCCCTGGTCCATTACTATTTCTCGTTGATTTACAGACGCTCCGAGAGTTTGACGCAGACAGAGCGCATGCACTGACCGCTCCTTCGGGCTGGACCGGACCCAGGACCCGGCAGGCAGGGGGAGAATGTTCCCCGGTTTATATCCCCCCCCCCCCCCGGTGTGGGGAGAATGTTCCCCGGTTTATATCCCCCCCACCCCCGGTGTGGGGAGAATGTTCCCCGGTTTATATCCCCCCCCGGGTGTGGGGAGAATGTTCCCCGGTTTATATCCCCCCCCCTCTGGTGTGGGGAGAATGTTCCCCGGTTTATATCCCCCGGTGTGGGGAGAATGTTCCCCGGTTTATATCCCCCCCCCGGTGTGGGGAGAATGTTCCCCGGTTTATATCCCCCCTCAACGGTGTGGGGAGAATGTTCCCCGGTTTATATCACCCCCCCGGTGTGGGGAGAATGTTCCCCGCTTTATATCTCCCCCGCCCCGGTGTGGGGAGAATGTTCCCTGGTTTATATCTCCCCCGGTGTGGGGAAAATGTTCCCCGGTTTATATCTGGGCCCGGGGCCTGCACATGCTCAGCTCACACTGCCCGGGTGATTGACGGCAGCTCCCCACCAATAGGAAGAGCGGGGCGTGGCTGGAGGACCGAATGTGCGGTTGGTCCTCCAACCAATTGGAGTGTGTGAGGGGCGGGGCTTCCGGCAGGCTGTAACTAGTGGGGTGCAGCAAGGATCAGTGCTGGGGCCTCAGCTATTTACAATCTGTATTAATGACCTAGATAAAGGGACCGAGTGTAATATTTGCTGAAGATACAAAGCTCGGTGAGACAGTAAGCTGTGAGTAGAACACAAGAGTGCAAAGATATATAGACAGACGATGTGAATGGGCAGTAAGGTGGCAGATCGAGTATAATGTCGGGAAATGTGAGGTTATTCACTTTGGTAGGAAGAATAGAAAAACAGAATATCATTTAAATGGTGAGAAACTTTAAATGTTGGTGTTGAGAGAGATTTGGGTGTCCTTGTGCAAGAAACACAGAAAGCGAGCATGCAGGTACAGCAAGCAGTAAGGGGGTGGAGTATAAGAGTAAGGATCTATTGCTGCAATTGTACAGGGCCTTGTTGAGACGACACCTGGAGTACTGGGCAGTTTCAGTCTCCTTATCAAAGGAAAGATATACTTGCTTTGGAGATGGTTCAATGGAGGTTCACAAGATTGATTCCTGGGATGAGAGAGCTGTCTTACGATGAGAGATTGTGTAGAATGGACCTATACTCTCTGGAGTTTAGAAGAATGAGAGGGGATCTCATTGAAACATACAAGATTCTGAAGGGTATTGACAGGGTAGATGCTGAGAGCTCGATTCCCCCGGGCTGGAGTGACTAGAACTCGGGGGCTCAAGATAAGGGGCAGGCCATTTAAGACAGAGATGAGAAATTTCTTCACTCAGAGGGTTGTGAATCTTTGGAATTCTCTGCCCCAGAGGGCTGTGGATGCTCAGTCTATTCAACGCTGAGATGGATAGATTTTTGAACTCTCGGGGAATCAAGGGATATGGAGATCAGGTGGGAAAGTGGAGTTGAGAGCGATGATCTTGTTGAATGGCGGAGCAGGCTCGAGGGGGCGTATGACCTACTCCTGCTCCTATCTCTGATATTCTAATATTGACATCTAAGGGGCTCTAGATTTATTAGTCCCACCCTTTATCTTAAGGGAACATACTTGCTCTGAACCCTCGCTATCTCCTCCTTGAATGTCTCCCACAGCTCTGACACTAATTTACCTTCAAGTAGCTGTTTCCAGTCCACTTTGGTTAAATCACATCTCTGCTTAGTAACATTAGCTTTACCCCAATTGAGAACTTTTATTCCTGGTCCATCTTTGTCCTTTTCCATAACTACCCTAAATCTAACTGAATTATGATCACCAGCACCAAAATACTCTCCCACTGATACCCCTTCCACCTGCCCAAGCTTCATTCATTAAACCTAAGTCCAGAACTACCCGCTCTCTTGTTGGGCTTGCTACGTAATGGCTAAAAACGTTCTCCTGAATGCATTTTAAGAATTCTGCTCCTTCTATATCTTTCATACTAATTCTATCCCAGTTAATATTTGGGTAGTTGAAATCCCCGACTATTACTGCCCTATTATTTTTGCACGTATCAGAAATGTGCCGAAATATTTGCTCTTCTGTCTCCCTCTGACTGTTTGGGGGTCTATAGTACATCCCCAGCAGTGTGATCGCCCTTTTTTTGTTCTTCACTTCTCCCATGTGGCCTCATTTGATGATCCTTCAAACATTTCATCCCTCCCCACAGCTGGAATTGTTTCTTTAATCAATACTGCGGCGCGCTCTCCTTTTTTTATCCCCATTTCTATCTCGTCTTAAAACCCTGTAACCAGGAATGTTGAGCTGTCATTCCTGCAGTTCTTTTAGCCGTGTTTCACTAATAGTTACAATATCATACCCCCACATGTCTGTCTGTGCCCTCAGCTTATCTGCCTTAATCCCTAGACTCCTTGCATTGGCATTGAAGTATTTCTAGATTGATTCCTGTGATGAGAGTTTGTGTAGAATGGGCCTATACTCTCTGGAGTTTAGAAAAATGAGACTGATCTCATTGAAACACACTGGCACTGGCATTTAGCGCTGCCAAACTCCCTTATTGTCTATTTTCTAGCCTTTGTTTCCTCTGCCTTCCAAACTCTGTCCACACTGTCCCCTCTCTCTGTCCACACTGTCCCCTCTCTCTGTCCACACTGTCCCCTCTCTCTCTGTCCACACTGTCCCCTCTCTCTGTCCACACTGTCCCCTCTCTCTGACCACACTGTCCCCTCTCTCTGACCACACTGTCCCCTCTCTCTGACCACACTGTCCCCTCTCTCTGTCCACACTGTCCCCTCTCTCTGTCCACACTGTCCCCTCTCTCTGTCCACACTGTCCCCTCTCTCTGTCCACACTGTCCCCTCTCTCTGTCCACACTGTCCCCTCTCTCTGTCCACACTGTCCCCTCTCTCTGTCCACACTGTCCCCTCTCTCTGTCCACACTGTCCCCTCTCTCTGTCCACACTGTCCCCTCTCTCTATCCACACTGTCCCCTCTCTCTATCCACACTGTCCCCTCTCTCTATCCACACTGACCCCTCTCTCTGTCCACACTGTCCCCTCTCTCTGTCCACACTGTCCCCTCTCTCTGTCCACACTGCCCCCTCTCTCTGTCCACACTGCCCCCTCTCTCTGTCCATACTGTCCCCTCTGATAGGGTATTCAAACAGGCTCATTGAGACAGGCTTTGAAAATTCACAGACCCCCAAGTCAAAGCTACTCCGTGCTGCTCAGTATGTTGCATTAACTCATCAATCAACTTGACATTTTCAGACCTTGGGTCGCGAGCCAATAAAACGTTAAAAGACTTTCAATTGAGCCAATAAGGTCAAAGAAGGCGCGTTCTTCTCTGTAAATTGATCCAGGTATAAAGTACAGCCTGTTTTGACCATGTGTCTCAGTAAGACAAAGAAATTGGCAATCAGCCAGCAGTTTGTTGCTCTCTGCCGAGATTAAAAAGTTAAAACTACCATCGGAGTTCGTATTTCATTGGAAATTAAGAGATCTAACAATTTTGGCGCTTCGAGCAGGGTCGCTGAGGAAAGAAACTGAATTTTGGACATCGGACCTACATTGAGGTGAGGACTCCTCTTTTTTAAAAAAAGTCCTCGATCAAAAGTCTAAATTCGCCTCGCCTTCTACGCGATTCCGAAAGCCTCCGGTTTGCGAACCCTCCGGTTGGTAGTCAGCTCGAGGTCCCATAGACATCTAAACTTCGGCGGTGTGTTAGTTAATTAATCACCGACCTATTGATCGGCTAGCAGGCCTACGACTCGAGACCCCAGTAAAGAACTCAGTGAAGAATTGGCAGCAGGAGAAAAGGGCAAAGAATTGCCTACAACTGTTAAAGGTGGGCAGGCACCACCTCAAGTTTTGCTCGATTTAATTCTCGAACAGTTGAAAGAATACATAGAGCAACAATTCAACTTATCTAAAACCTGTATTAAGATCGAACAAAAGTACGGAACCTCCAAAGGACAATGGTCCTTGGACGAGATTAAAAGGGTCTGGGGAAAAACGATCCGTATGAAATATAAAGAGCGAACTAGATGGTCCCTAGCGGTTATGGGCTAGATTCGAAACTGGAATGAAATTATAATGCGTTCCCAACATGATCGAGAACTGACCAGTACAAAGGATCAATTGCAAGCTATTTGTGCACAGCTGCGACAGAAAAAGCTTGAACTTGAAAAGCTGGAAGCGGAAGTTAAAGATCTTAAAGCTGAAATTAAAGAATGGAAAAAATCATTAGGTCAAGAGACAGTAATAGGAAAAGGAAAATGTATTGATCAATTCCCAGGGTACCCATGTTTGGACAAATTAAAAGCGCAAACTCGAAGACACGACCGAGGAATAGATACGGTTTCTGAATCCTCCGACAATACAGTGTCGGAGGATGATGAAGAATTAGGGGTGCGCTTTGCCCCGTTTAAAAAAAGATGAGTTGTAGTCAAATCAGAAGAGACTGCGGATGAGGGCGGAACAAAAAAAACCAAGAGAAGGGTGTACGAAGAATACTTAGTTCATGATCCGGCAGGCCCAGAGAAAATTGATAAATGGTCCAAGGAATTGCCCAATCCAAAGAAAGGGGGAGTAAAAACGTGGGACCAATTGGACCGCTTAAGAAATATATATCAACTTCATCCCTGGGACGGAGTGCAAATTTTGACCATAATGGTGCCAAAAACACAGGGAAGAAAATTGCACGACAAGGTAGATGAAGCTTTGGTGCAGAATGAGCAAGAATTAGACGCAGGATGGGAGGCGATTAAACACTGGCTGCAAGCCTTCAGTCCAGCTAAGACAGACGGGGGGAAAATTGCAGCTTGCCAACAGAAAGGAACAGAGGAGGTCCTGGAGTATGACGAGCGGTTTAGATGCATGTGGTTCGAACATTCGGGTATGAATAATACGGATGAGGAAATGGATGAACAAGCGTTTGGACCCCTGAAAGCAGCTTTCGTGGCAGGTCTAAAGCCAGAACTGTCCAAAATGCTTAAGGTAGTGTTACCGGACTGGGAAGGTCGAGGAACTACCTTTGCAGCATTGGTGGATCGATGTAACCAATTAGATACGGATATGGGAGCTCAGGTCCGAGCTGTACAGGCTATGGGATGGAAATCCCAGGATTCCGATAAACAGTCATTTGGAAAATTACCCGGAAAATGTCGTTATTGTGGGAAAGAAGGTCACTGGGCCAAGACGTGCAGGGCAAAACAGAAAGGTCCTGGCTGGGGAAGAGGACGCAGCCAGAGATACAATTCAGCCAACAAGCCAGGCTTATCACAAGATAACGACCTCATAGAAGCATTTAAGCGACTGACAATACAACAACAGAAGGAGTTACTTGGGATAGCAAAAAACAATTAGAGCCCACCCTGGCCCCCCTCCTCGCACTAATACAACAGAGAGGAGATGGACTATATATAACTGTGAGGGTGGGCGATAAGGATGTGGACTGTCTTTTAGACACAGGGGCGGAATTAACATGCTTACCCCAACAATATGTAGACGATATCCTGCTAGATTCAAACACAGAAGAACAGCATGTACAAGATTTACGAGCTTTGCTGGATCACCTTCGGCTGAAAGGACATAAAGCCAGCATCGACAAAGCACAAATCACCAAGAAGGAACACCATGGCCCCAGGCACTACCAATAGTGCTATGCAGCATTAGGGCAACCCTGAACAGAACTATAGGTCTAAGCCCGTTTGAAATTATAACAGGAAGACCCAGGTCGCTGCCAGGAACTATCGATTTACGGAAAGCTGATGTTCACTTAATGAGTGACACTTTCTTATCATACTGTCAGAACTTAACCAATGCTATTAGTTCTGTTTCCCGACAGGTATCGGCAGCTTGGGGTAATCCACCCGAAGGAGGACATGACATCATCCCGGGAGTCTGGGTGTATGTGAAAAAATTGCATAAAGAACCTTTGGGTGCCAAGTGGGAGGGACCTTATCAAGTGTTATTGACCACCCAGGCAGCTGTTAAAGTCCAAGGAAAGAAAGCCTGGATCCTCGTTTCACACGTTAAACGAGCACCTGTAACTGAAGTTGAAGTCTAAAAAGGACAATTACTTTTTGCGAAAATGTATAGATTTACTGTATTATTGATTGTAGGTATTATAGGCATAGGCCTACTTCTTACTAGCCGACCCTCTGCACCAAAGTGAAATAGTAGGGTAAGCAAGGGAATTACATGTAAATACCTTTTTATATATGTCATACATTTATGCCAAACAAGGTAACATTTCGAGTTGTTGGGTGTGTACACATATTCCTATTCACTCAAAGGGAGGGATTCCCTTGAGGCCAGTTCCCTTGAATATCTCGGAAATGGCTGAGTGGATAATAAAACAGGCAATGCTTTTCAGGATACGGAAAACTGGGCACGTAAATGGAAGTCAGCAGGTTACAATTTGACTACCATTGAAGGGGGATACCAACCGTGGTTCAATAATTCCAAACGGCCCCCATTTTTTGTTATCACTAATACAACAGGTATAGGAAGACCGGGGGAATCGGTCTGTCTGATTAGAAACATCCAAGGAGGCCAAAATATGGGGTATAGTAACTGCTCCCGGAATTATAATATAATCAAGCCACGGGACCGTCCAAACTGGGCCGATGTGGGAATTTTTAACTTAACGGGGATTCTGAATAAAACAGATGGAAAAGCCTGGACAGGCCCCGGAGTGTTGCTGATAAAGAAACAGCTAACATTCATTGCATATAATGGCACCTACTGGGTGTGTGGCCACAAGGCCTACCCTTGGCTGCCCCAGAATTGGATGGTATCCTGCTATTTAGCCGACATTGTGCCTTATATGTATCATATAAAGTCATTGTCGGAACATTTACACCGTCCTAAGAGAGCTATCACAGAAACAGAGAGGTTCTTTGCCATCCTGATCCCTGGGTATGGTACCGCCAAACTGGCAAGGGAATCCATTAACATGACATCCGTTGTGGAATGGGTAGCCAATGATTACTCAGAGGCCCTAGTTAAAATCAATGCAGAAATGGTAGCAATCCGCACAGTAGCCCTACAGAATAGACTGGCCCTTGACTATATCCTGGCTGAAAAGGGAGGTACTTGCACCCTACTCGGAACTAAGTGTTTCACATATATCCCAGATAGCTCCGAAGAAATTAGCCACTTAGTGGAGCATATCCAAAAGGAGGTAGAAAAACTTAAGCAACCCCCATCATTCATTTTGTGGAGTGGAGCCACTGAATGGCAAGGTTCAATAGGAAATTCATTGGTGGAAGGTTTAATTCTATTTGTTGTAATTGTTTTACTTTTATATTGTTTGATTATGTTGATTAAATGTTGTTGCGACCAGGCGGCTGTAGCTGCTGTCCTGCAGGTGAGGCACCTTGCAGGTCCCAGCAGACCGTCTGTACGTGGCACAGGGGTATGTTATGCTTAAGGAAAGGTGGTTTACTGGTTGAATTAAGATATTGATTTGGATTAAATTGGAATAAGGTTCATTAACGTATTAAAACCAGACTTCCATTGTGGCCACGATGGAACTCGGGTTGGTGTAAATTTGTGTGGAAGCTACTAGTCTGACCATGTGGCGAAACACATCAACAAATTTTGGAAGGAAACTCTATTAACATGTATGAAATTATTTTGTAGAATGTTTAACCAGTGATACCTGAAGTTTTATGATTCAGTTTGTGAAAGAATCAAAGGGGGGATTGATAGAGTATTCAAACAGGCTCATTTAGACAGGCTTTGAAAATTCACAGACCCCCAAGTCAAAGCTACTACGTGCTGCTCAGCATGTTGCATTAACTCATCAATCAACTTGCCATTTTCAGACCTTGGGTAGCGAGCCAATAAAACGTTAAAAGACTTTCAATTGAGCCAATAAGGTCAAAGAAGGCGAGTTCTTTTCTGTAAATTGATCCAGGTATAAAGTACAGCCATTTTTGACCATGTGTCTCAGTAAGACAAAGAAACTGGCAATCAGCCAGCAGTTTGTTGCTCTCTGCCGAGATTAAAAAGTTAAAACTACCATCGGAGATCGTATTTCATTGGAAATTAAGAGATCTAACATCTCTCTCTATCCATACTGTCCCCCCTCTCTATCCATACTTTCCCATCTCTCTCTATCCATCCATACCATTCCCTCTCTCTATCCATACTGTCCCCTCTCTCTATCCAGTGAGGATATTGTCCGGTCCTGTTGAGGTGCAACCTGTCCGGCTTGTACTGGTCCCACCTCCCCCAGAAACGCTCTCAATGCCTCAGGAATGTAAAGCCCTCCCTCCTGTACCAAACTCCAGCCATGCATTCATCTGCTCTATCCTCTTATTTCTGTACTCACCAGCACGTGGCACCGAGAGTAATCTGGACATTACTACCTTTGAGGTCCTGTTTTTTAATCTCTTTCCTAGCTCCCTAAAATCTGCCTGCAGGATCTCATCCCTCTTTCTACCGATGTCATTGGTCCCGATATGGACCACAACCTCTATATGTTCATCCTCCCCCCTCAACAAATTCCTGCAGCCACTCAGTGACATCCTTGACCCTGGCACCAGGGAGGCAACATACCATCCGGGAATCATGTCTGTACCTGCAGAAGCGCTTGTTTGTTCCCCTATCAAATCCACTCCCACTATTGCTCTTCCAATCTTCTTCCTCCCCGCCCTGTGCAGCTGAGCCACCCACGGTGTCGTGGACATGGCTCTGGCTGCACTCCCCAGAGAAACCAGCAGTATCCAGAACTGAAAACCGGTTAGCGAGCGAGATGCACTCAGGGGACTCCTGTTCTACTCTTGCCCCATAACGCTGAAAATTTTATCAACTCAGGTTTATCTCTTTCTAAAGTTACAAGTGAATCTGCTTCCAGCACCCGAAAAGGCAGTGCGTTCCAGGCCATAACATCTCGCTGCTGCATTAGTCCCCTCATGTAGCATCTGGTTCATTTACCAATCACATTCAATCTGTGCCTTTGGTTACTGAACTTTCTGACACTGAAAATTGTTTCTCCTTCTTAAGAGGATTGGCGGGCTGTAGGAGGTTACAGAGATAGGGAGGGGCGAGGCCTTGGAGGGATTTGAACAAGAGGATGAGAATTTTAAAGCCTGAAGCCACCAGCCATCTCCCCCAGTGCAGAATGTGACTCACTGCTAACAGAAAGGATTTTTGTTTACTTACAAAAGATGCACAATGAAGGGAAGTCAATCTCTGTATCTTTAACTAACAGCGACATGAGGGAAATGAATGACCTTTAAACACCTGGTTCACTTGGCACTGAAATGTCTGAAACTCATAATAGGAACTCCAGGGAAACAAAATACTGACAAATGTTAAACTGTTTTGCTGACAAAAGAAATCTCGATTTAACTTTAAAAGATAAAATTGTTTAACAGGGGTTCACACAGACTCACCTGAAAGGCCGACTCAGGATCCACCCCTCAAGCACCGCGATTGGTTGCAGAACATGCTGCTCCCTGGGCCCTCCGGCCTCTGACCTCTCTTCCTGTTGGTTCCCAGGGCAATCAATCACCACTCGCCAACATTACACTGCCAGATTAAGTTGAGAGGCTCAGAGGAAGAAATAAAATGGAGCCGTGAATCTGCATTAAGAAATAAAATTAGAAATAAATGATTAAATTTATAAGCAAAACTATTAAAAGTCAAATCAAATGAATTGTTGCATTTAATACATCCATCTGGGCCAAGTGGGAAACAAGTGATGTGTGGGCTGTGCAGAGAGTCTGTGCCCGGTTACACAGCGTGTCCCTGGCTCCCCGCTCCAAGTGCACATGTTTCAGCTCACATCCAACTGACTGGATAAACCTCGCCCGTCTAAACCCCATCACACAAATAGCAGCATTTGATGTTTAGTTCTGCTCAACCTTTATAAACACTGGTTAGGCCTCAGCTGACACATTGTGCTCAATTCTGGGCACCACACTTTCAGAAGGGTATCTGCACCTTAGAGAGGGACCAGAAGAGACTTACGAGAATGGTACGAAGGAGGAGGGACTTCAGTTATGTGGAGATACTGGAGAAGCTGCGGTAATTCTCCTTGGAGTAGAAAAGTTTAAGAGGAGATTTGGTAGAGTGTTGAAAATCATGAACGGTTTTAATAGACTAAATAAGGAGAAACACTTTCCAGTGGCAGAAGGGTCAGTAACCAAAGGACACAGAGTTCAGGTGATTGGCAAAAGAAGCAGAGGCGACATGAGGAACCATTGTATAAGCAGCGAGTTGTTGCAATCTGGAATGCACTGCCTGATAGGGCGGTGGAAGCAGATTCAATAGTGGCTTTCAAAAGTGAATTGGATAAATACTAAAGGGACAATATTTGCAGCGCTATGGAGAAAGAGCAGGGGAGTGGAACTAACTGGATAGCTCGACCATAGAGCCAGCACAGGCACGATGGGCTGAATGGTCTCCTGCGCTTTCATTCTATGAAAATGGCGGATGATCTTATCCAGAATGCTGTGACCACATTTCCCCAGAAAACCAAGACCGCCTATTTCCACCTGTGTAATATCGGCCATCTCCACCCCTGCCTCAGCTCATCCTCTGCTGAAACCCTCATCCATTCCCCGGTTACCTCTCGACTTGACTATTCCAACACACTCCTGGCTGGCTTCCCACATTCTACCCCATGTAATCTTCCCCTCTGCCAAAACTCGGCTCCACGTGTCCTAACTCGCACCAAGTCTCGTTCACCCATCACCCCCTGTGCTCACTGACCGACATTGGCTCCCAGTTAAGCAACGCTTCTATTTCAAAATTCTCATCCTTGTTCACAAATCCCTCCATTGCCTCGCCCCTCCCTATCTCTGTAATCTCCGCCAGCTCCACAACGCCCAGAGATGTCTGCGCTCCTCTAATTCTGCCCTCCTGAGTATCCCTGATTATAATCGCTCAACCATTTGTGGCCTTGTCTTCTGTTGCCGAGGCCCCAAGCTCTGGAACTCCCTCCCTAAACTGTCTGTGCCTCATCCCTGAAAGTACTGACTCTGGCTGGGTTCAGTTCTACACTCACTGGTTCCCCTCCCCTGAAAGCACTGACTCTGGCTGGGTTCAGTTCTACACTCACTGGTTCCCCTCCCCTGAAGGTACTGACTCTGGCTGGGATCAGTTCTACACTCACTGGTTCCCCTCCCCTGAAGGTGCTGACTCTGGCTGGGTTCAGTTCTGCACTCACTGGTTCCCCTCCCCTGAAGGTACTGACTCTGGCTGGGTTCAGTTCTACACTCACTGGTTCCCCTCCCCTGAAGGTGCTGACTCTGGCTGGGTTCAGTTCTACACTCACTGGTTCCCCTCCCCTGAAGGTACTGACTCTGGCTGGGTTCAGTTCCACACTCACTGGTTCCCCTCCCCTGAAGGTACTGACTCTAGCTGGGTTCAGTTCTACACTCACTGGTTCCCCTCCCCTGAAGGTACTGACTCTGGCTGGGTTCAGTTCTACACTCACTGGTTCCCCTCCCCTGAAGGTACTGACTCTGGCTGGGTTCATTTCTACACTCACTGGTTCTCCTCCCCTGAAGCTACTGACTCTGGCTGGGTTTAGTTCTACACTCACTGGTTCCCCTCCCCTGAAGGTACTGACTCTGGCTGGGTTCATTTCTACACTCACTGGTTCTCCTCCCCTGAAGGTACTGACTCTGGCTGGGTTCAGTTCTACACTCACTGGTTCCCCTCCCCTGAAGGTGCTGACTCTGGCTGGGTTCAGTTCTACACTCACTGGTTCCCCTCCCCTGAAGGTGCTGACTCTGGCTGTGTTCAGTTCTACACTCACTGGTTCCCCTCCCCTGAAGGTGCTGACTCTGGCTGGGTTCAGTTCTACACTCACTGGTTCCCCTCCCCTGAAGGTGCTGACTCTGGCTGGGTTCAGTTCTACACTCACTGGTTCCCCTCCCCTGAAGGTACTGACTCTGGTTGGGTTCAGTTCTACACTCACTGGTTCCCCTCCCCTGAAGGTACTGACTCTGGCTGGGTTCAGTTCTGCACTCACTGGTTCCCCTCCCCTGAAGGCACTGACTCTGGCTGGGTTCAGTTCTGCACTCACTGGTTAACATAGGATATAGGAGCAGCAGTAGGCCATGCGGCCCCTCGAACCTGCTCCGCCATTTAATACGATCGTGGCTGATCCGATCATGGACTCAAATCCCATTCCCTGCCCGCTCCCCATAACCCCTTATCGTTTGAGAAAGTGTCTATTTCTGATTTAATTTATACAATGTCCCAGCTTCCACAGCTCTCTGAGGCAGTGAATTCCACACATCCACAACCCTCAGGAGAAATTTCTCCTCATCTCAGTTTTAAATGGGGGCCCCTTATTCTAAGATTATGCCCTCTAGTTCTAGTCTCCCCCATCAGTGAAACATCCTCTCTGCATCCACCTTGTCACGCCCCCTCATAATCTTATATATTTCGATAAGATCACTTTTCTATCTTCTGAATTCCAATGAGTCGAGACCCAACATATTCAACCTTTCCTCATAAGTCAACCCCCTCATCTCCTGAATAAACTTTGTGAACCTTTTCTGAACTGCTTCCAAAGCAAGTATATCCTTTCGTAAATACAGAAACCAAAACTGCACGAAGTATTCCAAGTGTGGCCTCACCAATACCCTGTACAACTGTAGCAAGACTTCCTAGCTTTTATACTCCATCCCCTTTGTAATAAAGGCCAAGATTCCATTGGCCTTCCTGATCACTTGCTGTACCTGCATACTGATCTTTTGTGTTTCATGCACAAGTCCCCCCAGGTCCCGCTGTACAGTAGCACTTGGCAATCTTTCTCCATTTAAATAATAACTTCTTCTGTGATTTTTTTTCTGCCAAAGTGTATGACCTCACGCTTTCCAACATTATACTCTATCTGCCAAATTTTTGCCAACTCACGTAGCCTGTCAATGTCGTTTTGAAGATTTTGTGTGTCCTCCTCACACATTGCATTTCCTCCCATCTTTGTATCATCAGCAATCTTGGCTACACTACACTCGGTCCCTTCTTCCAAGTCGCTAATATAGATTGTAAATAGTTGGGGTCCCAACACTGAACCCTGCGGCAACCCACTAGTTACTGATTGCCAAACTGAGAATGAACCATTTATCCCGACTCAATATTTCCTTATAAGTCAACCCTCTCATCTCCGGAATCAACCTCATGAACCTTCTCTCAACTGTCTCTCCTTTCCTCCCCTGAAGATGCTGAATCTGTCTGGGTTCAGTTCTACACTCACTGGTTCCCCTCCCTCTCCTCACCTGATGGTGCTGACTCTGGCTGGGTTCAGTTCTGCACTCACTGGTTCCCCTCCCCTGAAGGTGCTGACTTTGGCTGGGTTCAGTTCTGCACTCACTGGTTCCCCTCCCCTGAAGGTGCTGACTCTGGCTGGGTCCAGTTGTATACTCAGTGGTTCCCCTCCCTCCCATCTGCCCCGTCCCTTAAGGCGCTAACTCTGGCCGTGTTCAATTCCACGCTCACTGTTTCCCCTCCCTCCCCTCTCCAGCACGCAGAGTTCAGGCAGTGAGGAGAGAGATTAAAAAGCAGGACCTCAAAGGTAGTAATCTCCGGATTCCTCCCAATGTCACGAGCTAGTGAGTACAGAAACAGGAGGATAGAGCAGATGAATGCCTGGCTGGAGAGATGGTGCAGGCGGGAGGGCGTTAGTTTCCTGAGGCACTGGGACCGCTTCTGGGGGAGGTGGGACATGGACAATCCGGACGGGTTGCACCTTAACAGAGCCGGGACCAATATCCTCGTGGCGGGGGGGTTTGCTTGTGCTGTCGGGGAGAGTTTAAAACTAGCTTGGCAGGAGGATGGGAACCTGAAAATAGAGTCAGTAGGGAGGGGAGTAAAGCTGGAATTAGGAAGCAAAAAGAAAGAAAGTGAGTTTGGAGGAGAGAGGAAACAAGCAGGAAAAAAGTGTAAAAAAACAAGGCACTTTGTCTAAATGCACGTAGCATTTGTAACAAAATAGATGAGTTGACGGCACAAAGATACAAATGGGTATGATCTGATCGGCATTACAGAGACGTGGTTGCAAGGTGAGCAATTGGGGAATTAAATATTCAGCGGTACTGGACAATCTGGAAGGACAGACAGAAAGGAAAAGGAGGTGGAGTAGCTCTATTGATAAAGGATGGAATCACTGCAATAGTAAGAAACGATATTGGCTCAAATGATCAGGATGTTGAAACGGTTTGGAAGGAGATAAGGAACAATAAGCGGAAAAAGTCACTGGTGGGTGTAGTCGATAGGCCCCCTAACAAGAGCTACTCTGTTGGTCAGCGCATAAACCAGGAAATAGTGGGGGCTTGTAAAAAGGGAACAGCAATAATCATGGGTGATTTTAACCTCCACATTGATTGGACAAACCAAATTGGTCAGGGTAGCCTTGAGCAGGAGTTCATAGAGTGCATAAGGGACGGGTTCCTTCAGCAGTATGTAATGGAACCAACTAGGGGGCAGGCTATCTTAGATCTGGTCCTGTGTAATGAGACAGGATTAATAAACAATCTCCTAATAAAGGATCCCTTGGAATGAGTGATCATAGCATGATCTGAATTTGAAATTCAGATGGTGGGTGAGAAAGTTGGATCTCTAACCAGCGTACTAATCTTAAATAAAGGAGACTATGTAGGTATGAGGGCAGAGTTGGGTAAAGTGGACTGGGAAAATAGATTAAAGTGCAGGACGGTTGATGAACAGTGGTGTACATTTAAGGAGATATTGCACAACTCTCAAGAAAAATATATTCCAGTGAGGAGGAAAGTGTGTAAAAGAAAAGATAGCCAGCCGTGGTTAACTAAATAAATAAAGGACGGTATCCAATTAAAAACAAGGGCATATAAAGTGGCCAAAACTAGTGGGAGGACAGAAGACTGGGAAGCTTTTAAAAGCCAGCAAAGAATGACAAAAAAAAATGATTAAGAAAGGGAAGATAGACTATGAAAGTAAACTAGCACTAAATATAAAAACAGATAGCAAGAGTTTCTACAGGTATATAAAAAGGAAAAGAGTGGCTAAAGTAAATGTTGGTCCCTTAGAGGACGAGATCAGGGAATTAGTAATGGGGAACATGGAGATGGCAGAAACTCTGAACAAATATTTTCTCTCAGTCTTTACGGCAGAGGACACTAACAATATCCCAACAGTGGACAGTCAAGGGGCTACAGGGGGGAGGAACTTAACACAATCACTAAGAAGGTGGTACTCAGTAAGATAATGGGACTAAAGGCGGATAAATCCCCTGGAGCTGATGGCTTGCATCCTCGGGTCGTAAGAGAAGTCGCAGCAGGGAAAGTGGATGCATTGGTTGTAATTTACCAAAACTCCCTGGATTCTGGGGAGGTCCCAGCGATTGGAAAACTGCAAATGTAACGGCGTTATTTAACAAAGGAGGCAGAAAAAAAGCAGGAAACTATAGACCAGTTAGCCTCACTTCTGTGGTTGGGAAAATGTTGGGGTCCATTATTAAAGAAGCAGTAGCAGGATATTTGGAAAAGCAAAATTCGGTCAGGCAGAGTCAGCATGGATTTATGAAGGGGAAGGCATATCTGACAAATTTGCTGGAATTCTTTGAGGATGTAACAAACAGGGTGGATAAAGGGGAACCAGTGAGTGTGGTGTACTTGGACTTCCAGAAGGCATTTGACAAGGTGCCACGTAAAAGGTTACTGCACAAGATAAAAGTTCACAGGATTGGGGGTAATATATCAGCAAGGATAGAGGATTGGCTAACTAACAGAAAACAGAGTCGGATAAATGGTTCATTCTCTGGTTGGCAACCAGTAACTAGTGGGTTGCTGCAGGGATCAGTGCTGGGACCCCAACTATTTACATTCGATATTAAAGAACTTGGAAGAAGGGACTGAATGTAATGTTGCCGAGTTTGCTGACGATACAAAGGATGGGAGGAAAAGCAATATGTGAGTACACATAAAATCTGCAAAAGGACATATACAGGCTAAGTGAATGGGAAAAAATTTAGCAGATGGAGTATAATATTAGAAAGTGTGAGGTCATGCACTTTGGCAGAAAAAAAATCAAAGAGCAAGTTATTATTTAAATGGAGAAAGATTACAAAGTGCTGCAGTACAGCGGGACCTGGAGGCACTTGTGCATGAAACACAAAAGGATAGTATGCAGGTACAGCAAGTGATCAGGAAAGCAAATAGAATCTTGGCCTTCCTGATCCATGTTTCTGAAAAGATATACTTGCTTTGGAGGCAGTTCAGAGAAGGTTTCGGGGATGAGGGGGATGACTTATGAGGAAAGGTTGAGTAGTTTGGGCCTCTACCCATTGGAATTCAGAAGAATGAGAGGTGATCTTATCGAAACGTATAAGATTATGAGGGGGCGGGACAAGGTGGATGCAGAGAGGATGTTTCCACTGATGGGGGAGACTCGAACTAGAGGGCATAATCTTAGAATTAGGTGCCACCCATTTAAAATTGAGATGAGGAGGAATGTCTTCTCTCAAAGGCTTGTAAATCTGTGGAATTTGCTGCCTCAGGGAGCTGTGGAAGTTGGGTCATAGAAACATAGAAAATAGTTGCAGGAGTGGGCCATTCGGTGTTTTTGTGACTGGAAGGCTGTTTCCAGTGGGGTTCTGCAGGGCTCAGTTTTTTGTGGTATATATCAATGACTTGGACTTCAATGTTGGGGGTATGATTAAGAAGTTTGCAGGTGAAACTAAAATAGGCTGTGTGGTTGAGAATTAAGAACAAAACTGCACACTGCAGGAAACTATAAATGTACTGGTCAGGTGGGCAGTAAAATGGCAAATGGAATTTAATCCAGATAAGTGTGAGATAATGCAGTTGGGGAGGTCTAACAAGGCAAGGGATTACACATTAAATGCTACAACACTGGAAATTGTAGAGGAACAAAGGGACCTTGAAGTGTAGGTCCACAGATTCCTGAAAGTGGCAGGCCAGGTCGATAAGGTGGTTAAGAATGCATATGGAATACTTGCCTTTATTAGTCGAGGCATGGAATACAAGAGCTAGGAGGTTATGCTTGAAATGGTTAGGCCGCAGTTGGAATACTGTGTGCCGTTCTGGTCATCACATTACAGGAAAGATGTGATTGTACTGGAAAGGGTACAGAGGAGATTTACAAGAATGTTGCCTGGACTGGAGAATTTTGTCGATGAGGAAAGATTGGAGATGCAGAGTCCATTTTCTTTGGATCAGAGGACACTGAGGGGAGACCTGATGAAAGTATTAAATTATAAGGGGCTTGGATAGAGTGGATCGGAAGGACATGTTTCCTGTGGCAGAGTGGTCAATAACAAGGAGGCACAGATTTAAAGTAATTGGTTCAGAGGAGATACGAAGGGAAATTTCTTCACCCAGAGGTTTGTGGGGGTCTGGAACTCACTGCCTAAAAGGGTGGTAGAGGCAGAAACACTCAGCACATTTGAAAAATACTTGTATGTGCACTTCAACTGTCATCACCGACAGGGCTACGGACCGAGAGCTGGAGAGTGGGATTAGGCTGGATAGCTGTTTGTTGGCCAGCACGGACACGGTGGGCTGAAATGCTGTAAATTTCGATGATTTTATGATTTATGACCTAGATGAAGGGACCGAGTGTAATGTATCCAAATTTGCTGATGATACAAAACTAGGTGGGACAGTAAGCTGTGAGAACACAAGAGTCTGCAAGATATGCATAGAGAGATTATGTGAGTGGGCAGTAAGGTGGCAGATGGAGTATAATGTAGGGAAATGTGAGGTTATTCACTTTGGTAGGAAAAACAGAAGAACAGAATATCTTTTTAATTATGAGAAACTTTTAAACTTTGGTGTTTAGAGAGATTTGGGGTGCCCTTGTGCAAGACACACAGAAAGTGAGCATGCAGGTATGCAAGCAATAAGGAAGGCAAATGGTTTGTCCTTTATTGCAAGGGGTTAGAATATAAGAGTAAGGAGGTCTTGCTACAATTGTACAGTGTCTTGGTGAGACCACACCTGGAGTAATGGGCACAGTTTTGGTCTCCTTATCGAAGGACGGAACCACTTGCCTTGGACACTGTGCAACAAAGGTTCACAAGATTGATTCCTGGTCTGTCTTATGATGAGATAGTGTGTAGAATGGGCCTATACACTCTCAAGTTTAGAATAATGAGAGGTGATCTCATTGAAACATAAAAGGT
The DNA here is from genome assembly GCF_044704955.1 of Pristiophorus japonicus. NCBI lineage: Eukaryota > Metazoa > Chordata > Chondrichthyes > Pristiophoridae > Pristiophorus > Pristiophorus japonicus. The sequence goes on from NC_091999.1 coordinate 54,333,130, forward strand.
TCTGAAGTGGACTGACAGGTTAGATGCTGAGTGGTTGATTCCCCTGGCTGGACTGTCTCGAACTAGGGGGCACACTCTCAGGATAAGGGGTAGGCCATTTAAGACAGAATTGAGGAGGATTTTCTTCATTCAGAGGGTTGTGAATCTTTGGCATTCTCTCCCCCAGAGGGCTGTGGATGCTCAGTCTATTCAAGGTTGAGATAGATAGATTTTTGTATATTAAGCGAATCAAGGGATATGGAGATCAGGCGGGAAAGTGGAGTTGAGGGCGATGATCAGCCATGATCTCATTGAATGGCGGAGCAGGCTCGAGGGACATTATGGCCTCCTCCTGCTCCTATTTCTTATGTTGATATCCAGGGGACTCTAGTTTTATTAGTCCCACCCTTTTTCTTGAAGGTAACATACTTCCTCTGAACCCTCATTATTTCCTCCTTGAATGCCTCCCACTGCTCTGAGACTGATTTAACTTCAACATAAGAACATAAGATTTCAGAGCAGGAGTATGCCATTCGGCCCCTCGAGCCTGCTCTGCCATTCAATGAGATCATGGCTGATCTTCTACCTCAACTCCACTTTCCTGCACTATTCCATATCCCTTGATTCCCTTAATTTACAAAAATCTATCGATCTCTGTCTTAAATATGCTCAAAGACAGAGCCTCCACAGCCCTCTGGGGTAGAGAATTACAAAGATTAATGAGTGAATAAGTTTCTGCTCATCTCAGTCCTAAATGGCCAACCCCTTATTTTGAGACTGTGACCCCTGGTTCTAGACTCCTCAGCCAGAGGAAACATCCTCCCTGCATCTATCCTGTCACGCCTTGTAAGAATTTTGTCTGTTTCAATGAGATCATCTCTCATTCTTCTAAACTCTAGAGAATACATGCCTAGGTCTACTCAATCTCTCCTCATAGGACAATCCTCCCACCACAGGAATTCAGTTTGGTGAACCTTCGTTGCCATCCTCAATGGCAAGTACATCCTTCCTTTGGTAAGCAGCCAAAACTGTACACAATACTCCAGCTGCAGTCTCACCAGGGCCCTATATAATTGCAGTAAGACGTCGTTACTCCTGTACTCAAATCCTCTTGTAATAAAGGCCAACATACCATTTGCTTTCTTCGTTGCTTGCTGTACCTGCATATTAACTTTCAGTGATTCGTGTACAAGGACACCCAAGGTCCCTCTGAACACCAACGTTTCCCAATCTCTCACCATTTAAAATAGCTGTTTACAGTCCACTTTGGTTAAATCACATCTCAGCTTCGTAAAATTGGCTTTTCCCCAATTGAGAACTTTTATTCCTGGTCTATCTTTGTCCTTTTCCATACCTACCCTAAATCTAACTGAATTACGATCACTAGCACCAATGCTCTCCCACTGATACCCCTTCCACCTGCCCAGCTTCAGTCCCTAATACTAAGTCCAGAACTTCCCCCTCTCTTGTTGGGCTTGCTACGTACTGGCTAAAAAGTTCTGCTGGTTGCTGACCCCTCTGGGAAGGGAAATAGGTCCTTCCTCTCCACTATATCTGGGCCCCTCATAATTTTATACACCTCATTAAAGTCTCCCCTCAGCCTCCTTTGTTCCAAAGAAAACAAACTATTAAGAGTGTTGGTGGGCTGGAGGAGGTTACAGAGATAGCGAAGGGTGAGACCCTGGAGAGAGTTGAACAAGAGAATGCGTATTTTAAAGGCTGATGCCACCAGCCATCTCGCCCAGCACAGAATGTAACTCACTACTAACAGGAAGGATGTTACTTTAACTACTACGAATGCATAATGCGGGGAAATCAATCTCTGTCCCTTTAACTAACAGTGTCATGGAAAGAGGGAAATGAATGACCTTTAAACACCTGATTATCTTGGCAGATATTAAGTGTCAGAAACTCATAATAGGAACTCCAGGAAAACAAAGTACTGAGCAATGTTACATTGTTTTGTTAACAAAAGAAATCTCGATTTAATTTTTAAAAGATAAATTGTTTAACAGGGGTTCACACAGACTCACCTGACAGGCCGACTCAGGATCCACCCCTCAAGCACCGCGATTGGTTGCAGAACACGCTGCTCCCTGGGCCCAACGGCCCCTGACCTCTCTTCCTGTTGGTTCCCAGGGCAACCAATCACCACTCGCCAACATTACACTGCAAGATCAAGTTGAGGGGCTTGGAGGAAGAAATAAAACATACCGTGAACCTGAGTGAAGAACTAAAATTGGAGAAGCATGATGAAATAAACAAGGATAGACAATATAAACTGAAGGGTACAATCCTAAAGGGGGTGCATGAACAGTGAGACCTGCGGGTATATGTGGACAAATTACTGAAGGTGGCAGGACAGGTTGAGAAATCAGTTAAAATAGCTTACAGGTTGCTGGGCAAGAAAGTTATGATGAACCTTTGTAAAACACTGGTTCGGTCTCAACTGGAGCATTGTGTCCAATTCTGGGCACCGCACATTAGGATGTGAAGGCCTCAGAGAGGGTGCAGAAAAGATTGACAAGAATGATTCATGAGATGAGGGACTTCGGTTACGTGGATTGACTGGAGACGCTGGGGTTGTTCTCCTTGGAGCAGAGAAGGTTGAGAGGAGAATTGATAGAAGTGTTCAAAATCATTAGGGGTCCGGACAGAGTAGATAGAGAGATACTGTTCCCACTGGCAGAAAGGTGGAGAATCAGAGGAGATGGATTTGAGGTGAATGGCAAAAGAACCAAAGGTGACATCAGAAAATCTATGTTATGCAGCGAGCGGTTAGAATCCGGAAAGCACGGCCTGAAAGGATGGTGGAGGCAGATTCAATCACAGCTTTCAAAAAAAAAAGTTGGATAAGTATCTGAAAGAAAACATTTGCAGGGCTGGGGGAAGGGCAGGCAGTGGGACTAGCTGGGAGCAGGCAAGGGTTCGATGGGCCGAACGGTCTTCCGTGCTGTAACCATTCTCTGATTGTGTGAGCAGAACCACTCTGTTCCCTGACTCAATCTAAAGCCTTCCTGATTGTGAGCATCTCTGTTAAACCTGCCCTGCACCTTCACTGCTCCAAGGAGAACCACCCCAGATGCTGCAGCCATCATCTTATTGAATGGCAGCAGGCTCGAGGGGCCAAAGGGCCGACTCATCTCCTATTTCTGATGTTCTCATGTATTCATGTCACTAGTCCCCATCCTGCACCTGCTCCATGCAGTAAGATGGCCGCCGCGCATGCTCCCTGCCCTGCAGCGGGACAATGGAAAGTATTGTGACGTCGAGGAAGCCCCGCCCCTGTTGCTCCCTGCTCCCCATGTCGGGCGGACCCGTGCTGCCCAAAGATGGCGGCCGAACTCCCGGCAAACCCCGACAGTAACCAAGGTCCGTCCCCGCCCGAAGGTGCCCCACAGCCGCCATCCGCCGACTCGGCGGCCAAATCTCACCGCCCGCGCGTGTCCGTGAGAAGGTGAGTCCTCAGGGAGGCTGAGCGCGCTGCCCGAGCTGCTCATCCATCCTCCGCGTGGGGCAAAACATCGTCCGTCCACAGCTAATCTCCCACAATAGGCTGGCCCCGCGCCTGCGCACAACTCCGCCCCGCCTCACCTGGGCCCCGAGCTCAAAGGCTGCGAGCGGAGCCCCCCAACAAACCACCCAACCGCCCGCCCGCAACACTCAGCCCGCAGCCAATGGCGAGGCGGCGCGGGGCACCAGCCCACCCAGCGCGCTGCTCCGCGCCAATCAGTGGCCGGGGGCGGGGCCACGGCACCAATCAATCACTGGTCCCTGAAGATGCTGACTCTGTCTGGGTTCAGTTCTGCACTCACTGGTTCCCCTCCCCTGAAGGTACTGACTCTGGCTGGGTGCAGTTCTACACTCACTGGTTCCCCTCCCCTGAAGGTACTGACTCTGGCTGGGTTCAGTTCTGCACTCACTGGTTCCCCTCCCCTGAAGGTACTGACTCTGTCTGGGTTCAGTTCTACATTCACTGGTTCCCCTCCCCTGAAGGTGCTGACTCTGGCTGGGTTCAGTTCTACACTCACTGGTTCCCCTCCCCTGAAGGTACTGACTCTGGCTGGGTTCAGTTCTACACTCACTGGTTCCCCTCCCCTGAAGGTGCTGACTCTGGCTGGGTTCAGTTCTACACTCACTGGTTCCCCTCCCCTGGAGGTACTGACTCTGGCTGGGTTCAGTTCTACACTCACTGGTTCCCCTCCCCTGAAGGTACTGACTCTGGCTGGGTTCAGTTCGACACTCACTGGTTCCCCTCCCCTGAAGGTGCTGACTCTGGCTGGGTTCAGTTCTACACTCACTGGTTCCCCTCCCCTGAAGGTACTGACTCTGGCTGGGTTCAGTTCTACACTCACTGGTTCCCCTCCCCTGAAGGTACTGACTCTGGCTGGGTTCAGTTCTACACTCACTGGTTCCCCTCCCCTGGAGGTACTGACTCTGGCTGGGTTCAGTTCTACACTCACTGGTTCCCCTCCTCTGGAGATACTGCCTCTGGCTGGGTTCAGTTCTACACTCACTGGTTCCCCTCCCCTGAAGGTACTGACTCTGGCTGGGTTCAGTTCTACACTCACTGGTTCCCCTCCCCTGAAGGTACTGACTCTGGCTGGGTTCAGTTCTACACTCACTGGTTCCCCTCCCCTGAAGGTAGTGACTCTGGCTGGGTTCAGTTCTACACTCACTGTTTCCCCTCCCCTGAAGGTACTGACTCTGGCTGGGTTCAGTTCTACACTCACTGGTTCCCCTCCTCTGGAGATACTGCCTCTGGCTGGGTTCAGTTCTACACTCACTGGTTCCCCTCCCCTGAAGGTACTGACTCTGGCTGGGTTCAGTTCTACACTCACTGGTTCCCCTCCCCTGAAGGTACTGACTCTGGCTGGGTTCAGTTCTACACTCACTGGTTCCCCTCCCCTGAAGGTAGTGACTCTGGCTGGGTTCAGTTCTACACTCACTGGTTCCCCTCCCCTGAAGGTACTGACTCTGGCTGGGTTCAGTTCTACACTCACTGGTTCCCCTCCCCTGAAGGTACTGACTCTGGCTGGGTTCAGTTCTACACTCACTGGTTCCCCTCCCCTGAAGGTACTGACTCTGGCTGGGTTCAGTTCTACACTCAGTGGTTCCCCTCCCCTGAAGGTACTGACTCTGGCTGGGTTCAGTTCTACACTCACTGGTTCCCCTCCCCTGAAGGTGCTGACTCTGGCTGGGTTCAGTTCCAGACACTGGCATCATTCACTTAGTTCCTGCACCAAGATGGCTGCGCATGCGCGGTGCTACTCACTGAATCAAGATGGCGGAGCGCTAAACCTGCCTTCCTGCACGAAGATGGCCGCCGTTAGCCGGGGCCTGTGAACGGGCGAAAGCCCCGAAGCTGCAACCGCCGATATTCCGGGCTTGCGGCGTGCACCGGTTCTTTATGAAGCCTCCACGACTCCCTGCTGGTCGATTATTCCCCTCCGCCCCGCTGAAATGAACAGTTCTCAGGAACCTCTGAAAAAGATGTCTCCTCCGCCATTACACGCACTGCGCATGCTCTAAACACAGCCTGGGCCCGCGGCTGCGCACTGAGCTCCTGTAGTCTGGATGCGTCACATTCTCCCCCGCGGGGCATGCTGGGTACATAGGGCCATGAGAAACAGGAGCAGGAGTGGGCTAGTTACGACACGGTTATATACAGAGTAAAGCTCCCTCTGTGCTGTCCTGAAGAATCCCAGGGCAGGTACAGCACGGGTTAGTTACAATTTAAAGCTTGCTGTTCGCTGACTCATCAAACACTCCCAGGGCAATTACAGCACATGTTAAATACATAGCAAGGATCCATCTGCACTGTCCCACCAGGTATTCCCAGGGTATGCACAGCACAGGTTAGATACAGAATATAGCTCCCTCTGCACTGTCCCAAGAAACAATCCCAGGGCAGGTACAGCACAACTATTTTGTTGTTGACCTGTAAATCAAATGCATCCTGATTAAAGGAGGGAGGGGAACTATAACCGACAAAATAAACCAATTAAACTTTGGACGGTAAACTTAAATCAAATTAAAATTTGGTTGCTGGAGCTGATGATGCACTCCAGTCCCTCCATTGCCGACCTCTTACAGAAGGCTGCAAGCGCACTGGTGGCAGGTACAGCACGGGTTAGATACAGAGTAAAGCTCCCTCTACACTGTCCCATCAAACACTGCCAGGATATGTACAGCACATGTTAGATACAGAGTAAAGCTCCATCAACAGTGACGCATCAAACACTCCCAGGTCAGGTACAGCACCAGTTAGATACGGAGTAAATCTCCCTCTACACTGTCCCATTAAACACTCCCAGTGCAGGTACAGCATGGGTTAGATACAGAGTGAAGCTCCGTCTACACTGTCCGATCAAACACTCCCAGGGCAAGTACAGCATAATTTAGATGTAGGGTAAACGTCTCTCTAAACAGCCAATCCAAAAATGCACAGGACAGGCACAACAGAGATTAGGTGCACATCATCATCATCACAGGCAGTCCGTCAAAATCGAGGAAGACTTGCTTATACTCTAAAGTTGAGTTCTTACGTGACTAAACAATCCAGTACGGGAATTACAGTCTCTGTCACAGGTGGGACAGCCAGTCGTTGAATGACAGGGTGGGTGAGACTGGTTTGCCGCATGCTCCTACGCTTAGTTTCTGCATGCTCTCAGTGATGAGACACGAGCTGCTCAGAGCCCTCCCGGATTCACTTCCTCAACTTAGGGCGGACGTTTGTCAGGGACTCCCAGGTATCAGGGGGTTGTTGAATTTTATCAAGGAGTCTTTGAGGGTGTCGTTGAAAGGTTTCCTCTGCCTACTGTAGGCTCGCTTGCCATGTAGGAGTTCCGAGTAGAGCCTTGCTTTGGGAATCTTGTGTCAGGCATGTGAACAATGTGTCGAGCCAGGGTATCCCTGGAGATTGAGCATCCAGTGTCCACCGGTAGACTCGTGGCCTTCCATGAGAGGTGAGCACCAGAGAGACTGGAGTGCATCATTCCAGAGGGAACATAATTGTAATTTTAATACATTTGATTTGATTTGACAAAAGTTACCTTTATGTTGAATTGTTAATTTGTGTTTTTGGTTACCCTAAAAAAACAAAGGGGCACTTTAATGAAAGTTTCTGGAGTATGACCCCCCCTCCACCCTTTAATCAGGGGGAACCTGATTATTGTTCTACTTAAAATAGTTGTGAACAATGTGGCCCACCCAATGCAGCTGGTCGAGTGTGGTCAGTGCTTCGATGATGGGGATGTTAGCCTGATCGAGGAAACACTGGTTTGATGAGAATGACCAGGAGATGCAAGAGCTAATTAATCACAAGCACAGGGTATTTCTGAACCTAAAACAACAACCCAACTCGGGAGCAGCAAAGCAGCATTACAGACGGCTTAAGGCAGAGGTCCAAGAAAAAAACGTGTGACATAAAGCATCGATAGTGGGTGGAGAAATTAAAGGAGGCTCAGCAGCTGGCCGACAGCCATGATGTGCGAGGATTCTTCATCGCAGTCAAGGCCACTTATGGCCCAAGCACCCAAGGCACCACTCCACTGCTGGCCAAGGATGAGGAAACACTCATCAAGGACACTGAGGCCGTCAGGACTCGCTGGAAGGAGCACTTCGAAGATGTCCTTAACCGAGACTCTGCCTCTGACTCGAGTGTCCTCGACTCCATCCAGCAGCATGCTACCCGCCAACATCTCAGCAAAACCTCAGCCCTGCATGAGATAGAAAAGGCCATCCGCCAGCTCAAGAACAACAAGGCAATGGGAGCAGATGGAATCCCCACTGAGGCACTAAAGTATGGTGGAGAGGCAATATTGGCATGAATGCGTGACCTCATCTCTCTCATCTGGAAGGAGGAGAGCAGGCCTGGAGATCTCAGAGATGCAGTAATCGTGACCATCTTTAACAAAGGAGACAAGTCCGACTGTGGCAATTACAGATAAGTCTCCCTGTTACAAGCCACTGGGAAAGTCATCGCTAGAATCCTCCTCAACCGTCTTCCCCTGTGGCTGAGGAGCTCCTCCTGGAGTCACAATGTGGATTTCATCCTCTACGAAGTACAACGAACATGGAGTAGATACAGATTAAAGCTCCCTCTACACTGTCCCATCAGACATTCCCAGGGCAAGTACAACATGGGTTATGTTATGTATGCAACCTGATGAAACCAGCAATCTACCGCCATCAGAGGGCATATCTGTTGGAGTCCCAAGGGATCCCAGCATCGCTTGGGAGCATTGTATACAAGCAGGCCCCCCATGCTGTACGTGCACTCTGGAGTTAGAAAAAAAGAGACCAAGATCACACTTCCTCATGTCTACAGTACTCAATCACATTATTTTATTCTGGACATAACAATTGGCGACGAGATAACGAAACATCATGCAAAAATGCAGAGAAGTGTTGGTATCCTGGAGAAATTCTCAGAAGGGGACGATTGGGATGTCTTCATGCAGCGACTCGACTAATACTTCATGGCCAACTGGCAGGGAATGTGAATGCTGCCAAACAAAGGGCGATCCTCCTCACTCTCTGCGGGGCAACAACCTATGGCCTCATGAAGAATTTTCTTGCTCCGGTGAAACCATCAACCAAATCGCATGAAGAACTGTGTACGCTGGTCCAGGAGCACCTAAATCCGAAGGAGAGCATTCTGATGGCAAGGTATTGATTTTACACATGTCAACGGTCTGAAGGCCAGGAAGTGGCGAGCTACGTCGGCGAAATAAGGCATCTTGCAGGACATTGTGAATTTGATGGATGCCTGGAGTAAATGCTAAGAGATTTTTTGTGCTTGGCATTGGCCATGAGGATATCCTACGCAATATATTGACTGTTGAAACACTGCACCTAAGCAAAGCCATAATGATAGCCGAGGCATTTATGTCCACCAGCGATAACACCAAACAAATTTCTCAGCAATCAGATGTTTCGGCAAGTACTGTACACAAAGTAACATCGTTTTCAGGCAGGAATGCATATGGCAGAATGTACACGCCTGCAGCTGCATGATCTCAGATGACTCAGAGTCTGCCATCAAGCATTAATGCGAGGCAGTTAACAGCTTGTTGGCACTGCGGAGGTGATCATCGAGCCCATCAATGCAGCTTCAAACACTATGCGTGCAAAGGCTGTGGAACAATGGGACACCTCCAGTGAATGTGCAGATGAGCTGCAAACACTGCAAAGCACCACATTGCAGTGGACGACCGATCCATGGTGGATCAAACTGAACTAGAGACTCAACCCGAGGAGGCAGATGTGTATGGGGTACACACCTTCACCACGGAATGTCCACCGATCATGTTAAATGTTGAACTGAACGGAATTCCAGTATCCATAGAATTGGACATGGGTGCGAGTCAGTCCATCATGAGAAAACGGCCTTCGACAGGCCCAAGCTGAACCCCATTCACACCAAGCTGAAAACGTGCACGAAAGAGCTGATCCCTATAATTGACAGCACAGCATATTAAAAGTCTCTTATGATGGAACAGTACACGAACTACCACTAAGGATCGTGTCAGGAGATGGCCCCACACTGTTCGGCAGAAGCTGGCTGAGAAAATTTCGCTGGAACTGGGATGACATCCGAGCGCTTTCATCCATCGATGACGCCTCATGTGCCCAGGTTCTGAGCAAGTTTCCATCGGTGTTTGAGCCAGGGATCGGAAGTTTCTTGAGGGCGAAGGTGCAGATCCACTTGATTCCCGGTGCATGACCCATCCATCACAAGGCACGGGCAGTGACATATATGATGCGAGAGAAAGTGGAGATCGAGTTAGACAGGCTGCAATGAGAGGACATCATCGCACTGGTGGAGTTCAACGAGTGGGATAGTCAGATTTTTCTGGTTTTCAAGGGTGATGTCACGGTCAGCATATGCGGGGACAATAAATTAATGATTAAGCATTTTTCGCTGCAGGACCAGTACCAGCAACCCAAGGCAGACAATCTATTTGCGACACTGGCAGGAGGAAAGATATTTACCAAGTTTGACCTGACCTCGGCCTACATGACGCAGGAGCTGGCGGAATCTTAAAAAGGCCTCACCTGCATCAACATGCACATAGGTCTGTTCATCGACATTAGATGCCCGTTTGGAATTCGATCGATCGCGGCTATTTTTCAAAGGGACATGGAGAGTCTGCTGAAGTCGGTTCTGCACATCGTGGTTTTCCAGGATGATATACTGGTCACAGGTCGGGACACCATCGAGCACATGCAGAACGTGGAAGAGGTTCCAAGTCGGCTCGATCATGTGGGACTCAGGTTGACACGCTCGAAGTGTGCTTTCCGGGCGCCAAAGGTCGAGTTCTTAGGCAGAAGAATCGTGGCAGATGGCACCAGGCGCACTGACGCCAAGACAGAGGCCATCAAGAACGCACCGAGACCATAGAATGTGAGGGAGCTGCGGTCGTTCCTGGGCTCCTCAATTATTTTGGTAATTTCCTACCCGGGTTGAGCACCTTGCTAGAACCTCTATATATTTGGCTGTCCAAGGGAGATTATTAGGCATGGGGGAAGATCAAAAGAGACTGATTTTGAGAAAGCCCGAAATCTGTTATGTTCCAACACACTGCTTGTCCTGTATGATCCATGTAAACGTTTAGTGCTAGCTTGCGATGCATCTTTGTACGGGGTCGGGCGTGTGTTACAATAAGCAAACGAATTGGGAACATTGCAACCGGTCGCCTATGCGTCCAGGAGTTTGTCCAAGGCCGAAATAACCGACAGCATGATTGAAAAAGAAGCTCTGGCATACGTTTACGGGATTAAAAAATACACCAGTATCTGTTTCGGCTTTAGTTCGATTTAGAAACTCACCATAAGCCGCTCATATCGCTATTCACAGAGAGCAAAGGTATTAAAACCAATGCTTCTGCTCGCATCGAAAGATGGGTGCTCACGCTGTATGCATATAAGTATGTAATTCATCACTGGCCAGGCACAGAGAACTGCACTGATGCCTTCAGTCGGCTACTTTTCCCACCACCGGGGTGGAAATGGCACAGCCTGCAGACTTGCTCTTTGTGATGGATGCATTTGAAAATGACAAGTCACCCGTTACGGCCGCCAGATGAGGACCTGGACCAGCCAGGGTCCTTTACTGTCCCTTGTAAAAACTGTATCCTCCATGGGAGCTGGTCCAGCATCCCAGCGGAGATGCATGAAGAGATCAAGCTGTTCCAGCAGCGTAAAGACGAAATGTCCATACAGGTGGCCCGATATCGACTCAGATTTGGAGTCTTGCGTGTACCAATGCACCACTTGCTCGTAACTGAGCAATGCACCCAGTGCACCCAAGTTTGTGGTCATGGCCCTCCAAACCGTGGTCTAGGATCCACGCTGACTTTGCTGGCCCATTTCTAGGCAAAATGTTCTTCATTCTTGTGGATTTTTATTCCAACTGGATTGAGTGTGTACTAATGTCTGTAAGCACGTCCACTGCCACCCTCGAAAACCTCCGAGCCACGCACGGCCAGCCTGATGTCCTTGTCAGCGACAACGGGCCGTGCTTCACCAGCGCTGAATCCAAGGAATTCATGATACACAATGGGATCAAGCACATCACAACTGCCCCGTTCAAGCCCGCATCCAATCACCAGAGAGAACGTGCAGTCCAAACCATCAAACAAAGCTTGAAACACCTGTCAAAAGAATCCCTGCAGACCCACCTGTCCCGACTCCTGCTCTGCCACTGCACCAGACACCATTCTTTCACCGGGGTTCCCCAGCTGAGCTGCTCCTGAAAAGGGTGCTCAAAACAAGGCTTTCTCTCGTTCACCCTGATCTCCATGATCAAGTCGAGGGCAGGCGGCATCAATAAAGCATGTACCGTGATCGCACAAATTTGTAACGCAATATTGAAGTCAATGACCCTGTATTTGTACTCAACTATGGACATGGTCCCAAATAGCTTGCTGGCACTGTCATAGCCAAAGAAGGGAGGAGGGTGTTTCAGGTCAAACTCGCAAATGGAATAACTTGCAGAAAGCATTTGGACCAAACCAAACTGCGATTCACAGACAGCCACAAGCAACCAACTTCGACCCTCCGACGCACACACAAGTGGCAGCCAACATCATGGTAGACCACGAAGCTGAACTCATCATCCCCAGCAGCCCAGCAAGTTCATCTGCGCAGCAGTCCAGCGAAGAACCAACCAACTCACCTGCACCTGTATTTGTACTGAGACGATCGACTCAGGAGCGAAAAGCCCCAGATCATCTCAGCTTGCAAATAAGTGTACTATTGACTTTGGGAGGGAGTGATGTTATGTGTGCAACCCTATGTAACCAGAATTCTACCACCACAATAGGCCGTATCTGTTGGAGTCCCAAGGGATCCCAGCGTCCCTTGGGAGCACTGTATATAAGCAGACCTTCCATGTTGTACGTGCACTCTGAAGTTAGAATAAAGAGACAGGTCACAATTACTCACGTCTACAGTACTCAATCACATTACTTTTTCTGAACTGAACAGGTTAAATATAGAATAAAACTCACTGTATGCTGTTACACCAAACGTTTCCAGTGCAAGTACAGCACAGGTTAGACACAGACTACATCTCCCTCTAACTTGTCTCAGCCATTCCAGGGCCGATACAGATCTGTTAGATCTAGAGAAAATATCCCTCTATACTGTTCCAGCGGATATTCGCGGTACAGGTGCAGCACGGGTGAGATACAGAGTAAAGCTCTCTCTAACAGTCCCACTGTAATAAAAAGGCAAGCATGAAAGCTCGGTGCCTCAATGCGAGGAGTATTCGGAACCAAGAGAGGGCTCTGAGCTAGTTAGAGTGGGGGAGAACTCAGATGAACAAGACCCCAAGAAAGAATGCAAAAGGCAGGAGGCAACAGAGCAGAGCAGCACTGGGGTAAGAGTAAACCACAAGGTGATAGGAAGGGACAATATTTATAAATATAAAGGGGCTGCAGGAGGGGTCAAAACTAAAAATTATGGTTCAAAAACTATTATTAAAACACTCTACCTAAAGGCATACAGCATTCGAAATAAAATAAATGAGTTGACGGCACAAATCATTACAAATGGGGATGATTTGGTGGCCATTACAGAAATGTGGTTGCAGGGGGGCCAAGACTGGGAATTAAACATACAGGGGTATCTGACAATTCGGAAAGATAGACAAGAAGTGAAAGGAGCTGGGGTAGCTCTGTTAATAAAGGATGATATCAGGCCAGTTGTGAGAGACGATATTGGCTCTCATGAACAAAATGTTGAATCATTGTGGGTGGAGATTAGAGATAGTAAGGGGAAAAAAGTCACTGGTGTGCGTAGTTTATAGGCCCGCAAATAATAACTTCATGGTGGGGCGGACAATAATCAAGGGAATAATGGAGGCATGTGAAAAAGGAACGGCAGTAATCATGGAGATTTTAACCTACATATCGATTGGTCAAATCAAATCGCACAGGGTAGCCTTGAGGAGGAATTCATAGAATGCATACGGGATTTCTTCTCGGAACAGTATGTTCCAGAACCTGCAAGGGAGAAAGCTATCTTAGATCTGGTCCTGTGTAATGAGACAGGAATAATAAACGATCTCCTCGTAACAGATCCTCTCGGAATGAGTGATCACAGTATGGTTGAATTTGTAATACAGATTGAGGGTGAGGAAGTTGTGTCTCAAACGAGCGTACAATGCTTAAACAAAGGGGACTACAGTGGGATGAGGGCAGAGTTGGCTAAAGTAGACTGGAAACACAGCTAAACGGTGGCACAATTGAGGAACAGTGGAGGACTTTTAAGGAGCTATTTCACAGTGCTCAGCAAAATTATATTCCAGTGAAAAAGAAGGGCGGAAAGAGAAGGGATGACCAGCCATGGATAACCAAGGAAATAAAGGAGAGTATCAAATTAAAAACCAATGCTCATAAGGTGGCCAAGGTTAGTGGGAAACTACAAGATTGGGAACAGTTTAACCGACAGCAAAGAATGACTAAGAAAGCAATAAATAAAGGAAAGATAGATTACAAAAGTAAACTTGCACAAAACATATAAACGGATAGTAAAAGCTTTTACCGATATATAAAACGGAAAAGAGTGACTAAAGTAAATGTTGGTCCATTCGAAGATGAGAAGGGGATTTAATAATGGGAAATGTGGAAATGGCTGAGACCTGAAACAATTATTTTGCTTCGGTTTTCACAGTGGAAGACACAAAAACCATGCCAAAAATTGCTGGTCACGGGAATGTGGGAAGAGAGGACCTTGAGATAATCTCTATCACTAAGAGGGTAGTGCTGGACAGGCTACTGGGACTCAAGGTAGACAAGTCCCCTGGTCCTGATGAAATGCATCCCAGGGTATTAAAAGAGATGGCGGAAGTTACAGCAGGAGCATTCGTTATAATCTACCAAAATTCTCTGGGCTCTGGGGAGGTACCAGCGGATTGGAAAGCAGCTAATGTAACGCCTCTGTTTAAGAAAGGGGGCAGAGAAATGGCAGGTAACTATAGGCCGGTTAATTTAACATCTGTAGTGGGGAAAATGCTTGAAGCTATCATTAAGGAAGAAATAGCGGGACATCTAGATAGGAATCGTGCAATCAAGCAGATGCAACATGGATTCATGAAGGGGAAATCATGTTTAACTAATCTACTATAATTATTTGGGGATATAACGGGCATGGTGGATAGAGGTGTACCGATGGATGTGGTATATTTAGATTTCCAAAAGGATAAGGTGCCACACAAAAGGTGACTGCAGAAGATAGAGGTACACGGAGTCAGAAGAAATGTATTCGCATGGATCAAGAATTGGCTGGCGAACAAAAAGCAGAGAGTAGGGATAAATGGGTCCTTTTCGGGTTGGAAATCGGTGGTTAGTGGTGTGCCACAGGGATCGGTGCTGGGATCACAACTGTTTACAATATACATAGATGGCCTGGAAGAGTGGACAGAGTGTAGTGTAACAAAATTTGCAGATGACACAAAGATTAGTGGGAAAGCGGGTTGTGTAGACGACACAGAGAGGCTGCAAAGAGATTTAGATAGGTTAAGCGAATGGGCTAAGGTTTGGCAGATGGAATACAATGTCGGAAAATGTGAGGTCATCCATCTTGGAAAAAAAACAGTAAAAGGGAATATTATTTGAATGGGGAGAAATTACAACATGCTACGGTGCAAAGGGACCTGGGGGTCCAGGTGCTTGAATCCCCAAAAAGTTAGTTTGCAGGTGCAGCAGGTAATCAGGAAGGCGAATGGAATGTTGGCCTTCATTTCGAGAGGGATGGAGTACAAAAGCAGGGAGGTCATGCTGCAACTTTATCGAGTATTGGTGAAGCCGTATCTGGAGTACAGCGTGCAGTTTTGGTCACCTTACTTAAGGAAGGATATACTAGCTTTGGAGGGGGTACAGAGACGATTCACTAGGCTGATTCCGGAGATGAGGGGTTTACCTTATGATGATAGATTGAGTAGACTGGGTCTTTACTCGTTGGAGTTCAGAAGGATGAGGGATGATCTTATAGAAACATTTAAAATCATGAAAGGGATAGACAAGATAGAGGCAGAGAGGTTGTTTCCACTGGTCGGGGAGACGAGAACTAGGGGGCACAGCCTCAAAATACGGGGGAGCCAATTTAAAACCGAGTTGAGAAGGAATTTTTTCGCACAGAGGTTTGTGAATCTGTGGAAGTCTTTGCCCAAGGAAGCAGTTGAGGCTAGCTCATTGAATGTATTCAAATCACAGATAGATAGATTTTTAACCAATAAGGGAATTAAGAGTTATGGGGAGCGGGCGGGTAAGTGGAGCTGAGTCCACGGCCAGATCAGCCATGATGTTGTTGAATGGCGGAGCAGGCTCGAGGGGCTAGATGTCCTACTCCTGTTCCTAATTCTTATGTTCTTATGTTCTTATCAAACACTCCCAGAACAGATACAGCGTGGGTTGGAGACAGAGTAAAGTTTCCTCTTCACTGTCTCATTAACCATTCCCTGGGCAGGTACAACCAAGCTCATGGTCTACAGGGCTGTCGTAATACCCGCCCTCCTGTATGTCTCAGAGGCATGGACAATGTACAGTAGACACTTTTTCTCGCTGGAGATATATCACCAACAATGTTCCCGCAAAATCCTACAAATCACCTGGCAGTACAGGCACACCAACATCAGCGTCCTAGACCAGGCTAACGTCCACAGCATTGAAGCACTGACCACACTCGATTAGCTCCGCTACGCAGACCACATAGTTCGCATGCCAGACACGAGACTCCCAAAGCAAGTCCTCTATGCGGAACTTCTTCACGGAAAATGAGCCAAAGGTGGGCAGCAGATACGTTACAAGGACACCCTCAAAGCCTCCCTGATAAAGTGTGAGATCACCACTGATATCTGGGAGTCCCTGGCCAAAGACCACCCTAAGTGAAGGAAGTGTATCCGGGAGTTTAATCGCCAAGAGCATGCAGAAAACAATTGCAAGCAGTGGAAAGAGCGTGCTGCAAATCGGTCCCACCCACCCCTTCCTTCAACAGCTATCTGTCCCACCTGCGACAGAGTCTGTGGCTCTCGTATTAGACTGTTCAGCCCAAAATAACTCACTTCAGGTGTGGAAGCAACTCTTCGTCGATTCTGAGGGACTGTCTATGATGATGATGATGATAACACAGGTTAGATGCAGAGTAAAACTCCCTCTACAATGTCTCACCACACATTCCCAGGCAGATACAGCTTTGTTTATTGAAGGTTAAATCTCCCTCTAGCCTGTCCCAAACACTCCCAGGGTAGGTACAACATTGGTTAGATACAGAGTTAATCTCCCTCTACACTCTCCCATCAAACACTCGCACAATAGGCACAGCAGGGGTTAGTCAGAGAGTAAAGCTCCCCATATACTAATCCATCAAATACTCGCATCGCAGTTACGGCATGGATTAGATAGAGAGTACAACTCTTGCAACACTGCCCCATCAAACACTCCCAGCGCAGGTATAGCACGGGTTACATACAATGTAAAGCTCCCCCAATACTATCCATCAAACACACCCAGGGGAGGAACAACACGGGTTAGATACTGAGTAAAGCTCACCCTACACTCTCCTATCAAACACTCCGTGGAAAGATGCAACACGGAGTAGATGGAGAGAAAAGCTTGCTCTACACTATCCAATCAAGAACTGCCAGGGCAGGTACAGCACGGGTTAGACAGAAATGTTTAGGCTGGGTTTTCCAGAACTTGGGGCCTTGGCAACAGAAGGCACAGCCACCAAAGCCATCAATGGTTGAACAATTATAATCAGGGATGCTCAGGAAGACAGATATCTCATGGGTGGGAGGGGGGGGGGCGGTGTGGTGCTGGTTGGGGCTGGACCAGTTTACAGAGCTAGGGAGGGGCGAGGCCATGGAGAGTTTTGAAAATGTATTAGAATTTTGAAAGCAAGGCGTTGCTGAACCAGAAGCCAATGTAGTTCAGCGAGCACAGGGCTGATGGGTGAGCTGGACTTGGTGAGAGTTAGGGCATGGGCAACCGAATTTTGGATCAACTCAAGTTTATGCAGGTGAGAATGTGGCAGGAATGCGTTGGAATAGTCAAGTCCAGAAGTAACAAAGGCAGGGATGACGGGTCAGCAGCGGATGAGCTGAGGCAACGGCGATGTTACAGAGGTGGAAATATGTATTCATAATTATGCTGTGGATATGTGGTCAAAAACATACTTCAGGGTTAAGTATGGCACCAAGGTTGCAAACAGTCCGGTTCAGGCACAGACACAAGTTGGGGAGAGGGATTGAGTCGGTGGCTAGAGAGCTGAGTTTGTGGCAATGACAATTACAAATATCAGAATATTTCACAGGCTATCACGTGCAAAATGTGTGGATGCATTTTAAAATTCAATCGGTTCCAAAACCAGGTTACAGAAAGTTACGGATTTCAAATCTTATGCAAGACAGTTCAATAAAGGGGCGGTTCAAAGGACTCCAGCTGAGTTTAAACTGCAGTTAAGTCTATTACAACGACAACTCGTGTACTCAAACGGAACAAGTTTGGGGTTTGATATAATAGAAGGTGAACTAGGTGAGAAGTGATGTAAGTTAGATTAAGAAAAAGCACAAAAATGGAACAGTCAGTAACAGAACATCAATTAGTCTCCTCTGATCATGGAGCAATCAAAAAGTCGACACACTGTTTTTGAAACGAAGATAATTTGTTCAACATTTATACAAGATATTAATCTCCAGCCCATATATAGGGGTTATTAAGATAATCGGAAACAAACAAGAGCTGCCAGAATGAACATGGTTCAGTGCCCAAAGCAATCCCAGTAAATCATGTTCTATTTACAAATGCAGCTTTTCTCCTCAGACCATTTAAAACTAAGATGAGGAGGAATTTCTTCTCTCAGAGGGTTGTAATCTGTGGAATTCTCTGCCCCAGAGAGCTGTGGAGGCTGGGTGATTGAATATATTTAAGGCTGAGGTAGACAGGTTTAACAGAGTTGTTCACAATCAGGAAGGCTTTAGATTGAGTCAGGGAACAGAGTAGTTCTGCTCACACAATCAAAGAATGGTTACAGCACGAAAGGCCATTCGGCTCGTCGAGCCCTTGCCGGCTCCCAACCAGTCTCACTGCCCCGCCCTTTCCCACCGGTCCTGCAAATGTTTTCTTTCAGATACTTATCCAATTCCCTTTTTAAAGCTGTGATTGAGTCTGCCTCCACCACCCTTTCAGGCCGTGCATTCCAGATCCTAACGACTCACTGCATAAAATAGATTTTTCTTCCATTGTCTTTGGTTCTTCTTCTCATCCACTTTAAATCCGTCTCCTCTGGTTCTCGACCCCTCCACCAATTGGAACAGTATCTCTCAATCTACTCTGTCTGGACCCCTCATGATTTTGAACAGCTCGATCAATTCTCCTCGCAACCTTCTCTGCTCCAAGGAGAACAACCCCAGCTTCTCCAGTCAATCCACGGAACTGAAGTCCCTATTCTCGTGAATCATTCTTGTCAATCTTTTCTGCACCCTCTCTAAGGCCATCACATCCGAATCTGCGGTGCCCAGAATTGGACACAATGATCCAGTTGAGACCGAACCAGTGTTTTACAAAGGATCATCATAACCTCCTTGCTTTTGTACTCTGTGATGCCCAGGATCCTGCAAGCTTTTTTAACTGCTTTCCCAACCTGTCCTGCCACCTTCAGCGATTTGTCCACATATACCCGCAGGTCTCACTGTTCATGCATCCCCATTAGGATTGTACCCTTTCGTTTATATTGTCTCTCCTTGTTCATTTAATCATGCTTTTCTAATTTTATTTCTTAACTCAGATTCACGGCCTCATTTTATTTCTTCCTCCGAGCCCCACAACTTAATCTGGCAGCGTAATGTTGGCGAGTGGTGATTGATTGTCCTGGAAACCTACAGGAAGAGATGTCAGAGGCCGGAGTGCCGAGGGAGCAGCGTGTTCTGCAACAAATCACGGTGCTTGATGGGTGGATCCTGAGTCGGCCCATCGGGTAAGTATGTTTCAACATCTGTTAAACAATTTATCTTTTAAAAGTTAAATTGAGATTTCCTTTGTCAACAAAACAGTTTAACATCTGTCAGTATTTTATTTCCATTTATGAGTTCCTATTATGAGTTTCAGACACTTCAGTTCCAAGTGTACCAGGTATTTAAAGGTCATTCATTCCCTCTTTTCATGTCGCTGTTAGTTAAAGGGACAGAGATTGATTTCCTCTCATTATGCATTTATAGTAGTAAAAGTAACATCCTTCCTGTTGGTAGTGATTTACATTCTGTGCTGGCCGAGATGGCTGGTGGCATCAACCTTTAAAATACACATTCTCGTGTTCAAATCTCTCCAGGGTCTCACCCATCCCTATCTCTGTAACCTTCTCCAGCCCACCAATCCTCTTAACAGTTTGTTTTCTTTGGAACAGAGGAGGCTGAGGGCAGACTTTAATGAGGTGTAGAAAATTATGAGGGACCTAGATAGAGTGGATAGGAAGGACCTATTTCCCTTCGCAGAGGGGTCAGCAACTAGCTGAACCTTTTAGCCAGTATGTAGCAAGCCCAGCAAGAGAGGGGGAAGTTCTGGACTTAATATTAGGGATTGAAGCTGGGCAGGTGGAAGGGGTATCAGTGGGAGAGCATTGGTGCTATTGATCGTAATTCTCTTAGATTTAGGGTAGTTATGGAAAAGGATAAAGATAGACCAGGAATAAAAGTTCTCAATTGGGGGAAAGCCAATTTTACTGAACTGAGATGTGGTTTAGCCAAAGTGGACTGGAAACAGCTACTTGAAATGGTGAGAGATTGGGAAATGTTGGTGTTCAGAGGGACCTTGGTGTCCTTGTACACGAATCACTGAAAGTTAACATGCAGGCACAGCAAGCAATTAAGAAAACAAATGGTATGTCGGCCTTTATTACAAGAGGAGTTGAGGATAATAGTAAACATAAGAACAGGAACATAAGAAATAGGAACTGGAGTAGGCCATACGGCCCCTCGAGCCTGCTCCGCCATTCAATGAGATCATGGCTGATCTGATCATAGACTCAGCTCCACTTACCCACGAGCTCTCCATAACCCCTTATCCCCTTATCATTTAAAAAACTATTTCTGTCTCAAGTTTATTCAATATCCCAGCTTCCACAGTTCTCTGAGGCAGCGAGTTCGACAGATTTACAACCCTGTGAGAGAAGAAATTCCTCCTCATCTGTTTTAAATGGGCGGCCCCTTATTCTAAGATCATGCTCTCCAGTTCCAGTCTCCCCCCATCTTATACGTTTCGATAAGATCACCTCTCATTCTTCTGAATTCCAATGAGTAGAGGCCAAAACTACTCAACCTTTCCTCATAATTCAACCTGCTGATCCCTTATATCAACCTAGTGAACATTCTCTGAACTGCCTCCAAAGCAATTATATTCTTTCCTAAATATGGAAACCAAAACTGCATTCAGTATTCCAGGTGTGGCCTCACCAAAACCTTCTATAGCTGCAGCAAGACTTCCCCGCTTTTATACTCCATCCCCTTTGCAAAAAAGGTCAAAAAACAATTGGCCTTCCTGTTCACTTGCTGTACCTGCATACTATCCTTTAGTGTTTCATGCACAAGTAACCCCAGGGCCTGCTGTTTTGCGGCACATTGCAATCTTTATCCATTTAAATAATAACTTGCTCAGAGACATCTTACTGCAATTATATAGGACCCTGCTTAGACGACACCTGGAGTATTGTGTACAGTTATGATTGCTTACCTAAGGAAGGATGTACTTACCATTGAGGATGGCAACGAAGGTTCGCCAGACTGATACCTGGGATGGAGGGCTTGTCCTGTGAGGAGAGATTGAGTAGACTAGGCCTATATTCTGTACAGGTTAGAAGAATGAGAGGTGATCTCATTTTAAAACATAAAAATTCTTACAGGGTTTGACAGTATAGATCAGGGGTGTCAAACATACGGCCCGCGGGCCGAACACGGTCCCGCAAGCCTCTTCCTCCGGCCCACCACGTGTTTCAATTTATATGAACCCTCACCCCACCCCCCCCCCCGCCGCCCCGATCTTTTGCTTGCTGACTGAAACACAACTTGAATTTGACGGCCGTCACGCAACAGGAGAAGGGTGGCGGAGGCAGTGGAAAGGTCAGTCGGTGTCCACGGGGAGCAATTCTGGGACAACGAGGGCACTCACATGGACTGACAATGGGAGATAAGTTTTGAGTGAGGCAGTGAGTAAATAAACACCAAGAGAGAGGGGGAGGAGTGTCGCTGGAACTCCAGGTGATGTAACAGATGATGGGGGTTAGTGCAGGGTAGGTAGTGAGGGGGTTGTTTTCTTGCATTTCTCCCCCCTCCTCAGCCCCAGTGAGGCGCTGATTTTAAAATTCTCAGCTTCCTGTTCAAACCCCTCGATGGCCCCGCCCCTCCCTATCTCTGTAACCACCTCCAGCCCCTACAACTTTCCCTCTCTCTGTAACCTTCTCCAGTCCCGACACCCCTCCCTATCTCTGTAACCTCCTCCAGTCCCTACACCCCTACCTATCTCTGTAACCTCCTCCAGACCCTACACCCGTCCCTATCTCTGTAACATCCTCCAGCCCTACACCTCTCCCTATCACTCTAACCTCCTTGAGCCCCTACACCTCTCCCTATCATTGTAACCTCCTCCAGCCCTACACCCTTCCCTATCTCTGTAACCTCCTCCAGCCCTACACCCCTCCCTCTCTCTCTAACCTCTTCGAGCCCCTCCACCTCTCCCGATCTCTCTAACGTTGTTAGGGTTAACTTCAACCCACCACTAGGATTCTGTTAGCCTTAAAGTAAATGCAGGTTTTATTAATACAAGCCAGCAGGGGAGCTATCCCTGAAGGAATGCTCGAAGATAGAGCCAGAGACATATTACTTTATACAGTTTCAGATTATAGCATTAAGTAAATACGCAAGTTCGAATTAATACATGCTGATTGATTAATACATGATTGGTACAGCGCTTCCTCCAATCTGGCTTCTATATGCCTTAATTGGCAATTCAAAATACATGTTGTTATGATTCTTTTTAATTAACTCTTATCTTGCTATACAATTCAAATTCTATGTTATCTGTGTCTGTTCCCAGCTCCCAAGGCCTTTGGTCTATGAATTGGAACATCTGCTCCTCTGTGGAAGGCATCCCACACATGGTTCCCACAGTCTGAAAACAGGCTGTGGGATCCATTTTAAAGACCTCTTAACTCCATTTTAAAACATCGCAATTGTTATTATTAATTGTAATTTCAATTTGTAATCTGCCCTTTCAGTCCCTCCTGTTGATCCCTGATTATTTCTAAATAATCAGCTGATCACACATATGTTCTGAGCCATCTGCTGGAAATGGTGATATCAAGTCCATATTCCTGGGATCGCTCGTAGTTCCATCTTTTGCGGAGTCTTTACACACTACCCCTGACCATTTCACTGGGATATTGGCACGCCATTTATATTTCTTTTTGTACATACAGTGCATAAGCTCGGGGGTCTTGGTTGTTTCCCTAACGCGTTACAAAATCATTCGCCTCCCTATCATGCCTACATTACATAATTAACAAGGCTGTTTGCTGTTCGGCTAGAACCACGTGGTTGTATATCTCTCTGATCTGACACATCAGATATAGTTGGATCACGATACATGTCCATTCCACTACCATTATTATCTCAATTAAATGCCACATCAATTTGAGGACTGCGTAGGCTTCAGGTGACCAGACCTTAAAAATATCCCACCGTGAACAACAATCTTCCTTTCACTGCCTTATCCTAACCTGTTTCCTATATCTCCCGCCTCGGTTTCGTTGATCAGGCGATAGGATTGGGACACTCACGACTCAGATCAGGTGTTCATGCCGTTTTTTTTTTGTTTGATTAACCCTCTTTGGATCTAGCAAAGGCTTTCTGCGTTCTTGGTTACGGGCCTTGGCCAACCTCTTCTTCCTGCATCTCTTGTATCTGCATGTGCAGTCTCCCAGGAGCATCAACACCACTATCAGCTGCACTAGGACTAACACATGGGATATAATTCGAATCCCTATCTTGTAAATTTACTCGGGTAAGCCTCGCCTGTCTTTGCAGTTGTTACATAACATCACCAACCAACTCAAGGCTATTACTATCTTTACTGCCACTAGTGTATGGGAAAGGATCCTTATCCAGGGATGTATAATCTCAAGTACCAAGGCGGGTTTTTCAGGTTATCCTTTATATCACTGTCCAGTTCTTCAGCTTTCTCCTTCAGCTCTTAATATCTTTTAATGTTATTTCTTGAGCTCAGTTAAATCTTCAAGTAACAGGTGAATTGATTGTGCTTGCTCTTCCATGTAAACATCAATGCCTTGCTTAATCTCATCACTTATATTTCATGTCATTGTTTTCCTGGCATGTCATGTTTGCTCTTCCCACTGCCACCGACAGTCTTGGAGTAACGTAAGTTCCCAGGCTAGTTACCACACAATATTCTCCTCGCCCATGATAGGTGTAATGTGTGGGTTCGGTTCGGGCAGGGTTTATTCCCATGACACATCCTTCCATAGTATTGTCAAACCCGCAGCTATCCTTTCTCCCGTCTCCCACTGGGTGAGGGCATATAGTTAGGCTCCCTTCTCTCCGGCACATGGATAAAGATATTCCCCTTATATTTCCATTCTTTTTGATCTCATACTGGTCCATCGCGGATGCACTCTTCCCCTCGTATTATGTTTGTTTCCCCTCACATCCTCCTGTAACCGCATACACCCTTGTCATTCCTTTCAAAAAGGGCCACATTACAGCAAAAGTCTAAAGGGACAAAGTGTGTTAAAAAGACAAGCCTGAAGGCTCTGTGCCTCCATGCGAGGAATATTCGTAATAAGGTGGACGAATTAACTGCACAGGCACCAATTAATGAATATGATATAATTGGCACCACGGAGACATGGCTGTCCTAAGGCTGTGTCCCCTGGTTCTGGACTTCCCCAAAAATCGGGAACAAGCTACCCGCATCTAACCTGTCCCGTCCCGCCAGAATCTTTATGTTTCTATGAAATCCCCTCTCATCCTTCTCAACTCCAATATATAAAAATCCAGTTGATCCAGTCTCTCCTCATATGATAGTCCAGCCATCCCGGGAATCAGTCTGGTGAACCTTCGCTGCAATCCCTCAATAGCAAGAACGTCTTTCCTCAGATTATGAGACCAAAACTGAACACAATATTCCATGTGAGGCCTCACCAAGGCCCTGTACAACTGCAGTAAGAATCTGTTGAATCTGCATTTTACTGTAACTCTATGACATTCTGAACCGATAAAGAAATGGAATCGTGAAATGTATCTGTGTCTCTCAGTCTCTGCCTCACTCTCTACCTCTGTCTCTTTAGAGATCTGTGCATGTGTTTGCGTGTTTGAGTCTTTGTCTCCCTCACTCTGCCTCTCTCTGACTCACTCTGTCTTTCCCTGTTTTTCTGTTTGTCTTGATCTCTCAATCTGCCCGTCTCTTTCTCACAGTGTCCAGTTCTGTTCCAAAGGGATTCTCTCAGTCTCTCTGTCTGACTGTCTCTCTCTTTCCCATCAGCACTGTCTGTCTATGTCTCTGCCTGTCTGTCTCTCTTTGCCTGTCTCTGTTCGACCCTGTCTCTAAACTGTTGAGTATTTCCATCATTTTCTGTTTTTATCTCTGTCTCTCGCTCTCACCTCTCACTATCTCTCTCTCTCTCTCTTTGACGCTCCCTTTTTCCATGTCTTTGTCTTTGTCTCTGGCTTTCCTGTACTCTTTGCCTCCCTCTCTTTATGGAGCACACACACACACATATCTGTGTATGTGTGTGTTTGAGTCTTTGTTTCACTCAGTCAGCCTATCCCTCTCAGTCTCACACTTGCTCTCTCTCTATTTCTCTAGCTCGCTGTCTGTCTCTCCATGTTCCTGTTTTTGTATCTGTCTCTCAATGTGTCTGTCTCTTTCTCATGGTGTCTAGTTCTTTTCATAGCTCGATTCCTGCTGTCTCAAAATCTACACCCGTCATACCTCGTTTGTATAGTCGTGAGTATCCCCACCTGTCATGCGGGAGGAAGCATTTTCGAAATGTAGAATTGTACTTCTGTTATTCGGTATAGATTAATCTTAAAAGTTCCAGAGCAACATAGAAGAGTAAAAATACAGCAAGACGATATTGGCTCTTCCAGATTTTTAGGAAACGGAGACTTTTTCAGGACTCTGTGGTGTTCTGATGCAGAGAGATGGATGATTGAGTTATATCTTAGTAACATTTAAAAACACACAGACGCAGTAATCGTGGCCGAGTGGTTAAGGCGATGGACTAGATATCAATTGGAGTTTACCCGCGCAGGTTAGAATCCTGCCGACTACGGATTTCAGCATTTTTCATTCAATTTCAGACTTTAACCAGGTCCCTGCAAAACGGATCCTGAGTTGGGTGGAATAACGTCCCACACCTTTCAACACTGACATGTTATTCTCATTTTCATTAATCTGCAATATTCACGATACATACGGATAGAAAAACGCAAAAATCAGCGAAATTAGCGACAGTTAGTCAGCCTGTCAATCCCTCTATATGTCTAAGGCACTCTGTGTATGTCGATTGGTGCATCTATATTTTTGGTTATGTATGCGTGTGTGTCTCTGTGTCTTTCTATCTGTGTATATGTCTCTATGTATGCGCAACTGTCTGCGGATATCATCACCATGAATTTGGTATGTCCTGGAACTTTTAAAAAAGATTTGGGAAAAATAATACGGTTGTGACATATGATATCGGCTTTGCTTCAGCGACAGCATTTTCGACTTCAAGTCCCACTCCTGAGACTTGAGCATATAATCTTGGTTGACACTCAAGTGCCGTACTTGGGGAATTTTGCATTGTTGAAGATGTTGACTTTCGGATGAAATGTTAAATTGAAGCTCCATCTGCTCTCTCGGGTGAATGTGAAAGTTCCGACAGCATTATTCGATAAAGAGTACTGAGTTGCCCCCATGTCACTTTTATATAAATATTCTGAAATGCTCACTGAAAAGCTGTGTGTCTGCGTGTGTCTGTGAGGGTGGAGCTCAAGCCCAGATTCTCACAGAGACAGAATGGCCGAGTGTATAAGTCGTTGCATTTCAGATCCAATGGGTTTATAGCTACGTGGGTTCGAACCCCACTCCTGGTAACTCTTGAATTTAACACCAATTTTCTCCCATCCTGCTCAGTGATACCCTAATGCCTTCTGTTGAAACTGTAACTCTGTCACATTCTCAACTGACCAAGAAATGGGATTGTGAAGTGCCTCTCACTCTATGTCTTTAGAGAGCTCTGTATATCTTTACGTGTTTGAGTCTCTGACTCAATGTGTCTGAGGACCAACAAGCTGAATTCAGGGAGCTAGGAGTTAAATTAAAAAGTAGGACTTCAAAGGTAGCAAACTCAGGATTGCTACCAGCGCCACCTGCTAGTCGGAACAGGAATCGCAGGATAGCTCAGATGAATACGTGGCTTGACGTGTGGTGCAGATGGGAGGGATTCAAGTTCTGGGACTTTGGAACCGGTTCTGCGGGAGGTGGGACCAGAACGAAACCGGACGGTCTGCACCTGGGCAGGACCAGAACCAATGTTCAAGGGGGAGTGCATGCTAGCGTTTCTGGGGAGTGTTTAAAGTAATACGGCAGGGTGACGGGAGACAGAGGGAAGTAGAATGGGCGCAGAAGTGAAAGAATAAAAGTAAAGGTGGAGGGCAGAGAAACCCACGGCAAAAATCAAATAGGGCCACTTTACAGCAAAATTCTAAAGGGTCAACGTGTGTTAAAATAACAAGCCTGGAGGTTCTGTGCCTCATTGCGAGGAGTATTCGTAATAAGCTGGACGAATTAACTGCACAAGCAGCAATTACTGAATATGAAATAATTGACACCACGGAGACATGGCTCCAGGGTGACCAAGGCTGGGAATTCAACATTCAGGAAGCATAGACAGAAATGAAAAGGTGGTAGGGTAGCGTAGCTGGTTAAAGAGGAAATTAAGGCAATAGTAAGGAACGACATTAGCTTGGATGATGTGGAATATGAATGGGTGGAGCTGCGGAATACCAAAGGAAGAAAACGCAAGTGGAGTTGTGTACAGATCAGCAGACAGTAGTAGTGAGGTTGGGGACAGCATCAAACAAGAAATTAGGGATGCGTGCCATAAAGATACAGCTGTTATCAAGGGCGACTTTACTTTACATGTAGATTGGGCTAACCAAACAGGTAGCAATATGGTGGAGGAGTATTTCCTCGAGCGTATTAGGGATGGTTTTCTCACTCAGTATATCGAGGGATCATCTAGAGGGCTGGCCATCCTAGACTGGGTGATGTGTAATGAGAAAGGACCAATTAGCAATCTTGTTGTGCGAGGCCACTTGGGAAAGAGTGACCATAATAAGGTAGAATTCTTTATTAAGGTGGCGAGTGACACAGCTAATTCAGAGACTAGGGTCCTGAATTTAAGGAAAGATAACTTCGATGGTATGAGGCGTGAATTTGCTAGAATAGACTGGCGAATGATACTTAAAGGGTTGAAGGTGGATAGGCCATGGCAAACATTTAAAGATCAAATGGATGAACTTCAACAATTGTATTTCCCTGTCTGGAGTAAAAATAAAACGGGGAATGTGGCTCAACCGTGGCTAACAAAGGAAATTAAGGATAGTGTTAAATCCAGGGAAGAGGCATATAAATTGGCCAGAAAAAGCTTCAACCTGAGGACTGGGAGCAATTTAGAATTCGGCAGAGGAGGAAAAAGGGTTTAATTAGGAGGGGGAACATAGATTATGAGAGGAATCTTGCTGGGAACATAATAAAGTTCGATAGATATGTGAAGACAAAAAGATTAGAGAAGACAAACGTAGGTCCCTTGCAATCAGATTCAGGTGAATTTATAGTGGAGAAGAAGGAAATTGTAGACCAGTTGAACAATCACTTTGGTTCTGTCTTCACGAAGGAAGAAACGCATAACCTTCCAGAAATACTAGGGCACCAAGGATCTAGCGAGAAGGAGGAACTGAAGGAAATCCTTATCAGTCAGGTAATTGTGTTCGGGAAATTGATGGGATTGAAGGCCGATAAATCCCCGGGGCCTGATAGTCTGCATTGGAATGTACTTAAGGAAGTGGCCCTAGAAATAGCGGATGATTGGTGATCATTTTCGAACAGTCTATCGACTCTAGATCAGTTCGTATGAACTGAAGGGTAAATAATGTAACACCACATTTTAAAAAAGGAGGGAGATAGAAAGCGGATAATTACAGACCGGTTAGCCTGACATCAGTAGTGGGGAAAATGTACGAATCAATTTATTAAAGATGAAATAGCAGCGCATTTGGAAAGCAGTGACAGGATCGGTCCAAGCTGCATGAATATATGAATGGGAAATCAAGCTCGACAAATCTTCTGGAATTATTTGAGGATGTAGCTAGTATAATGGACAAGGGCAACCAGTGGATGTGGTGTATTTGGACTTTCAAAAGGCTTTCAACAAGGTCCCACACACGTATTGGTGTGCAAAGTTAAAGCACATGGTATGGGGGTAATGTACTGACGTGGATAGAGAACTGGTTGGCAGACAGAAAGCAGAGAGTCGGGATAAACGGTCCTTTTCAGAAAAGCAGGCAGTGACTTGTGGGGTGCCACAGCGCTCATTGCTGGGATCCCAGCTATTTACAATATACATTAATGATTTAGATGAAGGAATTGAGTGTAATATCTTCAAGTTTGCAGATGATACTAACAGGGTGGCGGTGTGAGCTGTGAGGAGGATGCTAAGAGGCTGCAGGGTGACTTGGACCGGTTAGGTGAGAGGGCAAATGCATGGCAGATGCAGTATAATGTGGATAAATGTGAGGTTATCCACTTTAGTGGCAAAAACACGAAGGCAGAATATTATCTGTATGGCAGCAGATTTGGAAAACGGGAGCTGCAACGAGACCTGGGTGTCATGGTACATCAGTCAATGAAAGCTGGCATGCAGTTCCAGCAGGCAGTGAAGAAGGCAAATGGTATGTTGGCCTTCATAGCTAGGGGATTTGAGTATCAGCGCAGGGAGGTCTTACTGCAGTTGTACAGGACATTTGTGAGACCTCACCTGGAATATTGTGTTCAGTTTTGGTCTCGTAATCTGAGGAAGGTCTTTCTTGCTATTGAGGGAGTGCAGCGAAGGTTTACCTGACTGATTCCCGGGATGGCAGGTCTGACATATGAGGAGAGATTGAATCGACTGTGTCTCTGTGTCTGTCTATCTGTATATATGTCTCTGTGTATGTGCAACTGTCTGTGGAAATCATCACCATGAACTTGGTATGTCCTGGAACTTAAAAAAAAGACTTGGGGAAAGTAATACAGCTGTGAACTTTTGTCTCAGCTTTGGTTCAGTGGCAGCATTCTCGACTGAATTAGGAGTTTGTGTGTTCAAGTCGCACTCCTGAGACTTGAGCATATAATCTTGGCTAACACTCAAGTGCAGCACTTGGGGAATTTTGCATTGTTGAAGCTGTTGACATTCGGATGAAATGTTAAATTGAAGCTCCGTCTGCACCCTCGGGTGGAGGTGACAGGTCCCAGAGCATTACATCAAAAAGAATAGGAGAGTTGCCCCCGTGTCAATATTGCTAAAAATGATCGAAATGCTCCCTGAAACCCGATGTGCATGTGTGTGGCTGTGGGGGTGGAGATGAAGCCCAGATTCTCACAGAGACAGAATCTAATTGCTGACGGGACCAGGATGGCCGAGTGGCTAAGGCGTTGGGCTGGTGATCCAGTGGGTTTTTACGCTCGTGGGTTCGTATCCCAGTCCTGGTAATTGCTTAATTAAACAAAGTTTTTTTTTTCATCCTGCTCAGTGATACCCGAATTTCATCTGTTGCATTTGCATTTTTCTGCAACTCGGTGACACTCTGAGCAGATAATGAAATGAAATTGTGCAATATATCTGTGTCGCTAAGTCTCTGCCTCTCTCTCCCTTTAGAGAGCTGTGTATGTGTTTGTGTATTTGAATCTTTGTCTCTCTCAGTCTGCCTCTCTCTGATTCACTCTGTCTGTCCCTTTTACTTTGTTTGTCTCTGTCTCTCAATCTGTCTCTTTCTCACGGTGTCAAGTTCTGTTCCAAAGGGATTCTCTCAGACTATCTGTCTGAATGTCTCTCTCTTTCCATCATCTCTGTCTGTCCATGTCTTTGCCTGTCTCTATTACTCCCTGCCTCTAACCTGATGAGTATTTCCATAATTTTCTGTTTTTGCCTCTTTGTCTCTCTCTCTATCTGTCTTTTTCTCTATCTGTCTACCTCTTTGTCTCTCTCTTTGTCCCTGGCTTTTTCTTTTCATTCCATCACTATTTGCCTCCCTCTCTTTTTGGAGCACGCAAACACATCTCTGTGTATGTATGTTTTCAAGTCTTTGTCTCACTCAGTCTGACCCTCCGTCTCAGTCTCAAACTTTCTGTCTCTCTCTGTCTCTATCTCACTTTCTGTCACTCCCTGTTTCCCTGTTTGTCTCTGTTTCTCAATGTGCCTCTCTCTTTCTCACGGTGTCCAGTTCTGTTCCAATCGGATTCTCTCAGTCTCTCTTTCTGACTGTCTCACTCTTTCCCATCATCTCTGTCTGTCTATGTCTCTGCCTGTCTGTCTCCCTTTGTCTGTCTCTGTTAGTCCCTGTCTCTAACCTGATAAGTATTTCCATCATTTTCTGCTTTTGTCTCTATCTCTCTCTCTCTCTATCTGTATCTCTCCTTGTCACTGTATTTATCATTGTCTTTCTCTCATTCTATCCCTCTCTCTCTTAATCGATCACACACACAGACCTCTGTATATGAATGTGTTTGAGTCTTTTTCTCACTCAGTCTGCCTCTCCTTCTCAGTCTCACACTTTCTGTCTGTCTTTCCCTGTTTGTCGGTTTGCCTCTGTCTCTCAATGTGTCTGTCGACTTTTCATGGTGACCAGTTCTGTTCACAACTCGATTCCTGCTCTGACAGAACTGATGCTCGTCAGTTTCTCGTTTGTTAGTGGTGAGTATCCCCGCCTGTCATGAGGAGTCCGGGGATCAATTCACCGACGGGGAGGCAGTTTTTTCAAAATGTTGAATTTTACTTCTGTTTCTTGGAAGAGATTCATATTAAAAAGTTCTAGAGCAATATAGAACTGTAAAAATACAGGTAGAGGAGATTGCCTCTTCCTGATTTTGAGCAAACGGAGACTTTTTCATGATTCTTTGGCCGTCTGCTGCACAGAGATGGATGACTGAGTTGTTTCTGCGTAACGTTCAAGCAGGCAGAAATGCATTAGTCGTGGCCGAGTGGTTAAGGCGATGAATTCGAAATCCATTGAGTTTTCTCCATGCAGGTTCGAATCCTGCAGACTTCGATGCCCAGCATTTTTCATTGCATTTCACAATTTAACCATGTCTCTACAAAACTGATCCTGAGATAGGTGGAATAACATCCCACACCTTTCAACACTGACAGCTCTTTCTGATTTTTATTAATCTGCAATATTAAAGATACATACGGACAGAAAAACGCAAAAAGCTGTCAAAGTTTCTACAGTGATTCAGACTGCCTATCCTTCTATATGTCTAAGGCATCGGTGCATCTCCGTTGGTGCGTGTAACTGTCTGTGGAAATCACCACCATAAATTTGGTATGTCCTGGAACTTATAAAAAAGAATTGGGAAAAATAATACTGTTGTGAACTTTGGTATCGGCTTTGTTGCAGTGGCAGCAGTCTCGACTGAATCAGGAGTTTGTGTGTTCAATTCCCACTCCTGAGACTTAAGCATATAATCTTGGCTAACACTCTAGTGCAGCACTTGGGGAATTTTGCATTGTTGAAGCTGTTGAAGTTCGGATGAAATGTTAAATTGAAGCTCCGTCTGCACCCTCGTATGGATGTGAAACATTCCAGAGCATTACTCGAAAAAGAATAGGAGAGTTGCCCCCGTGTCAATATTACTAAAAATGTTCGTAAATGCTCACTGAAAAACGATGTGTATGTGTGTGTCTGTGGGAGTGGGGTTGAATCCAGATTCTCGCAGAGACAGAATCCAGATTGTGACAGGACCAGGATGGCCGCGTGGTTAAGGCGGTGGCTTTAAAATTAAATGGACTTTTCCCGCGTGGGTTTGTACCCCACTCCTGGTATCTCTTTAATTTAACACGATTTCCTCCCATTCCGATCAGTGATACCGGATTTTCATCTGTTGAATCTGCAATTTTCTGTACCTATGTGACACTCTGAGCCGATAATGAAATGAAATTGTGAAATGTATCTGTGTCGCTCGGTCTCTGCCTCTCTCTCTCTTTCGAGAGCTGTGTATGCGTTTGTATGTTTGAGTCTTTGTCTCAATCTATCTGTCCCTGTTTCTCGATTTGTCTCTGTCTCTCAATCTGTCTCTTTCTCACGGTGTCCACGTCTGTCCCAATGGGATTCTCTCAGACTCTTTGTCTGACTGGCTCTCTCTTTCCCATCATTTCTGTCTGACCATGTCTTTGCCTGCCTCTGTTCGTCCCTGTCTCTAACCTGATAAGTATTTCCATCATTTTCAGTTTTTGTCTCTATCTCTCTCTCGCTATCTGTCTCTCTCCTTGTCACTGTCTTTATCATTGTCTTTCTCTCACTCTTTCCCTCTCTCTCTTTATAAATCACACACACACATCTCTGTATATGTTTGTATTTGAGTCTTTTTCTCACTCAGTCTGCCTCAGACTCATACTTCCTGTCTCTCGTTGTCTCTATCTCGTTGTCTGTCTCTCCCTGTTTGTCGGTTTGTCTCTGTCTCTCAATATGTCGGTCGGCTTCTCATGGTGTCCAGTTCTGTTCACATCTCGATTCCAGGTCTGACAGAGCCACGATCTGTCAGTTCCTCGTTAGTATAGTGGTGAGTATCCCTGCCTGTTATGCAGGAGACTGAGGTTCAATTCGCCGACGAGGAGGCAGTTGTTTCAAATATACAAAGTTTTACTTTTGTTTCTTGGTATCGACTCATGTTAAAAAGTTCCAGAGTAATATAGAACATTACAAATACAGCAAGATCAGATTGCTACTTCCAGATTTTTAGCAAACGGAGACTGTTTCAGGATTCTGTGGCCGTATGCTGCACAGAAATGGATGACTGAGTTTTAGCTGAGTAACATTTAAAGAGGCAGCGGACCAGTGGTTGTGGCCGAGTGGTTAAGACGATGGACTGAAAATCCATTGGGGTTTCCCCGTGCAGATTTGATTCCGGCCGACTGCGTTTCTCAGCATATTTCATTCTGTTTGATAATTTAACCAAGTTCATGCAAAACTGATTCTGAGATAGATGGAACAAAAGCCAGCCAAAGTAGCGACAGTGAACCTGCCTGTCTATCCATCTATTTGTATAAGTTCTCTGTCTATATCTTGATCTGGGTGTTATGGTACATCAGTCATTGAAAGTTGGCACGCAGGTGCAGCAGGCGGTGAAGCAGGCAAATGGCATGTTCGCCTTCATAGCTGGGTGATTTGAGTGTAGGAGCAGGGAGGTCTGACTGCAGTTGTACAGAGCCTTGGTGGGGTCACACCTGGAATATTGTGTGGAATTTTTTGAGGATGTTTCCAGTAGAGTGGACAAGGGAGAACCAGTTGATGTGGTATATTTGGACTTTCAGAAGGCTTTCGACAAGGTCCCTCACAAGAGATTAATGTGCAAAGTTAAAGCACATGGGATTGGGGGTAGTGTGCTGACATGGATTGAGAACTGGTTGTCAGACAGGAAGCAAAGAGTAGGAGTAAATGGGGACTTTTCAGAATGGCAGGCAGTGACTAATGGGGTACCGCAAGGTTCTGTGCTGGGGCCCCAGCTGTGTACACATTAATGATTTAGACGAGGGGATTAAATGTAGTATCTCCAAATTTGCGGATGACACTAAGTTGGGTGGCAGTGTGAGCTGCAAGGAGGATTCTATGAGGCTGCAGAGCGACTTGGATAGGTTAGGTGAGTGGGCAAATGCATGGCAGATGAAGTATAATGTGGATAAATGTGAGGTTTTCCACTTTGGTGGTAAAAACAGAGAGACAGACTATTATCTGAATGGTGACAGATTAGGAAAAGGGCAGGTGCAAAGAGACCTGGGTGTCATGGTACATCAGCCATTGAAGGTTGGCATGCAGGTACAGCATGCGGTTAAGAAAGCAAATGGCATGTTGGCCTTCATAGCGAGGGGATTTGAGTACAAGGGCAGGGAGGTGTTGCTACAATTGTACAGGGCCTTGGTGAGGCCACACCTGGAGTATTGTGTACAGTTTTGGTCTCCTAACCTGAGGAAGGACATTCTTGCTATTGAGGGAGTGCAGCGAAGGTTCACCAGACTGATTCCCGGGATGGCGGGACTGACCTATCAAGAAAGACTGGATCAACTGGGCTTGTATTCACTGGAGTTCAGAAGAATGAGAGGGGACCTCATAGAAACGTTTAAAATTCTGACGGGGTTAGACAGGTTAGATGCAGGAAGAATGTTCCCAATGTTGGGGAAGTCCAGAACCAGGGGACACAGTCTAAGGATAAGGGGGAAGCCATTTAGGACCGAGATGAGGAGGAATTTCTTCACCCAGAGAGTGGTGAACCTGTGGAATTCTCTACCACAGAAAGTTGTTGAGGCCAATTCACTAAATATATTCAAAAAGGAGTTAGATGAAGTCCTTACTACTAGGGGAATCAAGGGGTATGGTGAGAAAGCAGGAATGGGGTACTGAAGTTGCATGTTCAGCCATGAACTCATTGAATGGCGGTGCAGGCTAGAAGGGCCGAATGGCCTACTCCTGCACCTATTTTCTATGTTTCTATGTTTCTATGTCCTTGCTATTGAGGGAGTACAGCGAAGATTCACCAGCTTGATTCCCGGGATGGCAGGACTGACATATGAGGAGAGACTGGATCAACTGGGCTGGTATCCACTGGAGTTTAGAAGAATGAGAGGCGCTCCCATAGAAATATATAAAATTCTGACGAGATTGGACAGGTTAGAGGCGGTTAGAATGTTCCCATTGCTGTGGAATTCGAGAACCAAGGGTGACAGTGTAAGATTAAGTGGTAAGGTATTTAGGACCGAAATGAGGAGACACCTCTTCACTCTGGCATTCTCTACCGCAGAAAGTTGTTGAGGCCAGATCGTTAGATATATTCAAAACGGAGTTAGATATGGCCCTTACGGCTAAAGGGATCAAGGGGTATGGAGAGAAAGCAGGAAAGGGGTACTGAGGTTGAATGATCAGCCATGATCTTATTGAATGATGGTGCAGGCTCGAAGGGCCGAATGGCCTACTCCTGCAACTAATTTATTTGTTTCTATGTTTCTATGTTGATGCGTGTATATTTTTGGTTATTGTGTGTGTGTGTGTCTGTGTATGTCTGTCTGTATACATGTCTCTGTGTATGTGCAACTGTCTATGGAAATCATCACCATGAATTTGGTGCGTCCTGGAAATTTTAAAAAGCTTCGGGAAAATAATACGTTTGTGACCTTTGGTATCGGCTTTGTTTCAGTGGCTCCATTCTCGACTGAATCAGGAGGTTGTGTGTGTCAGTCGCACTCCTGAGACTTGAGCACGTCATCTTGGCTGACACTCAAATGCAGTGCTTGGGGAATTTTTGAAGCTGTTGACATTCGGATGAAATGTTAAATTGAAACTTCATCTGCACACTCGGGTGGATGTGAAAGGTCCCATAGCATTCTCATGGTGTCCAGTTCTATTCACAGCTCGAATATTGCTTTGACAAAACCCATGCGCATCAATTCCTCGTGGGAAAGTGGTGAATATCCCCATCTGTCACACGGGAGACCACGGTTCAATTCCCTAACGGGGAATCTGCATTTTACAAAAGGCAGAATTTTGCTTCTGTTTCTTGGTATAGATTCATATTAAAAAGTTCCAGAGCAATAGAGAGCAGCAAAAATACAGCCTCTTCCAGATTTTTAGCAAACGGTGACTTTTTCCACTATTCTGTGGCCGTCTGCTGCACAGAGATGGATGGTTGAGTTTTAACTGAGCAACATTTAAAAAGGCAGCGAGCCAGTAGTCGTGGCCCATTGGTTAAGGCCATAGACTAAAAATCCATTCGGGTTTCCCCGCATAGATTTGAATCCTGCCGACTCCGTTTCTCAACATATTTCATTCTGTTTGACAATTTAACCAGGTCCCTGCAAAACTGATTCTGAGATAGACGGAACAACGCCCCACACCTTTCAATGCCGCCGCAATTTTCTTTCTTTCATTAATCTGCAATATTCACGAGACATACGGATAGAAAATCGCAAAATTCAGCCAAAGTTGCGACAGTGATTCAGCCTGTCGAACCCTCGAGATGTCGAAGGCATCTGTGCATGTCCGTTGGTGCTTGTAAATTTTTGTGTGTGTGTCTCTGTGTCTGTCTATCTGTAAAAATGTCTATGTGTATGTGCAACTGTCTGTGGAAATCATCACCATGAATTTGGTATGTCCTGGAACTTAAAAAAAAGACTTGGGAAAGTAACATGGCTGTGAACTTTTGTCTCAGCTTTGGTTCAGTGGCAGCATTCTTGACTGAACCAGGAGTTTGTGTGTTCAAGTCGCACTCCTGAGACTTGAGCATATCATCTTGGCTAACACTCAACTGCAGCATTTGGGGAATTTTGCATTGTTGAAACTGTTGACTTTCTGATGAAATGTTAAATTGAAGCTCCGTCTGCGCACTCGGGTGGTTGAGAGGTCCCAGAGCATTACTCGAAAAAGAATAGGAGAGTTGCCCCCGTGTTAAAATTCCGAAAAATGTTCGGGAATGCTCCCTGAAACCCGATGTGTTTGTGTGTGTCTGTGGAGGTGGAGTTGAAGCCCAGATTCTCACATAGACAGAATCCAATCGCTGACGGCACCAGGATGGCCGAGTGGTTAAGGCTTAAGATCCAATGGGTTTATACCTGCGTGGGTACGAACCCCACTCCTGGTAATTACTTAATTAAACAGTGATTTCTCCCATTCTGCTCAGTGATAACTGATTTTCATCTTTTGCATTTTTCTGTAGCTCGGTGACAATCTGAGCAGATAATGAAATGAAATTGTGAAATGTATCCGTATCGCTCAGTCTCTGCCTCTCGCTCTGTCTTTAGAGAGCTGTATATGTATTTGTGTGTTTGAGTCTTTGTCTCTCTCAGTCTGCCTCTCTCTGATTCACTCTGTCTGTCCCTGTTTCTCTGTTTGTCTCTGTCTCTCAATCTGTCTCCTTCACACGGTATCCAGTTCTGTTCCAATGGGATTCTGTCATACTCTCTGTCTGACTATCTTGTTCTTTCCCATCATCTCTGTCTTTGCCTGTCTCTGCTCGTCCCTGTCTCTAACCTGATGAGTATTTCCATCATTTTCTGTTTTGGTCTCGATGTCTCTCTCTCTATTTTTATCTTTCTCTCTATCTGTCTCCCTCTTGTCTCTCTCCTTGTCCCTGTCTTTCTCTCACTCTTTCCCTCCCTCTCTTTATAAATCACACAAACACATCTCTGTATATGTATGTGTTTGAGTCTTTGCCTCACTCAGTCTGACCCTAACTCTCAGTCTCAAACTTTCTGTCTCTCTCTGTCTCTACCTCGCTGTCAGTTTCTCGCTGTTTTGCTGAATGTCTCTGTCTCTCAATGTGCCTGTCTCTTTCTCACGATGTCCAGTTGTGTTCCAATGGGATTCTCTCAGTCTCTGTCTGACTGTCTCACTCTTTCCCATCATCTCTGTCTATCGATGTCTCTGCCTGCCTGTCCCTCTTTGCCTGTCGCTGGTAATTCCTGTCTCTACCCTGCTGAGAATTTCCAACATTTTCTTTTTATTTCTTTGTCTCTCTGTCTATCTGTCGCTCTCTCTCTCCATCTGTCTCTCTCCTTGTCACTTTCTTTATGATTGTCTTTCTCTCACTCTTTCCCTCTTTCTCTTTATAGATCACACACACAGATCTCTTTAGATGTATGTGTTTAAGAGTCTTTTTCTCACTCTGTCTGCCTCTCGTTTTCAGTCTCACACTTGCTGTCTCTCGATGTCTCGATCTCGCTGTCTGTCTCTCCCTGTTTGTCGGTTTGTCTCTGTCTCGCAATGTGTCTGTCGACTTCTCATGGTGTCCAGTTCTATTCACAGCTCGAATATTGCTTTGACAAAACCCGTGCGCATCAATTCCTCGTGGGAAAGTGGTGAATATCCCCGCCTGTCACACGGGAGACCACGGTTCAATTCCCTAACGGGGAGGCTGCATTTTACAAAAGGCAGAATTTTGCTTCTGTTTCTTGGTATAGATTCATATTAAAAAGTTCCAGGGCAATACAGAGCAGCAGAAATAGAGCAGCAAAAATACAGCCTCTTCCAGCTTTTTAGCAAACGGTGACTTTTTCACTATTCTGTGGCCGTCTGCTGCACAGAGATGGAAGGTTGAGTTTTAACTGAGTAACATTTAAAAAGGCAGCGAGCCAGTAGTCGTGGCCCATTGGTTAAGGCCAGAGACTAAAAATCCATTCGGGTTTCCCCGCATAGATTTGAATCCTGCCGACTCCGTTTCTCAGCATATTTCATTCTGTTTGACAATTTAACCAGGTCCCTGCAAAACTGATTCTGAGATAGACGGAACAACATCCCACACCTTTCAATACCGCCGCTATTTTCTTTCTTTCATTAATCTGCAATATTCACGATACATACGGATCGAAAATCGCCAACATCAGCCAAAGTTGCGACAGTGATTCAGCCTGTCTATCGCTCGAGATGTCTCAGGCATCTGTGCATGTCTGTTGGTGCGTGCAAATTTTTGTGTGTGTGTTTCTCTGTGTCTGTCTATCTGTAAAAATGTCTATGTGTATGTGCAACTGTCTGTGGAAATCATCACCATGAATTTGGTATGTCCCGGAACTTAAAAAAAAGACTTGGGAAAGTAATATGGCTGTGAACTTTTGTCTTAGCTTTGGTTCAGTGGCAGCATTCTTGACTGAATCAGGAGTTTGTGTGTACAAGTCGCACTCCTGAGACTTGAGCATACAACCTTTGCTAACACTCAACTGCAGCATTTGGGGAATTTTGCAGTGTTGAAACTGTTGACTTTCGGATGAAATGTTAAATTGAAGCACCGGCTGCGCACTCGGGTGGTTGTGAGAGGTCTCGGAGCATTACTCGAAAAAGAATAGGAGAGTTTCCCCCGTGTCAATTTTCCCAAAAATGTTCGGAAATACTCCCTGAAACCCGATGTGTTTGTGTGTGTCTGTGGAGGTGGAGTTGAAGCCCAGATTCTCACATAGACAGAATCCAATCGCTGACGGCACCAGGATGGCCGAGTGGTTAAGGCGTTGGGCTTAAGATCCAATGGGTTTATACCTGCGTGGGTTCGAACCCCACTCCTGGTAATTACTTAATTAAAGAGTGATATCTCCCATTCTGCTCAGTGATAACTGATTTTCATCTGTTGCATTTGCATTTTTCTGCAGCTCGGTGACAATCTGAGCAGATAATTAAATGAAATTGTGAAATGTATCTGTATCGCTCAGTCTCTGCCTCTCGCTCTGTCTTTAGAGAGCTGTATATGTATTTGTGTGTTTGAATCTTTGTCTCTCTCAGTCTGATTCACTCTGTCTGTCCCAGTTTCTCTGTTTGTCTCTGTCTCTCAATCTGTCCCCTTCACACGGTATCCAGTTCTGTTCCAATGGGATTCTGTCATACTCTCTGTCTGACTGTCTCGTTCTTTCCCATCATCTATGTCTTTGCCTGTCTCTGCTCGTCTCTGTCTCTAACCTGATGAGTATTTCCATCATTTTCTGTTTTGGTCTCGATGTCTCTCTCTCTCTATTTATCTTTCTCTCTATCTGTCTCCCTCTTTGTCTCTCTCCTTGTCCCTGTCTTTCTCTCACTCTTTCCCTCCCTCTCTTTATAAATCACACAAACACATCTCTGTATATGTATGTGTTTGAGTCTTTGCCTCACTCAGTCTGACCCTCCCTCTCAGTCTCAAACTTTCTGTCATCTCTGTCTCTACCTCGCTGTCTGTTTCTCCCTGTTTCGCTGTTTGTCTCTGTCTCTCAATGTGCCTGTCTCATTCTCACGGTGTCCAGTTGTGTTCCAATGGGATTCTCTCAGTCTCTCTGTCTGACTGTTTCACTCTTTCCCATCATCACTGTCTATCTATGTCTCTGCCTGCCTGTCTCTCTTTGCCTGTCGCTGGTAGTTACTGTCTCTAACCTGCTGAGAATTTCCAACATTTTCTTTTTATTTCTTTGTCTCTCTGTCTATCTGTCGCTCTCTCTCCATCTGTCTCTCTCATTGTCACTGTCTTTATGATTGTCTTTCTCTCAATCTTTCCGTCTTTCTCTTTATAGATCACACACACAGATCTCTTTAGATGTATGTGTTTGAGAGTCTTTTTATCACTCAGTCTGCCTCTCGTTTTCAGTCTCACACTTGCTGTCTCTCGTTGTCTCGATCTCGCTGTCTGTCTCTCCATGTTTGTCGGTTTGTCTCTGTCTCGCAATGTGTCTGTCGACTTCTCATGGTGTCCAGTTCTATTCACAGCTCGAATATTGCTTTGACAAAACCCATGCGCATCAATTCCTTGTGGGAAAGTCGTGAATATCCCCACCTGTCACACGGGAGACCACGGTTCCATTCCCTAACGGGGAAGCTGCATTTTACAAAAGGCAGAATTTTGCTTCTGTTTCTTGGTATAGATTCATATTAAAAAGTTCCAGAGCAATATAGAGCAGCAAAAATACAGCCTCTTCCAGATTGTTAGCAAACGGTGACTTTTTCACTATTCTGTGGCCGTCTGCTGCACAGAGATGGAAGGTTGAGTTTTAACTGAGTAACATTTAAAAAGGCAGCGAGCCAGTAGTCGTGGCCCATTGGTTAAGGCCATAGACTAAAAATCCATTCGGGTTTCCCCGCATAGATTTGAATCCTGCCGACTCCGTTTCTCAGCATATTTCATTCTGTTTGACAATTTAACCAGGTCCCTGCAAAACTGATTCTGAGATAGACGGAACAACGTCCCACACCTTTCAATGCTGCCGCTATTTTCATTCTTTCATTCATCTGCAATATTCACGATACATACGGATCGAAAATCGCAAAGATCAGCCAAAGTTGCGACAGTGATTCAGCCTGTCTATACCTCGAGATGTCTCAGGCATCTGTGCATGTCCGTTGGAGCGTGTAAATTTTTGTGTGTGCGTCTCTGTGTCTGTCTATCTGTAAAAATGTCTATGTGTATGTGCAACTGTCTGTGGAAATCATCACCATGAATTTGGTATTTCCCGAAACTTAAAAAAAAGACTTGGGAAAGTAATATGGCTGTGAACTTTTGTCTTAGCTTTGGTTCAGTGGCAGCATCCTTGACTGAATCAGGAGTTTGTGTGTACAAGTCGCACTCCTGAGACTTGAGCATACAACCTTTGCTAACACTCAACTGCAGCATTTGGGGAATTTTGCAGTGTTGAAACTGTTGACTTTCGGATGAAATGTTAAATGGAAGCACCGGCTGTGCACTCAGGTGGTTGTGAGAGGTCCCAGAGCATTACTCGAAAAAGAATGGGAGAGTTTCCCCCGTGTCAATTTTCCGAAAAATGTTCGGAAATACTCCCTGAAACCCGATGTGTTTGTGTGTGTCTGTGGAGGTGGAGTTGAAGCCCAGATCCTCACATAGACCGAATCCAATCGCTGACGGCACCAGGATGGCCGAGTGGTTAAGGCGTTGGGCTTAAGATCCAATGGGTTTATACCCGCGTGTGTTCGAACCCCACTCCTGGTAATTACTGAATTAAACAGCGATTTCTCCCATTCTGCTCAGTGATAACTGATTTGCATTTTTCTGTAGCTCGGTGACAATCTGAGCAGATAATTAAATGAAATTGCGAAATGTATCTGTATCGCTCAGTCTCTGCCTCTCGCTCTGTCTTTAGAGAGCTGTATATGTATTTGTGTGTTTGAGTCTTTGTCTCGCTCAGTCTGCCTCTCTCTGATTCACTCTGTCTGTCCCTGTTTCTCTGTTTGTCTCTGTCTCTCAATCTGTCTCCTTCACACGGTATCCAGTTCTGTTCCAATGGGATTCTGTCATACTCTCTGTCTGACTGTCTCGTTCTTTCCCATCATCTATGTCTTTGCCTGTTTCTGCTCGTCCCTGTCTCTAACCTGATGAGTATTTCCATCATTTTCTGTTTTTGTCTCGATGTCTCTCTCTCTCTATTTATCTTTCTCTCTATCTGTCTCCCTCTTTGTCTCTCTCCTTGTCCCTGTCTTTCTCTCACCCTTTCCCTCCCTCTCTTTATAAATCACACAAATACATCTCTGTATATGTATGTGTTTGAGCCTTTGCCTCACTCAGTCTGACCCTAACTCTCAGTCTCAAACTTTCTGTCTCTCTCTGTCTCTACCTCGCTGTCTGTTTCTCCCTGTTTTGCTGTGTGTCTCTGTCTCTCAATGTGCCTGTCTCTTTCTCACGGTGTCCAGTTGTGTTCCAATGGGATTCTCTCAGTCTCTCTGTCTGACTGTCTCACTCTTTCCAATCATCTCTGTCTATCTATGTCTC
This sequence comes from Pristiophorus japonicus, assembly GCF_044704955.1. Taxonomy (NCBI): domain Eukaryota; kingdom Metazoa; phylum Chordata; class Chondrichthyes; family Pristiophoridae; genus Pristiophorus; species Pristiophorus japonicus. Next base: position 54,376,137 of record NC_091999.1, read on the forward strand.
TGCCTGCCTGTCTCTCTTTGCCTGTCGCTGGTAGTTCCTGTCTCTAACCTGCTGAGAATTTCCAACATTTTCTTTTTATTTTATTGTCTCTCTGTCTATCTGTCGCTCTCTCTCCATCTGTCTCTCTCATTGTCACTGTCTTTATGGTTGTCTTTCTCTCAATCTTTCCGTCTTTCTCTTTATAGATCACACACACAGATCTCTTTAGATGTATGTGTTTGAGAGTCTTTTTCTCACTCAGTCTGCCTCTCGTTTTCAGACTCACACTTGCTGTCTCTCGTTGTCTCGATCTCGCTGTCTGTCTCTCCCTGTTTGTCGGTTTGTCTCTGTCTCGCAATGTGTCTGTCGACTTCTCATGGTGTCCAGTTCTATTCACAGCTCGAATATTGGTTTGACAAAACCCATGCGCATCAATTCCTTGTGGGAAAGTCGTGAATATCCCCACCTGTCACACGGGAGACCACGGTTCGATTCCCTAACGGGGAAGCTGCATTTTACAAAAGGCAGAATTTTGCTTCTGTTTCTTGGTATAGATTCATATTAAAAAGTTCCAGAGCAATATAGAGCAGCAAAAATACAGCCTCTTCCAGATTTTTAGCAAACGGTGACTTTTTCACTATTCTGTGGCCGTCTGCTGCACAGAGATGGAAGGTTGAGTTTTAAATGAGTAACATTTAAAAAGGCAGCGAGCCAGTAGTCGTGGCCCATTGGTTAAGGCCATAGACTAAAAATCCATTCGGGTTTCCCCGCATAGATTTGAATCCTGCCGACTCCGTTTCTCAGCATATTTCATTCTGTTTGAAAATTTAACCAGGTCCCTGCAAAACTGATTCTAAGATAGACGGAACAACGTCCCACACCTTTCAATGCTGCCGCTATTTTCATTCTTTCATTAATCTGCAATATTCACGATACATACGGATCGAAAATCGCAAAGATCAGCCAAAGTTGCGACAGTGATTCAGCCTGTCTATACCTCGAGATGTCTCAGGCATCTGTGCATGTCCGTTGGAGCGTGTAAATTTTTGTGTGTGCGTCTCTGTGTCTGTCTATCTGTAAAAATGTCTATGTGTATGTGCAACTGTCTGTGGAAATCATCATCATGAATTTGGTATGTCCCGAAACTTAAAAAAAAGACTTGGGAAAGTAATATGGCTGTGAACTTTTGTCTTAGCTTTGGTTCAGTGGCAGCATCCTTGACTGAATCAGGAGTTTGTGTGTACAAGTCGCACTCCTGAGACTTGAGCATACAACCTTTGCTAACACTCAACTGCAGCATTTGGGGAATTTTGCAGTGTTGAAACTGTTGACTTTCGGATGAAATGTTAAATGGAAGCACCGGCTGCGCACTCGGGTGGTTGTGAGAGGTCCCAGAGCATTACTCGAAAAACAATAGGAGAGTTTCCCCCGTGTCAATTTTCCGAAAAATGTTCGGAAATACTCCCTGAAACCCGATGTGTTTGTGTGTGTCTGTGGAGGTGGAGTTGAGGCCCAGATTCTCAAATAGACAGAATCCAATCGCTGACAGCACCAGGATGGCCCAGTGGTTAAGGCGTTGGGCTTAAGATCCAATGGGTTTATACCTGCGTGGGTTCGAACCCGACTCCTGGTGATTACTTAATTAAACAGTGATATCTCCCATTCTGCTCAGTGATAACTGATTTTCATCTGTTGCATTTGCATTTTTCTGTTGCTCGGTGAAAATCTGAGCAGATAATTAAATGAAATTGAGAAATGTATCTGTATCGCTCAGTCTCTGCCTCTCGCTCTGTCTTCAGAGAGCTGTATATGTATTTGTGTGTTTGAGTCTTTGTCTCTCTCAGTCTGATTCACTCTGTCTGTCCCTGTTTCCCTGTTTGTCTCTGTCTCTCAATCTGTCTCCTTCACACGGTATCCAGTTCTGTTCCAATGGGATTCTGTCATACTCTCTGTCTGACTGTCTCGTTCTTTCCCATCATCTATGTCTTTGCCTGTCTCTGCTCGTCCCTGTCTCTAACCTGATGAGTATTTCCATCATTTTCTGTTTTTGTCTCGATTTCTCTCTCTCTCTATTTATCTTTCTCTCTATCTGTCTCCCTCTTTGTCTCTCTCCTTGTCCCTGTCTTTCTCTCACTCTTTCCCTCCCTCTCTTTATAAATCACACAAACACATCTCTGTATATGTATGTGTTTGAGTCTTTGCCTCACTCAGTCTGACCCTAACTCTCAGTCTCAAACTTTCTGTCTCTCTCTGTCTCTACCTCGCTGTCTGTTTCTCCCTGTTTTGCTGTTTGTCTCTGTCTCTCAATGTGCCTGTCTCTTTCTCACGGTGTCCAGTTGTATTCCAATGGGATTCTCTCAGTCTCTCTGTCTGACTGTCTCACTCTTTCCAATCATCTCTGTCTATCTATGTCTCTGCCTGCCTGTCTCTCTTTGCCTGTCGCTGGTAGTTCCTGTCTCTCACCTGCTGAGAATTTCCAACATTTTCTGTTTATTTCTTTGTCTCTCTGTCTATCTGTCGCTCTCTCTCCATCTGTCTCTCTCCTTGTCACTTTCTTTACGATTGTCTTTCTCTCACTCTTTCCCTCTTTCTCTTTATAGATCACACACACAGATCTCTTTAGATGTATGTGTTTGAGAGTCTTTTTCTCACTCAGTCTGCCTCTCGTTTTCAGTCTCACACTTGCTGTCTCTCGTTGTCTCCATCTCGCTGTCTGTCTCTTCCTGTTTTTCGCTTTGTCTCTGTCTCGCAATGTGTCTGTCGACTTCTCATGGTGTCCAGTTCTATTCACAGCTCGAATATTGCTTTGACAAAACCTATACGCATCAATTCCTCGTGGGAAAGTGGTGAATATCGCCGCCTGTCACACGGGAGACCACGGTTCAATTCTCTAACGGGGAGGCTGCATTTTGCAAAAGGCAGAATTTTGCTTCTGTTTCTTGGTATAGATTCATATTAAAAAGTTCCAGGGCAATATAGAGCAGCATAAATACAGCTTCTTCCAAATTTTTAGCAAACGGTGACTTTTTCACTATTCTGTGGCCGTCTGCTGCACAGAGATGGATGGTTGAGTTTTAACTGTGTAACATTGAAAAAGGCTGCGAGCCAGTCGTCGTGGCCCATTGGTTAAGGCCATCGACTAAAAATCCATTCGGGTTTCCCCGCATAGATTTGAATCCTGCCGACTGCGTTTCTCAGCATATTTCATTCTGTTTGACCAGGTCCCTGCAAAACTGATTGTGAGATAGACGGAACATCGTCCCACACCTTTCAATGCCGCCGCTATTTTCTTTCTTTCATTAATCTGCAATATTCACGATACATACGGATAGAAAATCGCAAAAATCAGCCAAAGTTGCGAAAGTGATTCAGCCTGTCTATCCCTCGAGATGTCTAAGGCATCTGTGCATGTCCGTTGGTGCGTGTAAATTTGTGTGTGTGTGTGTCTGTGTCTGTCTATCTGTAAAAATGTCTATGTGTTTGTGCAACTGTCTGTGGAAATCATCACCATGAATTTGGTATGTCCTGCATCTTAAAAAAAAGAATTGGGGAAAGTAATATGGCTGTGAACTTTTGTCTCAGCTTTGGTTCAGTGGCAGTATTCTTGACTGAATCAGGAGTTTGTTTGTTCAAGTCGCACTCCTGAGACTTGAGCATGTAATCTTGGCTAACACTCAACTGCAGCACTTGGGGAATTTTGCATTGTTGAAACTGTTGACTTTCGGATGAAATGTTAAATTGAAGCTCCGTCTGCACTCGGGTGGTTGTGAGAGGTCCCAGAGCATTACTCGAAAAAGAATAGGAGAGTTGCCCCCGTGTCAATATTCCGAAAAAAGTTCGGAAATGCTCCCTGAAGCCCGATGTGTTTGTGTGTGTCTGTGGAGGTGGAGTTGAAGCCCAGATTCTCACATAGACAGAATCCAATCGCTGATGGCACCAGGATGGCCGAGTGGTTAAGGCGTTGGGCTTAAGATCCAATGGGTTTATACCCGCGTGGGTTCGAACCCCACTCCTGGTAGTTACTTAATTAAATAGCGATTTCTCCCATCCTGATCAGTGATAAATGATTTTCATCTGTGGCATTTGCATTTTTCTGTAGCTTGGTGACAATCTGAGCAGATAATGAAATTAAATTGTGAACTGTATCTGTATCGCTCAGTCTCTGCCTCTCGCTCCCTCTTTCGAGAGCTGAATATGTATTTGTGTGTTTGAGTCTTTGTCTCTCTCAGTCTGCCTCTCTCTGATTCACTCTGTCTGTCCCTGTTTCTCTGTTTGTCTCTGTCTCTCAATCTGTCTCCTTCACACGGTACCCAGTTCTGTTCCAATGGGATTCTGTCATACTCTCTGTCTGACTGTCTCGTTCTTTCCCATCATCTATGTCTTTGCCTGTTTCTGCTCGTCCCTGTCTCTAACCTTATGAATTTTTCCATCATTTTCTGTTTTTGTCTCGATGTCTCTCTCTCTATTTATCTTTCTCTCTATCTGTCTCCCTCTTTGTCTCTCTACTTGTCCCTGTCTTTCTCTCACTCTTTCCCTCTTTCTCTTTATAAATCACACAAACACATCTCTGTATATGTATGTGTTTGAGTCTTTGCCTCACTCAGTCTGACTCTCCCTCTCAGGCTCAAACTTTCTGTCTCTCTCTGTCTCTACCTCGCTGTCTGTTTCTCCCTGTTTCGCTGTTTGTCTCTGTCTCTCAATGTGCCTGTCTCTTTCTCACGGTGTCCAGTTGTGTTCCAATGGGATTCTCTCAGTCTCTCTGTCTGACTGTCTCACTCTTTCCCATCATCTCTGTCTATCCATGTCTCTGCCTGCCTGTCTCTCTTTGCCTGTCGCTGGTAGTTCCTGTCTCTAACCTGCTTAGAATTTCCAACATTTTATTTTTATATCTTTGTCTCTCTGTCTATCTGTCGCTCTCTCTCCATCTGTCTCTCTCCTTGTCACTGTCTTTATCATTGTCTTTCTCTCACTCTTTCCCTCTTTCTCTTTATAGATCACACACACAGATCTCTTTAGATGTATGTGGTTGAGAGTCATTTTCTCATTCAGTCTGCCTCTCGTTATCAGTCTCACACTTGCTGTCTCAGGTTGTCTCGATCTCGCTGTCGATCTCTTCCAGTTTGTCGGTTTGTCTCTGTCTCTCAATCTATCTATCGACTTCTCATGATGTCCAGTTCTATTCACAGCTCGAATATTGCTTTGACAAAGCCCATGCGCATCAATTCCTCGTGGGAAAGTGGTAAATATTCCCACCTGTCACACGGGAGACCACGGTTCAATTTCCTAACGGGGAGGCTGTATTTTACAAAAGGCAGAATTTTGCTTCTGTTTCTTGGTATAGATTCATGTTAAAAAGTTCCAGAGCAATATAGAGCAGCAAGAATACAGCCTCTTCCAGATTTTTAGCAAACGATGACTTTTTCACGATTCTGTGGCCGTCTGCTGCACAGAGATGGATGGTTGAGTCTTAACTGAGTAACATTTAAAAAGACAGCGAGCCAGTAGTCGTGGCCCAGTTGTTAAGGCCATAGATTAAAAATCCATTCGGGTTTCCCCGCATAGATTTGAATCCTGCCGACTCCATTTCTCAGCATATTTCATTCTATTTGACAATTTAACCAGGTCCCTGCAAAACTGATTCTGAGATAGACGGAACAACGTCCCACACCTTTCAATGCCGCCGCTGTTTTCTTTCTTTCATTAATCTGCAATATTCACGATACATACGGATAGTAAATCATAAAAATCAGCCAAAGTTGCGACAGTGATTCAGTCTGTCTGTCCCTCGAGATGTCTAAGGAATCTGTGCATGTCCGTTGGTGCGTGTAAATTTTTGTGTGTGTGTGTCTGTGTCTGTCTATCTGTAAAAATGTCTATGTGTATGTGCAACTGTCTCTGGAAATCATCACCATGAATTTGGTATGTCCTGGAACTTAAAAAAAAGACTTGGGGAAAGTAATATGTCTGTGAACCTTTGTCTCAGCTTTGGTTCAGTGGCAGCTTTCTTGACTGAATCAGGAGGAATCATTTTTTATGCAGCGTGTTGTTGTGATCTGGAATGCAATGCTTGAAAGGGTGGTGGAGGCAGATTCAATAGTAACTTTCTAAAGGGAATTCGATAAGTACTCTAAGGTGGAAATAGCACGGTTCCGAGAGGAGAACAGTGGATAGCTCTGTCAAAGAGCCTGCACAGGCACGATGGGCCGAATGGTTTACTTCTGTGCTGTATCATTCACTGCTTGGCCCTTGGCCTCCTACTTCAGATTGGAGCAACCCCTTGGTCATTTTACTGGAGCCGGTCAACCAGTGGCTCATTTGCTCCTCCACGATGTTTCCGTGTAACTCCTAATCCCATCTTCAAACCGGGAGCCAAAATCCAAATTAAACCCGACCGTTCATCATCCCTTGTGGCACAGTCCACATTCACCACCTCTGAAATGATTCACAACATTTAACGTGTCTTTTACAATCTGCTTCTTGTTGCATGTCCGATTCTGAATGGTTGGCTCCCATTAAAAACTCCGTCACCACCTATCCCGCAGGCTATAAGCTCATCCCCGACTGTCCCTTAGTGGCTCCCATTAAACGCTCCCTCAACACGTTTCACGCAGGTTCTAGACAGACCCCGGCTCTCACTGAGTGGCTCCCATTAAACGCTCCCTCACCAACTATGCCGCAGGTTATAAGCTCACCCCCGGCTGTCACTGAATAACTCACATTAAAGGCTCCCTCACCACCTATCCAATGAGTTATAGACTCACCCCCAGCTCTCACTGAGTGGCTCACACTAAACGCTCCCTCACTACCTATCCCACAAGTTATGGACTAACACCCGGCGCTCACTGACTGGCTCACACTAAACGCTCCCTCACTACCTATCCCACAAGTTATGGACTCACCCCCGGCTCTCATTGAGTGGCTCCCATTAAACACTCCCTCACCACCTATCCCACAGGTTATGGACTCACCCACGGCTCTCACGGAGTGGCTCACACAATACTCTCCATCACCTTCTATCCCACAGGTTATGGACTCACTCCCAGCTCTCATTAAGTGGCTCTCATTAAACACTCCCTCACCACCTATCCCGCAGTTTATAGGCTCACCCCCGGCTCTCAATGAGTAGCTTACACTATACGCTCCCTCACCACCTATCCCGCAGTTTATAGGCTCATCCCCGGCTCTCAAGGAGTGCTTACACTATACGCTCCCTGACCACCTATGCCACAAGTTATAGACTCACCCCCGGTTCTCACTGAGTGGTTCCCATTAAACACTCCCTCACCACCTATCCCGTAGGTTATAGACTCATCCCCGGCTGTCACTGAGTAGCTCCCATTAAACGCTCCCTCACCACCTAACCCACAGGTTATGGACACACCCCCGGCTGTCACTGAGTGGCTCATGTTAAACGCTCCCTGAACACGTATCACGCATATTATAGACTGACCACGGCTCTCACTGATTGGCTCCCATTTAACGCACCCTCACCAAGTATTCATCAGGTTATAAACTCACCCCCGGCGGTCACTGAATGGCTCCCATTAAACGTGCCCTCACCACCTATCCAATGGGTTATAGACTCTCCCCCAGCTCTCACTGACTGGCTGAGACTAAACGCTCCCTCACCACCTATCCCGCTGTTTATAGACTCACCTCAGCTCTCATGGAGTGGCTCACACTATATGCTCCCTCACCACCTATCCCACAGTTTATAGGCTCACCCCCGGCTCTCACTGAGTGGTTCCCATTAAACGCTCCCTCACCACCTGTCCAATGGGTTATAGACTCACCACCAGCTCTCACTGAGTGGCTCACACTAAATGCTCCCTCACCACTTGTCCCGCATTTTATGGACTCACCCCCGGCACTCATTGAGTGACTCCCATTAAACGCTCCCTCACCACCTATCCCGCAGTTTATAGACTCACCTCGGCTCTCATGGAGTGGCTCACACTATACGCTCCCTCACCAGCTATCCCACAGTTTATAGGCTCAACCCCGGCTCTCACTGAGTGCTTCACATTAAATGCACCCTCACCACCAATCCCACAGATTATGTACTCGCACCCGGCGCTCACTGACTGGCTCCCATTAAACGCTCCCTCACCACCTATCCCACAGGTTATGGACTCACCCCCGGCTCTCACTGAGTGGCTCCGATTAAACCCTCTCACACCACTTATCGCGCAATTTATAGACTCACCCCCAGCTCTCAAGAAGTGGCTCACACTATACGCTCCCTCACCTTCTATCTCACAGGTTATGGACTCACCTCTGGCTCTCACTGAGCGGCTCCATACAACGCTCCCTCACCACTTATCCTGCAGTTTATAGGCTCAACCCAGCTGTCACTGACAGGTTCTCTGCAGTGACGCCATTACAGTGATACTGGATACCATGACACTGTCTAATGTTCAAGGAACAACTGGACCGAGTGCTGGGAGTTGTGCCCTGGCCAACATTTGTCCCTCAACCAATATCACAAACGTGCAGTTTTCTGGTCAATGATCTCATTGCCTTTTTTCACCGCCCATTAGCAGAATGGCTGCTCCATTAACAAGATAGCAACAATCGTAATTTGGAGTCATTCCATATGGGAATTTTACGATTCTCCTGAGGTGTAAATAGCAGTCGATCGCACTCTTTCTACCATCAATTTTCAAGGTGACATTATGTTTAGCTTGTCCTATTTAATGTTGGGATAAATTATTCATTAACTATTAGTTTATGTCTGTTCTTTACTATGGTCAGTTTCGCTCTCCTTCTCTTTTTGTGCCGAGTTCAGGCGATTATAGCTTCAAGTCTATCGAGCAAAACGCTTTCCCTGCGATTCCATATTGTAAAGCTCTGCTGATCTGGCAAATTGATTGGTTTCCATCAACTGATCAGGTAATGAACTCAGAAACCATGTCCAGTCAAACTAAGACTTTGAATGGCTATGGAGGCTGGGTCACTGAAGATAATTAAGGCGGAGATAAACAGATTTTTGAGCGATAAGTGAAAGAAGGTTTCGGGGGGGTGGGCAAGGAAGTGGAGCTGATCCATGATCAAATCAGCCATGATCTTATTAAATGGCGGAGCAGGCCCGGGGGAGGGGGGTGCGGTGGGAGGCAAATGGCCTACTCCTGCTCCTATTTCATATGTGCTTATGTTCTTATGATGGTAGTCTGATGTGTAATTTCCATTTTGCTCCTTTTTGCAGCGAACATCGCGGCGATTGTGATCCTGTCCCGAGGAAGATGCGGTCTCTCCAGGTGTATCACTCGGTACCTGGTGTTCATGGCGGTGACCGATCTCCTGGTCATTATCACCGCTGTGATATTGAATAGAATTGGTGGTATCTATTTCCGGAATAGCATTCTGTCCACCACACCAGCGTGCAGCATCAGCACTGTGCTCATTTATTCATCAAGAGATAGTTCTGTCTGGTTAACGGTCGCGTTCACCTTTGATCGATTTGTGGCCATTTGTTGCCAGAAGCTGAAAACAAAATACTGCACCGAGACAACGGCGGCTGTGGTGATAGGAGCGGTCTGTGCCCTGAGATGTTTAAAAAACATCCCTTTCTACTTCACGTATGAACCATTATTTACTATTAATAAGCTGGCCTGGTACTGCAACATAAAACTTACTTTTTATGTTTCACCCGCTTGGACAGCGTTTGACTGGCTGGACCGTATTCTAACCCCGTGTGCACCGTTCCTCCTGATGTTACTGCTCAATGCTGTGACCGTCAGATACATTCTAGGGGCTAGTAGGGCCCGCAGGAGACTCCGGGCCCAAAACAATGGAGAGAGTCAGAGTGATCCAGAGATGGAGAGCCGGCGAAAGTCCATAATTTTACTCTTCACCATCTCGGGAAGTTTCATCCTGTTGTGGTTGACGTATGTTATCAATTTTCTCTATGTCCGAATTGAAAACAATAATTATTTCACAGGTTTAATTTCAATGACCCCAAATTTATTCTGCAGGAAAGTGGAAACATGCTTCAGCTCCTAAGCTGCTGCACTAACACGTTTATTTATACAGTGACTCAGAGTAAGTTCAGACAGCAGTTAAAGAACGCGCTGAAATATCCATTGAATCTAGTTGTTAAATTACTTCTATAACGAAACTAGCTATTCCAGCACTCAACCACCATTAAGCTCTGCACTGTAGTCTTTTGTTCCATTTCTCCAAACCCGCTGGTCATTCCTATTCTCCACAGTGGAAACATGCACTTTATCACCCAATTTAATGTTGTAAACTGATTTATTTTATTTCCAAGTGACCCGTCATGTCCTATGGATGCTGACACTTACCTTAGTGCAGTAAGTCAGTTGTATCTTTAGGAATAGCTTGGTTTTTGAGGTGGATGCACTCAGCCGTGGTAGCCCTCTTGCACCTCAGTTAGAAGAATGTGGGTTCAAGTCCCATTACAGGCTGACCCGCCAGTGCAGTACTGATGGAATGCTTCTTTGTCAGATGGTGCTGTCTTTCAAGTGAGACTTTAAACCGAGGTTCCGTCTTCCCTCTCAGGTGGATGCCAAGGATCTGAGTGTATTATTTTCAAGAAGTGAGTAAATGTTCTGCCGATGCCCTGACCAATGCTTATCGCTCAACAAATATCAGCAAAACTGATTATATGCGCCTGTATTTATTTCTCGGTAGGTGGAACTTTGCTGAGTGCAAATCTGCTGCCACGATTCCCTGCATTACAACAGTGACTACACTTCAATATAAAGCACCTTGGAACTTCCCTGGGTGTGAAGCTCCATGGAACCTCCGTGGGAGTACATCGCCTTGGAACCTCCCTGGGAGTAAAACACTTTGGAACCTTCCTGGGTGTAAAAAACTTTGGATCCTCCCTGGGACTGAAATACTTTGGAACCTCCCTGGGAGAAAAACACTTTGGAACATACCTGGGTGTAAAACACTTTGGAACCTCACTGGGTGTAAAGCTCCAGGGAACCTCCCTGGGTGTAAACCGCCTTGGAACCTCCCTGGGTGTAATACATTTTGAAACCACCCTGTGGGTGTCAAACACTTTGGAACCACCCCCCATCCCGGGTGTAAAATACTTTGGAACCTCTCTGGGAGTAAAACACATTGGAACCTTCCTGGGTGTAAAACACTTTGGAACCTCCCTGGGTGTAAAACACTTTGGAACATCCCTGGGTGTAATGCTCTTTGGAACCTCCCTGGGTGTAAAACACTTTGGAACCTCCCTAGGTGTAAAACACTTTGGAACCTCCCTGGGAGTAAAATACTTTGGAACCTCCCTGGGTGTAAAACACTTTGGAACCTCCCTGGGTTTAAAATACTTTGGAACCTCCCTGGGTGTAATGCTCTTTGGAGCCTCCCTGGGTGTAATGCCCTTTGGAACCTCCTTGGGTGTAATGCGCTTTGGAACCTCCCTGGGTGTAATGCTCTTTGGAACCTCCCTGGTTGGAAAACACTTTGGAACCTCTCTGCATGAAAACATTTTGGAACCACCCTGGGTGTAAAACACTTTGGAACTTGCCTGGCTGTGAAACACTTTGGAACCTCCGGGTGTAAAACACTTTGGAACCTCGCTGGATGTAAATATCTTTGGAAACTCCCTGGGTATAAATCTCTTTGGAAGCTCCCTGCGTGTAAAACACTTTGGATCCTCCCTGGGGATACATATCTTTGGAAACTTCCTGGGTGTGAAGCACTTTGGAACCTCACTGGGTATGAAACACTTTGGAACCTCCCTGAGTGTAAGTATCTTTGGAACCTCCATGCGTGTAAATATCTTTGGAACATCTCTGGGTGTAAAGCACTTTGGAACCTCCCTCGCTGTAAAGCTCCATTGAACCTCCCTGGGTGTAAAGCCCTTTGGAACCTCTCTCGGTGCAAAGCACTTTGGAACGTCTCTGGGTGTAAAGCCCTTTGGAACCTCCCTGGGTGTAAAGCACTTTGGAACCTCCCTGGTTGTAAAGTTCTTTAGTACCTTCCTGTATGTCACACTCGTTTGGTCAACCCTGGCTGCAACGCCCATTGGAGCATCCCGATAGGTTGGACAGACAAGTTCATTACTGCTCCCAGATGAGAACAGCTTCGTTGTTCTATCCTCCTATTGCCCACCGCTCAGCCGCAGTCCTTTGTCCGTACAGCTGAGATTGGACATTGCATCAGGAAAGGGAAAAGGATTGAAACTGCAGCAAGTGAGTTGTGTCCCAAAAATGGAATACTGTTATTTTGCCTCTTGCAGAGATAAGCTATAATTTTATTATCCCTCTTTCGTTCTCCTTTTTACCAAATTTGCTGTCTCCACTTTAAACACAAGTAGCTGTATCCATTAATGAGAGAGCTACAGGCCCGAATCTTAAACTTAACACTGCCAGCTCACTTGGATGTACAAAATATCCCTCGTTGTTTTCACTTGGAATAGACTAAACGGGCAAGGAATAATTGCTCCATTACTGATACAGTAAATATTAGGAAATATATTCTCCATCGTTAGTTCTAGCGAAATTGAAAGAATGTTTGTACAATATTTCGCTAGAAATCTCCGAAAAATAAAACTGTAAAGTGTCTACACACAAAAGTGGGACTACGTCTCGGTCACAGCTTTTTCGTAATGTTGTTCTGTTGCATTAATCGTTGATTAATGTAAAACAACACGCACTTTTACATCGCAATCTCTGCCTGTTGTAATTTGAAGAACAACTCTTCAGTCTTACATGTGATGAACCTCCCCTATCCATTCCAGCTGCCTCTGTTCCAATGAAATGATAAGAATATATACACTGAGACTGTGAAATAGGAACGTGAAGGGTAAGTGTTAGAGAAAACATGGTGATGTACTGGGCCAACGGATTACCAGGCACTGACTGGCACTTGTTCAATGTATAAATATACACTGTGAACTTTATGGCTTTAAAGGAATGTTTGCAATTCACCAAATCAACACGTTTCTCTTCCGTGTGCTATTCGCTGATACCAAAAAATAACTGCTTCATGTCATTCTGGCTAATATATCATTCCACTTGCGCGGTGCACAACAACAATAAATTACATTTATTCAGCGCCTTTAACATAGTAAAGAATCTCAAGGCACTTCACAGGACCTTTATCGAACAAAATGTGACAACGAGTCACTTAAGGAGATATTAGCGCAGGTGATCAAAAGTTTGGACAAAGAGGTAGGGTATAAAGAGCGTGTTAAAGAAGGAGAAGGCGTCAGAGAGGCGTAGATGTTTAGGGAGGGAATTAGAAAGCTTATGCCTTTTCAGCTGAAGGTATAGCTGTCAAAGGTTGAGCGATTAAGAACACAAGAAATAGGAGCAAGCATAGGCCATTTGGCCCGTCGAGCCTGTTCCGCCATTTATTAAGATCATGGCTGATCTGATCACGGAATCAATTCCACTTCCTTGATCTCTCCCCATCACCCTTTACACCCGAATCACACACAAATCTGCCTATCTCCACTTAAAAATATTCAGTGACCCAGCCTCCACAGCTTTCCTTGGCAGAGAAATCCAGAGATGTAATACACACTGAGAGAAAAATTCCTCCTCATTTCCGCTCTGAATGGGCGACCCCTTATTTTAAAACTATGCCCCCTAGCTCTTGAATAACCCACGAGGGGAAAAATCCTCTCTGCATCTACCGTGACGAACCCTCTCAGTATCTTGTATGTTTCAATAAGATCAACTCTCATTCTTCTAAACGCCAAGGAGTATATGCCCAACTTGCTCAACCTTTCTTCACAAGTCAATCTGTTCATCTCAAGAAGCAACCTAGTGAACCATCTCTGAATAGCCTCCAATGCAAGTATATCCCTGCTTGTATAATGAGATCAAATTCGTACACAGTACTCTAGGAGTGTTCTCACCAATACTTTACACAGTTTTTGTAGGACTTGTCTGCTTTTATACTCTTTACACCTTGCAATAAAGGTTAACATTCCATTTGCCTTCCCAATTATTTGCTGTATCTGCATACCAAATTTTTATGTTTCATGCACACGGACCCCAGTTCACTCTGTACTGCAGCATTTCGCAATTACTCTCCATTTAAATAATAATTTGCTTTTTTATGTTTCCTGCCAGATTTTCTGTGTCCTCCTCACAATTTGCTTTCCCACCCATCATTGTATAATTAGCAAACTTGACAACATTACATGGACCCTTCATCCAAATAATTATTATAGATTGTAAATAGTTGAGACACTTGCACCGCAGTCTTTATCATTTGCCAACCGGAAAATGTTGCATTATTCCAGAATCTATGTTTTCTGTTCGGTAGCCAGTCCGCTATCCATGGTAATATATTTCCCCAAACCCCGTGCACTCTTATCTTCTGCAGTAACCCTTTATGTGGCACTTTATAGACTGCCTTCTGGAAATCCAAACACATCACATCCACTGGTTCCCCCTTTTATATCCTCAAACAACTCCAGAAAATTTGTCGAACATGATTTCCCTTTCATAAAACACAGCTGACTCTGCTTGACTTTATTATTGGTTTCCAAATGTCCTGCTATTGCTTGCTTAATAATGAACTCCAGCAATTATCCAACGACAGATATTAGTCTAACTGGTCTATAGTTTCCTGCTTTCTATCTGCCTCCTTTTCAAATAGGGGTGTTGCATTTGCGGTTTTCCAATCCACCGAGCCCTCTACAAACTCCAGGATATTTTACTAGATTAGAACCAATGCATCCAGTATCTCCGCAGCAACTTCTGTTAAGATCCTAGGATGCAGGCCACTAGGTCCAGATGACTTGTCCATCTTTAGTCGCCATATTTTACCGAGTGCTTTTACTTTAGTGATAAGGATAGTTTAAAGTTCCTCCCTCCCTATACCCCCTTGATTATTTTTATTGCGATGTTTTTATTCTACCATAAAAACCGATACAAAATATGTATTCAAAGTATTAGCCACTTCCCTGTTCCCCATAATTTTTTCACCAGTCTCATCATGTAAGGGACCAATATTTACTTTTGCTACTCTCGTCCTTTGTTTATACCTGTTGAAGCTCTTACTATCTGTTTGTTTATATTTCTTGCTAATTTACTCTCATAATCTATCTTTCCTCTCTGAGTTTTTTTTTTTAGTCATCCTTTGCTGTTAAAAAAAATTCCCAATCCTCTGGCCTCCCAGTTACCGGAGATATTCAAGAGGCCAGAACTGGAGCAGCGCAGAGATCTCGTAGGAGTGTCGGTTGGAGGAGATTACAGAGGTCGGGAGAGGCGAGACCGTAGAGGGATTGGAAAACAAGAATTAATGTTATAAAATCGAGCATTTATCAGATGAGGAGCCAACGTGGGTCAGCGAGCACAGGGATGATTGGTAAGCAGGATTTGTAGCGAATTAAGCCATGGACAGCAGAGTCTTGGATGATCTAAAGTTTACGGTGGGGTAGAATGTAGGTAAGCTGCAAGGAGTGCATTGCAAAGTCAAGTCTAGATGTCAAAAAGCAATGGCTCATGTTTTCTGCAGCAGCTGAGCTGAGGCAGAGATAGATTTTGCGAAGTTATGGAGTTCGGAGTAGGCGGTCGTGGTGATGGATCAGTAATGTGGTAGGGTGCACATCCAATGTTCAATTATGGCACCAAGATTACGATCAGTCTCGTTCAGGCTCAGAAAGTTACCAGGTAGTGTCAGTAATTAGGGAACGGGGTTTGTGCCAGAGACGAAAGACAATGATATTTAGTACTGGATGTAGCACAGGCTGTTTGACAAATCTGAGAGAGTTTAGGTGTCGAGAGACCAGATGATGAGGTAAAGCGTGGTGTCATCAGCATACATGTGCAATCTGTAATATTGTGTTCGGATATAATCGCCGAGGGGCAGCACGGAGATGGGAAGCATGAGTTGCCAAGGATAGATACTTGGGGAACTCCAGAGGTAACAGTGCTGGAATGGGAATTGAAAGAGGTCCAGAATTGAACACAATACACTAAATGTGTTTTACCTACAGTCTTATATATGTACTTGTACTTCCACCTTTTTGTATTCCAGTTCGCTTGTAATAACTTGCGATAATGGCCAATATTCCATTAGCCTTTCTGAATATATTTTGTGCCTGTCCACTGAATTGTAGTGCTTCCTGTACGTGGGAACCTCTCTGATCCTCTCAAGTTCCAAGCTTCTCACACTTTAGTAAATACTCTGATCTATCTCTCTTAGGTCCAATTGGATGATCTCAAACATACCCACGTTAAACTCCAACTGCCACAGTTTTGCCCGGTTTTGGAATATATCTCAATGTATTGGCATTAAGTATGATCTCATTGAAAGACGTAAGATTCTCAGAGGGTTTGATAGGCTAGATGCTCAGACGGTGTTTCCCTTGCCTGGATGGTCTAGAAATAGGATGTTTCATCTCAGGAACAAGGGTCGACCATTGAGGACTGAGATGAGGAGATTTTGTTTCGCTCAGAGGGTTGCGATTCTTTGGAATTCTGTAACGCAGAGGACTGTGGATGTTCAGTCGTTGATTATATTCAATGCTTAGAGTGATAGATATTTGGACGCAAATGTAATCATGTGATATGGGGATCAGGTGGAAAATTGGGGTTGAGGTCGAAGAACAGCCATGATCTTATTAATTGGCGCTCAGGGTCAAGGGGCCGTATGGTCGACTTCTGCGCCTATTTATTTTGTTCTATGCTATTCAGCATTCTTTGCCAGACTTTGCATCAATACAGTTCAATTCCAATAGATTGCTTTCCCATTCATCTCGCATTGTCGGCGTGTGATCTCCATTGGGCTGGGAAATCATTTTTCCCCTTGCAGATTAGGTCAAGGAGCTATATCCAGGAACTGTGGGTTTTAGACTTTGCAACCAGACCGCATAATGCCCTCACCCCACATCAACATAAACCAGTTAACTGCTAGATTTGCATTTAAAATGTATTTCACATGGCTTCCTCCTGAATTTCGAGCAGGAATTTCCTGGATCCTAGTTACTTAACAATCACGCTGAACTATGAACCAGTATATGCCTCAATCTGGGCGCCAGTAACTTTCGCCCAAATTTGCATGGATCTTACAAGAGAGCATATACCCCATCCGATTTGATTCCCATTAACAAATAAATAAATTAGGGCGGGCTGTACAATCAACCTACTGCAGGATTTGATGCCCTGTCGAGGTTACAAGTTTTAATCTTGTTTTAATAAAGCTGTCAAAACTATACACCCGCAGCTAACCTTTGACTGCAGTGCATGCGTATGTCAATAATCAAACTTGTTAATAAATTAAACCTAATTTTGCACCAATCTTTGTTGGTTCTTGATAGGGGCAACTGTCAGAAACCCGAATGTGAATTTTGCTACTGAAATATTTGACACCGAGCCGCATTAGGAGAAATTAGCGCAGGTACCAAAAGCTTGGTCAAAGAGGTAGGTTTTAAGGAGCGCCTTGAAGGAGGAAAGGGAGGTAGAGAGGCGGAAAGGTTTAGGGAGGGAGATCCAGAGCTTGAAGCTCAGGGAACAGAAGGCACGGCCAACAATGGTTGTGCGATTAGAATCAGGGATGCGCAAGAGGGCAGAATTAGAGGCTGGAAGAAATTAGAGAGATTGGAGAGGCGATGCCATGGAGGGATTTCAAAATAAGGATGGTAATTTTGAAATTAAGGCATTACTTAACCAGAAACCAATGTAGCTCAGTGAGCCCAGGGGCGATGGGTGAGCAGGAAACGGGCAGCTAAGTTTTGGATACCTATCGTTTCTGTAGGGTAGAATGTGGGAGGCCAGCTATGAGTGCATTAGAACAGACACATCTAGAGGTAACAAAAACATGGATGAGGGCTACAGCACCGGATGCGCTGAGGCAAGTGTTGTGGCCACGTCGTCAGAAGCTCATTTCAGGGTCAAAATATGATATCAAGGTTTGCTTCAGTCTCAGACAGAAGTTGGGCAGAGGGATGGAGTCAGCTGCTCCAAGGAAATCACGTTTCACACATTTATTTGAGTTATGATATTCTTTTATCATTTCCTCAGTAATGTATTCCAGCATGTGCCCGACGACTGAGTTCAGGCTACCTGGCCTGTAGTTCCCTTTCTTTTTAATCTTTGCTCCATTTCTTGAATAGTGGCGTTATATTTATTACTTCCTAATCCACTGGGCCATTCTATTATCAGAAAAGTTTGGAAGATGACAACCAATGCATCCACTATCTCTGCAATCACCCCATTTAGAACCCTAGGGTGTAGGCAATCCGGTCGAATGGATTTGTAGGCCTTTAGTCATTTTGTTTTCTCAAGTACTTTTTCTCTTCTGGAATTAATGAATTTAAGTTCCTCACTCTTAATATTCCCTTGTTTTTCCATTGCTTATTTATGTTTTTGTGTCTACTACTGTGAAGGCAGAAATAAAATATTTGTTTAAAGTCTATGCCATTTCATTATTTCACCTGTTCCAGCCTGTAAGGAACCAACACTTACTTTTGCTAATCTCTTCCTTTTTACATACTTGTAAAAGGTCTTACAATCTATTTTTATCTTTCTTGCTACTTACTCAACATTTACCAAAAGATGTAGTAGAAAAACATCTATAAACTAGAAACTAGATGTCATAAAGATTAATCGTTGCGGAATACAAAAGGTCCGATGATGTCTAACCAATCAGCTTAATTTATTTGAGGAAGTAAATAAAGGGTAATGCAGTAGACGTAATGGCTCGTATTTTGCGGTTGCAATTGCAGCGAAACTGTCAGCGTTCACCACGTTTATCCTGTGAATCTGACAGCAACTTCTGTCTGATTCCTCCTTTTTCCAGACTACTCTTTATTCTAACGTGCCTTCTCTCCCAGTTATATTCTTGACATGTTTCTCCTCTCTGACACATCACACTTGTTTCCCTCCCTCTGCCAAATAGGTTTGAACAGTAACAGTGTTACTGTAACCTCCTTTCATGTTTGGCTCTTTGTTTCACCATGGCAACTCCACAACAAGCTTTTCATAGAATCTCTTAAAATCGCTTTAGGCCTGTATAATTTCTATTTGAATCCAGTCTAATGCATCCAACCCATTCGAGTAAAAGTGACTCACATCTGCTTGTTCCATTCACTGTATTCAATTCCCATGCGTGAAAATCATTGTTAATTTGTTTGTTTAAATAACTGACAAACATAAATTTATGATGTGATCAAATCGTCTCTCGGACGAGTAACACCAGATATAAACAAAGGTACCTTTTTATGTGTCACAGAGAATGGCTCACAGAAAATGCATGCACCTCAAAAGAGCCTGATTTATACCATTTACTACATCGTTCTTGCAGCTCTCGGAGTCCCATGTAAGTTATTGTATTAATTTATTATTGATACAAATCGCTTACTTGTTGGAGTTAAGTTATAATTGTCTCGTTGTCTTAACCACCAATTCCTCCCTTAAAGTTGTATCCTTTGAGACAATAATGTATCCCAGCTTTCTGTTTTTTATTTTTTTGAAACAATTAGTTAACTTCCGATTCACACACTTACACACACTATACACACTCATGCACACAATGGATACAGGATTATTCTCCTTCACAACCGATTTGCAGCCTCGTATCTGAACCCGCCCAGTTTATGGAACACAGCACTGATAGCCTTGCCGTTGTTTCTACAGGAAAATCCAAGACATTGTGTCTTACTTCTGATCAGTGCCTTGAAATGAGGTTTAAAAGCTTTGGCCCTGACTTTGCTAAAACAATTAAAGGCGAGGCTATCAGCGCTTACTCTTATTAAAAGTAAATCGGACATCAACTTGCGGCGTCCACACATGCAGAATCAAATGGTGAAATCAGAAAGTTGCCATCCGAGTTGCTTGGCTCCTACAGGAGCTTCCTGTATCCTTTAACCGGTACTTGCCGACAGACTCGGCTTTCAAATACACGGCGTGAAGTAGGAATAGTTATGTGATAGATACACACTTTACACCGCAGAATCATTTAGGGTAAGTCAATTGATATGTAAATTATTTTTAACGGCGAGATAATTATTAATGACTGTCAAGCTATCTCTCTGGGACTGTAACATAACGTTTACATATGCAGAGTCCTGTTCCTTCAGTTGTTAATTTTTGTTGGAGATATTCAATAAGTGTTATTTCTTTCACTTTTATCTCTCTCCCTTTATCCTAGCTTTCGTTGCTTCAATTTATTTAGAAACATAGAAAATAGGTGCAGGAGTAGGCCATTCGGCCCTTCTAGCCTGCACCGCCATTCAATGAGTTCATGGCTGAACATTCAACTTCAGTACCCCATTCCTGCTTTCTCGCCATACCCCTTGATCCCCCTAGCAGTAAGGACCTCATCTAACTCCTTTTTGAATATATTTAGTGAATTGGCCTCAACAACTTTCTGTGGTAGAGAATTCCACAGGTTCACCACTCTCTGGGTGAAGAAGTTCCTCCGCATCTCGGTCCTAAATGGCTTACCCCTTATCCTTAGACTGTGACCCCTGGTTCTGGACTTCCCCAACATTGGGAACATTCTTCCTGCATCTAACCTGTCTAACCCCGTCAGAATTTTATATGTTTCTATGAGGTCCCCTCTCATTCTTCTGAACTCCAGTGAATACAAGCCCAGTTGATCCAGTCTTTCTTGATAGGTCAGTCCCTCCATCCCGGGAATCAGTCTGGTGAACCTTCGCTGCACTCCCTCAATAGCAAGAATGTCCTTCCTCAGGTTAGGAGACCAAAACTGTACACAATACTCCAGGTGTGGCCTCACCAATGCCCTGTACAACTGTAGCAACACCTCCCTGCCCCTGTACTCAAATCCCCTTGCTATGAAGGCCAACATGCCATTTGCTTTCTTAACCGCCTGCTGCACCTGCATGCCAACCTTCAATGACTGATGTACCATGACACCCAGGTCTCTTTGCACCTCCCCTTTTCCTAATCTGTCACCATTCAGATAATAGTCTGTCTCTCTGTTTTTACCACCAAAGTGGATAACCTCACATTTATCCACATTATACTTCATCTGCCATGCATTTGCCCACTCACCTAACCTATCCAAGTCGCTCTGCAGCCTCACAGCATCCTCCTCGCAGCTCACACTGCCACCCAACTTAGTGTCATCCGCAAATTTGGAGATACTACATTTAATCCCCTCATCTAAATCATTAATGTACAGTGTAAACAGCTGGGGCCCCAGCACAGAACCTTGCGGTACCCCACTAGTCACTGCCTGCCATTCTGAAAAGTACCCATTTACTCCTACTCTTTGCTTCCTGTCTGACAACCAGTTCTCAATCCATGTCAGTACACTACCCCCAATCCCATGTGCTCTAACTTTGCACATCAATCTCTTGTGTGGGACCTTGTCGAACGCCTTCTGAAAGTCCAAATATACCACATCAACTGGTTCTCCCTTATCCACTCTACTGGAAACATCCTCAAAAAATTCCAGAAGATTTGTCAAGCATGATTTCCCTTTCACAAATCCATGCTGACTTTGACCTATCATGTCACCTCTTTCCAAATGCACTGCGATGACATCCTTAATAATTGATTCCATCATTTTACCCACTACCGATGTCAGGCTGACCGGTCTATAATTCCCTGTTTTCTCTCTCCCTCCTTTTTTAAAAAGTGGGGTTACATTGGCTACCCTCCACTCCATAGGAACTGATCCAGAGTCAATGGAATGTTGGAAAATGACTGTCAACGCATCCACTATTCCCAAGGCCACCTCCTTAAGTACTCTGGGATGCAGTCCATCAGGCCCTGGGGATTTATCGGCCTTCAATCCCATCAATTTCCCCAACACAATTTCCCGGCTAATAAGGATTTCCCTCAGTTCCTCCTCCTTACTAGACCCCCGACCCCTTTTATAACCGGAAGGTTGTTCGTGTCCTCCTTCGTGAATACCGAACCAAAGTACTTGTTCAATTGGTCTGCCATTTCTTTGTTCCCCGTTATGACTTCCCCTGATTCTGACTGCAGGGGACCTACATTTGTCTTTACTAACCTTTTTCTCTTTACATATCTATAGAAACTTTTGCAATCCGTCTTAATGTTCCCTGCAAGCTTCTTCTCATACTCCATTTTCCCTGCCCTAATCAAACCCTTTGTCCTCCTCTGCTGAGTTCTAAATTTCTCCCAGTTCCCAGGTTCGCTGCTATTTCTGGCCAATTTGTATGCCACTTCCTTGGCTTTAATACTATCCCTGATTTCCCTTGATAGCCACGGTTGAGCCACCTTCCCTTTTTTATTTCTATGCCAGACAGGAATGTACAATTGTTGTAGTTCATCCATGCGGTCTCTAAATGTCTGCCATTGCCCATCCACAGTCAACCCCTTAAGTATCATTCGCCAATCCATCTCAGCCAATTCACGCCTCATACCTTCAAAGTTAGCCTTCTTTAAGTTCTGGACCATGGTCTCTGAATTAACTGTTTCATTCTCCATCCTAATGCAGAATTCCACCATATTATGGTCACTCTTCCCCAAGGGGCCTCGCACAACGAGATTGCTAATTAATCCTTTCTCATTACATAACACCCAGTCTAAGATGGCCTCCCCCCTAGTTGGTTCCTCGACATATTGGTCTAAAAAACCATCCCTTATGCACTCCAGAAAATCCTCCTCCACCGTATTGCTTCCAGTTTGGTTAGCCCAATCTATGTGCATATTAAAGTCACCCATTATAACTGCTGCACCTTTATTGCACGCACCCCTAATTTCCTGTTTGATGCCCTCCCCAACATCACTACTACTGTTTGGAGGTCTGTACACAACTCCCACTAACGTTTTTTGCCCTTTCGTGTTCTGCAGCTCTACCCATATAGATTCCACATCATCCAAGCTAATGTCCTTCCTAACTATTGCCTTAATCTCCTCCTTAACCAGCAATGCTACCCCACCTCCTTTTCCTTTTATTCTATCCTTCCTGAATGTTGAATACCCCTGGATGTTGAGTTCCCAGCCCTGCTCATCCTGGAGCCACGTCTCCGTAATCCCAATCACATCATATTTGTTAACATCTATTTGCACAGTTAATTCATCCACCTTATTGCGGATACTCCTTGCATTAAGACACAAAGCCTTTAGGCTTGTTTTTTTAACACCCTCTGTCCTTTTAGAATTTTGCTGTACAATGGCCCTTTTTGTTCTTTGCCTTGGGTTTCTCTGCCCTCCACTTTTCCTCATCTCCTTTCTGTCTTTTGTTTTTGCCTCCTTTTTGTTTCCCTCTATCTCCCTGCATTGGTTCCCATCCCCCTGCCATATTAGTTTAACTCCTCCCCAACAGCACTAGCTTTACCTGATTGGTTTTGAAGTAACTATTCTAACTACACTTCTTGGTTCAGATTCTGCGGATTGTTCGATCTGATTGGTTAATTGTGGACA
Organism: Pristiophorus japonicus; assembly: GCF_044704955.1. NCBI lineage: Eukaryota > Metazoa > Chordata > Chondrichthyes > Pristiophoridae > Pristiophorus > Pristiophorus japonicus. The sequence goes on from NC_091999.1 coordinate 54,399,422, forward strand.
GCGTTCAACGAACAAGGCTAGCCGTTCATTGTACTTACACTTGCCCACAGACTTTATATGGATTTTTGCACTGGAACTTTTGGTCTGCAGAAATCCAAAACAGCGCCGATCAGTGTGTGTAGAGGACCAGTAACTGCGTATCTCCTTAACCAACCAGACTGAAAGAGATCCTTACACAGACATGCCAAGTTTGATCCAGGAAGTGTAAGTTATAATAGTTAATCAAAAGCCAAGTCATGGACACAAAGCAAAAGAAAGTGATGGAAAAAAAGGAGAGGATAAAGGAGAGGCACGGATTTTGCAGTTAGCTGCCCTCAATTAATACTGCCCACAATCATCTAGCGATCACTGTGGCATGGATTTCACCTTTCCCAACATTAATTTCATTCTGGTGTTACCTATAGGGGATCACTGGCGGGCAGCGACAGTGATGTCATCAAGCAGGCTAAGAAGACGGTGACAATGAATAATTCTTTAAACAGCAACCCAGGAAGTAGAAAGCATGGATTATCATTCACTTTTTACTCATTTAATAGCAAGCGAAAATGATATTGGGACATACTCATGGCATTAAGAATGAAGCTGAAATATAAATTAAAAAAACTTTAAATATATATTGTATTAATTTAACAATCTAGGATTTTTTTCACAATGCAGAAATCTAACAGTCTACAACGTATTTATCCAATGCAAGCGAGCGTTTTCAACAGTAATTATGACTTGCTATGGCTTTAAACCCACCGTTCGCCGCATTCAACAAGGCATAACTTTTTCAGTTTTTTAGATGCGATATTAGAGTGTAAAAGTGGAAGTTCACGTTAATTCCGATGATTTTAAGATTTCTTTCTTCGAAAGCTTCATCAGTGCATCCTATGGAGGAGCAGGGTATTACTTGCAGCAACTTCCAGATTTCGACATTTAAATCTGCGTCTTTGGATACTAGAATGTGCTGGTAGTTTCATAAGTTAATGAAGGCAAACGCTGAGAGTTTCGTAATTCTTACAAAGACAAAATCCTGGCCAAATTATTTGCTTGATTTTGAATTGATGATTCATTAAATTATTAATTCTTACCTTGACGTTGAAAGCTCATTTTCTGTTTTTATATTTTCATCATTTACCGTTGCTTTTTAATTTATTGTGATTTCACAGTTTCTTATTTTCCAATTAACTTCAATGTTCCATGTACTGCAACAAACTACCTTCACTTTTAACCCATTATTGTTCACGTTATTTTACTTTCACTCAGGTCTTTTGACAAACTTCAGTTGTAATTTCAAATGTTACTGTATTATTCCATAAAAACATAAGAATATGTGAAAAAGAAGCAGGATTAAGCTACCTGGCCCCTCGAGCCTGCAACGCCAATCAATGAGATTATGGCTGATGTGATCATGGACGTCCCTGCACGCTCCCCATAACCACTTCCGCTCAAAAATATGTCTCTGCCCGCCTTACATCTATTCAATGACCCAGCCTTCACAGCTTTCCGGGGTCGAGAATTCCTTAGATTTAGAACACTCTGAGAGAAGAAATTCCTCCTCACCTCAATTTTAAATGGTCGGCCTTGATTCTGAATCTCTGTCCACTAGTTTAAGTTCCCCTATGAGTGGAAATATCCTTTTTTGAACACCGACTAATGCAAGTATATCTTTCCTTAAATACGGAGACCAAAGCTGTACGCAGTACTCAAGGTGTGGCCTCACCAATACCCTGTACAGTTGTCGGAGAACTTATCTGCTTTATGTTCTATCCCTCTTGCAATAAAGGTCAACATTCCATTTGCCTTCCTGATTACTTGCTGCACCTGCATACTCACTCTTTGTTTTTCATGCACAAGGACCCCACAGGTACCTATGTACTGCAGGTCTTTGCAATGTTTCATGTCCTCCTCACAATTTACTTTCGCACTTATACCACTTGGTTATATGCCATGCATCGGTATCAATGGACACTATGTTAGTTCTGTAAAATAAAGAGGCTACTAACTTCAGACACCATTCACACAAAGTCATATTGGAATTCTAATCTGCCATTTCTCTTACTTGCAGCGAATTTTGTGACGAAAGGGATCCCTTCCCAGGGAAGGTGTGGTCTCTCCAGATGTATCATTTTGTATCTGGTGTCGATGGGGCTGACCGATCTCCTGGTCATTATCATCGCTGTAATATGAAATAGGATCAGTATTACTTATTCCCCAGGTAGCTTCGTATCCATTACCCCGCTGTTTAATGTCAGTAGTGTATTAATATTTGCAGCCAGTTCGGCCTGGTTCACACATCGCTTTCACTTTCGATCAATTTGTAGCCATTTCTTGCAAAATCGTAAAAAAAATACAGAATCGAGAAAACGGCGGCTGTGGTTTATGAACGGTCTGTGCGCTGTGCTTTACATCCATTTTGATTTTATCTATAAATCATCGTATATAATTAACAAGATATCGTGTTACTGCAACGTTAAGTTACTTTTTTAGACGCCGCCTTTATGGACAGCGTTTAACTGGAGTGGCTGCATTCTAGCCCCGTGGCTCCCGTTGATTCTGATCTTGCTGCTCAATGCTCTGACCGTTAGACGCATTCTAGACCAGTAGAGCCCGCAGGAGACTTCGAGCCCACGGCAATGAAGATACTCAGAGTGAGCTAGAAACAGAGAACCGCAGAAACTCCATCGTTTTACTCTTCGCCATGTCATGAAGTTTTAACTTTTTATTGATTGCTATGTTGCAAAGGTATTATTTGTTGAAATTACAAAAGGTAATTATTCCGTGGGTTTCAACTTCAATGAGCCAAAGTTTATTTTCAGGTTATTTGTAACTATGCTGAAGCTATTGAGTTCCTACACCAACACCTGTATTTATGCCATTATCCAGAATAAATTCAGACAACAGTTGAAGAATATGGTGACTTTTCCTCTCAATCTACTTGTTAAATGATTTACATAATTACATAGATTGTAACATTGATTCTGTCCAATATCCCACGATGCAGACCTTTACCAAACATATGCACTCACTACCTTTGCTTTCACACGGAACTCCCAGGTTGCCTCTCGCTCCAAGATTGTTCCACATACACACAACGTGGGCATGTTTGAGGGTATTTTAACTATTTCTCCCAAATCGAATGTTGTAAAAGGCTCTGATTAGGTTTTCAGTAATTCTATCCATTCTGCAGGCGCTGTCTTACTTTTGCACAGATTTTAGAGCGCCAATCACCCTTGACAATCTCGACATTAATAATTGAGATAGTCAGATTATTGAATATAAGCAGATGCACGTATAGATTATGAAATAAAATAACTTAGTTGGTATTTTGTGTAATTAAACGGAAGTACTGTAAGATTGTAAGGTTGAAACACACAACAGCGAGATGCAAAGCTGTAGAAGTGAGCTTTTATCAGAGGGGAGTGTGAAGAAGGAATTTCGATTGCCAGCTTAGAAAAGAGAAAATCAATATTATGAAATAAAGGTTTGAAGAGATAAGACATCAACACATGCACAACAAATGGTAACAGTTAAACTTAGGACAAAATGAGTGGAACTGTATCAATAGCATTTACGCAGAGAGGTAGTCCTAACATATGGTACAAACATTCTTTAGAAAAATACCACTGTCTGAAGCTGCTGGAAAATCTTCAATCTGCTTCTTCTGAGGCGAGTGTAAAAAGCAAACACAACACGCATGTGATCTCCTGATGACCAATCATTTGCAAATTATTTATAAATACTACCGATCTCATATGCATTGTGCATAATTGGTGTGTATTATTATCTCTTTGAATTGATTTACTACATTACAACAGCGATTGTACTTCAGAAGAACTGTATTGATTGTAAAGCGCTTTGGTGCATCTGCGGTTCATGAAAGGCGCTATGTAAATGCAGGAGCTTTAAATAATCTTTTAATTGTTTTCCAATTTTCGAACTTGTGTTACAGGTAAAGAATGCATGATGAATTTTAATACCTTCATATTAAAGCAATAAGGATAAATGACAATATTCTATAATACGTCTAAACATAGGCAATACAGATACATGACAATTATCAATAATGCCTCTACTTAAAGTAAATAGCGATATATGACACTATTCTATAATATCTTCACATAAAGCAATAAAAATACATGACAATAACCAATAATATAAACGAATTAATCCAATAGTGTGATGTATAACCATATCCTATGTAAACGCAACAATGATGTGTTAGACTTTTAGTTTCATGTTAGTTTCATGATGTGGAATCTTTATGGGGAGAGCTGCATAACAGCAAAGGGCAAAAAACGTTAGTGGGGGTTGTGTACAGACCTCCAAACAGTAGTAGTGATGTTGGGGAGGGCATCAAACAGGAAATTAGGGGCGCATGCAATAAAGTTGCAGCAGTTATAATGGGTGACTTTAATATGCATGTAGATTGGGATAGCCAAACTGGAAGCAATACGGTAGAGGAGGATTTCCTGGAGTGCATAAGGGATGGTTTTCTAGACCAATATGTCGAGGAACCAACTAGGGGGGAGGCCATCTTAGACCGGGTGTTGTGTAATGAGAGAGGATTAATTAACAATCTCATTGCTCGAGGCCCCTTGGGGAAGAATGACCATAATATGGTGGAATTCTGCATTAGGATGGAGAATGAAACAGTTAATTCAGAGACCATGGTCCAGAACTTAAAGAAGGGTAACTTTGAAGGTACGAGGCGTGAATTTGCAAGGATAGATTGGTGGATGATACTTAAGGGGTTGATTGTGGATGGGCAATGGCAGACATTTAGAGACCGCATGGATGAGATACAACAATTGTACATTCCTGTCTGGCGTAAAAATAGAAAACAGAAGGTGGCTCAACCGTGGCTATCAAGGGAAATCAGGGATAATATTAAAGCCAAGGAAGTGGCATAGAAATTGGCCAGAAATAGCAGCGAACCTGGAGACTGGGAGAAATTTAGAACTCAGCAGAGGAGGACAAAGGTTTGATTAGGGCAGGGAAAATGGAGTACGAGAAGAAGCTTGCAGGGAATATTAAGACGGATTGCAAAAGATTCTACAGTTATGTAAAGATAAAAAGGTTAGTAAAGAAAAACGTAGGTCCCCTGCAGTCAGAATCAGGGGAAGTCTTAAACGGGCAACAAAGAAATGGCAGACCAATTGAACAAGTACTTTGGTTCGGTATTCACTAAGGAGGACACAAACAACCTTCCGGATATAAAAGGGGTCAAGGGTCTCGTAAAGAGTAGGAACTGAGGGAAATCCTTATTAGTCGGGAAATTGTGTTGGGGAAATTGATGCGATTGAAGGCCGATAAATCCCCAGGGCCTGATGGACTGCATCCCAGAGTACCTAAGGAGGTGGCCTTGGAAATAGCGGATGCATTGACAGTCATTTTTCAACATTCCATTGACTCTGGATCAGTTCCTATCGAGTAGAGGGTTGGCAATGTAACCCCACTTTTTACAAAAAGAGGGAGAGAGAAAACAGGTAATTATAGACCGGTCAGCATGACCTCAGTAGTGGGTAAAATGAAGTAATCAATTATTAAGGATGTCATAGCAGCGCATCTGGAAAGAGGTGACATGATAGGTCCAAGTCAGCATGTATTTGTGAAAGGGAAATCATGCTTGACAAATCTTCTGTAATTTTTTGAGGATGTTTCCAGTAGAGTGGACAAGGGAGAAGCAGTTGATGTGGTATATTTGGACTTTCAGAAGGCTTTCGACAAGGTCCCACACAAGAGATTAATGTGCAAAGTTAAAGCACATGGGATTGGGGGTAGTGTGCTGAATTGGATTGAGAACTGTTTGTCAGACAGGAAGCAAAGAGTAGGAGTAAATGGGTACTTTTCAGAATGGCAGGCATTGACTAGTGGGGTACCACAAGGTTCTGTGCTGGGGCCTCAGCTGTTTATACTGTACATTAATGATTTAGACGAGGGGATTAAATGTAGTATCTCCAAATTTGCTGATGACACTAAGTTGGGTGACAGTGTGAGCTGCGAGGTGGATACTATGAGGCTGCAGAGTGACTTGGATAGGTTAGGTGAGTGGGCAAATGCATGGCAGATGAAGTATAATGTGGATAAATGTGACGTTATCCACTTTGGTGTAAAAACAGAGAGACAGACTATTATCTGAATGGTGACAAGTTAGGAAAAGGTGAGGTTCAACGAGACCTGGGTGTCATGGTCCTTACTACTAGGGAGATCAAGAGGTATGGCGAGAAAGCAGGAAGGGGATACTGAAGTTGCATGTTCAGCCATGAACTCATTGAATGGCGGTGCAGGCTATAAGGGCCGAATGGCCTACTCCTGCACCTATTTTTCTATGTTTCTATGTTTCTATGTTAACTAAATGTTCGTCCTTGGAAGGATTCAATTACCAATAATAGGAAGGTTCCTGAATTTAGAACACCTACCATGCCCATCCGCTGTCTTTCCCTCATTTGTCACCACCACTCAGGCACGCCGCTGTGTGACTGAAATGTCCTTAAATATCTTTGTTGTGTACCCTCTGTACCTGCTGCGTTAGAAGTTGCCCCATGTCATCTGCAAGGACCAACTTCGGAAGCCATCTGGACTGGAAGATGACATTCTTTGCTGCTTCGAGAAGCTTTTATGAAGGATAAGAGCATAAAATATGACTCTGACATGTTAACTCTACTTCAGTCAGGTACTCCCAGATAACCGCTTTCCTAGATGAACGATATCGATGGGAGTCACAGTGAGTCACTGAGAGACAATATTCCCATTTATTTTACAAGGGATACAAACAGCCGCAGGAACAGGATGTGTTTGGAGTCGATCCCCATCTGCGTGTAAAACAGATTCTGACCAGTGACCCACCGATTTATCAGATTCATGTCATGTCGTAGATATATATCATAACGTTGACACCAAACATCTTACCAATGTTCGTCAAACTCTTTCCATCGCTGATTCTTCCAACATGCTTCGAGTTTGCACATGTCATTTCAGTATACAGAAATGACTTTATTTCTCCAGCATGGATGATCAGTCCAAAGAGTTGCGGTAGCACTGATATTAAAGAAAGAGGTAAAGCCAGTAGGGAGAAAGGCTCTTAGCTCAGAACATCAGAATGTGGGCTCAGTATGGGTGGAGGTCGGATGAAACAAAGGGCAGTAAACAGTGGTGGGAGTACTTTATAGCTGCACTGAGAGTACTAATAGTAGTGGACAATATATAAATTGTGAATGATTATTAATCTTCATATGGACTGTGAGAAACACATTGGCAAAAAGTACTTGAAGGATGAGTTATTTGAATGCATTCGAGAGAGTTTACTAGAACAATGTGTCGATGAACCAAAAAGGAACAGGTTATTTTATATCTAGCATTGTGTGACGAGGCAGGGTTAATTAGTAATCTTCTAGTGAAGTATCATCTGGAGAAGAGTCATCAAATTATGATAGTATTCCATGTTAAGTCCGAAACATCAGTCTTAAATTTAAACAATGCCATTTAGAGGCGAGTTGGCTGAGGTACATTCTAGTAATTAGATTAAAAAATATGACGGAAGATGAAGTGGAAAATATTTAAATAAATAATTCATGATTGTCAACGAGTATACATAACGTACGGGAAGAAACTCCATTGTAAAATCACGACAGCCATGACGAACTAAACAAGTTATGGATAGTACTTGGTTAAAAGAAGAGGCTTATAGTGTTTCAAAAACTACTAATAACCATAAAGATTGGAAAGGTTTTAAATATCAGCAATGATGAGTAATAAATTGATGAACAGGGAGAATATAAATTATGAGAGTTAACCAGAAATAAACTTTAAAAGATATTAACAGCTTTTGCAAGTATGGAAAAAAAAATATGAGCGAAATTAAACGTGGGTCCCTGAGAGGCAGAGACATGAGAAATGTTAATTGCAATAAGAAAATCGCAGAGGGTTTCTACAAATGTTTTTTGTGTGTCTTCACAGTAGAAGACACAAAGATCATAACGGAAATTGTGGGGAATCAAATGTGTATTTATAGTGAGGAACTTAAAGTATTTATTATCAATAAAGTAAAAGTATTCGAGAAATTAATGGTCTGAAAGACGACAATCCCCTGGACCTGACGGCCTACCTCATAGGGCTCTAAAAGAGGTGGCTGCAGAGATAGTGGATGCATTGATTCCCCAGAATCTAGAACGGTACCAGTGGATTGGAAGGAGGAAAATATATCTCGGCTACACAAGAAAGGAGGGAGAGAGAAAACAGGAAACCATAAACTGGTTAGCCTGACATCAGGAATAGGGAACATGCAAGAATCTAATATTAAGTGCATAGCAACATGGCACTTGGAAAAATTCAAAAAAGTTAGGTAGAGCCAAAATTGTTTAATGAAAGGAAAATAGTGTTTGACAAATATATTCATGTTTTTTAAGGGGTAGATAAGGTGGAACCGGTGGATGTAGTATATTTGCACTTCCATAAGGCATTCAATAAGTTGCCACACAAGAGGTTTTTACACAGGATTAGGGATCATGCAATTGCAAAATGTAGCATGGATTGAGGATTGCTTACGGCCAGTAAAAATGAAAAAGAAAGACTTGCATTTATAGAACACGCTTCATGAACACCGGACATCACAAAGAATTTTACAGTCAATAAAGGACTTTTAAAGTGTAGTTATTGTTGTATTGTAGGAAACACGGCAGCCAATTTCACACAGCAATCTCTCGTAAACACCAATGTGCAATGTCGAGATAATCTGTTTTAAGGGATATTTATTAAGGAATACATATTGGCAAGAACAACGGGGAATATTCCCCTATTCAGTGCTGTGGGATCTTTTACATAGACCTGAGAGCACAGCAGGGGCCTCAGTTTATTGTCTCATCTGAAAGACGGCAACGCCAACAATTCAACACTGCTTCAGCCTAGAGTTTTGTGCTGAACTATTTGTATGGGACTTGAAGCCAGAAGCTCTGATTCAGAGGTGAGTGTGCAGCCTACCGAGCCACGGCTGGAAAGGAGAGCAGGAATAAACAGGTGTTTTTCTGAATGGCTGGTTGCAACTTGTGAGTTACCAAGAAGACGAATGCTTTGGCTTGAGCAATTTCAAATCTACATCAATGACTAAATGAGGAGACGTGCAGAAATATATCCAAGTTTTCTGATGAAACAATGTGACGTGGGAAGGTAAGTTGTGGGCAGGATGCAAGGAGGCTCAAAATGGATATAGACCTTTAAATGAGGTTAAATGATTCGGCAAATCCTGGCAAACCCTGCAGTTCACGGGCTGATTCATGTTAACAGAAGCTGAGTTCTATGTTAAGTGGCCGAGTTCATTTTAGCAGAGGCCGAAAACTTTGGTCAGGGGCCGGCTTCATGTTAGCTTAAGGGGACAATTCTACAGGAGGTGCATGAATAGCGAGACCAGGGGTTATATGTGCATAAATCGTTGAAGATGGCAGAGCAGGTTGAGAAAGCGTGAAAAGATACTGGGCTTCAAAATAGAGGCATAGAGTACAAAAGCATGGAAGCTTTGACAAACCTTTATGAAACACTGGTTCGGCCTCGACTGGATTATTGTCTCCAATTCTGGACAACTATTTTACGAAGGCTGTTAACGCCTTAGAGAAGGTGCAGAAACAATGTACGTCAAAGGTTCCTGGGTGAGGGAATTGAGTTACATGGATAGACTGGACATACTGTGGTTGCTCTCCTCAGAAGAACATGGAAGTTGAAAAAGTGACTGGATTGAGGTGTTCAAAATTATGAATGGTCTGTACAAAGTAGTTAGAGAGAAACTATTCCCATTGGCAGAACGGTGGAGAACCAGAGGACAGGTGATTTAACGTGATTGGCAGAAGAACCAAAGGCTACATGAGGGTAAACATTTTTTATCCAGCTAGTGATTAGAATCTAGAATGAACTGCCTGAAAGGGAGTGGAGGTAGTTTCAATCACTGCCTTCAAAATGGAGTTGGATAAGAACCCGAAGATAAAAAAAACTGCAAAGATACGGGGAAAGGACGGGGTAGTGGAGCTAGCTACATTTTGAACACCTCAATCTCGTCACTTTTCCAACTTCCATGTTCTGATGAGAGCAACCACAGCTTGTCCAGTCTCTCCATGTAACTCAATTCCCTCACCCAGGAACCTTCGACGTACTTTGTGTCATAGAGGTGTAGTGGTAAACATAGTTGCTTTCCAAGCAGTTGACCTGGGTTCAATTCCCAACCATCATATTTTTTACTTTTTGAGGATGTTTCCAGTAGAGTGGACAAGGGAGAACCAGTTGATGTGGTATATTTGGACTTTCAGAAGGCTTTTTACAAAGTCCCACACAAGAGATTAACGTGCAAAGTTAAAGCACATGGGATTGGGTGTAGTGTGCTAACTTGGATTGAGAACTGGTTGGCAGACAGGAAGCAAAGAGTAGGAGTAAATGGGGACTTTTCAGAATGGCAGGCAGTGACTAGTGGGGTACTGCAAGGTTCTGTGCTGGGGCCTCAGCTGTTTACACTGTGCATTAATGATTTAGACGAGGGGATTAAATGTAGTATCTCCAAATTTGCTGATGACACTAAGTTAGGTGGCAGTGTGAGCTGCGAGGAGGATGCTATGAGGCTGCAGAGTGACTTGGATAGGTCAGGTGAGTGTGCAAATGCATGGCAGATGAAGTATAATGTGAGGTTATCCACTTTGGTTGTAAAAACAGAGAGACAGACTATTATCTGAATGATGACAGATTAGGAAAAGGGGAGGTGCAACGAGACCTGGGTGTCATGGTACATAAGTCATTGAAGGTTGGCATGCAGGTACAGCAGGCGGTTAAGAATGCAAATGGCATGTTGGCCTTCATAGCGAGGGGATTTGAGTACAGGGCAGGGAGATGTTACTACAGTTGTACAGGGCCTTGATGAGGCCACACCAAAGTATTGTGTACAGTTTCGGTCTCCTAACTTGAGGAAGGGCATTCTTGCTATTGAGGGAGTGCAGCGAAGGTTCGCCATACTGATTCCCGGGATGGCGGGACTGACATATCAAGACAGATTAAATCAACTGGGCTTCGTTCTTTCGCCAGAAAATAGTAGACTTCAGGAAAAATCTGCTAATTCATTTGGTGGATGCACACTCACTGAATTTCTTGAAGTGAAAGCTGAATTTGTTTCTTGCTGCGGTGGAGTTTAACTCTTTCAAAGCGTAGGTTCTGCAGGGAATTCAAGTCGACAGTGATCTCCTGAGCTAGTTTCGATCGCTTATATGGATCAGAGAGGAATTTCCCAGATTTTTCTCCACAAATTGTCCCGTGCTTTTTATCTGGTATTTCGCAGCTCCCAGGAGATCACATGATTTGGGTGGGGTGAAGTGTATATGTTGTGATACACACGCTATTGCAATTGTATGTGGAAGGCTTGATGGACCAAATGGTTTTTACCTGCCTGTCATTGTGGCTTTGTTCATATGTTCCTATGTTCTATCCAATTAGTCACACATTAGGGAGGTGTTGCTACAGTTGTATAGGGCCTTGGTGAGGCCACACCTGGAGTATTGTGTACAGTTTTGGTCTCCTAACTTGAGGAAGGACGTTCTTGCCTTTGAGGGAGTGCAGAGAAGATTCACCAGACTGATTCCCGGGATGGTGGGACTGACCTATCAAGAAAGACTGGATCAACTGGGCTTATATTCACTGGAGTTCAGAAGAGTGAGAGGGGACCTCATAGAAACGTTTAAAATTCTGACGGGTTTGGACAGGTTGGATGCAGGAAGAATGTTCCCAATGTTGGGGAAGTCCAGAACCAGGGGTCACAGTCTAAGGATAAGGGGTAAGCCATTTCGGACCGAGATGAGGAGAACCTTCTTCACCCAGAGAGTGGTGAACCTGTGGAATTCTCTACCACAGAAAGTAGTTGAGGCCAATACACTAAATATATTCAAAAGGGAGTTAGATGATGTCCTTACTACTCGGGGGATCAACGGGTATGGCGAGAAAGCAGGAAGGGGGCACTGAAGTTTCATGTTCAGCCATGAACTCGTTGAATTGCGGTGCAGGCTAGAAGGGCTGAATGCCCTGCTCCTGCACCGATTTTCTATGTTTTTTCTTTGTTACACCCGGGCTCTTTCCCCATAAACCTGCAAATATTTCCCCTTCTGTATTTATCCAATTCCATTTGGAAAGTTACGATTGAATCTGTTACCGCCACACTTTCATGCAGTGCATTGCACGTCATAAAAAATTGTTGTGTAAAGGAAACGTTCCTCACATCACCTCTGGCTCTTTGCCCAATCACCGTAAATCTGTGTCCTCTGGTAACAGAAACTTCTGCCAGAGGAAACCGTTTCTCCTTTTCTCCCCATCTATTAAATCTCCTCTAAACCGTCTCTTCTCTAAGGTGAACAACCCCAGCTTCTCCAGTCTCTCAACACAACAAATGTCCCTCGTCCCTCCTACCAATCTAGTAAATCTGAATCCTCTCTACGGCATTGACATCCTTCCCAATGTGTGACGCTCAGAATTGAATACAATTCTCCAGCTGAAACTTAACCAGTGTTTTATAAATCTTTTCCAGAAGTCAACACCAATATTGCTCTTGCTGTGATGGGGTTAAGAAGAGCGAGGCTAATCCAGTCAGTTGGATGTGTGAATGAGACCGATGAGCTGAAAGAAGTGCAGTTGGAGTGGACAGACAGGAACATGCAGTTTAATCGGGTGCAAACACTCCTGCACAGCCCACACACCACTTGCTGCTCACTTGGAGCAAGAGGCAAATATTAATTGCAGCAATTCATTTGATTTGATTTTAAATAGCTTATTTTATAAACTGTATCATATTTCTGTAACTGCAGTTCCAAGCTCAGATTTTTCGTCGGAGCATTTGGGACTCACCTGGTAGCGTAATGAGTGGTGATCGATTGTCCTAGGAACCAACAGGAATATTGGTCAGAGGTCGGAGGGCCAAGGGAGCAGCGTGTTCTGAAACCAATCGTGGTGCCTGATTGGCCATTCTTGTGAGTCAATATTAATCCCTGTTAAACTACTTATCTTTTGAAAGTTAAATCGAGGTTTCTGTTGTCAAGGGAACTGTTTAGCATCTCTCATTCTTTCATTTGCCTGGAGTTCCTATTATGAGTTTCAGTCAGCTCAATGCCAAGTGGACCAGATGTTTAAAGGCCATACATTTTCCGATTTCCATGTCACTGTTATTTAAAGGTACAGAGGTTGATTTCCTCTCATTATGCATCTGTTGTGATATTTAGAGGGACAATGTCTCAACATGCTGCACGTTTAGGAGATAAAGTAATGTCTTTCCTGTTAGTACTGAGTCAAATTCTGCACTGGGGAAGAGGGCTGGTGGCTTCAGCATTTCAAATTCTCATCCTCTTGTTCAAATCGCTCCATGGCCTCGCTCGTATGTCTTTGACCTCCTCCAGCCCCACAACCCACCTTACTGAGGAGAAACAGTTTGCAGTGAGAAGAGTCGATAAGCAGAGGCCACAGATTGAAGGTAATTGGTGAAAGACCCAGAGGTGACATGAGGGCATACATTACACAGCGAGATGTTAAGACATGCAAGGCAGTTCCTGAAAGGCCAATGCAATTGGATTCACTAGCAATTTTTAAATGGGAATTGGGTAAAAATTGAAATTGGAAAATAAATTGCAGGCGAGACATGGAAACATAGAAACACAGAAAATAGATGCAGGAGCAGGCCATTCGAATCTTCGAGTCTGCACCACCATTCAATAAGATCATGGCTGATCATTCACCTCAGTACCTCTCTCCTGCTTTCTCTCCATACCTCTTGATCCCTTTAGCGGTAAGGGCCATATCTAACTCTCTCTTGAATGTATACAATGAACTGGCATCAACAACTTTCTGCGGTAGGGAATTCCATAGATTAACAATTCTGAGTGAAGAAGTTTCTCCTCATCTCAGTCCTAAATGGCTTACCCCTTATCCTTAGACTATGCCCCCTGGTTATGGACTTCCCCGACATCGGGAACATTCTTCCTGCATCTAACTTGTCCAGTCTCGTCAGAATTTTATATATGTTTCAATGAGATCCCCTCTCATCCTTCTAAACAAAAGTGAGTATAGGCCCACCCGATCCAATCTCTCCTCATATGTCTGTCCTGCCATCCTGGGAATCAATTTGGTGAACCTTCGCTGCACTCCATCAATAGCAAAAACGTCCTTCCTCAGATTAGGAGACCAAAACTGAACAAAATATTCCAGGTGATGCCTCACCAAGGCCCTGTACAACTGCAGTAAATCCTTCCTGTTCCTATATTCAAATACCCCAGCTATGAAGGCCAACATATCATTTGCTTTCTTCACCGCGGACTGTACCTGCAGGCCAACTTTCAATGATTGATGTACCATGACACCCAGGTCTCTTTGTACCTCCTGTTTTCCTATTCTGCCCCCATTCAGATAATATTCGGCCTTCATGTTTTGGCCACCAAAATGGATAACTTCATATTTATCCACGTTATACTGCATCTGTCATGCACTCACCTAACCTGGCCAAGTCACCCTGCTACCTCAAAGCGTCCTCCTCATAGCTCACACCGCCAGCCAGCTTCGTGTCATCTGCAAAACTGGAGATATAACATTCAATTCCTTCATCTAAATAATTATTGTATATTGTAAATAGCTTGGGTGCCAGCACTGAGCCCTGAGGCATCTCACTAGTCACTGCCTGCCATTCTGAAAAGGATCCGTTTATTCCGAGTCTGCTTCCTGTCTGTCAACCAGTTCTCTATCCATGTCAGTACATTACACCCAATACCATGTGCTTTAATTTTGCAGACCAATCTCTTGTGTGGGACCTTGTCAAAAGCCTCTTGAAAGACCAAAAACATCACATCCACTGGTTCTCCCTTGTCCCCTCTACCAGTTACATCGTCAAAAAATTCTAGAAGCTTTGACAAGCATGATTTCCCTTTCATAAATCCATGCTGACTTGGACCGTTCCTGTCACTGTTTTCCAAATGCGCTGTTATTTCATCTTTAATAATTGATTCCAACATTTTCCTCTCTACTGATGTCAGGCTAACCGGTCTATAATTACCAGTTTTCTCTCTTCCCTACTTTAAAACAAAGTGTTGTTACATTAGCTAACCTTCAGTCCACAGGAACTGATCCAGAGTCGATAGACTGTTGGAAAATGATCACCAATATATCCACTATTTCTAAGGGCACTTCCTTAAGTATTTTGGGATGCAGACTATCAGGCTCCGGGCATTTATCGGCCTTCATTCCCATCAATGTCCCTAACACAATTTCCCAACATTAAGCATTTCCTTCAGTTCTTCCTTCTCACTAGACCCTCGCACCCCTAGTATTTCTGGAAGTTTATTTGTGTCTTCCTTCGTGAAGAGAGAACCAAGGTATTTGTTCAACTGGTCTGCGATTTCTTTGTTCCCCATTCACCTGAATCTGACTGCAAGCGACCTACACTTGTCTTCACTAATCTTTTTCTTTCACATATTTATAGAAGCTTTTGCAGTCATTTTTTATGTTCCCAGCAAGCTTCCTCTCATACTCTATTTCCCCCACCTAATTAAAACCTTTGTCCTGCTCTGCTGAATTATAAAATCTCCCCAGTCCTCAGGTTTTTTGCTTTTTCTGGCCAATTTCTATGCCTCTTCCTTGGATTTAACACTATCCTTAATTTCCCTTGTTAGCCACGGTTTAACCACCTTCACCGTTTTATTTTTACTCCAGAGAGTGATGTATAATTGTTGAAGTTCATCCATGTGATCGTTAAATGTTTGCCATTGCCTATCCATCATCAAGCCTTTAAGTACCGTTTGCCAGCCTATTCTAGCCAATTCACGTCTCATACCATCGAAGTTACATTTCCTTAAGGTCAGTACCCTAGTCTCTGAATTAACTGTGTCACTCTCCATCTTAGTAAAGAATTCTACCATATTATGATCACTGATCTCCAAGGGGCCTTGCACAACAACATTGCTAATTTACCCTTTCTCATTTCACATCACCCAGTCTAGGATGGCCAGCCTTCTAGCTGGTTCCTCGACATACTGGTCTACAAAACCATCCCTAATACACTCCAGGAAATCCTCCTCCACCGCATTGCTACCAGTTTGGTTAGCCCAATCTGTACGTAGATTAAAGTCGCCCATGATAACTGCTGTAACTTCAGGGGAAAGCGCAGTTGTTTGGCACTGAATCGAAAAGCTCTTCAAAGAGCCTGCAAAGGTTCCGTGGGCTGAATAATCTCCTTCTGTGCTGTGTTGTTGTATGGTTCTAACTCTGGCCTCTTGTGCAAACGCCATTTCCTTCTCTCCACCATTGGCGGCCGTGCCTTCAGTTTCTGATAACCTACAATGTTTGTCCCGGGTTTGGGTCACCTGTTCCAATGTCTTCTTCCGTGGGTCAGTGTACATTTTTGAGAGATTGCTCCCTTGTGTTGCGCATTCGATCGCTTTACTATGGTAGCGGTCCGATGTAAATTCTAGTTGCTATTGCTCTGCTTCGCCAGACAGATTCAGCCGGGGACCGAGGCTGTGCTGCTACCCCTGTTAGCCCTGGGAGATAGTTTCCCCTTGCTGGAGTGTTTGAACTCGAGGGCACAGTCGCAGGATAAGGGGTAAGCCACTTAAGACTGAGGTAAGGACGAATTTCGGCACTCGGAGGCTTGTAAATCTTTGGAATTCTCTACCTCAGAGGCTGTCGATGCTGAGTTCTGAATATATTCACAGCTGAGACAGATACATTTTTGGCCTTTAGGGGAATCAAGGAATGGAGATCAGGTGGCAAAGTGGAGTTGTGGTCGATGTTCAGCCAGGATATTATTGAATGTTGGAGCAGGCTCAAAATGCGCTGGGCCCTACTCTCCTCCTCTTTATAATGTTTTATGAAATGCCGCAGGCTCACTCACAGCTCAGAATTACCACTCGGCAAGTTACTGAGAGCAAACGGTGACTGGGGCTGAACCCCACCATCATGCAGCAGATTCTGGAAAGGCTAAGAGCTCAGAATTAACACTCGGCAAGGTACCGAGGGCAAACAGTGAAAGGTGCTGAGCACCACCATCCTGCAGCATCTGCATTATAGCCTGGTACAATTATACAACAGATATTTCCTCTCCAGTTACAGTAGGACCTGCAGCCTGTTTCCAGAAATTCCCTGCTTTATGGATGATTGCTTATTAGACATCAGGATAGCTAAAAATAAATGACATGGAACAACCCCTGAGGCGTGATCCCGACAGTTTATCTGGGACAGTCCCGCTATGGAACTCCACCAGTGACCCCGCTGAAGGTTACAGGCTCAGGGAGTGGAATCTCCAGGAGTGGACTGTAAGAAAGCTGGAATTCGGTACCCTGACAAATATATGACAAGGACCAAAATGAATCCTTACTAAAGACTCGCCTGGGGTTTTAGCTGCCAGCCTAGGTCTGGGGGTGAATGATTCCTGACTCCCAGAACTGTCTTACATTGAAAATTTCAGCGGGTCAGGCAGCATCTGTGCAGAGAAACCTAGTTAACGTTTCGGGTTGATGAACCTTCGTCAGAACAGGCGAATATTTGAAATGACCAAAGGGGGAAAGAACGAAAGGGAAGATCTGTGATATGGTGGAAGACAGGAGAGTTTGGAGAGACAAAAGGGCTAATGCTACGACTTGAGATGGTAATAGCAGAAGTTAGATCAAGATTAGTTTAGATAGGGTGTGAATGGCAGATTAATTAGCAGCTGCCATGGGAAACAAAGAGAGAAAAAATATATCAGAGCAAAATATGGGCAGAGGCTACGGTCTGCAATTGTTGAACTCAATGTTGAGTCCAGAAGGCTATAACGTACCTTCGTTTCGTTTCTAACTTCTGCTATTATAATCTCAAATCGTCCCATCATCCCTTTGGTTTCTCCTGTCATCCACCCTATCACAGACCTTCCCTTTTCTCCCCTTCCCATTTCAGTGCTCCTTACGAATGTGTTAATTTCGAACATTCGCTAGTTCTGACGGAGGGTCATCGACCCGAAACGTTCACTCAGTTTTTCTCTTCAGATGCTGTCTGACCCGCTGAGATTTCCAGCATTTTCTGTTTTTATTTCAGATTCCAGGATCCACAGTATTGTACTCTTGTCTCACATTGACTCCAGTTCAGAACAAGATGGATTCAGTTTACAGCAGAATAGCAGGAAATATCACCCACAATTGAGGGAGACTAGAGCAGCCATTAGAGAATCTAAGAGATCTGTGGAAAAAGAAGATGGTGAACAATACTGGAAATAATAGCAAAAGCTTTTCCAGCTATTTCAGGAGTCAGAAGACCGTTAAAGATGATTTAGGGCCACTGACAGACAGTTCAGGACAGATTGAAACAGATTCTCAGGCTATGAAAGGTGCTGTTCACCTTTCCGCCATTGTTCATTGTTCATAGGTTTATGTAACTTTCAGGGCTTCTGACCAAGGGCCGTGTGGCTCTTTGTCGGCCGGCGTGGACACGATGCGCTGAAATGGCCTCCTTCTGCACTGTAGATTTCTAGGTTTCTATGTTTCTATGTTTCTAAAGACATCGATGAGGGTTTCAGTAGCCAATGAGCTGAGACAGTACCAGTGTCAGACAATGTTCCAGAGGTGACAATAGGCCGTCTTAATAACGGTGCAACCTTGTGGTCGGAATTTCATTTCAGGGTTAAATCAATCATACAATCATACATTCATAGAAATTTACAGAAGGAGGTCATTTCGGCCTATCGTGTCCATTATGGCTGACAAAGGGTTATCCGGCCTAATCCCAATTTCCACCTCTTGGTCCGGAGTCTTGTTGGTTAAGCACTTCAAGTGTACATCCAAACACTTTTTAAATGTGGTGAGCGTTTTTGCCTCTACCACCCTTCCAGGCAGTGAGTTCAAGACCTCCACCTGAATCTGGGTGAAAACATTTCCCCTCAAATCACCTCTAGTTTCGATCGCCTGGATGAGTCGGAGAGGAATTTTCGCAGATTTTTTTTCTTAAATGGCCTGGGATTTTACCTTGTTCTTGCCTCTCCAAGGCTTATTATTTTAAATATATGCCCGTTGGTTGCTGACACCACGGCTGAGCGAAATAAGTGCTTCCTAGCCACTCTATTTATACCCTAATTATTTTACACGCCTCATTAACGTCTCTCCTCAGCATCCTCTTTTCCAAAGAAAACAAGGCCAGTCAATCCAATCTTTCCTCATCTAAAATTAATCCGTGCATGCAACATCCTTGTAAGTCTCCTAGCATGAAATCACATATTTCCTGTAATGTGGTGACCAGAAATGCACGCAGTACTCTACCTTTGGCCTAACTAGTATTTTATATAGTTCAAGCATAACATCCCTGCTCTTGTATTCTATTCCTCTGCCAATAAAGGCAAGTATTCCGTTTGCCTTCTTAACCACCTTATTTTCTTCACCTGCTATCGCCATTGATCTGTTGACATGCACACCAAGGTCTCTTTGTTCCTCTACACTTCTCAATGCCGTACCATTTAATATATATTTCCTTACCTTGTTAGCCCTCCCCAAATGCATTTCCTCACACTTCCCCTGATTGAATTCCATTTGCCACTGTTCTGCCCACCTTTGATTAGTTTATTACATCTTCGTGCATTCTGCAGCGTTCTTCTTCATTTTGAACCACACAGCCAAATTTAGAATCATCTGCTAACATTTTAATCATAATATATACCACAAAAAGCAAAGGATCTATTACTGAGCCCTGTTGGACCCCATTCTAAACAGCCTTCCATACGCAAAAGCACCCATCAAACATTGCAATTTGCTATCTGCATCTGAGCCAATTTTGGATCCAACTTGCCACAATGCCTTGGATCCCATGGGCCTATATTTTCCTGAATATTCTGCCTTGTGGGACTCAATCAAAATCAAATTTAACACTAAGATTGCGAACAGTCTGTTTCAGCCTGATATAGATGCTTAGTAATGTTGCAGTCAATTGTTTAATTGAATAAAACAAATACACAGAAAATGGAATGAGTTAATTGTTACGCTGATCATGATAATGAGCGCACAGGGGTAAAAGCTGCTGTTAATTTTAAATCTGGAAAAAGAACATAGGCACGGGGGAAAAATTTACAGAAAATTGTTAAATTGGACATGGTAACTCATACACAAGGTTTGAATAACTCTACAGTTAAATGTTAAACTCGATATAACTAATACACAAGGGTTGATTAAATTTACAGATAATTGTTAAATTGGACATGATATCTCATGCACAAGAGTTGACTAATCTCACCGGTAATTGTTAAACTGGATATAACTAGAGGTACAGTTCATTGGTAAGCTGAAGATAACTAATACACAAGGTATAAATCCAGAGTTGATTGTTGATTGTTACACAAGGTATAAAAGTACAGTTATTTGTTAAACTGGAAATTAATAATACACAGGGTATCAAGTTGCAGTTAGTTGTTATAGAAAAATTGAAACATACAAAATAGGTGCAGGAGTAGGCCATTAGGCCCTTCGAGCCTGCACCGCCATTCAATAAGATCATGGCTGATCATTCCCTCATTACCCCTTTCCTGCTTTCTCTCCATACCTCTTGATCCATTTAGCCGTAAGGGCCATATCTAACTCCCTCTTGAATATATCTAATGAACTGGCATCAACAACTCTTTACGGCAGGGAACTCCATAGGTTAACAACTCTCTGAGTGAAGAAGTTTCTCCTTATCGCAGTCCTAAAGGGGCTATCCCTTATCCTTAGACTATGTCCCCTTGTTCTGGACTTCCCAACATCGAGAACATTCTTCCTGCATTTAACCTGTCCAGTCCCGTCAGAATCTTATACGTTTCTAAGAGATCCCCTCTCATCCTTCTAAACCCCAGTGAATAAAGGCCCAGTTGATCCAGTCTCTCCTCATAAGAAAGTCCGGCCATCCCTGGAATCAGTTTGGTGAAACTTCGCTGCACTCCCTCAATAGCAAGAATGTCCTTCCTCAGATTAGGAGACCAAAACTGAACACAATGTTTCTGGTGAGGCCTCACTAAGGCCCTGTACAAATGCAGTAAGACCTCCCTGTTCCTGTACTCAAATCCCATAGCAATGAAAGCCAACATACCATTTGCCTTCTTCACCGCCTGCTGTACCTGCATGCCCACTTTCAGTGACTCATGAACCATGACACCCAGGTCTCGTTGCACCTCCCATTTTCCTAATCTCCGGTAATATTCTGCCTTCTAGTTTTTGCCCCCAAAATGGATAACCTCACATTTATTCACATTATACGGCATCTGCCATGCATTTTCACACTCACCTAACGTGTCCAAATCACCCTGCAGCCTCTTAGCGTCCTCCTCACAGCTCACACCGCCACCCAGTTTATTGTCATCCGCAAACTTGGAGATATTACACTCAATTCCTTCATCTAAATCGTTCATGTATATTGTAAAGAGCTGGGGTCCCAGCACTGAGCCCTGCAGCACTCCACTAGTCACTGCCTGCCATTATAAAAAGGACGGGTTTATCCTGACTCTCTGCTTCCTGTCTGCGAATCAGTTCTCTATCCACGTCAGTACATCACCCCAATAACATGCTCTTTGATTATGCACACCAATCTCTTGTGCGGGGCCTTGTCAAAAGCCTTTTGAAAGTTGAAATACACCACATCCACCTGGTTCTCCCTTGTCCACTCTGCTAGTTACATCCTCAAAAAATTTCCGGAAGATTCGTCAAGCATGATTTCCCTTTCATAATTCCATGCTGACTTTGTCCGATCCAGTCACTGCTTTCCAAATCGCTGCTATTTCATCCTTAAAGATTAATTCCAAATATTCCCCACTACTGATGTCAGGCTAACAGGTCGAAAATTACCCGTTTACTTTCTCCCTCCTTTTTAAAAAAGTGGTTTTACATTCAGTCCATAGGAACTGATCCAGGTCGATATAATGTTGGAAGATAATCACCAATGCACCCACTATTTCTAGGGGCACTTCCTTAAGCACTCTGGAATGCAGATTATCAGACCCGGGGGATTTATCGGCCTTCAATCCCATCAATTTCCCTAACACAACTTCCCGCCTAATAAGGATATCCTTCAGTTCCTCTTTCTCACTAGACCCACTGTCCGCTAGTACATTCAGAAGATTATTTGTGTCTTCCTTTGTGAAGACAGAACCGAAGTATTTATTCAATTGGTCTACCATTTCTTTGTTCCCCATTATAAATTCACCTGAATCCAACTGCAAGGGACCTACGTTTGTTGTTACTAATCTTTTTCTCTTCACATATTTATAGAAGCTTTTGCAGTCAGTATTTATGTTCCCTTCAAGCTTCCTCTCATACTCTATTTCCCCCCTCTTAATTAAAGCCTTAGTCCTCCTCTGTTGAATTCTAAATTTCTCCCAGTCCTCAGGTTTGTTGCTTTTTCCAACCAATTTATATGCCTCTTCCTTGGCTTTAACACTATCCTTATGTTCCCTTGTAGCGATGGCTAAGCCACCTTCCCCGTTTTACTTTGACTCCAGACAGGGATGTACAATTGTTGAAGTTCATGAATGTCATCTTCAAATATTTGCAATTGCTAATCCACCGTCAACCCTTTAAGTATCCTCTGCCAGTCTAGTCTAGCCAATTCACATCTCATACCGACGAAGTTACCTTTCCTTAAGTTCAGGAACCTAGTTTCCGAATTAACTCTGTCACTCTCCATCTTAATACAGAATTCTACCATATTGTGGTCACTCTTCCCCAAGGGGCCTCGCACAAGAAGATTGCTAATTAGTCCCTTCTCATTACACATCACCCAGTCTGGGATGGCCAGCTCTCAAGTTGGTTCCTCGACATATTGGTCTAGAAAACCATCCCTAATACACTCCAAGAAATCCTCCTCCACCGCATTGCTACCAGTTTGGTTAGCCCAATCAATATGTAGATTAAAGTCGCCCATGATAACTGCTGTACCTTTATTGTACGCATCCCTTATTTCTTGTTTGATGCTGTCCCCAACCTCACTACTATTGTTTGGTGGTCTGTACACTAACGTTATCTGCCGTCTAAATCCCACTAACGTTATCTGCCGTTTGGAATTCCGTAGCTGCATCCATCACGATTCCACATCATCCAGGCTAATGTCCCTTCGTACCCTTGCATTAATTACCCCTTTAACCAGCAACGCCACCCTGCCTTCTTCTCCTCTCTCTCCTATCCTTCCTAAATGTTGAAAACCTCTGGATGTTGAGGTCCCAGCCTTGGTCACCCTGGAGCCATGTCTCTGTAATGCCAATTACATCATATCCATTAACTGCTGTCTGCGCAGTTAATTCGTCCACCTTTTCCGAATACTCCTCGCATTGAGGGACAGAGCCTTCAGGCATGTCTTTTTAACATCCTTGGCCCCTTTTGAATTTTTTTGTAATGTGGCCTTTTAGTTTTCTTTGCCCTCCACGTTTACTATTCTCCTTTCTATCTTTTGCTTCTGCCTCCATTTTATTTCCCTCTGTCTCCCTGCATAGGTTCCCATCCGCCTGCCATGTTAGTTTAACTCATTCCCAAAAGAACTAGCAAAAACTTCCCCTAGGACATTGGTTCCAGTCCTGCCCAAGTGCAGACCATCCAGTTTGTACTGGTCCAATCTCTCCCAGAACCAGTTCCTGAGTCCCAGGAATTTGAACCCCTCCCTCGTGTACCACTCCTCAAGCCACGTATTCATCTGAGCTATCCTGCGATTCCTACTCTGACTAGCACGTGGCACTGGTAGCAATCCTGAGATTACTATCTTTCAGGTCCTACTTTTTAATTTAACGCCTCGCTCCCTAAATTCATCTCGTAGGACCTCATCCCATTTTAACCTATATCATTGGTACCTAAATGCACCACGACAACAGGCTTTTCACCATCCCTTTTCAGAATGCTCTGCACCCGCTCTGAGACATCCTTGAGCAGGGTGGCAACATACCATCCAGGAGTCTCGGTTG
The DNA here is from genome assembly GCF_044704955.1 of Pristiophorus japonicus. NCBI lineage: Eukaryota > Metazoa > Chordata > Chondrichthyes > Pristiophoridae > Pristiophorus > Pristiophorus japonicus. Next base: position 54,423,324 of record NC_091999.1, read on the forward strand.
TGGGCGCAGAAACGCCAAACCCCTTAAAATCGAATCCCCTATCATTATTGCTCCTCCACTCTTTTCCCTGCCCTCCTGTACAGCAGAGCCACCCACGGTGCCATGAACTTGGCTGGTACTGCTCCCCCTTGATCAGTCATCCCCCTCAATAGTACCCAACGCGGTGTATCTGTTTTGCAGGGGGTTGACCGCAGGGGACCCCTGCACCATCTTCCTTGTACTGCTCTTCCTGCTGGTCACCCATTTACTATCTGGCAGTGCACCCTTTACCTGTGGTAAGACCAACTCACTAAAGCTGCTATTCACATCATTGTAAGCATCGTGGATGCTCCAGAGTTCATCCACCAGCAGTTCCATTGTCGCAATGCAGTCCGTCAGAAGCTGGAGGTGGATGCACTTCCCGCACACGTAGTCGTCAGGGACACCAGAAGCGTCCCTGACTTCCCACATAGTACAGGAGGAGTATAACACGTGTCTGAGCTGTCCTGGCATGACAAAACCCTTAGATAAACTTAATTTGGCAACAGCAATGCTAAATGTTACTTACTGATAGAGAAAAGAAAAAACAGAAGCTAATTACCAATCACCAGCCAATCACTTAACCCCTTAGCTGTGACGTCACCTTTCAATTGTATTCACTTCGTTTTTGCCTTCTCTCCCTGCTGCAGCTGCACCGGTTGGCCTCTCGCCGACTCACCAACGCTGGGCCTTTTTATAGCCCTCCCCACGCTGCCTCTTGTCGACTCACGAACTTCTAATGGTTCTCCCACTTGTTTAACTGGATACATCTAATACACAGTGTATACATCTTCTTTTAATTCTTAAATTGGATATAATTCAGTGACAGGATATAAAGGTACAGTTAATTGTTGAACTGGATATAATTAATACAGAGGGTATGAAGGTACAGGTGATTGTTAAATTGGACTTGGTTACCATTAGAAAGGGGAATAAAGTTACAGTTAATTGTTAAATTGGACATGATTACTCGTAAAATTCGTGCAAAGTTACAGTTGGTTATGGAATTGAGCTTCATCACAATACATTGAATAATAAATACATCACTAATTTTTAAAAGGGGCTTATTAACTGTTGCACAGGTGTACAAAATCACGGTTAATTGAGATGATAAGTAGTAAATAGAGGAAAATGTCTCAGTTACTTCTTCAACTGACTAATGCAACTACACTGGCAAATACAATTAATTAACGTTTAATTGGTTGTGATAACATGTGCATTGGGTACAATGTTATCGTTACATTTTAAACTGGAATTTCTAACAAATAGACAGGGTAATAAGGTTACAGTTAATTGATAAATTTGTCAGGATGATCAATACACAGGGGGAAAATGCTGCAGGTAATTATTGAATTGGACATGATGACTAATACCGCGGTGAAAAAAATTACAGTTCTTTGTTAAAGTGGGCTTAGTAACCAGTCCACGGGGGGATAACGTTATTGTTATTTGTAACATTGGTCACGAAAAAGATTACACAGGATAATGTTACTTTTAATTGAAAGATTGGACATGATAATCAGTACACAGGATAAAGTTAGTGCTAATGGTAAAATTGGTGATGATAACAAGTACACAGGAGATTAACGTAACAGTTAATGATAAAATTGGTGATAATAATCGTTACACAGGAGGTTAACGTTAGTGTTAATGGTAAAATTGGACATGATAACCCCTATCGTTGGGAAAATGCTGGACTCCATTATTAAGGAACAGTAGCAGGACATTTGGAAAAGCATAATTCAATCAAGCAGAGTCAGCATGGTTTTATGAAAGGGAAATCATGTTTGACAAATTTGCTTGAGTTCTTCGAGGATGTAACGAGCAGGGTGAATAAGGGGGAATCAATGGATGTGGTGTATTTGGATTTCCAGAAGGCATTCGACAAAGTGCCGCATAAATGGTTAATGCACAATATAAAAGTTCATGGGGTTGGGGTAATATATTGGCATGGATTGAGGATTGGCTAACGAACAGAAAATAGAGAGTTGGGATAAACAGGTCATTTTCCGGTTGGCAAACAGTAACTAGTTGGTTGCCACAACGATCGGTGCTGGGGCATCAACTATTTCCAATCTATATTAATGACATAGATGAAGGGACCGCGTGTAATGTAACCAAGTTTGCAAACGACACAAAGATGGGTGGGAAAGCACATTGTGAGGAGGACACAACAAATCTGCAAATTGATATAGACAGGCTAAGTGAATGTGCAAAATTTCGGCAGATGTAATATAATGTTAGAAAATGTGAGGTTATCCACTTTAGCAGAAAAAATAGAAAAGGAGATTATAACTTAAATGACGGGAAATTGCAAAGTGCTTCAGTACAGTGGGACCTGCGGATCCTTGTGCATGAAACACGAAAATTATAAAGCAGGTACAGCTTGTAAATCAGGAAGGCAAATGGAATGTTTGGCTTTATTGCAAGGGGGTTGATTATAAAAGCAGCTACTTCCTGCTACAACTGTACAGGGTATTGGTGAGGCCACACCTGGAGTACTGCGTACAGTTTAGTTCTCCGTTTTTAAGGAAGGATATACTTGCATTGGAAACTGTACAGAGAACGTTCAGTAGGTTGATTCCAGAGATGAGTGGTTTGACATATGAAGATAGGTTGAGTAGGTTGGGTCCATATACATTGCAGTTCAGAAGAACGAGAGAGGATCAGATCCAAAAATCTAAGACGATGAAAGGTCTGGACATGATGGACGCAGAACATATTTTGCCACTCATAGGGGAAACTGAAACTAGTGGACATAGTCTGAGAATATGTGACCGCCCATTTAAAACTGAGATGAGAAGGAATTTATTCTTTCAGAGGGTTGTAAATCTGTGGAATTCAATGCCCCAGTGAGCTGTGGATGCTGGGTCATTGAATATATTTAAGGCGGAGATGGACAGATTTTCGCGCGATAAGGGAATAAATGTTTATGGGAAGCGTGCAGACAAGTGGAGCTGATTAAATGATCAGATTAACAATGATCTTATGAAATGGCGGACCGGGCTCGAGGGGTCAAATTGCCTACTCCTGCTCCTAGTTCTTGTGTTCTTGTGTAAACAGGATAACGTTATTTTAAATGGTAACATTGGACACGATAACCTGTACACAGGAGGATAACGTGAATGTAAGTGGTAAAATTGAACATGATAACCAGTACACAGGGTAATGATAGTGTTAATGGTAAAAATGGACATAAGCTTAGCTCAGTGCAATAAACTTAATTAATTATTCAATTGAATATAACGAACACACTGGCTAATACAAGTGGTTAATTGTTAAATTGGTCATGATAACGAGTGCACAAAATACAAAACTACAATTACTGTATAATTTGGAAATGATAACGAATACAGAAGAGAATGATGTTGCAGATAATTGTGAAATTCGGGTTGAAATCCAATACGCAGAGTAACAAAAATAAAGTTAATCATTCAGTTGGACTCAATAACTATTACAGAGGGGAGTAAAGTTACAGTTAATATGGAGATAGACACATTTTTGAGCGTTAAGGTAATAAAGGGTTACGGGGAGCGGGTAGGGATGTGGAGCTGAGTCCATGATCAGATCAGCAATGATCTTATTAAATGGCAGAGCAGGCTCGAGGGGTCAAATGGCCTAGTCCTGCTCTTATTTCTTGTGTTCCTGTGTACACAGGGTAACGTTCGTGTAAATGGTTAAAAAGGAGATGATAACCAGTACACAGTATGATAACATCACTGTTAATGCTAAATTTGGACATGATAACAAGTACACAGGAGGATAACGTCATTGTTAATGGTAAAGTTGGACATGATAAACAGTTCACAGGGGGATAACGTTACTGTTAATGGTAAAATTGTACATGACAACCAGCAGAAATGATAAGTAAATCTCAGGGGAATAAACCTAGATAACTATTCAATTGAATATAACGAAGACATTGGCTAATAAATGTAGTTAATTATTAAATTGTTCATGATAACGAGGGCAAACCGGATAAAACTACAGTTAATTTAATGATAACGAATACACAGGAGAATAATGTTACAGATAATTGTGAAAGTTGGCATGATATCAAATACGCAGGGTAATAAAATTAATGTCAATCGTTAAATTGGACCGGTTAATTATTACACAGTGGAGTAAAGTTACAGTTAATTGTTCAATTGAATATAACGAGCACAGACCTAATTAAATTAGTTAGTTGTTAAATTGGACTTGCTAATTAATGCACAAGGGGATAAAGTTGCAGTTATTTTAAAAATTGAGTTAAAGAAGACAGATGAAGACAGATAAAAAGACAGAGTGATTGAGACAAAAGGAGAGCGAGTGCACGTGAATCACAATGAGACATTGAGAGAAGGAGACAGAGAGGGCGAAGATAGAGAGAGAGAGAGAAAGAGAGAGACAGAAAGGAAGAACGAGAAACATAGAGAAACATTGAGAGAGATATGGAGAGAGACATGTAGAGAGACATTGAGAGAAACATTGAGTGATATATTGAGTGAGATATTGAGAAGCACATCGAGTGAAACATTGAATGAGACATTGAGTGAGACATTAAGGCGACATTGAGAGATTCTTTGAGAGACACATTGAGAGACACATTGAGAGAGATATTGAGGGAGACATTGAGGGAGACATTGGGGGAAACATTGAGAGAGACATTGAAAAAGCCATTGACGGTGGCATTGAGAGAGACACTGAGAGAAAGATTGAGAGATACATTGAGAGATATATTGAGAGATTCATTGAGGGAGGCATTAAGAGAGACATTGAGAGAAACATTGAGAGATACATTGAGAGATACATTGAGAGATTCATTGAGGGAGGCATTAAGAGAGACATTTAAATACATTGATCGAGATTTTGAGAGAGACATTGAGAGAGGCACATAGAGACATATCGAGAGGCACATTGAGGATGGCATTGAGGCAGGTATTGAGAGAGATATTGAGAGAGACAGAGAGGGAATATTGAGACCGACATTGAGGGAAACATTGCGAGAAGCATTGAGAAAGACATTGAAGGACATATTCATGGAAACATTGAAGGAGACATTGAGGGAAACATTGAGAGAGACATCGAGAGAATCATTGAGAGAGACGTTGAGGGAGACAGTGAAAGATATATTGAGAAAGTCATTGAGCGAGACATTGAGGGAGACATTGACAAACACCTGAAGGGAGATATTGAGAGAGACTTTGAGAGAGAGATTGAGTGAGACACTGAGAGATACATTGAGGGAGACATTGAGCGAATCATTGTGTGGGAAGTTGAGAGAGACATTGTTGGAGGCAGTGACAGTGACATTGAGGGCGATGTTGGGGGAGACATTTAGCGAGACATTGAGAGAGACATTGAGAGGCACATTGAGACATACATTGAGGGAGACTATGAGAGAGACATTGAAAGAGAGATTGAGGGAGACATTGAGAGACACTGAGGGAGATATTAAGTGATACATATAAACGTAGAAACATAGAAACTGTGTGCAGGAGTAGGCCATTAGGCATTTCGAGCCTGCACCACCATTCAACATGATCATGGCTGATCATGCAACTTCAGTACGCCATTCCTGCTTTCTCTCCATACCCTTAATCCCTTCAGCTGTAAGGGCCACATCTAACTCCCTTTTGAATATATCTAACGAACTGGCTTCAACAACGTTCTGTGGTAGATAATTCCACAGGTTCACAATTATTTGAATAAAGAAGTTTCTCTTCATCTCGGTCCTAAGTGGCTTATGCATTATCCTAAAACTGTGACCCCTGGTTCTGGACTTCCGCAGCATTGGGAGCAATATTCCTGCACCTAACATGTGATATCCCGTCAGAATTTTATATATTTCTATGAGATCCCCTCTCATTCTTCTAATTTCCAGTGAATATAAGCCTAGTCGATCCAGTCTTTCTTCATATGTTAGTACTGCCATCCCGGGAATCAGTCTGCTGAATCTTCGCTGCACTCCCTCAAAAGCAAGAATATCCTTCATCAGATTAGGAGACAAAAACTGTACGCAATATTCAAGGTGTGGCCTCACCAAGGCCCTGTACAACTACAGTAAGATCTCGTTGCTCCCATACTCAAATTATCTCGCTATGTTGACTAACATGCCATTTGCCTTGCATGCCAACTTTCAATGACTGATGTACCATGACACCCAGGTCTCCTTGCAGCTCCCATTTTCCTAATCTGCCATCATTCAGATAATATTCTGCCTTCGTGTTTCTGCCACCAAAATGGATAAGCTCACATTTATCCACATTATACTGCATCTGACATGCATTTGCCCACTCACCTAACCTGTCCAAATCAAGCTGCATGCTCTAAGCTTCCTCCTCACAGCTCACTCTGCCACCCAGTTTAATGTCATCTGCAAACTTGGAGATATTACACTCAATTCCTTCATCCAAATCATTAATGTATATTGTAAAGAGCTGGGGTCCCAGTATTTAGCCCTGCGGCACCCCACTAGTCATGCCTGCCATTTTGAAGAGGACCCCTTTATCCCGACTCTCTGCTTCATGTCTGCCAACCAGTTCTCTATCCACATCAGTACATTACCCCCAATACCATGTGCTTTAATTTTGCACACCAATCTCTTTTGTGGGACCTTTTCAAAAACCTTTTGAACATCCAAATACACCACATCCCTTGGCTCTCCCTTGCCCACTCTACTAGTTTCATCCTCAAAAAAATCCAGATGATTTGTCAAGCATGATTTCCCTTTCATAAATCCATGTTGACTTGGACCAATCATCGTCACTGCTTTCCAAATGCGCTGTCATTTCATCTTTAATAATTGATTCCTACATTTCCTCCCTACTGATGTCAGGTTAATCGGTCTATAATTATCCATTTTCTCTCTTCCTCCTTTTTTAAAAAGTGATGTTACATTAGCAACCCTCCAGTCCATTGGAACTGATCCAGAGTCGATAGACTGATGGAAAATGATCACCAATGTATTCAGTATTTCTAGGGCCACTTCCTTAAGTACTCTGGGATGCAGACTATCAGGCCCTGGGGATTTATCGGCCTTCAATCCCATCAATTTTCCGAACACAATTTCCCGCCTAATAAAGATATCCTTCAGTTCCTCCTACTCACTAGACACTCGGTCCCCTAGTATTTCCGGAAGGTTATTTGTGCTTTCCTTCGTGAAAACAGAACCAAAGTATTTGTTCAACTCGTCCGCCATTTCTTTGTTCCTCATTATAAATTCACCTGCATCCGACTGCAAGGGAACTACGTTTGTCTTCACTAATCTTTTTCTCTTCACGTATCTATCGAAGCTTTTGCAGTCAGTTTTTATGTTCCCGGCAAGCTTCTTCTCGTATTCTATTTTCCCCCTCCGAATTAAACCCTTTGTCTTCGTCTGCTGAATTCTAAATTTCTCCCAGTCCTCAGGTTTGCTACTTTTTCTCGCCTATTTATATACCTCTTCCTTGGATTTATCACTATCTTTAATTTCACTAGTTAGCCACGGTTGAGCCACCTTCCCCGTTTTATTTTTACTCCAGACAGGAATGTAAAATTATTGAAGTTCATCCATGTGATCTTTAAATGTCTGCCATTGCCTATCCACCGTCAAGCCTTTAATTAGCAGTCTATTCTAAACAATTCTCTTGTCATACCATCGAAGTTACCTTTCCCTAAGTTCAGGAGCCTAGTCTCTGAATTACTTGTGTCACTCTCCATCTTAATAAAGAAATCTACCATTTTATGATCATTCTTCCCTAAGGGGGCTCGCACAACAAGATTGCTAATTAGTTATTTCTCATTACACATCACCCAGTCTAGGATGACCAGCCATCTCATTGGTTTCTCGAAATATTGGTCCAGAAAACCATCCCGAATACACTCCAGGAAATCCTCCTCCATCGTCTTGGCACCAGTTTGGTTAGAGCAATCTATGTATAGATTGAAGTCTGCCATGATAACTGCTGTACCTTTATTGCATGCTTCCCTAATTTCTTGTTTGATGCTGGCCCCAACCTCACTACTACGTTTGGTGGTCTGTACACAACTCCCACTAACGTTTTCTGTCCTATGCTATTCCGCAGTTCGACCAATACAGATTCCACATCATCCAAGCTAATGTCCTTCCTTACTATTACATTAATTTCCTCTTTAACCAGCAACGCTACCTTACCTCCGTTTCCTTTCTGTCTATTCTTCCTGAATGTTGAATACCCCTGGTTTTTGAGTTCCTAGCATTGGTCATCCTGGAGCCATGTCTCTGTGATGCCAATTATTTCATATTCATTATGCCTGTGCAGTTAATTCGTCCACCATATTACGAATACTCCTCTCATTGAGACACAGAGCCTTCAGGCTTGACTTTTTAGCACACTTTGCCCTTTTAGAATTTTGCTGCAATGTGTCCCTTTTTGATATTTGCCTTGGCTCTCTCTGCCCTCCACTTTTATTTTTCTTCTTTCTATCTTTTGCTTCTGCCCCTGTTTAACTACCCTCTGTCTCCCTGCATAGGTTACCATCCCCCTGCCATATTAGTTTAACCGCTCCCCAACAGCACTGGCAAACACTCCCCCGAGGACATTGCTTCCGGTCCTGGCCAGGGTCAGACCGTCCGTTTTGTGGTCCCAGCTCCCCCAGAACCGGTTCCAATATCCCAGGAATTTGAATCCCTCCCTGCTGCACCACTCCTCAAGCCACGTATTCATCTGAGATATTCTTAGATTCCTACTCTGACTAGCACGTGAAACTGGTAGCAATCCTGAGATTACTACCTTTGAGGTCCTACTTTTTTCATTTAACTCCTAGCTCCCTAAATTCAACTTGTAGGGCCTCAACCCGTTTTTGTACCTATATCGTTGGTACCTATATGCACCACGACAACTGGCTGTTTACCCTCCCCCTTCAAAATGTCCTTCACCTGCTCCGAGACACCTTTGAGCCTTGCACCAGGCAGGCAACATATAATCCTGGAGTCCCGATTGCAGTCGCAGAAACGTCTATCTATTCCCCTTACAATAGAATCCCCTACAACTATAGCTCTCTCACTATTTTCCTGCCCTCCTGTGCAGCAGAGCCACCCACAGTGCCATGAACGTGGCTGCTGCTGCTCTCCCCTGAGGAGTCCATCCCCCTCAACAGTACCCAAAGCGGTGTAACTGTTTTGCAGGGGGCGATGACTGCAGGGGACCCCTGCATTCTCTTCCTTCCACTGCTCTTCCTGTTGTTCACCCATCCCCTATCTGGCTGTGTACCCTTTACCTGCGGTGTGGCCAACTCACTAAACGTGCAATTCACGACATCCTCAGCAACACGGATGCTCCAGAGAAAATCCACCCACAGCTCCACTGCCACAATACGCTCTGTCCGGTGCTGCAGGCGGAAACACTTTGCGCACATGTAATCGTCAAGGACACTGTGACTTCCCACGAAGCACAGGAGAGCACAACTTGTGTCCCAGTTCTCCTGCCATGACTTAACCCTTAGATTAACTTAATTTGTCAACAATAATGACAAAGGTTACCTGCTGCTAAAGGAAAGAGGCAGAGGCAGAGACTGAGATACATTTCACAATTCAATTTCTTGATATTTGAGAGTGTCACAGAGAAAAATGCAGGTTCAACAGTTAACAATCAGGTATCACCGAGCAGGATGGGAGAAAATCAGTGTTAAATCAAAGACTTATCTGGAGTGGGGCTCGAACCGACGTGATTACAAATTCAGTGGATCTTAAGTCCAACGCTTTAAGCACTCTGAAATCCTGGTCCTGTAAACATAGAAACATAGAAAATAGGTGCAGGAGTAGGCCATTCGGCCCTTCTAGCCTGCACCGCCATTCAATGAGTTTATGGCTGAACATGCAACTTCAGTACCCCATTCCTGCTTTCTCACCATACCCCTTGATTCCCCTAGAAGTAAGGACTTCACCTAACTCCTTTTTGAATATATTTAGTGAATTGGCCTCAACAACTTTCTGTGGTAGAGAATTCCACAGGTTCACCACTCTCTGGGTGAAGAAATTCATCCTCATCTCAGTCCTAAATGGCTTCCCCCTTATCCTTAGACTGTGTCCCCTGGTTCTGGACTTCCCCAACATTGGGAACATTCTTCCTGCATCGAACCTGTCTAACCCCGTCAGAATTTTAAACGTTTCGATGAGGTCCCCTCTCATTCTTCTGAACTCCAGTGAATACAAGCCCAGTTGATCCAGTCTTTCTTGATAGGTCAGTCCCGCCATCCCGGGAATCAGTCTGGTGAACCTTCGCTGCACTCCCTCAATAGCAAGAATGTCCTTCCTCAGGTTAGGAGACGAAAACTGTACACAATACTCCAGGTGTGGCCTCACCAAGGCCCTTTACAATTGTAGCAACACCTCCCTGCCCTTGTACTCAAATCCCCTCGCTATGAAGGCCAACATGCCATTTGCTTTCTTAACCGCCTGCTGTACCTGCATGCCAACCTTCAATGACTGATGTACCATGACACCCAGGTCTCGTTGCACCTCTCCTTTTCCTAATCTGTCACCATTCAGATAATAGTCTGGCTCTCTGTTTTTACCACCAAAGTGGATAACCTCACATTTATCCACAGTATACTTCATCTGCCATGCATTTGCCCAATCACCTGACCTATCCAAGTCGCTCTGCAGCCTCATAGAATCCTCCTTGCAGCTCACACTGCCACCAAACTTAGTGTCATCCGCAAATTTGGAGATACTACATTTAATCCCCTCGTCTAAATCATTAATGTACAGTGTAAAAAGCTGGGGCCCCAGCACAGAACCTTGCGGTACCCCACTAGTCACTGCCTGCCATTCTGAAAAGTCCCCATTTACTCCTACACTTTGCTTCCTGTCTGACAACCAGTTCTCAATCCATGTCAGCACACTACCCCCAATCCCATGTGCTTTAACTTTGCACATTAATCTCTTGTGTGGGACCTTGTCGAAAGCCTTCTGAAAGTCCAAATATACCACATCGACTGGTTCTCCCTTGTCCACTCTACTGAAAACATCCTCAAAAAATTCCAGAAGATTTGTCAAGCATGATTTCCCTTTCACAAATCCATGCTGACTTGGACCTATCATATTACCTCTTTCCAAATGCACTGCGATGATATCCTTAATAATTGATTCCATCATTTTACCCACTACCGATGTCAGGCTGACCGGACTGTAATTCCCTGTTTTCTCTCTCCCTCCTTTTTAAAAAGTGGGGTTACATTGGCTACCCTCCACTCCATAGGAACTGATCCAGAGTCAATGGAATGTTGGAAAATGACTGTCAATGCATCCACTATTTCCAAGGCCACCTCCTTAAGTACTCTGAGATGCAGTCCATCAGGCCCTGGGGATTTATCGGCCTTCAATCCCATCAATTTCCCCAACACAATTTCCCGACTAATAAGGATTTCCCTCAGTTCCTCCTCCTTACTAGACCCTCCGACCCCTTTTATATCCGGAAGGTTGTTTGTGTCCTCCTCAGTGAATACCGAACCAAAGTACTTGTTCAATTGGTCCGCCATTTCTTTGTTCCCCGTTATGACTTCCCCTGATTCTGACTGCAGGGGACCTACGTTTGTCTTTACTAACCTTTCTCTCTTTACATACCTATAGAAACTTTTGCAATCCGTCTTAATGTTCCCTGCAAGCTTCTTCTCATACTCCATTTTCCCTGCCCTAATCAAACCCTTTGTCCTCCTCTGCTGAGTTCTAAATTTCTCACAATCACCGGGTTCTCTGCTATTTCTGGCCAATTTGTATGCCACTTCCTTGGCTTTAATGCTATCCCTGATTTCCCTTGATAGCCACGGTTAAGCCACCTTCCCTTTTTTATTTTTACGACAGACAGGAATGTACAATTGTTGTAGTTCATCCATGCGGTCTCTAAATGTCTGCCATTGCCCATCCACAGTCAACCCCTTAAGTATCATTCGCCAATCTATCCAAGCCAATTCACGCCTCATACCTTCAAAGTTACCCTTCTCTAAGTTCTGGACCATGGTCTCTGAATTAACTGTTTCATTCTCCATCCTAATGCAGGTACAGCAGGCGGTTAAGAAAGCAAATGGCATGTTGGCCTTCATAGCGAGGGGATTTGAATACAGGGGCAGGGAGGTTGTTGCTACAGTTGTACAGGGCCTTGGTGAGGCCACACCTGGAGTATTGTGTACAGTTTTGGTCTCCTAACTTGAGGAAGGACATTCTTGCTATTGAGGGAGTGCAGCGAAGGTTCACCAGACTGATTCCCGGGATGGCGGGACTGACCTATCAAGAAAGATTGGATCAATTGGGATTGTATTCACTGGAGTTCAGAAGAATGAGAGGGGACCTCATAGAAACGTTTAAAATTCTGACGGGTTTAGACAGGTTAGATGCAGAAAGAATGTTCCCAATGTTGGGGAAGTCCAGAACCAGGGGTCACAGTCTGAGGATAAGGGGTAAGCCATTTAGGACCGAGATGAGGAGAAACTTCTTCACCCAGAGAGTGGTGAACCTGTGGAATTCTCTACCACAGAAAGTAGTTGAGGCCAATTCACTAAATATATTCAAAAGGGAGTTAGATGAAGTCCTTACTACTCGGGGGATCAAGGGTTATGGCGAGAAAGCAGGAAGGGGGTACTGAAGTTTCATGTTCAGCCATGAACTCATTGAATGGCGGTGCAGGCTAGAAGGGCTGAATGGCCTGCTCCTGCACCTATTTTCTATTTTCTATGTTTCTAATGCAGAATTCCACCATATTATGGTCACTCTTCCCCAAGGAGCCTCGCACAACGAGATTGCTAATTAATCCTCTCTCATTACACAACACCCAGTCTAAGATGGCCTCCCCCCTAGTTGGTTCCTCGACATATTGGTCTAAAAAACCATCTCCAGGAAATCCTCCTCTACCGTATTGCTTCCAGTTTGGTTAACCCAATCTATGTGCATATTAAAGTCACCCATTATAACTGCTGCACCTTTATTGCACGCACCCCTAATTTCATGTTTGATGCCCTCCCCAACATCACTACTACTGTTTGGAGGTCTGTACACAACTCCCACTAACGTTTTTTGTCCTTTGGTATTCTGCAGCTCCACCCATATAGATTCCACATCATCCAAGCTAATGTCCTTCCGAACTATTGCCTTAATTTGATCCTTAACCAGCAATGCTACCCCACCTCCTTTTCCTTTTATTCTATCTTTCCTGAATGTTGAATACCCCTGGATGTTGAGTTCCCAGCCCTGATATCCTGGAGCCACGTCTCCGTAATCCCAATCACATCATATTTGTTAACATCTATTTGCACAGTTAATTCATCCACTTTATTGCGGATACTCCTTGCATTAAGACACAAAGCCTTCAGGCTTGTTCTTTTAACACCCTTTGTCCTTTTAGAATTTTGCTGTACAGTGGCCCTTTTTGTTCTTTGCCTTGGGTTTCTCTGCCCTCCACTTTTCCTCATGTATGCGGATTCTGTCTCTGTGAGAAATTGGGCTTCCCCACAGACATACATATACACATAGGGTTTCAGTGAACATTTACGAACATTTTTAGTAATATTGACACGGGGCCAACTCTCCTATTCTCTTTCGAGTTGGTATGAAAAAGAGAGAGAGCGAGAGTGATAGGGAATTCAATTGTAATGGGAATAGATAGGCGCTTATGCGGCCGCAACCGGGACTCCAGGATGTTATGTTGCCTCCCTGGTGCAAGGGTCAAGGATATCTCGGAGAGGGTGCAGGACATTCTGAAAATGGAAGGTGAACAGCCAGTTGTCGTGGTGCACATTGGTACGAACGATATAGCTAAAACAAAACGGGATGAGGTCCTACGAGACGAATTTAAGGAGCTGGGAGATAAATTAAAAAGTAGGACCTCAAAAGTAGTAATCTCGGGATTGCTACCAGTGCCACGTGCTAGTCGGAGTAGGAATCGCAGGATAGCTCAAATGAATACGTGGCTTGAACAGTGGTGCAGCAGAGAGGGATTCAAATTCCTGGGGCATTGGAACCGGTTCTGGGGAGGTGGGACCAGTACAAACCAGACGGTCTGCACCGAGGCAGGACCGGAACCATTGTCCTAGGAGGAGTGTTTGCTAGTGCTGTTGGGGAGGAGTTAAACTAATATGGCAGGGTAATGGGAATCAATGCAGGGAGACAGAGGGAAACAAAATAGAGACAGAAGCAAAAGACAGAAAGGAGATGAGTAAAAGTGGAGCGCAGAGGAACCCAAGGCAAAAAATAAAAAGGGCCACTTTGCAGCAAAATTCTAAAGGGTCAAAATATGTTAAAAAGGCAAGCTCTGTGCCTCAAGGCGAGGAGTATTCAGAATAAGGTGGATGAATTAACTGTGCAGATAGCAGTCAACGGATACGATGTGGTCGGCATCACAGAGACATGGCTGCAGGATGACTAAGGCTGGGAATTCAACATCCAAAGGTATTCAACATTTAGGAAGGATAGACAGAAAGGAAAAGGAGGCGGATTGAGGTTGCTGGTTAAAGAGGAAATTAATGCAATTGTAAGATAAGTCATTAGCTGGGATGATGTGGAATCGGTATGGGTGGAGCTACGGAATACCAAAGGGCAGAAAACGCTAGTGAGAGTTCTGTACAGACCTCCAAACAGTAGTAGTGATGTTGGGGAGGGCATCAAAAAGGAAATTAGGCGTGCATGCAAAAAGGTGCAGCAGTTATCATGGGTGACTTTAATATGCATATAGATTGGGCTAACCCAACTGGAAACAATACGGTGGAGTGCATAAGGGATGGTTTTCTAGGCCAATATGTCGAGGAACAAACTAGGGGGGAGGCCATCTTAGACTGGGTGTTGTGTAATGAGAGAGGATTAATTAGCAATCTCGTTGTGCGAGGCCCCTTGTGGAAGAGTGACCATGATATGGTGGAATTCTACATTAGGATGGAGAATGAAACAGTTAATTCAGAGACCATGGTCCAGAAGTTAAAGAAGGGTATCTTTGAAGGTATGAGGCGTGAATTGGCTAGGATAGATTGGCGAATGATACTTAAGGGGATGACTGTGGATTGGCAATGGCAGACATTAAGAGACCACATGGATGAACTACAACAATTATACATTCCTGTCTTGCATAAAAATAAAAAAAGAAAGGTGGCTCAACCGTGGCTATCAATCAGGGATAGACAGGTTGAATCACTGTCGTAACTTTAATTGATTGTTGCGTATTTCTCTCCGTATGTATCGTGAATATCGTGAAAAATGAGGAGAAATGTCAGTGTTGAAAGGTGTGGGACGTTATTCCATCGATCCCAGGATCAGTTTTGCAGAGACCGGGTTCAATTGTGAAATGGAATGTGAAATGCTGAGATCTGTAGTTAGCAGAATTTGAAGCTGCGCCAGAAAAGCCAATGTATTTCGAGTCCAGCGCCTTAACCACTCGGCCACGACTACTGCATCTGGGCCTTCGAAAATGTTACTCAGAAAAAACTCAGTCATCCATCTCTATGCAGCAGACGGCCAAGGAATCCTGAAAAAGTCTCCGTTTGCTAAAAGTCTGGAAGAACCAATCTCCTCCACCATTATTTTTACTGTTCTATCTTGCTCTGGAACTTTTTAACATGAATCTCTACCAAGAAACAGAAGTAAAATTCTACGTTTTGAAAAAACTGCCACGCGGTCAGGAATTGAACCCCAGTATCCCACGTAATAGGCAAGGATACGCACCACTATACTAACGATGAATTGAGGCTGATTAGCTCTGTCAGAGCAGGAATCGAGCTGTGAACAGAACTGGACACCATGAGAAGTCGACAGACACATTGAGAGACAGAGACACACCGACAAACAGTGAGAGACAGAAAGCGAGATAGAGACAACGAGAGACACAAAGTGTGAGACTGAGAAGGAGAGGCAGACCGAGTGAGAAAAAGACTCAAACGCATACATATACAGAGATGTGTGTGTGTAATCTATTAAAAGAGAGAGGGAAAGAGTGAGAGAAAAACAATGATAAAGACAGTGACAAAGAGAGAGACAGATAGAGACAAAAACAGAAAACGATGGAAATACTTATCAGGTTAGAGACAGGGACTAACAGAGACAGGCAAAGACATGGACAGTCCGAAATGATGGGAAAGGGACAGCGGGTCAGACAAAGAGAATTCCACTTTGAACCGAAGTGGACACCGTGAGAAAGAGACAATTTGAGAGACAGAGACAAACAGAGAAACTGGGACAGTCAGAGTGAGACCAAGACTCAAACATCGAAACACATTCACAGCTCTCGAAAGAGAGAGAGAGGCAGAGACCGAGCGACACAGATACATTTCACAATTTAATTTCATTATCGGCTCAGAGTGTCACATCGTTACAAACAATTGCAGATTCAACAGATATCACTGATCAGAATGGGAGGAAATCCGTGTTAAATTAAAGAGACAGCAGGAGTGGAATACGAACTCACGCGGGAAAAACCCATTGAATTTTAAAGCAAATGTCTTAACCACTCGGCCATCCTGGTACTGTCAGCATCTGGATTCTGTCTATGTGTGCATGTGAGAACCTGGGCTTCAACCCCAAACCCACATACACACACACACACAGAGGCTTTCAGTGAGCATTTACGAACATTTTTCGTCACACTGACACGGGGGCAACTCTCCTATTCTTTTTCGAGTAATGCTCTAGGACCTTTCACATCCACCCGAGGGTGCAGACGGAGCTTCAATTTTACATTTCATCCAAAAGTCAACAGCTTCAACAATGCAAAATTCCCTAAGTGGTGCACTTGAGTGTTAGCCAAGATTATATGCTCAAGTTGCAAACGTGAGGCTTGAACACACAAACTCCTGATTCAGTCGCGAATGCTGTCACTGAACCAAAGCCAATACAAAAGTTCACCACCGTATTATTTTCCCCAAGTCTTTTTTGTAAGTACCAGGACATACCAAATTCATGGCGATGATTTCCACAGACAGTTGCACATACACAGAGACGTATATACAGATAGACAGACAGAGACACACACACATATATAACCAAACAATTACACGCACCAACGGACATGCACAGATGCCTTAGACATTTCGAGGGATAGACAGGCTGAATCACTGTCGTAACTTTGACTGATTTTTGCGTTTTTCTATCCGTATGTATCGTGAATATTGCAGATTAATATAAATGAGAAAAAATGTCAGCGTTGAAAGGTGTGGGACGTTCTTCCATCGATCTCAGGATCAGTTTTGACGAGATCTCGTTAAATTGTGAAATGGAATGAAAAATGCTGAGAATCGTAGTGGGTAGGATTCGAACCAGGGCAGTGAAAATCCAAGCGGTTTCAAATCCATCATCGTAATCATTCGACCACGGATAGTGCTTCTCTGCTGTCTTAAAAGTTTCTCAGAAAAAACTCAGTCATCCATCTCTATGCAGCAGACGGCCAGAGAATCCTGAAAAAGTCTCCGTTTGCTGAAAATCTGGAAGAGGCAATCTCCTCTACCTGTATTTTTACTGTTCTATTTTGCTATGGAACGTTTTAACATGAATCTCTACCAAGAAACAGAAGTAAAATTCAACATTTTGAAAAAACTGCCTCACCGCGTGAGGCGAGGATGCGTAATACTCTACTAACGAGGAACTGACGAATATCAGTTTTGTCAGAGCAGGAATCAAGCTATGAACAGAACTGGACACCATGAGAAGTCGACAGATACATTGAATGACATAGAAACATAGAAACATAGAAAATAGGTGCAGGAGTAGGTTATTAGGCCTTTCGAGCTGCACCGCCATTCAATGAGTTCATGGCTGAACATGCAATTTAATTACCCCATTCCTGCTTTCTTGCCATTCCCCTTGATCCCCCATCTAACTCCTTTTTGAATACATTTAGTAAATTGGCCTCAACAACTTTCTGTGGTCGAGAATTCCACAGGTTCACCACTCTGAGTGAAGAAGTTTCTCCTCATCTCTGTCGAAAGTGGCTTGCCCCTTATCCTGAGACTGTGACCCCTGGTTCTGGACTTCCCCAACATTGGGAACATTCTTCCTGCATCTAACCTGTCTAAACCCGTCAGAATTTTAAACGTTTCTATGAGATCCCCTTTCATTCTTCTGAACTCCAGTGAATACCAGCCCAGTTGATCCAGTCTTTCTTGATATGTCAGTCCCTCCATCGCGGGAATCAGTCTGGTGAATATTCGCTGTACTCCCTCAATAGCAAGAATGTACTTCCTCAAGTTAGGAGACCAAAACTGTACACAATACTCCAGGTGTGGCCTCACCAAGGCCCTGTACAACTGTAGCAACACCTCCCTACCCCTGTACTCAAATCCCCTCGCTACGAAGACCAACATGCCATTTGCTTTCTTAACTGCCCGCTGTACCTGCATGCCAACCTTCAATGACTGATGTACCATGACACCCAGGTCTCGTTGCACCTCCCCTTTTCCTAATCTGTCACAATTCAGATAATAGTCTGTCTCTCTGTTTTTACCACCAAGGGGATCACCTCACATTTATCCACATTATAATTAATCTGCCATGCATTTGCCCACTCACCTAAACTATCCAAGTCACTCTGCAGCCTCATAGCATCCTCCTCGCTGCTCACACTGCCACCCAACTTAGTGTCATCCGCAAATTTGGAGATACTACATTTAATCCCCTTGTCCAAATCATTCATGTACAATGTGAACAGCTGGGGCCCCAGCACAGAACCTTGCGGTACCCCACTAGTCACTGCCTGCCATTCTGAAAAGTATCCATTTACTCCTACTCTTTGCTTCCTGTCTGACAACCAGTTCTCAATCTATGTCAGCACACTACCCCCAATCCCATGTGCTTTAACTTTGCACATTAATCTCTTGTGTGGTACCTTGTCGAAAGCCTTCTGAAAGTCCAAATATACCACATCAACTGGTTCTCCCTTGTCCACTCTACTGGAAACATCCTCAAAAATTCCAGAAGATTTGTCAAGCAAGCTTTCCCTTTCACAAATCCATGCTGACTTGAACCTATCATGTCACCTCTTTCGAAATGCGCTGCTATGACATCCTTAATAATTGATTCCATCATTTTACCCACTACTGAGCTCAGGCTGACCGGTCAAAATTCCCTGTTTTCTCTCTCCCTCCTTTTTTAAAAAGTGGGGTTACATTGGCTACCCTTCAGTCGATAGGAACTGATCCAGAGTCTATGGAATGTTGGAAAATGACTGTCCATGGTTCCGCTATGACAGAGTCAAACCGACAAACAGAGAGAGACAGATGGCGAGATAGAGACAACGAGAGACAGAAAGTGTGAAACTGAGGAGGAGAGGCAGACTGAGTGAGAAAAAGACTCAAACATATACATATACAGAGATGTGCGTGTGTGATCTATTCAGAGAGAGAGTGAAAGAGTGAGAGAAAGAGAATGATAAAGACAGATCGTAAGAGAGAGATAGAGACAAAACCAGAAAATGATGGAAATACTTATCAGGTTAGAGACAGGGACTAACAGAGACAAGCAAAGAAAGACAAACAGACAGAGACAGAGACAGATAGAGAGAGACGATGGGAAAGAGAGTGACAGTCAGACAGAGAGGGATGATGGGAAAGAGCGAGCCAAATAGACAGGGAGAATGCGAGAATCCCATTGGAGCAGACCTTTGTCACCGTGAGAAAGAAAGAGACAGATTGACAGACAGAGACAAACAAAGAAACCTAGAAACTTAGAAAATAGGTGCAGGAGTTGGGCATTCGGGCCTTCGAGTCTGCACCACCATTCAATAAGATCATGACTAATCATTCACCTCAGTATCCTTTTGCTGCTTTCTCTCCATACCTCTTGGTGCCTTTAGCCATAATGTCCATATCTAATTCCCTCTTGAATATATCCAATGAACTGGCATCAACAACTCTCTGCGGTAGGGAATTCCACAGGTTAACAACTCTCAGAGTGAAGAAGTTTCTCCTCATCTCGGTCCTAAATGGCCTGCCCCTTATCCTTAGACTGTGTCCCCGAGTTCTGGAGTTCCCCAACATGGGAACAGTATGCTGCATCTAAACTGTCAAGTCCCGTCAGAATTTTTTATGTTTCTATGAGATCCCCTCTCATCCTTCTAAACTCCAGTGACTACAGGCCCAGTCGATCCAGTCTCTCCTCATATGTTAGTCCTTCCATCCCGGGAATCAGTTTGGTGAACCTTCGCTGCACTTCCTCAATAGCAAGAAAGTCCTTTCTCAGATTACGAGACCAAAACTGAACACAATACTCCAGGTGAGGTCTCACAAAGGCCCTGTATAACTGCAGTAAGACCTCCGTGCTCCTATACTCAAATCCCCTAGCTATGAAGGCCAACATACCATTTGCCTTCTTCACCGCCTGCTGTAACTGCATGCCAACTTTCAATGACTGATGTACCATGACACGCAGCCCCCGTTGCACCTCCCCTTTTCCTAATCTGCCGCCATACAGATAATATTCTGCCTTCGTGTTTTTGCCACCAAAAATGATAGCCTCACATTTATCCACATTACACTGCATCTGCCATGCATTTGCCCTCTCACCTAACCTGTCCATGTCATCCTGTAGCCTCTTAGCATCCTCCTCATAGTTCACGCCGCCACCCCTGTTAGTATCATCTGCAAACTTGAAGATATTACACTCAATTCCTTCATCTAAATCATTAATGTATATTGCAAATAGCTGGTGTCCCAGCACTGAGCCCTGCGGCACACCACTAGTCACTGCCTGCTTTTCTGAAAATGAACCGTTTATCCCGATTCTCTGCTTCATGTCTGCCAACCGGTTCTCTATCCTCGTCAGTACATTACCCCCAATACCATGTGCTTTAATTTTGCACACCAATACATGTGTGGGACCTTGTTGAAAGCCTTTTGAAAGTCCAAATACACCACATCCACTGGTTCCCCTTGTCCACTATACTAGTTACATCCTCGATAAATTCCAGAAGATTAGTCAAGCTTGATTTCCCTTTCATAAATTCTTGCCGCTTGGACCGATCCTGTCACTGCTTTCCAAATGCACTGCTATTTCATCTTTATTAATTGATTCCTACATTTTCCCCACTACTGATGTAAGGCTAACCAGTCTATAATTATCCTTTTTCTATGTCCCCTCTTTTTTAAAAGGTGGTGTTACATTAGCTACCCTCCAGTTCATACAAACTGATCTAGAGTCGATAGACTTTTGGAAAATGATCACCAATGCATCCGCTATTTCTAGGGCCACTTCCTTAAGTACTATCAGGCCCCGGGGATTTATCAGCCTTCAATCCCTTCAATTTCCCAAACTCAATTACCTGACTCATAAGGATTTCATTCAGTTCCTCCTTCTCGCTACATCCTCGGTGCCCTAGTATTTCTGGAGGGTTATGCGTGTCTTCCTTCGTGAAGACAGAACCAAAGTAATTGTTCAACTGGTCTACCATTTCTTTGTTCCCCATTATAAATTCACCTGAATCTGACTGCAAGGGACCTACGTTTGTCTTCTCTAATCTTTTTGTCTTCACATATCTATAGAACTTTATTATGTTCCAAGCAAGCTTCCTCTCATAATCTATTTCTCCCCTCCTAATTAAACCCTTTGTCCTACTCTGCTGAATTCTAAATGTCTCCCAGTCCTCAAGTTGCGGCTTTTTCTGGCCAATTTATATGCCTCTTCCTTGGATTTAACACTATCCTTAATTTCCCGTGTTAGCTCCGGTTGAGCCACCTTCCCCGTTTTATTTTTACTTCAGACACGGAAATACAATTGTTGAAGCTCATCCATGTGATCTTTAAATGTTTGCCATGGCCTATCCACCTTCAACCCTTTAAGTACCATTCGCCAGTCTATTCTAGCCAATTCACGTCTCATACCATCGAAGTTAAATTTTTCTAAGTTCAGGACCCTAGTCTCTGAATTAACTGTGTCACTCGCCACCTTAATAAAGATTTCGACCATATTATGGTATCAGTCTTCCCCAAGGGGCCTCGCACAACAAGATTGCTAATTAGTCCTTTCTCATTACACATCAGCCAGTCTAGGATGGCCAGCCATCCAGATGGTCCCTCGATATATTGGTCGAGAAAACCATCCCTAATACGCTCGAGGAAATCCTCCTCCACCGTATTGTTTTCTGCATGGTTAGCCCAATCTACATGTAGAGTAAAGTCGCCCTTGAATAGCTGCTGTATCTTTATGGCACGCATCCCTAATTTCTTGTTTGATGCTGTCCCCAACCTCACTACTACTGTTTGCTGATCTGCACGCAACTCCTCTTGCGTTTTCTTCCCTTTGGTATTTCGCAGTTCCACCCATACATGTTCCACATCATCCAAGCTAATGTCGTTCCTTATTATTGGCTTAATTTCCTCTTCAACCAGCAACGCTACCCCACCACCTTTTCATTTCTGTCTATGCTTCCTGAATGTTGAGTTCCCAGCTTTGGTCACCCTGGAGCCATGTCTTCGTGATGCCAATTATATCATATTCATTAATTGTGCAGTTAATTCGTCCACTTTATTACGAATACTCCTCGCAATGAGGCACAGAGCCTTCAGGCTTGTTATTTTAACACACTTTGACCCTTTAGAATTTTGCTGCAAAGTGGCCCTATTTGATTTTTGCCGTGGGTTTCTCTGCCCTCCACCTTTACTTTTATTCTTTCGCTTCTGCGCCCATTCCACTTCCCTCTGTCTCCCGTCGTCCTGCCATATTACTTTTAACCCTCCCCAACAACACGAGCAAACACTCCCCCTTGGACATTGGTTCTGATCCAGGTGCAGACCGTCCGATTTAGTACTGATCCCACCTCCCCCAGAACGGGTTCCAAAGTGCCAGGAACTTGAATCCCTCCCATCTGCACCACACTTCAAGCCACGTATTCATCTGAGCTATCCTGCGATTCCTGCTCCGACGAGCAGGTGGCACTGGTAGCAATCCTGACTTTGCGACCTTCGAGGTCCTACTTTTTAATTTAACTCCGAGCTCCATGAATTCAGCTTGTCGGTCCTCAGACAGAGTGAGTCAGAGAGTGACAGAGACTCAAACACATAAAGATATACAGAGCTCTCGAAAGACAGAGAGTGAGAGGCAGAGATACACAATATCATTTCTTTGTCAGTTGAGAGTGTGACAGAGTTTCAGATTCAACAGAAGGCATTCGGGTATCACTGAGCAGGATTGGAGAAAATTGGTGTTAAATTCAAGTGTTACCAGAAGAGGGGTTCGAACGCACGCGGGTATAAACCCATTAGATCCTAAATGCAACGACTTATACACTCGGCCATTCTGGACTTTGCAACCTTCACATTCTGTCTCTGTGGAAATCTGGGCTTGAGCTCCACCCTCACAGACACACGCATACACACAGGTTTTCAGTAAGCATTTCCAGTAATATTGACACGGAGGCAACTCATATTCTTTTTCGAACAATGCTGTGGGTACATTCACATTCACCCGAGAGAGCAGACGGAGCTTCCATTTTACATTTCATCCGAAAGTCAACAGCTTCAACAATACAAAATTCCCCAAATACTGCACTTGAGTGTCAGCCAAGATTATATGCTCAAGTCTCAGGAGTGGGACTTGAAGTCGAAAATGCTGCCGCTGATCCAAAGTCGATATCAAATGGCACAACCGTATTATTTTCCCCAAGTCTTTTTTTAAAAGCTCCAGGGCATACCAGATTCATGGTGATGATATCTACAGACAGTTGCACAAACACAGTGACATACTATACAGATAGACAGACACAGAGACACACACAAACATAACCAAAAATATACACGCACCAACGGACATGCACAGAGTGCCTTAGACATATAGAGGGATAGACAGGCTGAATCACTGTCGCTAATTCGGCTGATTTTTGCGTTTTTCTCTCCCTATGTATCGTGAATATTGCAGATTAATGAAAATTAGAAACAAATGTCAGTGTTGAAAGGTGTGGGACGTTATTCCATCCATCTCAGGATCAGTTTTGCAGGGATCTGGTTAAATTGTGAAATGGAATGAAAAATCCTGCGATCCGTAGTCGGCAGGATTCAAACCTGCGCGGGAAAACAGCAATGGGTTTCTAGTCCATTGCCCTCACCACTCGGCCACGACTACTGTATTGCTGTCGAATTAAATGTTACTCAGATAATACTCAATCATCCCTCTCTCTGCTTCAGAACGCCACAGAGTCCTGAAAAAGTAACCATTTCCTAAAAATGTGGAAGAGCCAATCTCCTCATGCTGTATTTTTACTCTTCTATGTTGCTCTGGAACTTTTAATACGAATCTATACTGAATAACAGAAGTACAATTCTACGTTCCGAAAATGCTTCCTCCCGCGTGACAGGCGGGGATACTCACGACTATACTTAAGAGGTACTGACGGGTGTAGATTTTCAGACAGCAGAATCGAGCTGTGAAAAGAACTGGACACCATGAGAAAGAGACAGACTCATTGAAGAGACAGACACAAACAGAGAAACAGGGAGAGACAGACAGCGAGCGAGAGAAATAGAGAGAGAGCAAATGTGAGACTGAGAGGGATAGGCAGACTGAGTGAGACAATGTCTCAAACACACACATACACAGAGATGTGTGTGTGTGTGCTCCATAAAGAGAGGGAGGCAAATAGTGATGGAAAGCCAGAGACAAAGAGAGAGCGACAAAGAGAGAGCGAGATAGAGATAGAGATAGAGAGAGAGAGAGAGAGATAGAGATAGAGCGAGAGAGATAGAGATAGAGGAGAGATAGAGATAGAGACAGATAGAGAGATAGAGAGAGAAGAGAGAGAGAGAGAGAGAGACAGAGAGAGAGAGAGAGAGAGAGAGAGAGAGAGAGAGAGAGAGAGAGAGAGAGAAGAGAGAGAGAGAGAGAGAGAGAGAGAGAGAGAGAGAGAGAGAGAGAGAGAGAGAGAGAGAGAGAGAAGAGAGAGAGAGAGAGAGAGAGAGAGAGAGAGAGAGAGAAGAGAGAGAGAGAGAGAGAGAGAGAGAGAGAGAGAGAGAGAGAGAGAGAGAGAGAGAGAGAGAGAGAGAGAGAGAGAGAGAGAGAGAGAGAGAGAGAGAGAGAGAGAGACAGAGAGAGAGAGAGAGAGAGAGAGAGAGAGAGAGAGAGAGAGAGAGAGAGAGAGAGAGACAGAGAGAGAGAGAGAGAGAGAGAGAGAGAGAGAGACAGAGAAAAACATAAAATGATGGAAATACTCAACAGGTTCGAGACAGGTCAAGCAGAGACAGGTAAAGAGAGACAGACAGGCAGAGACATAGACAGACAGTGATGATGGGAAAGCGAGAGACAGCGAGACAGAGAGACTGAGAGAATCCCATTGTAATTTAACTGGACACTGTGAGAAAGACACGGGCAGATTGAGAGACAGAGAGAAAACAGAGAAACAGAGAGAGACGGAGTGAGTCAGAAGAGGCAGAGTGAGGGAGACAAGGACTCTAACCACGGAAACACATGCACAGATCTCTAAAGAGACAGAGGTAGAGAGTGAGGCAGAGACTGAAAGACACAGATACATTTCTTTATCGGTTCAGAATGTCATCGAGTTACAGTAAAATGCAGATTCAACAGATTCTTACTACAGTTGCACAGGGCCTTGGTGAGGCCTCATTGGAAGTTTTGGTCTCCTAATCTGAGGAAGGACGTTCTTGCTATTGAGGAGTGCAGCGAAGGTTCACCAGACTGAATCCCGGGATGGCTGGACTGTCATATGAGGAGAGACTGGATCAACTGGGTTTTTATACATTGGAGTTTAGAAGGATGAGAGGGGATTTCATAGAAACATAAAGGTTCTGTCGGGACGGGACAGGTTAGATGCAGGTAACTTGTTCCCGATGTTGATGAAGTCCAGAACCAGGGACACAGCCTTAGGACAGCCTGCCTCCGTGGTGCCAATTATATCATATTCGTTAATTGCTGCCTTGTGCAGTTAATTCGTCCACCTTATTACGAATACTCCTCGCATTGAGGCACAGAGCCTTAAGGCTTTTCTTTTAACACACTTTGTTCCTCTGACTTTAGCTGTAATGTGGCCCTTTTTGAAAGGAATGACAAGGGTGTATGTGGTTACAGGAGGATGTGAGGAGAAACAAACATAATACGAGGGGAAGAGTACATCCGTGATGGACCAGTATGAGATCAAAACGAATGGAAATATAAGGGGAATATCTTTATCCATGTGCCGGAGAGGGGAAGCCTAACTATAGGCCCTCACCCAGTGGGAGATGGGAGCAAGGATAGCTGCGGGTTTTGAAAATACTACGGAAGGATGTGTCTTTGGAATAAACTCTGCCCGAACCGAACCCACACATTACAACTATCAAGTGTGAGGAGAATATGGTGTGGTAACTAGCCTGTGAACTTATGTTACTCCAAGACTGTCGGTGGCAGTGGGAAGAGCACGCATGACATGCCAGGAAGAAAATGACATGAAATATAAGCGGTGAGATTAAGCAAGATATTGATGTTTACATGGAAGAGCAAGAACAATCAATTCCCCTGTTACTTGAAGATTTAACTGAGCTCAAGAAATAACGTTAAAAGATATTAAAAACTGAAGGATAAAGCAAAAGAACTGGACTAAAGGATGACCTGAAAAACCCGCCTTGGTGCTTGAGATTCTATGTCCCTGGATAACGATCCTTTCACATATCCAAGTGGCAGTAAGATAGTAATAGCTTTGAGTTGGTTGGTGATGTTATGTAACAAGTGCAAAGACAGGCGAGGCTTACCCGAGCAAAGTTACAAGATAGGGATTAGAATTATATCCCATGTGTTAGTCCTAGTGCAGCTGATAGTGGTGTTGATGCTCCTGGGAGACTGTGCACGCAGATACAAGAGACGCAGAAAGAAAAGGTTGGCCAAGGCCCGTAACCAAGAACACAGAAAACCTTTGCTAGATCCAAAGAGGGTTAATCAAACAAAAAGACGGCATGAATATCTGATCTGAGTCGTGAGTGTCACAATCCTATCGCCTGATCAACGAAACCGAGGCGGGACACAAACGAATCAAGAGAGGATAAGGCAGGGAAAGGAAAATTGTTGTTCATGGTGGGATATTTTTAAGGGCTGGTCACCTAAAGCCTACGTGGTCCTCAAATTGATGTGGCATTCAATTGTGGAAATAATGGTAGATTTAGGGATATGTATCGTGATCCAAGTATATCTGATGTGTAAGATCAGAGAGATATACAACCACATGGTTATAGCCGAACAGCAAACAGCCTCATTAATTATGTAATGTAGGCATGATAGGGATGCGAATGACTTTGTAATGCGTTAGGGAAACAACCAAGACCCCCGAGCTTTTGCACTGTATGTACCCAAACAAATATCAGTGGCGTGCCAATATCCCAGGGAAATGGTCAGGGGTAGTATGTAAAGACTCCACAAAAGATGGAACTACAAGCGAGTCCTGGGAAAGGGACTTGCTATCACCATTTCCAGCAGATGACTCAGAACATATATGTGGCCAGCTGATTATTTAGAAATAATCAGGGAGCAACAGGAGGGACTGAAAGGGCAGATTACAAATTGTAATTACAATTAATAATAATAATGGCGATGTTTTAAAATGGATTTAACAGGTTTTTAAAATGGAACCCACAGCCTGTTTTTCAGACTGTGGTAAGTGTGTGTGGGATGCCTTCCACAGATGAGCAGTGTTCCAATTCATAGACCAAAGGCCTTGGGAGCTGGGCACGGACACAGATAACATAGAATTTGAATTGTATAACAAGATAAGAGTTAATTAAAAAGAATCATAACAACATGTATTTGGAATTACCAATTAAGGCATATAGAAGCCAGATTGGAGGAAGCGCTGTACCAATCAATCCTGTATTAATCAATCAGCATGTATTAATTGTAACTTGTGTAATGACGTAATGCTATAATCTGAAACTGTATAATGTAAGATGTCTCTGGCAGTATCTTCGAGCATTCCTTCAAGGATAGCTCCCCTGCCGGCTTGTATTAATAAAACCTGCATTTACTTCAAGTCTCACAGAATCCTAGTGGTGTTTTGAAGTTAACCCTAACAAGATTAGAGAGATAGGGAGGGGTGTAGGGCTGTAGGAGGTTACAGAGATAGGGAGGGGCGTAGGGCTGGAGGAGATTATAGAGATAGGGAGGGGTGTAGGGCTGAAGGATGTTACAGAGACAGGGAGGGATGCAGGGCTGGAGGAGTTACGGAGATAGGGAGGGGTGTAGGGGCCGGAGGAGGTTACAGAGATAGGGAGGGGTGTAGGGCTGGAGGGGGTTACAGAGATAGGGAGGGGTGTAGAGGCTGGAGGAGATTACAGAGATAGGGAGGGCGGAGCCATCGA
Organism: Pristiophorus japonicus; assembly: GCF_044704955.1. Classification (NCBI taxonomy): domain Eukaryota; kingdom Metazoa; phylum Chordata; class Chondrichthyes; family Pristiophoridae; genus Pristiophorus; species Pristiophorus japonicus. The sequence continues at coordinate 54,451,575 of NC_091999.1, forward strand.
GGGGTTTGAACAGGACGCTGAGAATTTTAAAATCAGCACCTCGCTGGGGCCGAGGATGGGGGAGAAGTGCAGGAACACAACCCCCTCACTACCTACCCTGCACTGACCCCCATCATCTGTTACATCACCTGGAGTTCCAGCGACACTCCTCCACCTCTCTCTCGGTATTTATCTACTCACTGCCTCACTCAAAGCTTATCTCCCATTGACAGTCCGTGTGAGAGCCCCCGTTGTCCCAGAATTGCTCCCCGTGGACACCGACTGACCTTCCTCATGCCTCCGTCGCCCTCCTCCTGTTCCTTGACGGCCGACAAATTCAGCAAGCAAAAGATAAAGGCTGGGGGGAGGAGGGGTTATATAAATTAAAACACGTGGCGGCCAGCGGAAGGGGCTTGCGGGATCGTGTCCGGCCTGCGGGCCGTATGTTTGACACCCCTGATCTACACTATCAAATCCTATCAGAATTGTGTATGTTTTAAAATTAGATCACCTGCCATTCTTCTAACCTGTATAGAATATAGGCCTAGTCTACTCAATCTCTCCTCACAGGACAATTCCCCCATTCCAGGAATCAGTCTGGCGAACCTTCATTGCTACCCTCAATGGTAAGTACATACTTCCTTAGGTAAGCAATCAAAACTGTATACAGTACTCCAGGTGTAGTCTCACCAGGGTCCTATATAATTGAGTAAGATGTCTAGGAGCAAGTTATTATTTAAATGGAGAAAGATTGCAAAGTGCCGCAGTACAGCAGGTCTGGGGTTACTTGTATCTGCCTGCACAGTCTCCCAGGAGCATCAACACCACTATCAGCTGCACTAGGACTAACACATGGGATATAATTCTAATCCCGTGGTCATAACGCCGTTCAAGTCAGCGGAATAAAGAGGAAAAAATGCGGCATCTTTGTGCGGGGTAACATCAGAGAGCGCGGCAGAGGGAGGGAGTTGGGCAGGAGGGAGGGAGCAGGGCAGAGGGAGGGAGCGGGAGCGGGGCAGAGGGAGGGAGCGGGAGCGGGGCAGAGGGAGGAAGAGGGAGGGAGGGAGGAAGAGGGAGGGAGGGAGGGAGGAAGGGGGAGGGAGGGAAGGTTCTGTGCTGGGGCCCCAGCTGTTTACATTGTACATTAATGATTTGGACGAGGGGATTAAATGTAGTATCTCCAAATTTGCGGATGACACTAAATTCGGTGGCAGTGTGAGCTGTGAGGAGGATGCTATGAGGCTGCAGAGCGACTTGGATACGTTAGGTGAGTGGGCAAATGCATGGCAGATTAAGTATAATGTGGATAAATGTGAGGTTATCCACTTTGGTGGTAAAAGCAGAGAGGCAGACTATTATCTGAATGGTGACATATTAGGAAAAGGGGAGGCGCAACGAGACCTGGCTGTCATGGTACATCAGTCATTAAAGGTTGGCATGCAGGTACATCAGGCGGTTAAGAAAGCAAATGGCATGTTGGCCTTCATAGTGAGGGGATTTGAGTACAGGGGCAGGGATGTGTTGCTGCAGTTGTACAGGGCATTGGTGAGGCCACACCTGGAGTATTGTGGACAGTTTTGGTCTCCAAACCTGAGGAAGGACATTCTTGCTATTGAGGGAGTGCAGCGATGGTTCACCAGACTGATTCCAGGGATTGCGGGACTGACCGATCAAGAAAGACTGGATCAACTGGGCTTGTATTCACTGGTGTTCTGAAGAATGAGAGGGGACCTCATAGAAACGTTTAAAATTCTGATGGGTTTAGACAGGTTAGATGCAGGAAGAATGTTCCCAATTTTGGGGAAGTCCAGAACCAGGGGTCACCGTCTAAGGATAAGGAATAAGCCACTTAGGACCGAGATGAGGAGAAACTTCTTCACCCAGAGAGTGGCGAACCTGTGGAATTCTCTACCACAGAAAGTTGTTGAGGCCAATTCACTAAATAGATTCAAAAATGAGTTAGATGTAGTCCTTACAACTCAGGGGATCAAGGGGTTTGGCGAGAAAACAGGAAAGGGGTACTGAAGTTGCGTGTTCAGCCATGAACTCATTGAATGGCGGTGCAGGCTAGAAGGGACGAATGGCCTACTCCTGCACCTATTTTCTATGTTTCTATGTTTCTATGAAAATTGTTGTGGTTGGGAACGTTAATTTTAGGGCGATAGATAGGGTTCTCTGCAACCTAGAGCATGGGTCCTGAAGATTTTGTTTCATACCCGGTGCCAGGATAAAGGACATCTCTTCCGGGCTGGAGAAGAAGTTTTAGTGGGAGGGGGAGGGTCCATTTGTCGTGTTGCACGTAGGTACTAATGATATAGGTAGGACTAAGAAAGAGTTTCTGCTGAGAGAGTTTGAACAGCTAGGGACTAAATGGAAAAACAGAACCACAAAGCTAATAATCTCTGCATTATTACCTGAGCCACGAGCAAATTGGCATAGGGTCAGTCGAATCAGGGAGATGAATACGTGGCTCAGAGGTTGGTGTCGAAGAAGTGGGTTTCGATTCTTGGGGCACTGGCACCAATACTCGAGAAAGAGAGAGCTTTTCCGTGGGGACAGACTACACCTCAACTATGCTGGGACCACAATTTTAGCGAATCGAATAACCAGGGAGGTAGATAGGGCTTCAAAGTAAATAATGCAGCGAGAGGTTCACAATAAAGTGAAATCCAGAATACTAGACAAAAGAAAAGGAAGCAATGCAGGAAACTGACTGTGGTAATGATACACAGTTTACGTCAGGAAGGGATAGAGCATACAAACAAAAAACTGCTCTCGCAAATAGGGTCCAGGTAAGAAAAAATAGCGATAAGACAAATAGGGTTTTAGTGCAAAATAATGTTAAGATATCTAATAATGCTAAAAATACGAATCTAAAAGCACTATATCTGAGTGCACGAAGCATCCGTAATCATGAATTAGCAGCGCAATTAGATGTAAATGGATACGATATAGTTGCAATTACGGCACCTGGTTGCAGGGAGATCATGGCTGTGAATTCGATAGCCCAGGATATACGATATTTCGCAAAATGGAAAAGGGGGTGGTGTGGCGTTGTTATAAAGGATGAAATCTGATTAAGAGTGAGAAAGGATATTGGCTCAGAAAATCAAGATGTAGAATCAGTCTAGGTGGAGCTAGGAAACACCAAGGGGCAGAAAACATTGGTGGAAGTTATCTATAGGCCTCTAAACAATGGTGGTAATGTCGGGGATGGCATCAAACAGGATATTAGAGATGCATGTAACAAGGATACTACAGTAAACGTAGGTGACTTTAATCTGCACTTAGACTGGCCAAACCAAATAAGCAATAATACCGTGGAAGATAAATTCCTGGAGTGTCTACGAGGTGTTGTTTTCGACCTGTATGTTGAGCAGCCTACGCAGAAACAGGCAGAATACCCAGTTTTATAAATTTGCATGAGATCCACTCTCATCCTTCTAAACTCCAGTGAATACAGGCCTGGATGATCCAGTCTCTCCTCAAATGTCTGTCCTCCCATCCCGGGAATCAGTCTGGTGAACATTCGCTGCATTCTCTCAATAGCAAGAACGTCCTTCCTCAGATTAGGAGACCGAAACTGAACACAATATTCCAGGTGAAACCTCACCAAGGCCCTGTACAAGTGCAGTAAGACCTCCCTGCTCCTATACTCAAATCCCCTAGCTATGAAGGCCAACATACCATTTACCTTCACAACAGATTAGGTATTGTGCAATGAGAACGGATTAATTTTCTTGTTGTGCGGGGTCCTTTAGGGAAGAGTGACGGGGCGAGAGAAAACACGTAATTATAAACCGGTTAGCCTGACATCAGTAGTGGGGAAAATGTTGGAATCAATTATTAAAGATGAAATAGCAGCGCATTTGGAAAGCAATGATAGGATCGGTCCAAGTCAGCATGGAATTATGAAAGGGAAATCAGGCTTGACAAATCTTCTGGATTTTTTTGAGGATGTAACTAGTAGAGTGGACAAGGGAGAACCAGTGGATGTGGTGTATTTGGACTTTCAAAAGATTTTGACAAAGTCCCACACGAGAGATTCGTGTGCGAAATTAAAGCGCAAGGTATTGGAGGTAATGTACTGATGTGGATAGAGAACTCGTTGCCAGACAGGAAGCAAAGAGTCGGGATAAACGGGCCATTTTCAGAATAGCGGGCAGTGACTGGTGGGGTGCCGCAGGGCTCAGTGCTGGGACCCCAGCTATTTCCAATGTACATCAATGATTAGATGAACGAATTGAGTGTAATATCTGCAAGTTTGCAGATGACACTAAGCTGGGTGGCGGTTTGAGATTTGTGGAGAATGCTAAGAGGCTGCAGGCTGACTTTGACTGGTTAGGTGAGTGGGCAAATGCACGGCAGATGCAGGATCATTTGGATAAATGTGAGGTAATGCACTTTGATGGCAAGAACACGAAGGCAGAATATTATCTGTATGGCGGCAGATTAGGAAAAGGGGAGGTGCAACGAGACCTGTGTGTCTTGTTACATCAATCATTGAAAGCTGGCATGCAGGAACAGCAGGCGGTGAACAAGGTAAATGGTATATTGGCCTTCATAGCTAGGGGATTTGAGTATAGGAGCAGGGAGGTCTTACTGCACTTGTACAGGGCCTTGGTGAGGTTTCACCTGGAATATTGTGTTCAGTTTCGGTCTCCTAATCTGAGGAAGGACGTTCTTGCTATTGAGAGAGTGCAGCGAAGATTCACCAGACTGATTCCCGGGATGGCAGGACAGACATATGAGGATAGACTGGATCGTCCAGGCCTGTATTCACTGGAGTTTATAAGGATGAGAGCGGATCTCGTGGAAATATATAAAATGCTGACGGGACTGGACAGGTTAGATGCAGGAAGACTGTTACCGATGTTGGGAAAGTCCAGAACCAGGGGTACACAGTCTAAGGATAAGATGTAAGCCATTTAGGACTGAGATGAGGAGAAACGTCTTCACTCAGAGAGTTGTTGATCTGCGGAATTCTCTAAAGCCAGAGAGTTGTTCATGACAGTTCATTGGATATATTCAAGAGGGAGTTAGATATGGTCCTTACGGCTAAATGGAGCAAGGGGTATGGAGAGAAAGCAGGAAAGGGGTACTGAGGAGAATGATCAGCCATGATCTTATTCAATGATGGTGCAGGTTCGAACGGCCGAATGGCCTACTCCTGCACCGATTTGCTATGTTTCTGTGTTTCTATAACATGATTTAATTCTTTATTAAATGGAAAGTGAGTAGTCCAATCCGAAATTAGGGTCCTAAATCTAAACAAAGCAAACTACGAAGGTATGAGAAATGAATTGGCTATGATAGAATGTGCAGATTCATTAAAAGGCATGGTGGTGGATATGCAATGTCTATCATTTACGGAACGAATGCATGATTTGCCACATTTATACATTCCTTTCTGGCGCATAAACGCAAAAGTAAAAGTGACCCAACCATGGCTAACACAAGAAATTAAGGATGGTATTAGATCTAAAAAGAAGTCATACAAAGTTGCCAGAAAAAGTAGCAAGCCTGAGGATTGGGAAAAGTTTAGCATTCAACAAAAAAAGACCAAAAGATTGATTTAAGAGCGTAAAACTAGAGTATGGAAGTAAATTGCAAGAAACATAAAAACCGACTGCAAACGTTTCTACAAGTATGTAAAAAGAAAAAAAGATTAGTGAAGACAAATGTAGGTCCTTTACAGTCAGAAATCGGAGAATTTATAATGCGGAAAAAGGAAACGGCAGAACAACTAAATAAAGGCTTCGATTCTGTCTTCCCAGAAGAGGAGACAAATAACGTCCCAGACATGCTGGGGAATCAAGGGACTAGTGAGCAAGAGGAATTAAAGGAAATGATTATTAGTAAGAAAATATTGCTGGAGAAACTAATCTGACTGAAGGTAGATAAATCCCCAGTGCCTGATGGGCTGCATCCCAGAATACTAAAAGAGGTAGCCATGGAAATAAGGGATGCATTGGTTGACATCTTCCAAAATTCTGCAGATTATGCAACAGGTCCTGCAGATTGTAGTGTGGCAAATGTAACCCCACTTTTAAAAAAGTGGGAGAGTGAAAACAGGGAAGTACAGACCAGTTAGCCTAACATCAGTCGTGTGGAAAATGCTAGAGTCTATTATAAAGGATGTGATAACGGAACACTTTGATAATATCAACGGGATTAGATAACGTCAACATGGACTTATGAAAGGAAAATCGTGCTTGACAAACCTACTGGTGTTTTTCAGGAAGTAACTGAGAATAGATAAGCGAGACCCAGGGGATGCAGTGGAGTTGGATTTTCAGAAGGCCTTTGATAAATTCCCAATTTGAGGTTAGTGTACAAAATTAAAACACATAGGATTGGGGGTAATATCCTGACATAGATTGAAGATTGGTTAACTGACAAGAATCAGCGAGTAGGAATAAACAGTTCTTTTTTGGCGTAGTGGGCAGTGACTAGTGGGGTACCACAGGGATCAGTGCTTGGGCCCCAGTTATTCACAATATATATATATAAATGGTTTGGATGAGGGAATCAATGTAACATTTCCAATTTGCTGACGACACAAAACTAGATGGGATTGTGAGTTGTGAGGAGGATGCAGAGACGCTGAAAGGCAATTTAGATAGGTTTCGTAAGTGGGCAAACACTTGGCAGATGCATTATAAAGTGGATAAATGTGAAGTTATCCACGTTGGTTGGAAAAACATGAAGACAACGTATTATTTAAATGGTGATAGCTTGGGAAATATCAATGTACAAAGGGACCTGGATGTCCTTGGACACCAGTTATTGAAAGCAAACATGCAGGTGCAACAAGCAGCAACAGGATTTGAGTACAGGTGCAAGGATCTCTTACGACAGTTATACAGGGTTTTGGTGAGACCACAGCTGGAGTATTGTGTGCAGTTTTGCCTCCTTATCCAAGAAAGCATATACTTGCCCTAGAGGGAGTGCAACGAATGTTCACCAGACTGATTCCTGGGATGGCAGGACTGTCGTATGAGGAGCGATTGGGTCGACTAGGCCTGTATTCACTGGAGTTTAGAAGAATGAGAGGAGATCTCATTGAAACATTTAAAATTCTGGCAGGGCTGGACACACCGAATGCGGGGAAGAGGTTTCTCCTGGCTGGGAAGTCTAGAACAAGGGGTCACACTCTCAGGATACGGGGTAGGAAATTTAGGATTGAGATGAGGAGAAATTTCTTTACTCACAGGCTGGTGAACCTGTGGAATTCCCTACCATTGAAGGCTGTGGAGGCCAAGGCACTGAATATATTTAAGAAGGAGATAGATAGATTTCTAGACACAAAAGGCATCAAGGGCTAATGAGAGAAAGCGGGAATAAGGTGTTGAATAAAAGGATCAGCCATGATCATATTGCATGGCGTGGCAGGCTCGATGGGCCGAACGGCATACTCCTGTTCCTATTTTCTATGTTTCTATCTCGGGGAAAACTCACTTTCCCTCACTGATTGCGGCTCTTCACCAGTACCGAAGGTTTAGAGGGGATTTAAGGGAAGCTTCTTCACGCAGAGGGTTGTGGGAGTCTGGAACTCACTGCCTGGAAAGGAGGTAGAGGGAGAAACCCTCACCGCATTTAGAAGGTGCATGGATGGGCACTTGAGGTACCATAACCTGCAGGGTTAAGGAACTAGAGCCGGTAAGTGGGTTTAGACTGGATAACATTTTGTTGGCTGGTGCAGATACAATAGTAAGTACTGCAGGGAATCTAATATGGCCAAAGTGATCTCCTGGAATCGGCTCGATTGCCTGGAGCAGTCGGAGAGGAATTTCCCCAGATTTTTTTACTGATCTACAATTGGCCTGAGTTTTGATCTGTTTTTTTTGCCTCTCCCAAGAGATCGTATGGGTCCGGGAGTGGCGGAGTGTAAAATGTTGCGATACATGGAGTATCGCAGTTGTGGGGGGTGTACTGGTTGGACCGGGTACTCTTTATCTGTCCACCATTGTTCATTGTACATAGGTTTATATGTAACTTCAGGGCCGCTGACCGTACTGTGTGGCTCTTTGTCGGCCAGCGCGGACACGATGGGCCGAAATGGCCTCCTTCTGCGCTGTAAATTACTTTGTTTCTCTCTTTAAAAGAAATGCCCGCACGGCAGCCTGAAACTCAGGGGCCCAGCGAGCAGGCGGGGGGGGGGCGGGGGGGGAGGATGATTGACAGGGTCCCAGTGTGTGTGTGTGTGTGTGTGTGTTTGTGTGTGTGCTGAGCATGCGCGGTGCGGACCCGGTGCCTTTGGATGAGTGGGCGGGGCCAGGGGCGCATGCGCGGTGTCAGTCACAAATCCGGGCGGTGGCCGGAGCGCGGCGGCTTGTGGGTATTGCAGCCGCCAGTATTGTTGGTCCTTTCAACCAACCTGTGCAGCAGCTGCGGCTGAAAATCAGCTTCACTGCCCCCGGACTGGGAGGTGGGGACATTTAGCAACATTTATCTCTTTTCGAAACTTGTTTTTGCAAGGTTTTAGAAGTGGAGCATTTACAGACAGAAAGCTTAAACCAAACATTACGTCAGGATCTGACAGGGTAACGTCATTCATTCGGACGTGAATATCATCGGCTTTGCTCATGGAACGGGAGGGCAGCGATCGCAGCACGTACAAATCAAACACGTGTCCCGAGTGTGGACCCGGATTCACCCGATCGCCTGACCTGGCGAGACACGTGCACCGTCACACTGGGGAGAAACCGGGTGAAGGTGGGCACGGCGGGAAGGGATTCAGTTCCTCGTCTCTGTTGAAAGTTAATCGGTGCAGTCACACCGGGGACAGTCCGTTCACCTATTCTGTGTGTGGGAAGGGACTTGTTTATTCATCCTGCCTGCAGATACACCAGCGAGTTCACACTGACGAGAAACTATTTCAGTGTTCTAACTGTGGGAAGAGCTTTAAAAGCTCTGGAAAGCTGAAGGGACACGAGCTTGTTCACACTGATGAGAGGCCGTTCACATGTTTAATTACTTAGCAGCTTTTTGCCACTTTGCAAGTTATAGAAATTCAACTATTCTCATGGTTTATATTCAGTTCAAACTAGGAGAATCTTGTTCAGATGAGAACAAATGTTTTTATTACTGGGATATTGTGTAAAAACAACAGAGATTTTTCAAGTAAATTACGTTGTTACAAAAAACAATACTTAACAAATGATCGTCACATCCTGTTCTCTATTGCGTCCTCTTGCGAGACCGTGGTGCCGACCCGTTATCCTCTTTTCCTTCTGAAGATGATTTTTTTCCTGTTGTCTTGATTCGCACTGCCTTCCTGGTAGAAGAGCTGTTGCTTTATACCCCTTTCCTCCCATTCAAATGCTGTGAAAATCTGCAGCCGTTTTAAGCTTACAATAGATCATATTGACTACTGCCTTTGACCTACTATGTTATCTCTATCTTTCCTCTGTGGCAGGGCTCACTTCTCTGAGAACAGTTATACAGACCTTTATACACACAATTATACTGTGCTTGGCTTTACAAAATTATGATAAGAAATGGTACATGCTGCATACCTTTATCTTACCTATTAATAATTTTGGCCATGATCCTTCCAGTTCTAAATGAAGCTCTATCAGCAGTTGTAAAAATGAATAACATAATAATGGCTCAATTTACCATGATGCTTTGCTTCTCAGACTTTGGCCATTTTGAAACACGTTATATTACATGGCGATTTTCTATCATTTATAAACTAGTTTTATAGACAATCAATGCACATACAGGAATTTACAAACGTAAAGGCTGTTCATTATTTAAAGACGTGTAAAATAAGCTTATTCATTCTAACTTCGAACATCTGTCAATAGCTGATATCTTACAATCCCTACCTTGAGGTGGAGGGACTTCCTAAGTTTTCATTTTGACTCTTGTCTAATAGGTTTTGGGCGGTTATAACGTTAAGTCATGTTTGTGTCTGGCGTATGAGATGCTATAAATTGAAGATGTGCACTATTAAACATATTAACAATGTGAGTTGAACAATTAACAATAAATGTGAAATTATTCTAATCCAGGGAAGATTTTCTATATTAATCCCTATAATTTTTGGTTCCCTATCTTGTGGCATTCGTGCTTGACTGAATATACTTTAATCAAACTTTAAATTTTACACAGTTCCGCATCTCTGATCATGACCTGAGTCATTATTTTATTTTTACGATTCAAACCTAATACTACAGAATTCCCCTCTATCATTTAAACCACCTTCTGCAGCATCCTCAAATTTCATCATCTGTGCACCTATCCCACTTCCGTCACGTGTGAGGTCGGTATATTTTCCACAAGCCTTGAATGTCGTCATGACAGGTTTATTTTCCGGGTGGGTAGGATTAATATGTGTCCCAATGCATGAGTACTGCCCTTCATGTTTTTTCCACCATCTAGGCCAAAACAATTGGTTGTATGCTTTCCTTTCTGATGCTATTGTGCCTTGTTTTTTTTTTCTCCCCACAATCCCCCACTCTTTTTCAAAAATCTCCATACCTGTCGGCCTTCCGTATCTCTAAACGGACATCTCATACATACTCCGTATACTTCTTTTATTTTCCACTGATCTACACCTTCCGTTATAGCACCACAACCTGCCGTGTATTCTGTTGTTACATTATTATCCAGCTTCATCCACAATGGGAAATGCCATCCATAAGATTCATTCTGTCATTTTTTATGTCCACCAAGAACCAGTGGAAATGTTCCAAAAAAGAGGGGCTGGGTACATTTATCGTCTGAGAGTGCTCTGCAGTCCTGCTCTTCATTCGTTGTCTATCCCAAACTTCCTAGTAGCAATAGAAGCGTATAGCTCCACATCATTCACGTGCAAGAAAACCAAGCATAATATTTTTTCATTCTGAACAGGTTTCATCTGATTGATATGGAACCATTTCAGTTTTGGTTCTTCCTTTAGGTCATGCGGAACATTCAAAACAGGTACATTGCTTTGGTTACTGTTGAGGGGGATGACTCATCAGAGGGGAGCAGCAGCAGCCAAGTTCATGGCACCGTGGGTGGCTCTGCTGCGCAGGAGGGCAAGACAAAGAGTGGGAGAGCTATAGTGATAGGGGATTCAATTGTAAGGGGAATACATAAGCGTTTCTGCGGGCGCAACCGAGACTCCAGGATGGTATGTTGCCTCCCTGGTGCAAGGGTCAAGTATGTCACGGAGCGGGTGCAGGACATTCTGCAAAGGGAGGGTGAATAATCAGCTGTCGTGGTGCATATAGGTACCAATGATATCGTTAAAAAACGGGATGAGGTCCTACGAGACGGATTTAGGGGAGCTAGTAGCTAAATTAAAAAGTAGGACCTCAAAAGTAGTAATCTCAGGATTGCTACCAGTGCCACATGCAAGTCAGAGTAGGAATCGCAAGATAGCTCAGATGAATACGTGGTTTGAGGTGTGGTGCAAAAGGGAGGGAATCAAATTCCTGGGGCATAGGAACCGGTTCTGGGGGAGGTGGGACCAGTACAAACCAGACAGTCTGCACCTGGGCAGGACTGGAACCAATGTCCGAGGGGAAGTGTTTGCTAGTGCTGTTGGGGAGGAGTTAAACTAACATGGCAGGGGGATGGGAACCTATGCAGTGAGACAGATGGAAATAAAATGGTGGCAGAAGAAAAAGATAGAAAGAAGAATAGGAAAAGTGGAGGAAAGAGAAACCCAAGGCAAAAAATAAAAAGGGACTCATTGCAGCAAAATTCTGAAAAGGCAAGCCTGAAGGCTCTGTGCCTCAATGCGAAGAGTATTCGGAATAAGATGGACGAGTTAACTGCACAGACAGCAGTTAACGGGTATGAAGTAATTAGCATCATGGAGACATGGCTCCAGGCTGGAAACTCAACATTTAGGAAGGATAGGCAGAGAGGAAGAGGAGGCGGGGCGAGGTTGCTGGTTAAAGAGGAAATTAAATCAATAGTTAGGATGGACATTAGCCTGGACGATGTAGAATCGGTATAGGTGGAGCTTCGGAATACCAAAGGGCAGAAAACGTTAGTGGGAGTTGTGTACAGACCACCAAACAGTAGTAGTGAGGTTGGGGACAGCATCAAACAAGAAATAAGGGATGTGTGCAATAAAGGTACAGCAGTTATCATTGGCGACTTTAATCTACATATTGATTGGGTGAACCAAACTGGTAGCAATATGGTGGAGGAGGATTTCCTGGAGTGTATTGGGGATGGTTTTCTGGACCAATATGTCGAGGAGCCAACCAGAGAGCTGGCCATCCAAGATTGGGTGATGTGTAATGAGAACGGACAAATTAGCAATCTTGTTGTGTAAGGCATCTTAGGGAAGAGTGACCATAATATGGTAGAATCCCTTATTAAGAGGAGAGTGACATAGTTAATTCGGAAATCAGGATCCTGAACGTAAGGAAAGATAACTTCGACGGTATGAGGCGTGAATTGGCTAGAATAGACTGGCAAATGGTACTTAAAGGGTTGATGGTGGATAAGCAATGGCAAACATTTAAAGATCACATGGATGAACTTCAGCAATTGTATATCCCTGTCTGGAGTAAAAATAATACGGGGAAGGTGGCTCAACCGTGGCTAACAAGGGAAATTGAGGATAGTGTTAAAACCAAGCAAGAGGCATACAAATTGGTTAGAAAAGCAACGAGCCTGAGGACTGGAATAAATTTAGAATTCAACAGAGGAGTTCGAAGGGTTTATTTAAGAGGGGAAGATAGAGTACAAGACGAAGCTTGCAGGGAATAGACAACTGGCTGTAAAAGCTTCTATATACATGTGAAGGGAAAAAAGATGAGTGAAAAGAAACGTAGGTCACTTGCAGTCGGATTCAGGTGAATTTATAATGGGGAACAAAGAAATTGCAGACCAATTGAACAAAGACTTCAGTTATGTCTTCACGAAAGAAGACACAAATAACCTTCCGAATGTACTCATGGAGAGTGGGTCGAGTCAGAAGGAGGAACTGAAGAATATCCTTATTTGGCAGGAAATTGTGTTCGGGAAATTGATGGGATTGAAGGCCGATAAATCCCTGGGGCCTGAAGGTCTTCATCCCAGAGTACTTAAGGAAGTGGCCCGAGAAATAGTGGGTGCAATGGTGATCATTTTCCAACAATCTATCGACTCTGGATCAGTTCCTATGGACTGGAGGGCAGCTAATGTAACACCACGTTTTAAAAAGGGAGGGAGAGAGAAAACGGGTAATTATAGATCCGTTAGCCTGACATCAGCATTCGGGAAAATGTTGGAATCAATCATTAATTGGAATCAATCACCAGTTCAAACTGTCACAGGAAGAGAGAGTAGAGTGCACCAGTTCCAACTGTCACAGGACGGAGAGTGGAGAGCACAAGTTCCAAATGTCACAGGAGCATCATATCGTGCCCTGGTAACTGCCCGCAAAGGAAGTGGAGTGTGGGAAATTGCACTCCGCTTCCATTGAGGGGTGGTAAGGCCAATTCTGCGGCGGGAGCAGGACTTACACGCTGGGGGCTAAAATTCCCTGCCCCAGAAGGTTACCGCCCCCAAGATGGGAGCCTGTGCGGGGAGGCAGAGGGAAGTTCAGGGGAGATGGGGGCGTTGGATGGAGGGGAGAGTGGTGGAGGTGTGGGGGGGGTAGAAATCCAGGGCGGGGGACAGGAGGGGCCTTATTGCAGCGGATGTGTGGGGGGGGGCGAAGTGTGTTGGAGGAGCGGGCCTGGGGGGTCTGTGCCTCAGTGCGGGGTGTGTTTGGAGTGGGGTGGATGGATTGACTGCGCAGATGGCGGTTGGTGGATGTGGTGTGGTTAGCGTCGCGGGTGCGTGGCTCCGCGGTGGCCGGGGCTGGGGGCTCGATATCCAGGGGTATTTGGGAAGGATTCTGACGGGACGGGGCGGGTTGGGTGTGGGGGGAGTGTTCCCGGTGTTGGGTGGGTCCGGAACCGGGGGGGGCACGCTCTTGGGATGGGGGTTGGACTGTTTGGGGCTGGGATTGGGAGAGACATGTTCACTCAGGGAGTTGTTGGCCTGTGGGGTTCCCTTCCACGGAGAGTTGTTGATGCCAGTTCATTGGATGTGTTCGGGAGGGAGTTGGATGTGGTCCTTGCGGCTGTGGGTGTCGGGGGGGTGGAGGGGTCGTGGTGGGAGTTGCTGGGGTGGGTGATCAGCCATGATCTTGTTGAATGATGGTGCAGGCTCGAAGGGCCGAATGGCCTACTCCTGCACCTATTTTCTATGTTTCTATTAAGAATGAAATAGCAGCGCATTTGGAAAGCAGTGACAGGATCAGTCCACGGCAGCTTGGATTTTTGAAAGGGAAATCATGCGTGACGAATCTTCTGGAATTTTTTGAGGATGTAACTAGTAGAGTGGACAAGGGAGAACCAGTGGATGTGGTGTACTTCGACTTTCAAAAGGCTTTTGACAAGGTCCCGCACAATAAATTGGTGTACAAAATCAAAGCACATGGTATTGGGGGTAATGTACTGACGTGGATAGAGAACTGGTTGGCAGACAGGAAGCAGAGAGTCGGGTTAAATGGGTCCTTTTCAGAATGGCAGGCAGTAACTAGTGGAGTGCCGCAGGGCTCAGTGCTGGGACCCCAGATCTTTACAATATGCATTAACGATTTAGATGAAGGAATTGAGTGTAATATCTCGAAGTTTGCAGATGACACAAAACTGGATGGCGGTGTGAGCTTTGAGGAGGACGCTAAGTGGTGGCAGGGTGATTTGGACAGCTTAGGTGAGTAGGCAAATGCATGGCAGATGCAGTATAATGTGGATTAACGTGAGGTTATCCATTTTGGGGGCAAAAATACGAAGGCAGAATTTTATCTGAATGGTGGAAGATTAGGAAAAGGGGAGGTGCAACGAGACCTGGATGTCATGGTCCATCAGAAATTGAAACTTGGCATGCAGGCACAGCAGGCAGTGAAGAAGACAAATGGTATGTTGGCCTTCATAGCTCGGAGATTTGAGTATAGGAGCAGGGAAGTCTTACTGCAGTTGTACAGGACCTTAATGAGGCCTCACCTGGAATATTGTGTTCAGTTTTGGTGTCCTTATCGGAGGAAGGACATTCTTGCTATTGAGGGAGTGCAGCGAAGGTTCACAAGACTGATTCCATGGATGGCTGAACTGTCATATGAGGAGAGACTGGATAAACTGGGCCTTTATTCACTGGAGTTTAGAAGGATGAGAGGGGATCTCATAGAAATGAATAAGATTCTGATGGGACTGGACAGGTTCAATGCGGGAACAATGTTCCCGATGTTGGGGAAGTCCAGAAGCAGGGGACATAGTCTTAGGATAAGAGGTAGGCCATTTAGGACTGAGATGAGGACAAACTTCTTCACTCAGAGAGTTGTTAACGTTTGAATTCCCTGCCGCTGAGATTTGTTGATGCCAGTTCATGGGATATATTCAAGAGGGAGGTAGATATGGCGCTTACGGCTAAGGGGATCAAGGTGTACGTTGAGAAAGCAGGAAAGGTGTACTAAGGGAAAGATCAGCCATGATATTATTTAATGGCAGTGCAGGCTCGAAGGGCCAAATGGCCTACTCCTGCACTTATATTCTATGTTTCTATGTATGTTTCAATAGGCACAGAACGGGATTTAATTTATCAATTATTTGATGTGGACCCGTCCATTTGAATGGTATGTTATTCCCCAGGTTTATGTCTATTGGTATCCACATTTGGTTCCCAGTCATGGCCTCATATGGACTTACTCGTCTCGCATGTAGTGTCGTGCTTGGACTGGAGTTTATGCAAGTCGATGGCTTGTGTTTTAGTGGCAGCCGCCACAGCAGATATCTGGGGAGTTTCAAAAACGCAACCTGCTACATTTAATTCGGTTATTGCAGATTCTTTAGCCAACTGATCAGCTGCATTATGGCCATTGTTATGGGATGAGGAATCTTTCTGGTGGCCTATATGACAAGGGCGAGTCGTTTCTGGAGCACTTCCCAAAGTTTACGGAGGAGACCAGAATGTATTAGAATTTTACTATCTAACAAATAGTACACAGTTTTTGGTATCGGTGCAAGGCCATAACTGCATGGCATACATAGCTTCTGTCAGACCAAATGTTTATTGCTTCAGATACTGTATAATGGGTGGCGCGAATAATGGCTACCAATTCTGCTTGCTGAGATGAGTGGGTGTTCACTCTGAATCCCATCTAGAGAGATAAGAGCAGTTGCCTGTATTGTAGCTTGTTTTAAAGCATTTTACTTAATTTGTCTGGATATCACCCCAGGCCGGTCGAAAGTCTTCCCCATACTCATTTTTCAACTGTTCATACAGAGGTTTTGTTTTGTTTGCAAAATGCAGAATTAAATTCCTTTGATATCTTATCAGTCCCAAGAAGGATCACAGCACTCTCTTTGACACAGGCAGCGGAAGCGTCCAAATGGTGTCGACTTTCTGCTGACCAGATTAATTTTAAAATTCTGAATGTAACTGGAGAAACAATCGTTTTTGTATTTAACAAACATCAGAAACACATTCTACACAAAAGGCAAAAGAGAGGGGATTATCCCTTAGCTTGTAGCTTCGAGAAATTTATGCAGGCTTTTTTTAAAGGCACTTATCTTTCAAACCAATGTAATCAATTTTTAAGTTTTATTTTGATAGGTAAGTGAGCATCTCGGAACTTTTCAGCTTGTAATAACACAATTGAAAAGACAGTGCTTTGTTACAATCTGATTTAATTTAAAATGAGACCACGCATTTATTTTTTTACTGTAATCCAATTAAAACTTCCAAATCATTTTTTTAGCAACTGTAACTTCGAGGCTTAAATTTTATCTTTTGTTAAACAAACCCATCCTTTTTACAAACCCATTGCTGCATAAATCATAATTAAACTAACTAGGCACCTGCGTTTCTAACTTAAAATGTAATTCAATTTTAAGTACACAATGAATATTTTAACGCTCAATTTATTCATACTTTCATTTTTTTTTCAATTAGTTTATTTCAGCAACATATTTTCTAGTTCCGTTTTTTTCTTCCTTTGCTGAGTTCTTAGATCTTCCTACTCTCTCTCCTGCACTTCATGCTTATCCTGTTTCACAAGTTTCTATGCTACGCGCAGAGGTATGTTGTGTTTTCTGGTTTCTAACTGGCTTTTTTAAGTTTAGTTTTTGAAGGCTGAGAATGCTGATAAGCTCCTACCAAACAGGAGTGCCGGTGGTGCAACTCAATCAGTATCAGCCGCAGTGTCATCTGGTGTTGAGTTGAGGTGACATCAGTTCAAGTCACGATACTTACTGGTTTTATAGCCGGGGGTTTGAGCGGAGCCTTTTTCTCATCCTTTTTAATTGTTGTGTCATTATTACCACATGATGTGGTATTTAGCTGTAAGAGAGCGAGGAGAAATGCATACAAATTTCAACCAGAACGAGCCAGACTCTCATTAAGATCTGAGCAGGTATGGTCCATCGTTACTGCGGCTACAACTGCATGTTTTTACTCCCAACGAGTTGAAAAACTGTCGGATCGTAACCTGACAAGGTTGATGGTCTGCCTCTCTTTGGGGTCGATGCAAAACCTCCCTCATTGCTCCCCATGAGTTCTCTAATTGTTTGGTGAGATGGCTATTCTCTCTGCTTAGATCTTCGTTTTGAATCTCAAGATTGCGTAATTTTTGAATTGCAGTCCTGCGTGATTTGCATTGATATTCTGCTGTTGCATTAATGCAGTAGCTGAGGCAAATTGACTCTGCAAATTCTCAATTTGTTTACTGTCTGAATCTATTTTCTGCAATTCTTCATTCTTAGCCGAATTTTGTTTTCTCAATGCTGATATCTTATCCTCCAATTCCGGCGGCAGCGTTGGAGAGGCGGAGTAGGAGTTCGGGAGGCCTATAAAGGCTTAGCGGGAATCCGGGGACCGGCGGCAGCTTCAGCGAGGCAGAGCAGGAGATCGCTGAGGCCTATAAAGGCCCAACGGGAGTCCGGGGATCGGTGGCAGTGTCAGAGAGGCGGAGAAGGAGATCACTGAGGCCTATAAATGCCCAGCGGGAGTCCGGGGATCGGCGGCAGCGTCAGAGAGGTGGATCAGGAGATCGCTGAGGTCTATAAAGACCCAGCGGGAGTCCGGGAATCGGCGGCAGTGTCGGAGAGGCGGAGCAGGAGATCGCTGAGGCCTATAAAGGTCCAGCAGGAGTCTGGGGATTGGCGGCAGTGTCGGAGAGGCAGAGCAGGAGAGCGCTGAGGCCTATAAAGGTCCAGCGGGAGCCCGTGGATCGGCGGCAGTGTCAGAGAGGTGGAGCAGGAGATCGCTGAGGCCTATAAAGGCCCAGCGGGAGTCTGGGGATTGGCGGCAGTGTCGGAGAGGCGGAGCAGGAGATCGCTGAGGGCTATAAAAGTCCAGCGGGAGTCCGTGGATTGGCGGCAGTGTCGGAGAGGCGGAGCAGGAGATCACTGAGGCCTATAAAGGTCCAGCCGGAGATCGGGGATCGGCGGCAGTGTCGGAGAGGTGGAGCAGGAGATCACTGAGGCCTATAAAGGTCCATCGGGAGATCGGGGATCGGTGGCAATGTCGGAGAGCTGGAGCAGGAGATCGCTGAGGCCTATAAAGGCCCAGCGGGAGATCGGGGATCGGCGGCAGTGTCGGAGTGGTGGAGCAGAAGATCACTGAGGCCTATAAATGCCCAGCGGGAGACCGGGGATCGGCGGCAGTGTCGGAGAGGTGGAGCAGGAGATCACTGAGGCCTATAAATGCCCAGCGGGAGATCGGGGATCGGCGGCAGTGTCGGAGAGGTGGAGGAGGAGATCACTGAGGCCTATAAAGGCCCAGCCGGTGCAGCTGCAGCAGGGCAGCAAAAAAGAAGTAGAAAGAAATCGAAAGGTGATGTCACAACCAAGGGGGTAAGGGATAGTTTTTATTTTTCTTTCTTTTATCAGTGAGTAAACTTTTAACATTGTTGTTGCCTAATTAAGTTAATCCAAGGATTAAGTCATGGCAGGAGAGCTCGGGCACGTGATATGCTCCTCCTGTACTATGTGGGAAATCAGGGATGCTTCTGGTGTCCCTGACGACTACGTGTGCAGGAAGTGTATCTGACTGCAGATCATGACAGACCGCATTGCGGCACCGGAGCTGTGGGTGGATTCACTCTGGAGCATCCATGATGTGAATAGCAGGTTTAGCGAGTTGGTCTTACCGCAGGTACAGGGTCCACAGCCAGATAGGGAATGGAAGACCAACAGGAAGAACAGTGCAAGCAAAGAAGTGCAGGGGACCCCTACGGTCATCGCCCTGCAAAACAGATACACCGCTTTGGGTACTGTTGACTCATCAGGGGAAGGCAGCAGCAGCCAAGTTCATGGCATCATGGGTGCCCCTGCTGCACAGGAGGGCAGGAAAAAGATTGGGAGAGCTATAGTAATAGGGGATTCAATTGTAAAGGGAATAAATAGGCGTTTCTGCGGCCGCACCCGAGACTCCAGGATGGTATGTTGCCTCCCCGGTGCAAGGGTCAAGGATGTCTCGGAGCGGGTACAGGACATTCTGATAAGGGAGGGTGAACAGCCAGTTGTAGTGGTGCATATAGGTACCAAAGATATAGATACCAAAGATACAGGTAAAAAACGGGATGAGGTCCTACGAGATGAATTTAGGGAGCTCGGAGCTAAATTAAAAAGTAGGACCTCAAAAGTAGTAATCTCAGGATTGCTACCAGTGCCACGAGCTAGTCACTGAAGGAATCGCAGGATAGCTCAGATGAATACGTGGCTTGAGGAGTGGTGCACAAGGAGTGGGACATTGGAACCGGTTCTGTGGGGAGGTGGGACCAGTAAATACCGGATGGTCTGCATCTGGGCAGGAGCAGAACCAATGTCTTTGGGGGAGTGTTTGCTAGTGTTGTTGCGGAGGATTTAAACTAATATAGCAGGGGGATGGAAATAAAAGGGAGACAGAGGCAAAAGATAGAAAGGAGAATAGTAAAAGTGGAGAGTAGAGAAACCCAAGGCAAAAAATGAAGAGGACCACATTACAGCAAAATTCTAAAGTGGCAAAGTGTGTTAAAAAGACAAGCCTCAGGCTCTGTGCCTCAATGCGAGGAGTATTCGGAATAAGGTGGATGAATTAACTGTGCAGATAGCAGTTAATGGATATGATGTAATTGGCATCACAGAGACATTGCTCCAGGGTGACCAAGGCTGGGAACTCAACATCCAGGGGTATTCAACATTTACGAAGGATAGACAGAAAGGAAAAGTATGTGGGGTAGCGTTGCTGGTTAAAGAGGAAATTGATGCAATAGTAAGGAAGGACATTAGCTTGGATGATGTGGAATCGGTATGGGTAGACCTACGGAATACCGACGGGCAGAAAACGCTGGTGGAGGTTGTGTAAAGATCACCAAACAGTAGTAGTGAGGTTAGGGACAGCATCAAACAAGAAATAAGGGATGTGCGCAATAAAGGTACAGCAGTTATCATGGGCGACTTTAATTTACATATAGATTGGGCTAAACAAACTGGTAGCAATGCGGTGGAGGAGGATTTCCTGGAGTGTATTAGGGATGGTTTTCGTGACCAATATATCGAGGAACCAACAAGGGAGCTGGCCATCCTAGACTGGGTGATGTGTAATGAGAAGGGACTAATTAACAATCTTGTTGTGCGAGGCCCCTTGGGGAAGAGTGACCATGATCTGGTAGAATTCTTTATTGAGATGGAGAATGACGCAGTTAATTCGCTAACTAGGGTCCTGAACTGAAGGAAAGCTAACTTCGATGGCACGAGGTGTGAATTGGCTAGACTAGACTGGCAAATGATACTTTAAGGGTTGACGGTGGATAGGCAATGGCAAACATTTATAGATCACATGATGAACTTCAACAAGTGGACATCCCTGTCTGGAGTAAAAATTAAACAGGGAATGTGGCTCAACCATGTCTAACAAGGTATATTAAGGATAGTGTTAGATTCAAAGAAGAGGCATATAAATTGGCCAGAAAAAGCAGCAAACCTGAGGACTGGGAGAAATTAAGAATTCAACAGAGGAGGACAGAGTATTTGATTCGGAGGAGGAAAATAGAGTACGAGAGGAAGCTTGCCGGGTACATAAAAACTGACTGCAAAAGCTTCTATAGATATGTGAAGAGAAAAAGATTAGTGAAGACAAACGTAGGTCCCTTGTGTCGGACTCAGTGAATTTATAATGGAGAATAAAGAAATGGCAGACCAATTGAACAAATACTTTGGTTCTGTCTTCAAGAAGGAAGACACAAATAACCTTCCGGAGGTACTAGGGGACTGAAGGTCTAGTGAGAAGGAGGAACTGAAGGATATCCTTATTAGGCGGGAAATTGTGTTGGGGAAATTGATGGGATTGAAGGCTGATAAATCCTTGGGGCCTGATTGTCTGCATCCCAGAGTACTTACGGAAGTGTCCCGAGAAATAGTGGATGCATTGGTGATCATTTTCCAACAGTCTTTCGACTCTGGATCAGTTCCTATGGACTGGAAGGTAGCTAATGTAACACCACTTTTTAAAAAAGGAGGGAGAGAGAAAACGGTTAATTATGGACCGGTTAGCCTGACATCAGTAGTATGGAAAATGGTGGAATCAATTATTAAGGATGAAATAGCAGCGCATTTGGAAAGCAGTGACAGGATCAGTCCAAGTCAGCATGGATTTACGAAAGGGAAATCAGGCTTGGCAAATCCTCTGGAATTTTTTGAGGAAGTAACTAGTAGAGTGGACAAGGGAGAAACAGTGGATGTGGTGTATTTGGACTTTCAAAAGGCCTTTGACAAGGTCCCACATAAGAGATTGGTGTGCAAAATCAAAGCACATGGTATTGGGGGTAATGTACTGGCGTGGATAGAGAATTGGTTGGCAGACAGGAAGCAGAGAGTCGGGATAAACCGGTCCTTTTCGGAATGCGATGCAGTGACTAGTGGAATGCCGCAGGGCTCAGGGCTGGGACCGCAGCTCTTTACAGTATACATTAATGATTTGGATGAAGGAATTGAGTGTAACTTGGAGTTTGCAGATGACACTAAACTGGGTGGCGGTGTGAGCTGTGGGGAGGATGCTAAGAGGCTGCAGGTTGATTTGGACAGGTTAGGTGAGTAGGCAAATGCATTGCAGATGCAGTATAATGTGGATAAATGTGAGGTTATCCAGTTTGGTGGCAAAAACACGAAGGCAGAATATTATCTCAATGGCGGCAGATTAGGAAAAGGGGAGGTGCAATGGGACCTGGGTGTCATGGTTCATCAGTCATTGAAAGCTAGAATGCAGGTATAGCAGGCAGTGAAAAAGGCAAATGGCATGTTGGCCTTCATAGCTAGGGGATTTGAATATAGGAGCAGGGAGGTCTTACTGCCATTGTACAGGCCTTGGTGAGGCCTCACCTGGAATATTGTGTTCAGAATTGGTCTCCTAATCTGAGGAAGGACGGTTCTTGCTATTGAGGGAGTGCAGCCAAGGTTCACTTGACTGATTCCCGGGATGGCTGGACTGACCAATGTTGAGAGACTGGATCAACTGGGCCTTTATACATTGGAGTTTAGAAGGATGAGAGGGAATCTCATGGAAATGTTGGATAAGTCCAGAACTTGGGCCACAGTCTTAGGATAAGGGTAGGCCATTTAGGACTGAGATGAGGAGAAACTTCTTCACTCAGAGTTGTTAACGTGTGGAATTCCCTGCCACAGAGAGTTGTTGATGCCAGTTCATTGGATATATTCAAGAGGGAGTTAGATATGGCCCTTACGGCTAAAGGGATCAAGGGGTATGGAGAGAAAGCAGGAAAAGGTACTGAGGCGAATGGTCAGCCATGATATTATTGAATGGTGGAGCAGGCTCGAAGGTCCGAATGGCCTACTCCTGCACTGATGTTCTATGTTTCTATGTTTTTTTTCTATGTTTCTTGGCCTTTGATTCACGTTCTGCGCAGTATGAAGCTGCATAGGTGACTAGACTCATCGCCTTACCCAGCTTCCATTTCTTAGCTTTAATCTGTTCATCAACAAAAATGACCGCATCCTTAAGTGACACTTTAGGGTTTCTCCCTAGGCAATCTACCAAAAGTGTCTACACTTGCGATTCGCCACATCTTTTTTCTAACTTTTTCTGATACTCTTCCCAAAGACACTCCTCTGGCATTTTAAAATTAATTATTTTTAATTAAGCTTCCTTACCGAAGATAATAGTCACTATCATTTGACATAAATCAACCCACCTAAGGTTCGATCGGTGATCAAACTAGCTGCCTTGCGTCTGCTGTTTATACACAACAATCTGTTTTTAAATGGAGAGAAAAAAATACAAGAGTCCCCAATTAAATTGTTTAATAAATATATTGTATTTTATCAGCTATTTCTTTGTTTTGTCCCTTCGTGGTGGCCAGACGTAGTTTTTAACTACTTAGCAGCTTTTTGCCGCTTTGCTAACTATAGCAATTCAACTATTCTCAGGGTTTATATATAATTCAAACTAGGATACTCTTGTTCAGATCATACCAATTGCTTTTAATACAGGTATAGTGAGTAAAAACAACAGAGTTTTATCAAATAAATACCATCTGTTATACAAAGTAATATTAACAAATTATAGTCACAGCCTAATTCTCGATAGCATCCTCTCGAGCTGACCGTGGTGCCGACTCCTTTTCTCCTGTTCTCTTGATTCGCACTGCCTTCTGAGTAGAAGAGCTGTTACTTTATACCCCTTTTCTCCCATTCAAATGCTGTGAAAATCTGTAGCTGTTGTCGCCTTACAATAGATCATATTATCTAAT
The DNA here is from genome assembly GCF_044704955.1 of Pristiophorus japonicus. NCBI lineage: Eukaryota > Metazoa > Chordata > Chondrichthyes > Pristiophoridae > Pristiophorus > Pristiophorus japonicus. The sequence goes on from NC_091999.1 coordinate 54,475,285, forward strand.
GCCTTTGACCTTCTATGTTATCTCTATCTCCTCTCCCTCTCTAGCAGGAATCAGTACTCTGAGAACAATTATACAGAACATGTCACACAGAATTCATTACTGAGCTTGGCTTTACAAAATTATGAAAATAAATGGTACATGCTGCATACCTTTATCTTACCTATTAATAATTTTGGCCATGATCCTTCCAGTTCTAACTGAAGCTGTATCAGCAGTTACAAAAATGGATAACATAATAATGGCTCAATTTACCATGATGCTTTGCTTCTCAGCCTTTGGCCATTTTAAACCCCATTTTATGTTTTACTGTCATTTTCTATCTTTATAAACTAGTTTTACAGACAATCAATGCATATACAGGAGGTTACAAACATACATATTATTCATTCATTAAAGATGTGTAAAATAAGCTTCTTAATACTAACTTCTAACATCTGTCAATAGGTGATATATAACAATATTCACCAACTCCACACATTCCCAAATTCACTTGCAAGCCTATTCAGCAGCACCGATGATTCTTCCCTCCCGCCAACCCGAAGCACTATTCTACTACAGTAGGCCTCAGGCCTGGACCCCATGATCTTAGAGGAAGAGCAGCGTGGCATCAGATGGAAAATTCCGGAAGATACTCGGGTGTGACCAGAAACCGCAGTAGGTGTTCCATGGTCGGGTGGCTCTGAATGAAAGTTCAGATGGTGAAGGACAGGGTTCCCAAACTTCAGGGAAACAGGGTGCGAATGTCACTGGTGGATCCCTGCGTCATCGTCAGTGAGTTCAGGGAGATTGTATCAGAGGGAATGGCGCAGAGCAGGGAGACAGGATCCCCAGGGTGATGATCAGTGAGTTCAGGGAGATGGCATCAGAGGGAACGGAGCAGAGTAGAACATAAGAACATAAGAAGAGGAGTAGGCCATACGGCCCTCGAGCCTGCCCCGCCATTCAATAAGATCATGACTGATCTGATCATGGACTCAGCTCCACTTCCCTGCCCGCTCCCCTTAACCCCTTATCCCCTTATCGTTTAAGAAACTGTCTATTTCTGCATTAAATTGATTCAATGTCCCAGCTTCCATAGCTCTCTGGGTCAGCGAATTCCACAGATTTATAACCCACTGAGAGAAGAAATTTCTCTTCATCTCTGTTTTAAATGGGTGGCCCCTTATTCTAAGATCGTGCCCTCTAGTTCTAGTCTCCCCCATCAATGGAAGCATCCACCCTGTCAAGCCCCATCATAATCTTATACGTTTCGATAAGATCACCTCTCATTCTTCTCAATTCCAATGAGTAGAGAGGCCCAGCCTACTCAACCTTTCTTCATAAGTCCACCCCTCATCCCCGGAGTCAACCTGGTGAATCATCTCTGAACTGCCTCCAAAGCAAGTATATCCTTTCTTAAATATGGAACGAAAACTGCACGCAGTATTCCAGGTGTGGCCTTATGTAGCCGTAGCAAAACTTCCCTGCTTTTATACTCCATCCCCTTTGCAATAAATGCCAAGGCCTTCCAGATCACTTGCTGTACCTCCATACTCTGTGTTTGTGTTTCCTGCACAAGTACCCCCAGATCCCGCTACACTGCAGCACTGTGCAATGTTTCTCCATTTAAACAATAACTTGCTCTTCGAATTTTTTCTGCCGAAGTGCATGACCTCACACTTTCCAACATTATACTCCATCTGACAAATTTTTGCCCATTCATTTACGCTGTCTATTTCCTTTGTCAGGTTTTTTGTGTCCTCACAGATTGCTTTTCCTCCCATCGTTGTATCGTCAGCAAACTTGGCTTCGTTACACTCAGTACCTTCTTCCAAATCGTTAATATAGATAGTCAATATTTGAGAGCCCAGCACTGATCCCTGCAGCAGCCCACTAGTTACTGGTTGCCAACCCAAGAATGAACCATTTATCCCGACTCTCTGTATTCTTTTCGTTAGCCAGTCCTCTATCCATTCTAATATATTACCCCCAACCCCGTGAACTTTATCTTGTGCAGTAACCTTTTATGTGGCACCTTAACAAATGCCTTCTGCAAGTCCAAATACACCACATCCACTGGTTCCCCTTTATCCACCCTCTTCATTGCATCCACAAAGAACTCCGGCAAATTTGTCAAGCAAGACTTCTCCTTTATAAATCCATTCTGACACTGTCTGACCGAATTTTGCTTTTCCAAATCTCCATCTATTGCTTCTTTAATAATGGACTCCAACATTTTCCCAACGACAGATGTTAGGCTAACTGGTCTATAGTTTCTTGCTTGGTGTCTGCCTCCTTTTTTAAATAATGGTGTTACATTTGCAGTTTTCCAATCCGCTGGGAGCTCCCCAGAATCCAGGGAATTTTGGTAAATTAAAACCAATGCATCCACTATCCCTGCCACTATTTATCTTAAGACCCTAGGATGCAAGCCATCAGGTCCATGGAATTTATCTTCCTTTTGTCCCGTTATCTTACTGAGTACCACCTCCTTAGAGATTGTGATTGTGTTAAGTTCCTCCCCCTACCCCCCACCCCCCCACCCACACAGCCCTTTGACTATCCACTGCCGTATTATTGCTAGTGCCCTCTACCTTAAAGACTGATACAAAATATTTGTTCAGAGTTTCTGCCATCTCCATGTTCCCCATTACTAATTCCAGTAGGGCGAACTTTAGTCTGGAAATAGGGGACTGAGTGTTAGGGTTAATTGGTGTTGTTGAGATTAGAGCAGGATTGGAGGTGGTTACTTTGCTCCTCAGTCTGTTAAAACGTTTGGACATGGGAGTTATTTAAAGAGGCTAATCCTAAACCAAAAATCATTGTACAAGTGCCATCCCCGACAGGAGGGCTCCACTCGCATATTTGGCCTGGTCAAAATTAAACGGTATTAGATCAGAATTGGACTTTTCCCAGCGATCACACACCCTGCCAATGTGAATGTTTATAAATGTATAGAGATATTGAAGTTGAGAACGTGGGAATTGTATAGGGACAGTATAAGCTAACAAACAATTCATGGTGGAATAGCCATGACATCTCAGACTCGAGACTGCGAAATGTTACAACACTAACACATATTGAAACAAAACCCACAGCTTGCAGAAAAACCTCAAGGTCTTATTAAATCATGTTATTAACCTGAAACATTGACAGAAGGTCTTTGTTTAAAATCGGACCATGCTTGGGTCGGCTTATGAGTGGACAAAGGGAAGGAGGGATCAAAAGAGATGGGCTGAGCTGGGTTGTCACTCTGGCCCTATCTTGTTATCTTTTGCCGAAAATGTATAACCATCGTCCCTTTACAATGTAACGTCACTTTGTCCGTAGGAATGAGTGCGTTCGAACAGACTTGCATTCCTTCTGTCTGATAAAGTCCCCGATCGGGATTTGCTTTTTAAATAAAAGCTTGCTTTGTTTAAAGCACAAACGGTATTCGTTTCAGTAATTTTGCTGAACCAGATTGAGGTAAAAGAATCCAGGAATCAACATTTGGTGTCAGAAGTGGGATCTCAACGGACGACTGCCGAAAACTTGCGAATTAAGAGCCAGACTAGCCTTGGACGAGACGATGGGAAAGTGGCCACTGGAGTGTGTATGATTTCAATACTGCTCCAGTTTCCCCCGGTTTCAAAAGTCTGAGGAAAGTTTAGCCACTCGCTGGTTCTCAGGTAGTGTCTGAACGAGATCCAGGACAATCTGGTGAATACCTTTCAAACTTAGAATAGGGATAGAGATAGGGAAATTGCGTGATGACGCAAACCAAGTGGCGACTTGGAAAGATAGGTTATAGTTAGAGCTAGATAGGGATAGATGATCAATCATGGATCTAAAAATTAATAGGAAAGAAAAGATACTCTTGTGAACGTCTGTTTAAATGAGAAATGCTTCTGTGATTTTTACTGTAAAAAAAAAGCCGGGGAGTTGTGGTTTGTTTTATCTCAAACAGAATGAAAGTTTTTTTTAACCCTTCGTAGTGTTGTCCTGTATGTGGGAAGTTTAAGAGTGTGAACCTTATTGAATTACGTATATTCGGATGATAAGTTACGGAGCCAGGAAATGCATAAAGGATAGGTTTGTGGAGTAAAAAAAATATAAAAAAATTACATGGTCCCGGTGGTTAATAAAAAGGATTTAACATGCTCACTTACTTGTCAAAAAAAACATTCAGAGAAGGCACAGCAAAACAACTGAGATGGATTCAAAAAAATGTATTATATTAAATAACACGACCTTGAGGCTGGAACAATTGAGATAACGAAAAGCATTCCACAGCCTACGTGCCAGACTTCTCTCTAGTTATGGAAAAGACAAATAAAAGTAACGTAGTAAATAGGTGCTGAAAAAAAAAAATGTTCTGAGATTTTAAATTATGAGAAAAATTCCACGGCAGTCTAAAAAAAAAATCACTCCTGTCCAATTGGCAGGAAAACTCCATTAAATTAGGGCTTTCATTGACTGATTGGATTTAAACTGCGCAGTGACACGAAAGGATAGGGACATTTGGAGACTAAAAGAAATTAAATAAGGCTCATAAGAAATCAAATTTAGAAAATTAGGCTCACAGGAAATTAAGTAAGGCTTATGGGGAATTAAATAGAGGATAGGTGTTCAAGTCAGGTGTGACGTCGACCTCCTATATCACTTGGCCCGTCTAGGCACTGATTGAATTTAAATCACGCAGCAACTCGAAAGATAGGGCCGACGCGGACGCGCAGCGGTGTGAGACGTGCGGCGGCGTGAGCGTGCGGCCGAGTAAAGGAGGGCTGATGCAGATGCGCAGCAGCGTAAGACGCGTAGCGACGCGAGACGTGCGGCGGCGTGAGCGTGCAGCCGAGTAAAGGAGGGCTGACGCAGACGCGCAGCAGTGTGGAACGCGTAGCGACGCGGGACGTGCGACGGCGCGAGCGCGCGGCCGAGTGACCATGGGATGACGCGAACGCACGGCAACGCGAACCGCGGGGTGATATCAAAGTCAGTGCTGGTGTCAGTAAGTCTTTGTTTATTTTAAGTGTTTTAAATCGTGCAGCGACGCGAACCACGGGGCGACGCGGATCAGTGTTAGATTTAGTAAAGTCTGTTTATTTTGAGTTTGTTCAAAGTCAGTGTTAGTTTCAGTAAAGTCTGTGTTTATTTTAAGTTTGTTCACATTGCACGACGACACGAACGCGTAACGACACGGTAATACGAGGGGCAGCGTGAAAATTGGTAATCAGTTGGATAAAACAACGGATGCGGATAGTCCACTACAAAAGTTAGGTGAGGAATACCCTGAAAGAGCTGAAGACTTTAGAAAATTATCAGGAGCCCTGAACAAATTATTAGGAGATGACCAGTGGCCTCTAGGTGGCACTAGAAGCATAGAGGTAGGAAAAAAAAGCACAGGGATTGTCAAAAATTAAAAGATGCATCACTTCTGTCAAGTTGGCAAATAAATGCTATTAAATTGGGATTCTCATTGACAGAGGGAACACATGTTAAAATTGTAGACGTCTTTAAAAAAAAAGAATGTGTGCTCGAGAAACTTACTAAGTGATCCTCTGGGACCTCTGAGAAAGGTATTGACCGACTACGTAGTCTAATGGCTGGCTTTGTGTTAACCGAGGCTGATGATGCAATTGATGAGTGGTCACTGACTCAGCGCCCAACGGTGCCTCCCGCACCCCCTGGCCCCTTGCTCCAGTCCTCTTCCCAACACCCTCCACCTTACACTCCGGTGAGTGGAGTTAAAAATAACCCGATACCACCAAAGCAACAAACCCAAACTGACTCCTCATCCTCTGATAGCGATTCGGATCCCCAGTTCACAAGCAATATAGCCGAAAGGACCAGATCACACACTCGAAAGGGCAGAACTATATCTCGATATCACAGACAGTTCCATAAATCTTCTAGTCAATCTACCAGTCCAAGTTGTGAAAGACATAGCAAACACCCCCGCTGATCGAGACGCAGAACTGTCAAGCAGTCAGACAGCTCCGAAACATCCTCCGACCTAGAAATGATTTCCAAGATCCCAAAATCCCGACACCAATTCCCTGTCAGACCAATGCCAAACCCTGATGCACAACAAGCTGCAGACCACCCCACTATAGATGTCGATGTGATCTTCGAACAACTATTCGATTGCTCACGCTATCCGGACAAATGGAAAGGGCAGTTAGATATTATTGGCAGGAAAAGAAAGGGAAGGGGGGAGGTGCGCCCCCAACCCGGGTCAAGACTGAATACGTGACTAGAAAGGAAGAGCCATCTCGGGAGCAAGGATCAATAGAACCGCAGTGTTGCATACAGGATTGGATGGATAAGCAAGGATACGGTTATACTAAACAACCAAACGGCCCGAGCCCTGCTAATAAAGCTCCCTATTGTCCCCGGCATGGTATGGGAAGAGGCCGGGACTGGGTAAGAGGAATTGACTGTTTTAATTGTGGGCAGGAAGGACATTGGAATAAAAATTGCCCCTACCGTCAGCATGGAAAAGGAAGAGGAGGGGGGCAAGCGGGGAGAGGAGGATCTTACACTAACTTCTCCCAGAACAACCCCTTTGGTCAATTGTTCCCCAATTGACTACGCAGCTTGATTGTGCAGGGATCTTCCCCGGACGACGAACCAATGATATTGTTAAAGATTCTGAATGAGTGGCAACCCTTTTTGATAGATACAGGAGCCTTCATGTCTTCTGTACAATCAAAGCTTAAACTCCCCAGCCTCTACTGAAACACAGGAACTTTCAGGATTCCTGGGACAAATCTCGACATTCCCGGTGTCAGAACCGGTTAAAATGGGTTACCAGGAAGAATCGGTGGAACATCGATTTGTTATCACAACCAATCTGGACTGTAATTTTATGGCTAGAGACCTCCTCTGCAAATTCCAGTTGCATTTGGAGTGTGAAGATGATGGGATCATTGTAAAACAGGGAACCCTTAAGCGGCAGTATTATACCACTAGAACCCCTCAGTGGTGGTCTCTGGACCTGTGGCAGGCACCCTATCACGTGACCCTAGCATACAATCCCAGTGGAAAGAATTAGGACCTGCAGAACTTTTATCAGGATCACGAAGGGGAAGTGAAGGAAATTCTATTAAGGGCTAGAGTGACTGGACCGGAAGGGAAGGCAGATTTTGTGGAAATGGACAGCCCCCAACGGTGGCACCACATATTACTCGTGAAGTATTACCTCCCCACCATGCTAAAGATTTGGGAGTTATGGTGCGCCAGGCTATAGACGAGGCTGACCCTACCAGCCGGGATGTGCAAATTGTAAAACATGGCCGTACAGTCCAAATCCACGGGGACCCCGAGAAGGTCTTAACGACTCTGCAGCATCATACTGGCTCTGACATACCTGACTATGTGGATCCTCATGTGTGGGCAGAGGACCCCTCCCAAGTGGGTTATCACAGGCAATACTGAGTATCCACCGAGCTTTGGAGGCTAGCCGATTCGAACCAATTTGCCAGTTTTCAGTCCCTAGCACGGCTAAACAAATGCGACAGTGTTTGGGGATGATCAATTACTGCAGATCCTGGATCCCCAATGTTGCCCTGATGACTAAGCACCTCACCCCGTATACAAATAAGTAAGGCAGCTTTGAAATAGAAACCATAGACTTCCAAGCCTTTAAGGAACTAAAGACAGCCCTGCTGCAAGCTCTGGCTTTGGGCCGGCTCCTCTATGACCGGCCCTTTCAACTGTATTGTACAGTTCTGAAAGACTGTGCTACCGTTGTCTTAACACATCTCACTCCGTAGCTGCCCTCCTGGGCCAACTGCAGACTCAACACCTTACCATGGCCAGGCAAAGCAGATATGAGATCTACTTACGAAACAATCCTAAGCTGACCTTTCGGCACTGTACTGCAATTAATCCGGCCTGTTTTCTTACTGAGCCACCCCAAGATGAGGAAGAGCCCAGTCATGATTGTTTATCTTTAATTTAAGAGGCCACATCAGTCAGGGAAGATTTTGTTGATGTACCAATTGAAGATCCAGACTGTATTATGTATGTTGACGGAATTAATCCAGAAGGTACACGAATCTCAGGATACGCCATAGTAAACCAGGAGAATCAGGTCTTGGAATCTGCCACTTTTGAAATTGCCTATACCGACTCTAGGCATGCCTTTGGGGTGGCCCATGATTTCGGACAACTATGGAAAAATAGGGGATTCCTAACCTCACAGGGGAATGAGATATCCCATAAACAGCTAGTATCTGCTTTGTTGCAAGCCCTCATGTTCCTCAAACGCATTGCCATTGTCAAATGTACTGCCCACACTACCGGAAATTCTCTGGTTGATATAGGGAATCGTTGTGCTGACCAAGAGGCCAAACAGGCCTCTCGTGACCAACAGATGGTAGTGCCCAAAATTATGAGTCAGACTAAAAATCCTGCGAAGGATAAGTTAGCCTCGGAAAAACCAATGCCAACCATCCAAGATGTTATAAAAGCACAGGAGGACGCTCCTAAAAAAGTTAAACTGTTGTGGAAATATTATGCATGTACTTATGACAATGTTTCTAAACTCTGGACCACTCCCGCGGAACAGACTTGCATGTCTGACTAGTTGGCTCTATGGGTTATTGAATGTATGCATTTTGCTACTCATTGTGGAGCAAGGACCACGAGTGACACACTTTTGGCTACTTGGTGGCACCCTCGACTCCAGGCGCTCACCCAGAACATCAGTAGTCGTTGCCTGGTTGGCCAGCAACATAATCCAGGGAAGGGAGTCCCCTGTGATTGGGGTAAAACGCCCCTACCCGAAGGTACCTTTGAGACATTTTAGTTGGACTACATTGAGTTGCAAAAAGTTTTGTTACAAATATGTGTTAGTAATAGTAGATGTGCTTAGCAGATGGACTGAAGGCTACCCTACCCTGGACAATAAGGCTCAAACTGTTGTTAAGGTGTTAATGAGGGAAATTGTTCCTAGATATGGTATCTCAGCTCGACTGATGACCACCTATGTTCTTTCTCTGACTCAGGCTCTGCGAATAGCTCACAACCAGGTTCAAGATGCTCACCTCGACCTCCCAGTTTTACCCGAATTGTCCCTCGTGGCACCAGGGAAGTATGGATTCGGAAGGGATTAGAGCCACCATGGGAGGAGCCTTTTCAGGTGTTACTCACTACCCCCACTGCAGCCAAGGTTGAGGAGGAAAGTGCCTGGGTTCACCTGCACCACTGCAAGCTCACCACCCTCTAACGAACCTATTTTACTGGTTATTATAACTCCTGTTTCTGTTCCAGACTTCCTCTTCTCCATAGCTGAACAAGGCCGTTGGCATCCTAATTGGAACGTGGACCAGTTTGAACTTTTACACATAGTGATAGACAGCCAGCTACACCGACGGTGACCTGAGAAGAGAGACGGGAAAACTGAACTCTTTTAATCAGCAAAATAATTGGAATATTTATCTGAATCCTGAGCCATAAGATGAAACTGTCTGTATGCCACACTCTGTATAATAGTGTTGATATATGACAGTTTCGGCGCATGGGAGGGGAGACATGAGCTACATGTCTTATGTTTATGCACAAAATGGGAACTTTTCTAGATGTTGGGTGTGTTCACATTCCCTATACATTCCCTATACATTCCAAAGGGGGAGTTCCACTAACCCTAACTGAGACTGTCAGGAAATAGAGTGTGAACGGATGAATGCGATACTCCTAGAATGATCCTAAGTGTTATCATGGAATGATAAAAGGGGGGAATGTGAATGTTTAAAAATGTATAGAGACATTGAAGTTGAGAACGTGGGAATTGTATAGGGACAGTATAAGCTAACAAACAATTCATGGTGGAATAGCCATGACATCTCAGACTCGAGACTGCGAAATGTTACAACACTAACACATATTGAAACAAAACCCACAGCTTGCAGAAAAACCTCAAGGTCTTATTAAATCATGTTATTAACCTGAAACATTGACAGAAGGTCTTTGTTTAAAATCGGAACATGCTTGGGTCGGCTTATGAGTGGACAAAGGGAAGGAGGGATCAAAAGAGATGGGCTGAGCTGGGATGTCACTCTGGCCCTATCTTGTTATCTTTTGCCGAAAATGTATAACCATCGTCCCTTTACAATGTAACGTCACTTTGTCCGTAGGAATTGAGTGCGTTCGAACAGACTTGCATTCCTTCTGTCTGATAAAGTCCCCGATCGGGATTTGCTTTTTAAATAAAAGCTTGCTTTGTTTAAAGCACAAACGGTATTCGTTTCAGTAATTTTGCTGAACCAGATTGAGGTAAAAGAATCCAGGAATCAACACCCCCACTGAGCCCACCAGCGGAGAAGGGTCAATAATACTCGCAGGCATCGTCTGGCGCCGCCTCTCATCTCCCTGAAATATTGTCTAAAAGCTGGAGCCTTTCTGTGTGTTCAAGTGGAAAATTGAGAGAGTCGGTGTGTATAACAGAAAACGATCGAGAGAGCGTGTGTGTATCTGATAGGCGTCGGGCTCTGGGAATCATTCCCCGGGGTTGTGCTCTCTGGGGTGTTTGTGTCAGATTTCTAACCCGTGCTGGACCTGCCCTGGGAGTGTTTGATGGGATAGTGTGGAGGGAGCTTTACTCTATATCTATCCCATTCTGTACCTGCCCTATGATTTGATGGGACAGTGTAGAGGCAGCTTTATTTTGTAGCTAACCCGCGCTGTACCTGCCCTGGCAGTGTTTGATGGGACAGTGCAGAAGGAGCTTTATTTCTGTACCTAACCAATGCAGCATCGACTCTGGAATGCTTGGGACAGAGTAGAGGGAGATATAATCCGTATCTAACCTGTGTTGTCCCTGCCCTTGGAATGTCTGGTGGGACAGTGTTGAGGGAGTTTTACTCTGTATCTAAGCAAGGCAAATATATCCTTCCTTAGATAAGGAGAGCAGATCTGTGCACAGTACTCCAGGCGGAGTCTCACCAAAGCCCTGTACAATTGTAGAGCGAAGTTAGAGAGAGGGTTACCCTAAATCTAAATTATGCTGTACCTGCCCTAGGAGTCTTTATTTGGAAAGTGTAGAGGGAGCTTTACTTAGTATCTAACCAATGCAGCACATGCCCTGGGAGTGGTTGATGGGACAGTATAGAGGCAGCTTTACTCTGTATCCAACCCGTGCCATACCTGCCCTGGGAGTGTTTGATGGGACAGTCAAGAGATAACTTTTTGCTGTAGCTAACCTGTACTATACCTGCCCTGGGAGTGTTTGATGGAGCAGTGTAGACGGAGATTTACTTTGTATCTGCGTCAAGATAAATGGGTCATTTTTCTGTTAGCAAACAGTGACTAGTGGAGAGCTGCAGGGATCGGTGCTGGGTCCTCAACTATTTACAATCTATATTAATGACTTGGATGAAGGGACTAACTGTAATGTCGTCAAGTTTGCTGATGATACAAAGATGGGTGAGAAAGCAAATTGTGAGGAGGTCACAAAAAATGTGCAAAGTGATAGACAGGCTAAGTGAGTGGGAAAAAATTTGGCAAATGGTGTACAATGTAGTAAAATGTAAGGTAATCCACCTTGGCAGAAAAAATAGAAAAGCAAATTATAGTTTAAATGGTGAAAAATTGCAAAGTGCTGCATTATAGTGGGACCTGGGGGTCCTTGTGCATGAAACACAAAAAGTTAGTATGCAGGTACAGCAGGTAATCAGGAAGGCAAATGGAATATTAGCCCTTATTGCAAGGGAGATGGAGTATAAAAGCAAAGAAGTATTTCTACAACTGTACAGGGTGTTGGTGAGGCCACACCGAGAGTACTGCGTATAGTTTTGGTCTCCGTATTTAAGGAAGGGTATACTTGCATTGGAGGCTGTTCAGAGAAGGGACACGAGGTTGATTCCAGAAATGAGGGGGTTGACTGATGAAGATAGTTTGAGTAGGTTGGCCTGTACCCATTGGAGTTCAGAAGAATGAGAGCTGATCTTATCGAAACAGATAAGAAAATAAGGGGCCTCAATAAGGTGGATGCAGAGAGGATATTTCCATTCATCAGGGAAACTAAAACTAGGAGACATAGTATCAGAATAAAAGGCTGCCCATTTAAAACTGAGATGAGGAAGAATTTATTCTCTCAGGTGGTTGTAAATCTATGGAATTCTCTTCCCAGAGCGCTGTGCAGTCTGGTTCATTGAATATATTTAAGGCGGAGAGCGACAGATTTTTGAGCGATAAGGGAATAAAGGTTTATATGCAGCGGGCAGGGAACTGGAGCTGAGTCCATGATGAAATTAGCCATGATCCTATTAAATGATGGAGCAGGCTCGAGGGGCCAGGTGGCCTTCTCCTGCCCTTGGAATGTCTGGTGGGACAGTGATGAGGAAGCTGTACTCTGTATCAAAGCTACTCAAGTATACCCTTCCTCAGATAAAGAGGCCAAAACTGTGCACAGTACTCCAGGTGTGGTCTCACCAAGGTCCTGTGCAATTGCAGAGCGAGGTTAGAGAGAGGATTACCCTCTATCTAAATTATGCTGTACCTGCCTTGGGAGAGTTTGATGGGACTGTCAGAGGGAGATTTACACTATATCCAACACGTGCTGTACCTGCCCTGGGAGTGTTTGGGATGTTGTAGACTGAGATTTACTCGACATCAACCCTGGTAGTGTTTGGGATAGGCTGGAGTGAGATTTACTTTGTATCTAACTCGTCCAGTACCGGTAATCCTGATATAAGTAGCGGGAAAATGCTACAATCTATTATTAAGCACGTGGTAACAGGACACTTCGGAAGTGATAACAGGATTGGGCAGAATTAACACGGATTTATGAAAGGGAAATTGTTCTTGGCAAATCTGTTGGTGTTTTTTGAGGTTGTAACTCGTAGGATAGATAAGGGGGAACCACCGGATGTGGTGTATTTAGATTTACAGAAGGCATTCAATGAGGTGCCACACAAGAGATTATTAAACAAAATTAGGACTCATGAGATTGAAAGTAATATATGAGCAAGGATTGAGGATTGGATAACGGACAGAAAACAGAGAGTAGGAATAAACGGGTGATTTTCGGGTTGGCAGGCTGTAACTGTTGGGGTGCTGCAAGGATCGGTGCTTGGGCCCCAGCTATTCACAATCTATATCAATAATTTGGATGAGGGAACCAAATGTAATATAGCCAAGTTTGCTGAGGATACAAAGCAAGTTGGTAATGTAAGTGTGAGAAGGATGAAAATAGGTTTCAAAGGGATATATACAGGCTCAGTGAGTGGGCAAGAACATGGTAAATGGAATATAATGGGAAGAAATGTTAAGTTAGCCATTGATAGTAAAAATAGAAAGGCAGAGTATTTTTTTAAATGGTGAGAAATTGGAAAATGTTGGTGTTCAGAGAGACCTGGGTGTTCTTGTACACAAATCGCTAAAAGTTAATATGAAGTCCAGCAAACAATTAAGAAAGCAAATGCTATAATGGCCTTTGTACAAAAAGATTTGAGTACTTACGTCTTACTGCAATTATACAGGGCCCTGGTGAGACCACACCAGCTGTATTGTGTACTGTTTTGGTCTCCTTACCTAAGGAAAGATAAACTTGCTGCAGAGGGAGTGCAATGAAGGTTCATCAGACTGATTCCTGGGATGGGGGGATTGTCCTGAGAGAAGGAGTAGACATGGCCTATATTCTCCAGCATTTAGAAGGAGAGGTGAGAGGTGACACGCACATCCCATAAACAAATTTGTAAAGAGAGATCGGAGGTGTTTCAAATTGATCAAGGACACCAGCCAAATTCTTAGAAACACTTCCTGTCGTTCAGGACCTGTGTCCAGGGACAAGGTGATGGGGTATCTGATCATCTTTGGGTTAAATGTTGTGCTTATCGAGCTGAGCACCTCGTGCCAGCATCAAACACTCTCCAGTCGGGCACAGCACAGGTTAGAAACAGAGTGAACCCATCGATCGCTCCCTGACACAGATACTGAGGGATAGGGAGTGTCAGGGACACTGACATTTCTCACTCTAAGTTATAAATTGATCCTGTACCTCTCCCCATTAATGCTGGGCTCCACACGGGTCGAATCCTGCTCCTGTTTCCCTTCCTGTAACAGCACTGAGCTCAACCCAGCCCATAATGAGCAGGGCTCAGGGAGTTTGGTTGCTCGGCACTGCAGTGATGTCATAAAGCAGGGCCATTCAGCCCAGCTCGTCATCTCCTTGTCCCTTTAAAGGTGGAGAGCTGGGGCATCCTGTCTCAACACACATCCCCCTGTTCATTCTGAGAATCCCCGGGGATGGCCCAAGTCCCACAGTGTGGAACAGAACCAAGGGGGAAAGAGGAGGAGAGCTGGGACATCCTATCTCAACACACATCCCCCTGTTCATTCTGAGAATCCCCGGGGATGGCCCAAGTCCCACAGTGTGGAACACAACCAAGGGGGAAAGAGGAGGAGAGAAGTGGAGGTAAATCAAGGAGTGGGAACTGAGGGCCATCAAGCTTCAGTTTTAGAGCTTGTAGGCTTCAGGAGGGGAAGAGTGAGTAAGAAACATAGAAAATAGGTGCAGGAGTAGGCCATTCGGACCTTCGAGCATGCAGCACCATTCAATAAGATCATGGCTGACCATTCACGTCAGTACCCCTTTCCTGCTTTCTCTCCATGCGCCTTGATCCCTTTAGCCATAAGGGCCATATCTAACCCACTCTTGAATATATCTAACGAACTGGCATGAACAACTCTCTGCAGTAGAGAATTCCACAGGTTAACAAGTCTCTGAGTGAAGAAGTTTCTCCTCAACTCGGTCCTAAATGGCTTACCCCTTATCGTTAGACTGTGACCCCCTGGTTCTGGACTTCCCCAACATTGGGAACATTCTTCCCACATTTAACTTGTCCAGTCCCGTCAAAATTTTATATGTTTCTATGAGATCCTCTCTCATTCTTCTAAACTGCAGTGAATACAGGCCCAGTCGAACCAGTCTCTCAACATAGGTCAGTCCTGCCATCCCGAGAATCAATCTGTTGTACCTTCACTGCACTCCCCCAATAGCGAGAACGTCCTTCCTCAGATTAGGGGACCAAAACTGAACACAATATTCCAGGTGAGGCCTCAGCAAAAGTCTATACAACTGCAGTAAGACCTCCCTGCTCCTACACTCAAATCCCCTAGCTATGAAGGCTAACATGCCATTTGCCTTCTTCACCACCTGCTGGATCTTCATGCTAACTTTCAATGACTGATGTACCATGACACCATTGTCTCATTGCACCTCCCCTTTTCTTAATCTGTCGCCATTCAGATAATATTCTGTCTTCATGTTTTAGCCACCAAAGTGGATAACCTCACATGTATCCACATTATACTGCATCTGCCATGCATTTGCCCACGCACCTAACCTGTCCAAGTCACCCTGCAGCCTTTTAGCATCCTCCTCACAGCTCACACCGCCATCCAGCTTAGTGTCATCTGCAAACTTGGAGATATTACACTCAATTCCTTCATCTAAATCATTGATGCATATTGTAAATAGCTGGAGTCCCAGCACTGAGCCCTGCGGATCCCCACTAGTCACTGCTTGCCATTCTGAAAAGGACTTGTTTATCCAAATTCTCTGCTTCCTGTCTGCCAACCAGTTCTCTATCCACGTCAATACATTACCCCCAATACCCTGTGCTTTAATTTTGCACACCAATCTCTTGTGTGGGATCTTGTCAAAAACCTTTTGAAAGTCCAAATACACCACATCCACTGGTTCTCCCTTGTCCACTCTACTAGTTACATCCTCAAAAAATTTTAGAAGACTTGTCATAAATCCATGCTGACTTGGACCGATCCAAATGTGCTGCTATTTCATCTTTAACAATTGATTCCAACATTTTCCCCACTACGGATGTCAGGCTAACCAGTCTATAATTCCCCATTTTCACTCTCTCGACTTTAAAAAAAAGTAGTGTTACATTAGCTACCCTCCAGTCCATAGGAACTGATCCAGAGTTGATAGACTGTTGGAAAATGATCACCAATGCATTCAGTATTTCGAGGGCCACTTCCTTAAGTACAGTGGGATTCAGACTGTAGTTTCAGGATCTAGGGAGAGAAAAAGGAACAGATGGGGAGACTGGTGTGGATTCCAGCACAGTGATGATGTTGGGGGAGAGAGATTGTGTCGGGCCGTGTATTAGGGGTGTAGGAGGGACAAGAGAGGAAAGGTCAGAGGAGGAAATACTGCAGCAGTGTCCATCAATAGTGAGAGAGAGAAGGTGGGGGTCAGAGTGGGCCCTGGACAGGTCGGGAAACTGTTTGTTTGCTGTGACCAGCTTTCCTTCTGTCACAAATAGCCTCCTGTAGCCCAGTGACACAAACAGCCCATTAAACGCCACCAATGTCCTTTGGTCTGGTGAGGTCTCCCTTTGTGAAACATTGGCTGTTGTTAAAGCTTCTCATTCTGACTCGCTCAAAGTGAGACAGTATCCACTGTCCCTTTTATTCCATGGGCTTCATCTTTGCTGGTATTGGTAACACGCCCGGGATCACTAAACACAAAACCCAGTCTGTTAATCACTTTCAGCTACTGGACTGAGTGTGTGCCCCACAGCATTTCTCTCACCTTCAATGTGTGAATAGAACATCACGCCTGCAAAGCTGGTTTAAGTTTATATCCAGGCAGCAAATCTATTTAAGAAAAGCCTGAAGGCCGATGAGACACTGTTCAGGTGCTAGTGTGCTGCTGGTTTGTCCGGTATTTCCCTGTAATGCAAAGTAACTGAACATTTCTCCCAGTGCAACCTTTGCTGTAATGAAATGTGTCTTTTAATAAGCCTCATGTCCTTGCTCATGTCTGCTGCAATTGTGTAGAAAGAGGATGTGTGAAGTGATGGTGTTTGTATGGAGATGTGAAACAAGGAAACGGTATCGGTGTGTGGCAGTGACACAGCCTTGTGGTTACAGGCAGAACCATGCACCGATAGCCTTGAGCTTATGGTTTGAGCAGGGTCAGTTCATGAATGCTCAAGCTAAGAGGTGCCAGGGATCGGGAGCAGCGGCAGTAAATAAAATCTAAATGTAAATTCCGATGTAGTTTATCTTCATTTATTCCTATTTTAATAGCTTTTGATGAATGTGTCCCATGCCAAGTGCCAGGGTATCGGATCAGGCCCACCATAGAAAATGAGTTTGACACCTTGGGGTAGACAATGTCAACCGGATTCGCCCATTCACCAACCGAACAACTTCTTTACAAACTCAAGCTAGTTTGTAAGGCGTGACCATGTTTCCCAGAATCCATGTTCAGTATCTGTAATGGCCCCTTCCCTTTCCCCATGATCGAAAACAGCCTCATCAGGATCCCTTCAAGCACCTTCCCAGTGATCGAGGTCACGTTGATGGGCCTTCAGTTCCCAACTTGTGGCCAATTTGCAAAACTTGAACTATGTGTGCTACCTTCCAATCTCGGGGAACAACCCATGACTCTACTGAGCTGATGGAGATATGGGCAAAGGGCTGACAGAGCACCAGTCCCATCTCTTTAAACACCCTTGGGTGGATATCATCCGTACCTTACAATGTCAAGGTGAACCCGCATAGCGACTTTGCTGTCAATGAAGAGTGATTAGAAAGACCAAAGTGCCATTTGCCCCTCTCAGTGTGACCCTGAAGGACTGTGTCCAGGCTGAAGTTCTCCCCCCCATACGATCCTCCGCCCAGATTGTCCTCACTGAGCTCCAGCCAGGTGATGCTAAACTCTCGGGTGGGAAAGAAAGAAATCCACACCAATGTGTTGAAAGCAACAAGAATTCATTTGTCTTTCTCCCAAATATTAAACTCCAGTCCAGTTACAGGAGTTATTGACATCAGTGGAAACAAACCCAAACTGTCAGAATGAATATGGTTCAGACCACATGTGATTAACAGCAGCAATAACAGCAGAATCCCACCCCTGCAGTCACTTGTGAACTCTTTGGTGTTTCAGCAAGGTGGATGACTGAGTGAATCCCCTCCCACACTCAGAGCAGATGAACGGCCTCTCCCCGGTGTGAACTCGCTGGTGTGTCAGCAAGTGGGATGACTGAGTGAATCCCTTCCCACACTCAGAGCAGGTGAATGGCCTCTCCCCAGTGTGAATTCGCTGGTGCCTCAGCAGATGGGAGGACCGAGCGAATCCCTTCCCACAATCGGAGCAGGTGAACGGCCTCTCCCCGGTGTGAACTCGCTGGTGTGCCAGCAGGTGGAAGGACCGAGGGAATCCCTTCCCACAATCGGAGCAGGTGAACGGCCTCTCTCCAGTGTGAACTCGCTGGTGTATCAGCAGGTTGGATTACTGAGTGAATCCTTCCCCACACTTGGAGCAGGTGAATGGCCTCTCCCCAGTGTGAACTCGCTGGTGCTTCAGCAGGTCGGCTGACCGAGTGAATCCCTTCCCACAATCGGAGCAGCTTAACAGTCTCGCCCCAGTGTGAACTCGCTGGTGTATCAGCAGGTTGGATGACTGAGTGAATCCCTTCCCACACTCAGAGCAGCTGAATGGCCTCTCCCCAGTGTGAACTCACTGATGTGTTTCCAGCTGGGATGGGTAGTTGAAACATTTCCCACAGTCCGCACATTTACACAGTTTCTCCCCAGTGTGACTGCACTTGTGTTTCTCCAGGTTGGATGATCGGCTGAAGCCTTGTCCACATACAGAGCACGTGTACTGTTTCTCCCCGCTGTGAACAGTGCTTTTTGCTTCCATGATCAAAGGCCGATGATATTCCGTTCCCGATGAATCGAGTGACTCCATCAGATCTTAATGTGATGTTTGGTTTGGGCCTCTGGTTGACAAATCCTCCCCTTTTAATACCCTGTAAAGTGAGTTTCAAACAGGAAAAAGGGTGGGTGAGAGACAACCCACAAAAACACAAAGGCAGGTTGTGAAATTGAGCTGAATGAACCTGGCTATTTGTGCGGCCATCAGCAGAAGAAAAGTGACCATGAAAGCTGACGGATTGTCGTAATAACCCAACTGGTCACTAATGTCCTGCAGGGAAGGGAACCCACCAACCGGTATGGGCCGACACAAGACTCTGGACTCTATGGGAGGAGGGAGAGGTGGGCGGGGTGAAGGGGAGGGAATTTAAACATCTGCAACTCGACCAGAACTTTGACAGAACCTCCCAAACCCGCAACCTATCCCACCTAGATGGACCAGGGCAGCAGGTGCATGGAAATCCATCACTTCCAAGTTCCCCTCCAAGTCTCACACCATCCTGACTTGGGCATATATCACCATTCCTACATCATCACTGGGTGAAAATCCTGGAACACCTCACCTAACAGCATTGTGGGAGGGCCTTCACCACACGGACTGCAGTTGTTCGAGAAGGCCCACCATCACCTTGTCAAGAGGCAAATGGAAATTGGAAATATATTCTGGCCCTACGAGCGACACTCACATCCTAAAAATGGATTAAAACAAATCTGTATATTGAAAGCCTCTACCGAAATACTTGTTCCTAAAACAATACTCTTCTACATTGTGCGGGCAGTGTCTGTTTCACAACCTAATCTCCCCTAGAATCCACCGCCGTTAACAGTCTCTCATCGGAAATTGTTGGGCCCGACTGGGCCCAGAGGTACTGGGGGTTAAACCCAGCAGCTTCTCCCCCTCTCCACTCCAGCTCAAACTGATGCAACAAACAGACGCACACAGGAGGCCAGGGAGCGACTTCCGTATCCAGCGCCCACCCTGATACAGAGCGGCTCTGGATTGGTCGCTCTGTGTTTCCAGTATCGATGCACTGAAGATCAGCATATGAGGGAGGTGAATAGAGGCTGATGCTGAGAGAGTTAGAACCATAGAATCAGAGAATGGTTACAGCACGGAACAAGACCATTCGGCCCGTCGAGCCCGTGCCAGCTCTCTGCAAGAGCACGTCAGCTAGTCCCACTCCCCCGCCCTAACCCCAGAGCCGTGCAATGTTTTTTTTTCAGATACTTATCCAACTCCCTTTTGAAAGCCGCAATTGAGTCTGCCTTCACCACCCTTTCAGGCCGTGCAATCCGATACTAACCACTCGCCACGCAAAAAGGTTTTTTCTTGTGTCGCCTCTGGTTCTTTTGCCAATCACCTTAAATCTGTGTCCTCTGGTTCTCGACCCTTCTGCCAATGGGAAAAGTATCTCTCGACCACTCATGATTTTGAACACCTCGATCAAATCTCCTCTCAATCTTCCCTGCTCTAAGGAGAACACAAGAAATAAGAGCGAGAGTAGACCATTTGGCCCCTCGAGCCTGCTCCATCATTCAATAAAATCATGGCTGATCTGATCCTGGACTCAACCCCACTTACCCCTCGCTCCCATAAACCTTTACTCCCATATCGCTCAAAAAATCTGTCTATCTCCGCCTTAAATATATTCAATGATCTAGCCTCCACAGCTTTCTGGGGCAAAGAATTCCACAGAATTAGAACCCTCAGAGAAGAAGTTCCCCCTCATCTCAGTTTTAAATGGGCAACCCCTTATTCTGAAACTATGCCCCCAGTTCTAGATTCTCCTATGAATGGAAACACCCTCTCTGCATCCACCTTGTCAAGCCCTCCAGTATGTTTTATATTTCAATAAGATCACCTCTCATTATTCTGAACTCCACTGAGTATAGGCCCAAACTACTCAACCTTTCTTCATAAGTCAACCCCCTCATCTCAGGAATCAACCAAATGAACCTTCTCTGATCTGCCTCCAATGAAAGTATATCCTTCCTTAAATACAGAGACCAAAACTGTTCACCGTACTCCAGGTGTGGCCTCACCAATACCCTACAGTCGTAGCAGGACTTCTCTGCTTTTATACTCTATCCCCCTTGCAACCCCAGCTGCTCCAGTCTGTCCAGGTAACTGAAGTCCCTCATCCCTGGAATCATTCTCGTAAATCTTTTCTGCACCCTCACCAAGGCCTTCATATTATTCCTAAAGTGTGTTGCCCACAATTGGGCATAATACTCCAGTTGAGGCCGAACCAGTGTTTTGTACAGGTTCATCATAATATCCATGCGTTTGTACTCTATACTTCTATTTATAAACAGGGACAGGGTCTAGTGTAATATAAACAGAGGCAGGGTCGAATGTAATATAAACCGAGACTGGGTCATGTGTAATTATAAACAGTGACATGGTCTAGGGTAATATTTAGAATGACTCCTGGCGCCATGAACTAGTGAGTACAGAAATAGGAGGATAGAGCAGATGAATGCCTGGCTAGAGAGATGGTGCAGGACTGAGGGCTTTAGATTCCTGATGCATTGGGACCGCTTCTGGAGGGAGGTGGGACCTGTACAAACCGGATGGGTTGCACCTCAACAGAGCCGGGACCAATATCCTCGTCCGGGGGGGGGGGGGTTTGTCAGTGCTGTTGGACAGAGGAAAAAAGCAGGAAAAACAGGTAAAAATAACAAATTTAAAGCTCTTTGTCTAAATGCACATAACATTTGTAACAAAATAGATGAGTTGACGGCACAAATAGATACAAATGGGTACGATCTGATAGCCATTACAGAGACGTGGTTGCAAGATGACCAGGACTGGGAACTAAATATTCAGGGGTATTTGACAATTCGGAAGGACAGACAGAAAGGAAAAGGAGGTGGGGTAGCTCTGTTAATAAAGAATTAGATCAGTGCGTTAGTGAGAAACGATATTTGCTCAGAGGATCAAGATATTGAATCAGTTTGGGTGGAGATGGGGAATAATAAAGGGAAAGTCACTGGTGGGCAGAGTCTATAGGCCCCTAACAGTAGCTACACTGTTAGACGGATTATAAATCAAGAAATAATGGAGTCTTGTAATAAAGCAACGGCAATATTTATGGGTGATTTTAAACTTCATATTGATTGGACAAAGCAAATTGGCCAGGGTAGCCTTGAGGAGGAGTCCATAGAGTGTATCTGGGATAGTTTCCTTGAACAGTATGTTGTGGAACCAACCAGGGAGCAGGCTATCTTAGATCTAGTACTGTGTAATGAGGCAGGATTAATAAATGATCTCGTACTAAAATGGTTGGTGAGAAAGTTGGTTCTCAAACCAGGGTCCCAAGCTGAAATAAAGGAGACTACAATGGTATGAGGGCAGAGTTCGCTAAAGCGGACTGGGAAAATAGATTAAAGAATGGGACGGTTGATGAGCAGTGGAAGACATGATTGAGAGGGAACATAGATTATGAAAGAAAACTAGCACAAAATATAAAAACAGATAGTCAGAGTCCATCATGGTAGAAGACACTAAAAACATCCCAGCAGTGGATAAGCGAGAGATCGGGAGGAACGCAATACAATCACGATCACTAATGACGTAGTACTAGGTAAAATAATAGGACTAAAGGCAGACAAGTCCCCTGGACCTGATGGCTTGCATGCTAGGGTCTTAAGAGAAGTGGCTGCAGAGATAGTGAATGCATTGGTTGTAATCTACCAAAATTCCCTGGATTCTAGGGCGGTCCCAACAGATTGGAAAGCCGCCAATGTAACGTGCCTATTTGAAAAAGGAGGCAGACAAAAAGCAGGACAATTGAGACCAGTTAGTCTAACATCTGTCATTGTGAAAATGCTGGAGTCCATTATTAAGGAAGCGGTAGCAGGACATTTGGAAAAGCATGATTCAATCAAGCAGATTCAACATGGTTTTATGAAAGGGAAATCATGTTTGACAAATTCGCTGGAGTACTTTGAGGATGTAACAAGCAGGGTGGATTAGGGGGAAGCAGTGGGTATGGTGTATTTGGATTTCCAGAAGGCATTCGATAAGGTGCCACATAAGAGGTTACTGCACAAGATAAAAGCTCACAGGGTTGGAGGTTATGTATTAACGTGGATAGAGGATTGGCAAACCAAAAGAAAACAGAGGGTCGGGATACATGGTAATTTTCCAGTTAGCAAACATGATGAGTGGGGTGCTACAGGGATCGGTGCTGGGTCTTCAACTAATTACAATCCATATTAATGACTTGGATGAAGGGACCGAGTTTGCTGTTATTACAAAAATTGTGCGGAGGACACAAAAAATCTGCAAAGGGATATAGACATGTTAAGTGAGAGGGCAAACATTCGGAAGATGGAGTATAATGTGGGAAAATGTGAAGTTATCCACTTTGGCAGAAATAACAGAAAAGCAAATTATAATTTAAATGGAGAAAAATTGCAAAGAGCTGCATTACAGAGAGACTTGGGGGCCTTGTGCATGAAACACAAAAATTTAGTATGCAGGTACGGCAAGTAATCAGGAAGGCAAATGGAATGTTGGCCTGCATTGCAAGGGGGATAGAGCATAAAAGCAGAGAAGTCCTGCTGCAACTGTAAAGAGTATTGGTGAGGCCACACCTGGAGTACTGTGTACAGTTTTGGTCTCCGTATTGAAGGAAGGATATACTTGCATTGAAGGCTGTTCAGAGAAGGTTCACTAGGTTGATTCCGGAGATGGGGTGTTGACTTCTGAGGATACGTTGAGTAGGTTGGGCCTATACACATTGAGTTTCGAAGAAATGAGAGGTTATCTTATTGAAACTTAATGATAATGAGGGGGCTCGCCAAGATGGATGCAGAGAGGATATTTCCACTCATAGGGGAAACTAAAACTAGGGGGACATAGTCTCAGAATAAGAAGCCGCCCATTTAAAAGTGAGATGAGGAGGAATTTCCTCTCTGAGGGTGGCAAATCCCTGGAATTCTCTGCCCCAAAGAGCTGTGCAAGCTGAGTCATTGAATAATTAAAGGTGGAGATAGACACATTTTTGAATGATAAGAGAGTAAAGGGTTATGGAGAGCGGGCAGGGAAGTGGAGCCGAGTCCATGATCAGATCAGCCATGATCTTATTGAATAGGGAGCAGGCTCGAGGGGCCAAATGGCCTATTCCTGCTCCTATTTCTTATGTTCTTATGTTATAGACTGTTTTCCCTCCACTACCAATTTTCACCACCAATTCTGGCTGCGTTCAGTTCGACACTCACTGGCTCCCCTCCATCTCCTTCCCTCAAGATGCTGACTGTGGCTAGGAACAGTTCCACACTCACTGGTTCGCCTCTCCTCCCCTGAAGACGCTGGTTCTGTCTGGGTTCAGTTCCACACTCACTGGTTCCCCTAGCTCACCTCCGCTGATGGTGCTGACCCTGGCTGGGTTCAGTTCCACACTCACTGGTTCCCCTTCCCTGAAGGTACTGACCCTGGCTGGGTTCTGTTCCACACTCACTGGTTCCACTCCCCTGAAGGTACTGACTCTGGCTGGGTTCAGTTCCAGAAACTGACATCATTCACTTTGTTCCGACACCAAGATAGCAGCGCATGCGCTATGCTACTCACTGAACCAAGATGGCGGAGCGATGAACCTGATTCCTTTACGAAGATGGCCGCCGTTAGTCTGGGCCTGTGACCGGGAGAAAGCCCCGAAGCTGCAACCGCCGATATTCCGGTTATTATTCCGGGCTTGCGGCGGGCACCGGATGTTTATGAAGCCTCCCCGGCTCCCCGCTGGTCCATTATTCCGCTCCGTCCCGCTGAAAAGGACACTTCTGAGGAGCCTGTCCAAACCGTGTCTCCTCCGCCATTACACGCACCGCGCATGCTCAAAACACATCCAATATCGCCGCCTGCGCACTGAGCTCCTCTAGTCTGGATGCGGCTCATTCTTCCGCGCGGGGCATGCTGGGTACATAAGACCATGAGAAATTGGAGCAGGAGTGGGCCACCCGGACCCCCGAGCCTGCTCCCCATTCAATAAGATCATGGCTGGTCTGATCATAGACTCAGCTCCACTTCTCTGCCCGCTCCCCGAACCCTATACTCCATTATCGCTCAAAAATATGGCTATCTCCGCCTTAAATATATTCAATGACCCAGCCTCCACTGCTCTCTGGGGCAGAGAATTCCACAGATTTACACCCTCTGAGAGAAGACATTTCTCCTTATCTCAGTTTTGAATGGGCTGAGGAGAAAGGCTGCATTTGTAAATAGAACAGGATTTACTGTGATTGCATTGGGCACTGAAACATGTTCACTCCGGCAGCTCTACTTTGTTTCTGATGATCTTAATAACCCCTATACCTGAGCTGGAGATTAATATTGTGTATAAATGTTGAATAAATTATCTTTGTTTCAAACACAGTGTGTCGAATATTTGATTCCTCCATGATCAGAGGAGACTAATTGATGTTCTGTTACTGACTGTTCCATTTTAGTGCTTTTTCTTAATCTAACTTATTCATTTCTCATCTAGTTCACCTTCTATCAAACCCCAAACTTGTTCCATTTGAGTACGAGTTGTAGTTGTAGTAGACTTAACTGCAGTGTGTCAGTTTAAACTCAACTGAAATACTTTGAACCACCCCTTTATTGAACCATCTTGCATAAGGTTCGAAATCCGTTACTTTCTGTAACCCGTTTTTGTAACCGATTGAATTTTACAAAGTGATCCACACATTTTGCACGTGATAGCCTGTCAAATATACTGATATTTGTAATTGTCATTGCCACAAACTCCGTTCCCTAGCCACAGACTCTGCCCCTCTCCCCAACTTCTGTCTGAGCCTGAACCAGACTGTTTGCAACCTTGGTGTCATACTTAACCCTGAAATAGGTTTTTTAACCAGATATCCACGGCATAATTAAGACTGCCTATTTCCATCTCTGTAACATCATCCGTCTCCGCTCTTGCCTCAGCTTATCCACTGTTGAAACCCTCATCCATGCTTTTGTTACTTCTGAACTTGACTATTCCAACGCACTCCTCCCACATTCTACTCTAGATAAACTAGAGTTAATCAAAAATTCGGCTGCCCATGCCCTAACTCGCACCAAGTCCAGCTCACCCATCACCCCTGTCCTCACTGACCTACATTGGCTTCTAGTTAAGCAACGCCTTGATTTGAAAGTTCTAATATTTTTAAACCACTCCATGGCGTCATCCCTCCCTAGCTCTGTAAATTCCTCCAGCCCCACAACCACCATCCTGTCCCCCACCCATGAGATATCTGTCTTCCTGAGCATCCCTGATTATAATTGGTGACGGTGCCTTCTGTTGCCCAGGTCCCAAGCTCTGGAAAACCCAGCCTAAACCTTTCTGTCGAACCCATGCTGTACCTGCTCTGGCAGTTTTTGATGGGATAGTGTAGAGCAAGCTTTTCTCTCTTATCTAATCCATGCTGCATCTTCCCTCGTAGTGTTTGATGGGACAGTGTAGAGTGAGCTTTAATCTGTATCCAACCTGTGTTGTTCCTGCCCTGGGTCTGTTTGATGGGACAGTGTAGAGTGAGCTTTACTCAGTATCTAACTCGTGCTGTACCTGCGATGGGAGTGTTTGATGGATCAGTATATGGAGAGCTTTGCTCTCTGACTAACCCGTGCTGTGTCTGTTGTGCGAATGTTTGATCGGACAGCGTAGAGGGATATTAACGCTGTATCTAACCTATGCTGTACCTACCCTGGGAGTGTTTGGGGCAGGCTAGAGTGAGATTTAACCTTTAATAGCCCACGCTGTACCGACCTGGGAATGTCTGGTGAGACAGTGTAGAGGGAGCTTTACTCTGCATTTAACCTGTGTTGTCATCATCATCATCATAGGCAATCCCTCGGAATCGAGGAAAAATAGAAGGAAGACTTGCTTCCACTCCTGAAGTGAGTTATTTGGTAGCTGACCAGTCCAATATGAGAGCCACAGACTCTGTCACAGGTTGGACAGATAGTCATTGAGAGAAGGGGTGGGTGGGACTGCTTTGCCTTATGCTCCTTCCACTGCCTGCGCTTAATTTCTGCATGCTCTCGGCATTGAGACTCGAAGTGCTCAGCGCCCTCCCGGATTCACTGTCTCCACTTAGGGCAGTCTTTGGTCAGGGATTCCCAGGTGTCAGTGAGGATGTCGCACTTTATCAGGGAGGCTTTGAGGGTGTCCTTGTAATGTTTCCACTGCCCACCTTTGGCTCATTTGCTGTGACGGCGCTCCACATAGGGCACTTGCTTTGGGAGTCTCGTGTCTGGCATACGAACTATGTGGCCTGCCCAGCGGAGCTGATCAAGTGTGGTCAGTGCTTCAATGCTGGGGACATTAGCATGGACAAGGACGCTGATGTTGCTGTGCCAGTCCTCCCAGTGGATTTGTAGGATCTAGCGGAGACATCATTAGTGATATATCTCCAGCGACTTGACGTGTCTACTGTACATAGTCCATTCCTCTGAGCCATACAGGAGGGCGGGTATTACTACAGCCCTGTAGACCATGAGCTTGGTGGTACCTGCCCTGGGAATGGTTGATGGGACAGTGTAAGGGGAGCTTTACTCTGTATCTAACCCATGCTGTACCTGCCCTGGGAATGTCCAGCAGAACAGTATAGAGGGAGATTTTCTCTATATCGAACTGATGCTGTATCTGCCCTGGAATGGCTGGACAAGTCAGAGGGAGATGTAGTCTGTGTCTAACCTGTGCTGTACTTGCCCTGGGAACGTCTGATGGAAAAGTATAGAGGGAGCTTTACTCTCTATTTAAGCCATGTTGTACTTGCCCTGGGAATATTTGATGGGACAGTGTCGAGGGAGCTTTACTCTGTATCTGACCCATGCTGTACCTTCCCTGCAAGTGTCTGGTGGGAGAGTGTATTGAGATCCTTACTGTGTAACTACTCAGGTCCGTTATACTCCGCAGAGGATGAAAACCACACTGTGACTCCGGGAGGAGCTCCTCAGCCTCAGGGAGAAGATGGTTGAGGAGGATTCTAGCGATGGCTTTCCCAGGGCGATTCATCTGTAATTGCCGCAGTCGGACTTGTCCTCTAGTTAAAAATGGTCACGATTACTGCATCTCTGAGATCTTCAGGCATGCCTTCCTTCTTCCAGATGAGAGAGATGAGGTCATGCATTTGTGCCAATAGTGCCTCTCCACCATACTGTAGTGCCTCAGTGGGGATTTCATCCACTCCCATTGCCTTGTTGGTTTTGAGCTGG
This sequence comes from Pristiophorus japonicus, assembly GCF_044704955.1. Taxonomy (NCBI): domain Eukaryota; kingdom Metazoa; phylum Chordata; class Chondrichthyes; family Pristiophoridae; genus Pristiophorus; species Pristiophorus japonicus. The sequence goes on from NC_091999.1 coordinate 54,503,150, forward strand.
CAGATGGCCTTTTCCACCTCATACAGGGCTGGGGTTTTGCTGAGATGGTAGTGGGTAGCATGCTGTGCGTTGGAGTCGAGGACACTCGAGTCAAAGGCAGTGTGTCGGTTAAGGAGATCTTCGAAGTGTTCCTTCCAGCGGGTCCTGGCTGCCTCGGTGTCCTTGATGAGTGTTTCCCCATTCTTGACCAACAGTGGGGTGGTGCCTTGGGTGGTTGGGCTGTAGGTGGCGTTGACTGCTGTGAAGGATCCTCACATATCATGGCTGTCAGCCAGCTGCTGAACCTCATGTGATTTCTCCACCCACCATCTATGCTTTAGGTCACAGGTTTTTTCTTGGACCTCGGCCTGAAGCCACCTGTAATGCTGCTTTGCTGGTCTTGAGTTGTGTTGTTGTTTTAGGTTCAGAAATGCCCTGCGCTTGCGATTTATTAGCTCTTGGATCTCCTGGTCATTCTCATCAACCATTCCCGGTGTTTCCTCGATCAGGCCAACATCCTCAGCATCAAAGCACTGACCACACTCGACCAGCTGCATTGGGTGGGCCACATTGTTCACAACTATTTTAAGTCGAACAATGATCAAGTGCCCTCTGATTAAAGGGGGTGGGGGGTCACACTCCAGAAACTTTCATTAAAGTGCCCCCTTGTTTTTTTTTTGAGGGCACCAAAAACACAACTTAATAATTCAACATAAAGGGAACCTTTGTCAAATCAAATAAATTAATAAAAATAAAAATTCTGTTCTCTCTTAAAATGATGCACTCCAGTCTCTGCAGTGTCCATCTCTTGTGGACACGGCGTGCTCCCACTCCAGAGATACCCTGGCTCGCCACATTGTTCACATGGCTGACACAAGACTCCCAAAGCAAGCGTTCTGCTCAGAACTCCTACATGGGAAGCGAGCCCAAGGTGATCAGAGGAAACATTTCAAGGACACCTTCAAAGCCTCCTTGATAAAAATGCAGCATCCCCACTGATACCTAGGAGCCCTTGGCTAAATTCTGCCCTAAGTGGAGGAAGTGCATCCGGGAGGGTGCTGAGCACCTCGAGTCTCATCGCTGAGAGCATGCAGAAACCAAGCGTAGGAGCATGCGGCAATCCAGTCCCACCCAACCTTTCCTTCAATGACCGGCTGTCACACCTGTGACAGAGACTGTAATTCCCGTATTGGAATGTTTAGTCACCTAAGAACTCACCTTTAGAGTGTAAGCAAGTCTTCCTTGATTTCGAGGGACTGCCTATGATGATAATGTGTACCTAACCTGTGTTGTGCTTGTCCTGTTAATTTTTGGATTGGCTGTTTTGAAAGACGTTTATCCTGCATTTAATTTATGCTGTTCTTGCCCAGGGAGTGTTTGAAGGGACAGTGTAGAGGGAGCTTCACTCTGTCTCTAACCCCTGCTCTACCTGCTACCGGTACGCTTGCGGCCTTCTGTAAGAGGTTGGCACTGGAGAGACTGGAGTGCATCGTCACCTCGAGCAACCAAATTTTAATTTGATTTAAGTTTACCATCCAAAGTTTAATTAGTTTATTTTGTTGGTTATAGTGCTCCCCTCCCTTTAATCAGCGGCATTTGATTTACAGATTAACAACAAAATAGTTGCGTTGTACCTGCCCTGGGATTGTTTCTTGGGACAGTGCAGAGGGAGCTTTATTCTGTATCTAACCTGTGCTGTGCATACCCTGGGAATACCTGGTGGGACAGTGTGCAGGGACCCTTACTGTGTATTTAACATGTGCTGTACCTGCCCTGGGAGTGTTTGATGAAAGTCAGCGGACAGCAAGCTTTAATGCAGGAGCTGTGTTTGGAGCATGCGCGGTGCAAGTAATGGCGGAAAAGCCATGTTTTGGGCAGGCTTCTCAGGATTCTCTTTTTCAGCGGGACGGAGCGGGGTAAGGGACCAGCGGGGAGCGGGGGAGGCTTCATAAACAACTCGTGCCCGCCACAAGCCCGGAATAAAAACCGAAATATCCGTGGTTGCAGCTTCGGGGCTTTCTCCCGGTCACAGGCCCAGGCTAACGGCGGCCATATTTGAGCAGGAAGGCAGATTTAGTGAGTAGCACAGCGCATGCGCGGCCATCTTTGTGCAGGTACAAATTGAGTGATGTCAGTGTCTGGAACTGAACCCAGCCAGAGTCAGTACCTTCAGGGGAGGGGAACCAGTGAGTGTAGATCTGAACCCAGGCAGAGTCAGTACCTTCAGGGGAGGGGAACCAGTGAGCGTAGAACTGAACCCAGCCAGAGTCAGTACCTTCAGGGGAGGGGAAGCAGTGAGCATAGAACTGAACTCAGCCAGAGTCAGTACCTTCAGGGGAGGGGAACCAGTGAGTGCAGAATTGAACCCAGCCAGAGTCAGTACCTTCAGGGGAGGGGAACCAGTGAGTGTAGAACTGAACCTAGCCAGAGTCAGTACCTTCAGGGGAGGGGAACCAGTGAGTGTAGAACTGAACCCAGCCAGAGTCAGCACCTTCAGGGGAGGGGAACCAGTGAGTGTAGAACTGAACCCAGCCAGAGTCAGTACCTTTCAGGGGAGGGGAACCAGTGAGTGTAGAACTGAACCCAGCCAGAGTCAGCACCTTCAGGGGAGGGGAACCAGTGAGTGTAGAACTGAACCCAGCCAGAGTCAGTACCTTCAGGGGAGGGGAACCAGTGAGTGTAGAACTGAACCCAGCCAGAGTCAGTACCTTCAGGGGAGGGGAACCAGTGAGTGTAGAACTGAACCCAGCCAGAGTCAGCCCCTTCAGGGTGCCGCCCCCCCGCCACTGATTGGTGCGGAGCAGCGCGCTTGGTGGGCTGGTGCCCTGCGCCCCCTCGCCATTGGCTGTGGGCTGAGTGTTGCGGGCGGGCGGTTGGGGGGTTTGTTGGTGGGCTCCGCTCGCAGCCGTTGAGCCCGGGGCCCAGGTGAGGCGAGGCGGATTTGTGCGCAGGCGTGGAGCCAGCCTATTGTGGGAGAACAGCCGTGGATGGACGCCGTGTTGCCCTCCCCCGCGGAGGATGGATGAGCAGCCCGGCAGTGCGCCCAGCCTCCCAGAGGACTCACAGACTCACGCTGGCGGTGAGATTTGTCGGCGGGTGTCAGCTGCGGGGCAACTTCGGGCGGGGACGGGCCTTGGTTATTGTTGGGGTTTGCCGGGAGTTTGGCCACCATCTTTGGGCAGCACGGGGTCCGCCCGCCACGTGGAGCAGGGAGCAACAGGGGCGGTGCTTCCTCGATGTCACAATACTTTCCATTGTCCCGCTGCAGGGCAGGGAGCATGCGCGGCGGCCATCTTACTGCAGGGAGCAGGTGCAGGATGGGGACCAGTGACATGAATACATGAGAACATCAGAAATAGGAGATGAGTCGGCCCTTTGGCCCCTCGAGCCTGCCGCCACTCAATAAGATGATGGCTGCAGCATCTGGGGTGGTTCTCCTTGGAGCAGTGAAGGTGCAGGGCAGGTTTAACAGAGGTGCTCACAATCAGGAAGGCTTTAGTTTGAGTCAGGGAACAGAGTGGTTCTGCTCACAGAATCAGAGAATGGTTACAGAACGGAAGGCCATTCGGCCCATCGAACCCTTGCCTACTCCCCTCTCTTTCCCCCAGCCCTGCAAATGTTGTTTTTCAGATAATTATCCAACTTTTTTTTTTGAACGCTGTGATTGAGTCTTCCTCCACCACCCTTTCAGTCCGTGCTTTCCGGATCCTAACCACTCTGCATAAAATTGATTTTTTTGATGTCACCTTTGGTTCTTTTGCCATTCACCTTAAATCCGTCTCCTCTGGTTCTCGACCCCTCCACCAATGGGAACAGTATCTCTCTATCTCCTCTGTCCAGATCCCTCATGATTTTGAAAACCTCTATCAATTCTCCTCTCAACGTTATCTGCTCCAAGGAGAACAACCCCAGCTTCTCCAGTCAATCCACGGAACTGAAGTCCCTCATCTCGTGAATCATTCTTGTTAATCTTTTCTGCACCCTCTCTCAGGCCTTCACATCCTAATGTGTGGTGCCCAGAATTGGACACAATGCTCCAGTTGAGACCGAACCAATTTTTAGAAAGGTTAATCATAACCTCCTTGCTTTTGTACTCTGTGATGCCCAGGATCCTCTAAGTTTTTTTAACTGCTTTCTCAACCTGTCCTGCCACCTTCAGCGATTTGTCCACATATACCCGCAGGTCTCACTGTTCATGCACCCCCTTTAGGATTGTACCCTTTAATTTATATTGCCTCTCCTTGTTTATTTAATCATGCTTTTCTAATTTTATTTCTTAACTCAGATTCACGGCCTCATTTTATTTCTTCCTCCAAGCTCCTCAACTTAATCTGGCAGCGTAATGTTGGCAAGTGGTGATTGATTGCTCTGGGAACCAACAGGAAGAGAGGTCAGAGGCCGGAGGGCCCAGGGAGCAGCGTGTTCTTCAACCAATCGCGGTGCTTGAGGGGTGGATCCTGAGTCAGCCTATCAGGTGAGTCTGTGTGAACCCTGTTAAACAATTCATCTTTTAAAAGTTAAATCGAGATTTCGTTTGTCAACAAAACAGTTTAACATCTGTCAGTATTTTATTTCTATTTATGAGTTCCTATTATGAGTTTCAGACACTTCAGTGCCAAGTGGACCAGGTGTTTCAAGGTCATTCATTTCCCTCTTTCCATATCGCTGTTAGTTAAAGGGACAGAGATTGATTTCCCCACATTGTGCATCTTTAGCAGTTAAAGTAACATCCTTCCTGTTGGTAGTGAGTTACATTCTGTGCTGGGCGAGATGGCTGGTGGCATCAGCCTTTAAAATACTCATCCTCTTGTTCAAAGCTCTCCAGGGTCTCACCCTTTCCTATCTCGGTAACCTCCTCCAGCCCACCAACCCTCTTAATATTTTTTTTTCTTTGGAACAGAGGAGGCTGAGGCAAGACCTTTAATGAGGTGTATAAAATTATGAGCGGCCTAGATAGAGTGGATAGGAAGGACCTATTTCCCTTCGCAGAGGGGTCAGCAAAAAGCAGAACTTTTTAGCCAGTGCGTAGCAAGCCCAACAAGAGAGGGGGAAGTTCTGGACTTAGTATTAGGTACTGAAGCTGGGCAGGTGGAAGGGGTATCAGTGGGAGAGCATTGGTGCTAGTGATCGTAATTCAGTTAGATTTAGGTTAGTTATGGAAAAGGACAAAGATAGACCAGCAATAAAAGTTCTCAACTGGGGAAAAGCCAATTTTACTCAGCTGATCTGTGATTTAGCCAAAGTGGACTGGAAACAGCTACTTGAAATGGTGAGAGATTTGGAAATGTTGGTGTTTAGAGGGACCTTGGTGTCCTTGTACACGAATCACTGAAAGTTAATATGCAGGTACAGCAAGCAATGAAGAAACCAAATGGTATGTCGGCCTTTATTACAAGAGGATTTGAGGATAAGAGTAAACATAAGAACATAAGAAATAGGAACAGGAGTAGGCCGTACGGCCCCTCGAGCCTGCTCCGCCATTCAATAAGATCATGGCTGATCTGATCATGTATTCAGCTCCACTTACCCGCCCACTCCCCATAACCCCTTATCCCCTTATCGTTTAAGAAACTGTCTATTTCTGTCTTAAATTTATTTCATGTCCCAGCTTCCACAACCGTCTGAGGCAGCGAGTTCCACAGATTTACAACCCTCGGAGAAGAAATTCCTCTTTATCTCTGCTTTAAATGGGTGGCCCTTATTCTAAGATCATGCCCTCTAGTTCGAGTCTTCCCCATCAGTGGAATCATCCTCTCTGCATCCATCTTGTCAAGCACCCTCATAATGTTGTACATTTCGATAAGATCACCTCTCATTCTTCTGAATTCCAATGAGTACAGGCCCAAAACTACTCAACCTTTCCTCATATGTCAACCCCCTCATCCCCAGAATCAACCGAGTGAACCTTCTCTGAACGGGCTCTGAAGCAAGTAAATCCTTTCGTAAATATGGAAACCAAAACTGCATGCAGTATTCCAGGTGTGGCCTCACTAATAACTTGTATAGCTGTAGCAAGACTTCCCTGCTTTTATACTCCATCCCCTTTGCAATAAAGGCCAAGATACCATTGGCCTTCCTGATCACTTGCTGTACCTGCATACTATCCTTTTGTGCTTCATACACAAGTGGCCCCAGGTGCCACTGTACTGCAGCATTTTGTAATCTTTCTCCATTTAAATAATAACTTGCTCCTAGACATCTTACTGCAATTATATCGGGCCCTTTTGAGACTACACCTGGAGTATTGTGGACAGTTTGGCTGCTTACCCAAGGAAGGATGTACTGTCCATTGAAGATGGTAACGTAGGTTCGCCAGACTGAATCCTGGGGTTGGGGGATTGTCCAGTGAGCAGAGATTGAGTAGACCAGGCCGATATTCTCTACAGTTTAGAAGAACGAAAGGTGATCTCATTGAAACATAGAAAACTCTTACAGGGCTTGACAGTGTAGCTCAGGGGTGTCAAACATATGGCCTGTTGGCAGGACACGGCCCCCCCAAGCCCCTTCCTCCGGCCCGCCATGTGTTTTAATTTATACACCCCCACTCCCAATCTTTCGCTTGCAGACTGGAACACAACCTGAATTTGGCGGCCGTCACGGAACAGGAGGAGGGCGGTGGAAGCACGGGGAAGGTCAGTCAGTGTCCACGGGGAGCAATTCTGGGACAACGAGGGCTCTCACATGGATTGTCAATGGGAGATAAGTTTTGAGTGAGGCAGTGAGTGGATAAATACCGAGAGAGAGGGGGAGGAGTGTCGCTGGAACTCCAGGTGATTTAACAGATGATGGGGGTTAGTGCAGGATAGGTAGTGAGGGGGTTGTGTTCCTGCACTTCTCTCCCCTCCTCGGCCCCAGTGAGGCGCTGATTTAAAATTCTCAGCCTCCTGTTCAAATCCCTCAATCTCCCCTCCCCTCCCCATCCCATCTCTGTAACCTCCTCCAGCCCCTCCCCATCTCTGTAACCACCTCCAGCCCTACAACCCTCCCGTTCTCTATAACCTCCTCAGCCCTACAACCCTCCCTATCTCTGTAACCTCCTCCAGCCCTGCACCCCTCCCTATCTCTCTCAACCTCCTCCAGCACCGACACCTCTCATATCTCTCTAAACCTCCTCCAGCCCCAAAGCCCCACCCCTACATCCCTCCCTATCTCTCGAACCTCCTCCTGCCCTACATCCCTCCCTATCTCTAAACCTCCTCCAGCCCCTACACCCCTCCCTATCTCTCTAAACCTCCTCCAGCCCCTACAGCCCTCCCTATCTCACTAACCCTCCTCCAGCCCCTACACCCCTCCATATCTCTAACCCTATCCACCTCCGTATCTCTGTAACCTCCTCCAGGCCTACACCCCTTGCTATCTCTTTAACCTCCAGCCCCTACACCCCTCCTTATCTCTGCAACCTCCTCCAGCACGACAACCCTTCCCCTCTGTAACCTCCTCCAGCACTACACACCTTGGTATCTCTCCAACCTACTCCAGCACCTACATACCTCCCTATCTCTAACCTCCTCCAGCACCTACATACCTCCCTATCTCTGTTATCTCCTCCAGCCCGTACACCCCTCCCCATGTTTGTACTCTCCTCCAATTGCTGCACCTCTCCCGATCTCTGTAACCTCCTCGAGCCCCTAGACCCTTCCTTATCTCTGCAATCTCCTTCAGGCCGACACCTCTCCCTATTTCTGTAACCTCTCCAGCCAATACACCCCTCCCTATCTCTAATCTCCTCCATCCCCGACATCTCTCCCTATCTCTGTAACCTCCTCCAGACCCTACACCCCTCCCCATCTGTAACCTCCTCCAGTGCAACACACCTCCACATCTCTCTAACCTCCTCCAGCTCCCCACCCGTCCCTATCGCTGTAATCTTCAGAACCTACAATGCTCCCTATCTCTGTAACCTCCTCCAGCACTAGACCCCTCCCTATCTCTGTAACCTCCAGACACTACACCCATCGCTATCTCTGTAACCTCCTCCAGCCTAAACCCCTCATCTCTGTAACCTCCTTCAGCACTACACCTCTTCCTATCCGTGTAACCTCCTCCAGCCCCTAAACCCCTACCTTTCTCTGTGACCTCCTCCTGCCCCTACACCCCTCCCTATCTCTGTAACCTCCTCCAGACCAGATACCCGTCCCGATCTCCAACCACCTCCAGCCCCTAAACCCCTCCCTATCTCCGTAACCACCTCCAGCCCGACAACCCTCCCTTTCTCTGCAACCTCCTCCAGCCCTACATCTCTCCCTATATCTGTAACCTCCTCCAGCCCTATACCACTCCCTAGCTGTGTAACCTCCTCCAGCCCTATACCCCTCCTTATCTCTAACCTCCTCGAGCCCCTACAACCCTCCCAATCTCTGCAACCTACTCCAGCCCCTACACCCCTTCCTCTCTCTTAACCTACAGCCCCTACACCCTTCCCTATCTCTGTAACCTACAGCACCTACACCCTTCCCTATCTCTGTAATCGCCTCCAGCCCTCCACCCCTCCCTATCTCCATAACCACCTCCAATACCAGAACCTTCCCTATCTCTGCAATCTCCTCCAGCCCCTTCCTATCTCTGTAACCTCATCCAGCACTGCACACCTCCCTATCTCTGTAACCAGCTGCAGCCCTACAATCCTCCCTATCTCTGTAGTCTCCTCCAGACCCTACAAACATCTCTCTCTCTAACCTCCTCCAGCCCTTACACTCATCCTGTTCTTGAAAACCTTCTCCAGCCCTAAACCCCTCCCTATCTCTGTAATATCCAGACCCTACATCCCTCCCTCACTGTAATCTCCTCCAGCCCTAAACCCCGCCCTATCTCTAACCTCTGCAGGCCCTACACATCTCCCTATCTCTGTAACACCCTCCAGCACTACAATCCTCCCCCTCTGTAACCTCCTCCAGCACTGGACCCCTCCCCCTCTGTAACCTCTTTCAGCTTTTACACCCTCCCGATCCCTCTAACCTCCTCCAGCACCTACGCACCTCTCTATCTCTCTAACCTCCTCCAGCCCGACACCCCTCTGCATCTCTGACCTTCCCCTTCCCACTGCCCCCCCCTTTACAGTTGAGCCACCCATGATGCCTTGGACTTGGCTCTGGCTGTACTCCCTGAGGAACCACCAGTACAGAGAGTGAGATGCACTGAGAGGTGTCCTGCACTACCTGCCTGGTCCTCCATGTCTGTCTGGGCAGTCACCCATTCCCTCTCTGCCTGCACACTCTTCTGCTGCGAGGTGACGACCCCCTGAAAGGTGATATCCACGTAGCTCTCAGCCTCGCGGATGCAGTGACACTCGCTGCTGCTCAAGCTCACAAACCCCATGCTCAAGCATGCCTCCCCCAGCTGAAGTGCCTTACCCCACTCCCGGTGCATGACTCCCCCAGCTGAAGTGCCTTCCCGCAGTCCCAGTATATGCCTCCCCCAGCGGAAGTGCCTTACCCCAGTTCCAGTATATGCCTTACCCCAGTCCTGTTTCTCGGCACCACCTGCATGGAATGATTTGGGCTTAGAGGGGCGGACCATGACACGGTGTGGGTCTTGTCGCCTGTCCATCAGAAAAGTGCAGAACAAATAGTTCCCTGCGTTAATAAACCCCGGGGGGGTCACGCAGCCCGAGCGCGGGCCCAGGCTCGAGAGACAACACTCCGCACCATCCGTTACACACACACCGGGGCTCGGTCCCAGGCCCTGAATCACAGCCCGCAGGCCCAGTGTTTGCACCCCTGGTTCCAACCTGGGCATACGCTATTGGGCCAGCCTGGGCTCACTCTATTGGGCAGCACAAAAGACCCAGGGTCCAGCGTAATACAAACGGAGACAGGGTCCAGCGTAATTCAAACGGAGACAGGGTCTGGCGTAATTCAAACGGAGACAGGGTCCGGCGTAATACAAACGGAGACAGGGTCCGGCGTAATACAAATGGAGACAGGGTCCGGCGTAATACAAACGGAGACAGGGTCCGGCGTAATACAAACGGAGACAGGGTCCGGCGTAATACAAATTGAGACAGGGTCCGGCATAATACAAACGGAGACAGGGTCCGGCATAGTTTTACACTGTAAACAAGTATTTAATAACTGAAACAGCGTTTTTGCAATAATAACTGAAAGTGTGACACTATCCCCTCTAACAGAAGCCTTTAACACTTTAACAATACCAGAAACATACTCTATACAATACAACAGAGACACGATCTACAGTTATAATAATAGAGGTGTGGACTAGAACTGGAACTACAGGGGCAGGTTATTTTCAGGTCTAGTGTAACAATTCCAGAGACAGGGTCCGGAGTAATAACAGCAAATGCATGGCCCACTGTGAGAGTAACAAAGACAGTGTTTGATCCAATAATAACAGAGGCAGACTCGAGTGTAATTGTGAACACAATGCTGGATCGAGTGTGATGGTCACACAGGCAGTGTCTAGTGCAACAAAACAAAGATTGGGTCTCCTCTAATAGTGTGTGCAAATCGGGGCCTATTGCTATAACCTCATTCACCCATCCCCCTGTGCTCACTGACCTACATTGGCTCCAGTTTAAGCAACGCCTCGATTTTAAAATTCTAATCTTTGGTTTCAAAACTCTCCCTGGCCTCGCCCCTCCCTATCTCTGTAAACTCTTACAGCCCCACCACCCTCCCAGTTTCTGCACTCCTCCAAATCTGTCCTTGCCCATCCCTGATTTTAATCGCCCCACCATTGGTGGCCGTGTCTTCAGCTGCCGAAGCTCTAAGCTCTGGAATTCCCCCCTAAACCTCCACCTCCTCCTTTCAAGGTTCTTTTTAAAAACTACCTATTCAATCAACCTTTTGGGAATCTGTCCTGATATCTTTCTCTGTGGCTCTGTGTCAAAAATGTTTTCTTATTGATATCGATCGTGTTAAGCGCCGTGAGATGTTTCATTGCATTAAAGGCGCTATATTAATGTAAGTTCTGGTTGTTTTCTTGTTGTAACAAATGCTTTGCCGAATGTGTGATAACAGAGTCAAGGCCCACTGCAGTATGAATGTGTGGGTCAGTGTAATAACACCGGCACGGTCTAGTGTAACGGGAACAGGGAACAGACCCTGTCAGCCTTGGCTCAGTGGTAGCACTTTCGGCCGAGTGAGGGTTCAATTCCCAATCCAGAGCCCGAGCACATCATCTAGGCCCAGACTCCAGGTGTCAGTACAGAGGGAGTGCTGCACTGTCAGAGGTGCCGTCTTTCAGATGAGACATTAAACCGATACCCTGTCTAGATTTTAAGTTACATGTAAAAGATCCCACGGCCACGATTCAGAGGAATAGCAGGCAGAGTTCACCCCGGTGTCCTGGGTAATGTGTGTCCCTGAACTTACATCACTGAGAACGGATTGTCTTGTCATCATTACATGGCTGATTGTGGGATCCTGCTGTGCACAAATTGGATGCTGCATTTCCCACATTACATCCCCCCCCCCCTCGTCCCTTTGTGTCTTGAATTGCCTTCACTCTCATGGAAACTGACAATTGGAACCGGTCAGGATTTGAACGCTATTTACAACAGATTCGAGATGTTCTGAGTGTCAGTATCTTTCTCTATTCTGCCCACTCGAGGAGTTAGATGACCAACTTTCTCCTGTGAATATAGAGCTGGAGTATTGGGTCGTGATTTATTCACTAGTTCATCCTGTTGACTCTAAATATTGAGTCTTGTGGTTTCAGACACCAGATAATCAAGCTCAGAACACCAGACTGACTTTTACTGACGTTATTAACAGCACTGCAAACATACAGACAGTATCGTTACCGGATCCAGAGAACAGGGATAATGGAGTGGGTTCCCAGGGCTCCTCTCCCCAGGTGTGTCTGACAAGCTGCGGTTACACTGGCGATATTTATACTGAACTTGTTTGCTACATTCCTGATCTGACCCTGCTCAAACCATAACCACAAGGATATCGGTGCAAGGTTCTGCCTGTGACCACAGGGCTGTGTCACTGTCACACACAGATACCGTTTCCTTGTTTCACATCTCCATACAAACACCATCACTTCACACATCCCCTTTCTACACAGTTACAGCCGCCATGAGCAAGGATATGAGCCACATTCAACTACACAAACATTTCATAATAGCAAAGGTTAAACTGGGATAACTGTTCAGTTATTTTCTGTTCAGGCAAAATGCAAAACAATCCAGCAGCTCACCAGCACCTTGATAGCATCTCATCGGCCGACAGGCTTTTATTAAGTCGGGGCCGTCTAGGGGAGGGGGGGGGGCGCCTGCGGGGGGGGGGAATAGTGGTCGTCTATGGGGGTTGGGGGTAGGAGGCGAGGGGCCGTCGGGGGAGAGGGGAGGAGGGGCGGTCCGGGAGGAAGGGGGGAGAGGGGAGGAGGGGCGATCCGGGAGGTGGGGGTGGAGTTCCGGGAGTAGCGATGGCCCAGGAGGAGGGGAGGAGCGGCGGCCCGGGAGAAGGGGAGGAGGGGAGGAGGGGCGGTCCGGGAGGAGGGGGCGGGGCGTTCCGGGAGGAGCGGTGTTCCGGGAGGAACCGGCTGGTGCAGGGTCACAGCCCAGCGGGTAAGTGATTGGCTGGTGGATTGGTAATTTTTTTCTTTTGCTTTTCAGTAGGAATCCTTTGTCATTGTTGTAAGTCAGTCTGCCAGTAAATATATGTGAACTTTATTATCTAAGGAAAGCCAGTTAATTCAATCAGCGGATTGCTGAGTAGTTGCTGGGTGTATTTCTCTAAGGTTTAGAGTTTAGTTCTACTTGATAGTTGCGAGTGTAACTTGAGGGATGACAGAACAGCTCAGTCCCGTGGATTACACATCCTGGAAGCTTCGCACAGCCGGGACGTCCACATGTGCAGGAGGTGTCTCCAGCTCCGCGTTTTGGAGCTTGAGCGGCGGCTGGAGTCACTGCGGTGCATCCATGAGACTGAGAGCTCCGGGGATCTCACGTTTCTAGAGGTGGTCACCCCGCAGCTTAAGAATGTGCAGGCAGATAGGGATTGGGTGACCCCTGGACAGAAGAGGAGGACGAGGCAGGTAGTGCAGGAGTTCCCCGAGTCCATCTCGCTCTCCAACCGGTTCTCTGTTCTGAGTACTGCTGAGGGCGATGGTGGCTCTGGGGAGTGAGCCAGAGACAAATCCACGGCACCACGGGTGTCTCAGCTGCACGGGGTAGGGGGGGTAGGGGGGGAGGAAGAAGAATGGAAGATCTATAGTGGGAGTGGATTCAATAGTCGGGGAGCAGACAGGTGTTTCTGCGGCCGTAGACGTGACTCCAGGACGGTATGTTGCCACCCTGGTGCCAGAGTCAAGGATGTCACTGAGCAGCTGCAGTGCATTCTGGGGGGAGAGGGTGAACAGCCGGAGGTTGTGGTCCATATCGGGACCAATGACATGGGTAGAGGAAACTAACAATATTCGGATAGTGGATAGGCAAGGGGCTATAAGGCGGGGGTGGAACGTTACACAATTACAATCACTAAGGAGGTGGTACTCAGTAAGATAATGGGACTGAAGGCAGATAAATCCCCTGGACCTGATGGAATACATCCTAGGGTCTTAAGAGAAGTAGCGGCGGGGATTGTGGATGCATTGGTTGTAATTTACCAAAATTGCCTGGATTCTGGGGAGGTCCCAGCAGATTGGAAAATTGCAAATGTAACGCCCCTTTTTAAAAAAGAAGGCAGACAAAAAGCAGGAAACTACAGACCAGTTAGTCTAACATCTGTCGTTGGGAAAATGTTGGAGTCCATTATTAAAATAGCAGTTGTAGGACATTTGGAAAAGCAAAATTCAGTCAGGCAGAGTCAGCATGGATTTATGAAGGGAAGTCATGTTTGACAAATTTGCTGGAGTTCTTTGAGGATGTAACAAACAGGATGGATAAAGGGGAACCAGTGGATGTGGTTTATTTGAATTTCCAGAAGGCATTTGACAATGTGCCACGTAAAAGGTTACTGCACAAGATAAAAGTTCACGGGGTTGGGGGTAATAATTTAGCATAAATAGAGGATTGGCTAACGAACAGAAAACCGAGAGTCGGGATAAATGGTTCAATCTCTGGTTGGCAACCAGTAACTAATGGGGTGTCGCAGGGATGAGTGATGGGACCCCAACTATTTAGAATCTATATTAACGACTTCGAAGACGGGACCGAGTGCAACGTTGCCAAGTTTGCTGATGATACAAAGATCGGAGGAAAAGCAATGTGTGAGGAGGACACACAAAATCTGCAAAAGGACATAGACAGGCTAAGTGAGTGAGCAAACATTTGTCAGATGGTGTATAATGTTGGAAAGTGTGAGGTCCTGCACTTTGGCAGAAAAACAATCGAAGAGCAAGTTATTATTTAAATGGAGAAAGATTGCAAAGTGCCAGAGTACAACGGGATCTGGGGGTACTTGTGCATGAAACAAGGATAGTGTGCAGGTACAGCAAGTGATCAGGAAGACCAATGGTATCTTGGCATTTATTGCAAAGGGGATGGAGTATAAAAGCAGGGAAGTCTTGCTACAGCTATATAATGAATCGGTGAGGCCACACCTGGAACACTGCGTGCAGTTTTGGTCTCCATATTTATGAAAGGATATACTTGCTTTGGGGGCAGTTCAGAGAAGGTTCACTCGGTTGATTCCAGGGACGAGGGGGTTAACTTATGAGGAAAGGTTGAGGAGGTTGGGACTCTACTCATTGGAATTCAGAAGAATGAGAGATGATGTTATCGAAACGTATAAGATTATGAGGGGGCTTGACAAGGTGGATGCAGAGAGGATGTTTCCACTGATGGGGGAGACGAGAACTAGGGGACATAATCTTAGAATAAGGGGCAGCCCATTTAAAACTGAGTTGAGAAGGAATCTCTCTGAGGGTTGTAAATCTGTGGAATTCACTGCCTCAGAGAGCTGTGGAAGCTGGGACATTGAATACATTTAAGACAGAAATAGACAGTTTCTTAAATGATGAGGTGATAAGGGATTATGGGGAGTGGGCAGGGAAGTGGAACTGAGTCCATGATTGGATCAGCCATGATGGTGTTAAATGGCGGAGCAGGCTCGAGGGGCCGAATGGCCCACTGTTGCTCCTATTTCTGATGTTATGATGTTCTAACACGTCCAAGATGGCAGCCAGTGACCCCGCTGACCCAGGCCTTTCACCACGGGGTAAACCCGGGGCCTCTGGGCTGTGATTGGGGCCTGGGGCCTACAGCAGGTGTTTGACGTTCACCTGCCCACTCGTGGCTCCAATTCCTGCCCCGCACCGACAGTCGACTGTCTCCTGTCCGACATCATCCGGGCTCCACCAACTGTGGCCGCCGCTGCCCGTCATGCTCAGTGCGGGAGATCCGGGCCCGGCCCCGCCCACCGCCCGCTCGGTCCTCCAGCCCCGCCCCTCGCTCTTCCTATTGGCCCAGAGCTGGCCTTGCCAGCGACACACACATCCCATGTCCCATGAACAAATAAAAAAACAGGTCAGCTTTGTTTCAAACGCACAGTTGAGTATTTGTTTCTAATTGATGTCCCGTTACCGACTGTTCAATTTTGGGACCTTTTCTCCTTTCTAACTCTGGATTATTCCAATTCTCATACCTTCGGCTACTCTCAGGGACAAGTGCCAGTTCCCCATACCTTCCAGAATCCCTCTCCAAGCTTTGGTATCAAGGGAAGGTGTCTGTAACACACCCGGGATCACTAAACACAAAACCCAGTCTGTTAATCACTTTCAGATAGTGGACTTAGCGTGTGCCCCACAGCATCTCTCTCACCTTCGATGTGTGAATGGAGCATCACACCTACAAACCTGGTTTTAAATTTAAATGCACTCAGCAAATGTACTTAATGAAAGCCTGTCGGCCGATGAGACGCTGTAAAGGTGCTGGTGAGCTGCTGGATTGTTCTGCATTTTGCCTGAACAGAAAATAACTGAACATTTATCCAAGTTTAACCTTTGCTATTATGAAATGTTTGTGCAGTTTAATGTGGCTCATGTCCTTGCTCATGTCCGCTGTAATTTGTCGAAAGGGGATGTGTGAAGTGATGTTGTTTGTATGGAGATGTGAAACAAGGAAACGGTATCTGTGTGTGACAGTGACACAGCCCTGTGGTCACAGGCAGAACCTTGCACCGATATCCTTGTGGTTATGGTTTGAGCAGCGTCAGATCTGGAATGTAGCAAACAAGTTCAGTATAAATATCGCCAGTGTAACCGCAGCTTGTTAGACACACCTGGGGAGAGGAGCCCTGGGAACCCACTCCATTATCCCTGTTCTCCGGATCCGGTAACTATACTGTCTGTATGTTTGCAGTGCTGTTAATAACATCAGTACAAGTCAATCTGTTGTCCTGAGCTTGATTATCTGGTGTCTGAAACCACAAGACTCAATATTTAGAGTCAACAGGATGAACTCGTGAATACATCACGACCCAATACTCCAGTTCTATATTCACAGGAGAAAGTTGGTCATCTAACTCCTCAAGTTGGCAGAATAGAGAAAGATACTGACTCTCACAACATCTCGAATCTGTTGTAAATATTGTTCAATTCCTGACTAGTTGCAATTGTCAGTTTCCATTAAAGTGAAGGCAATTCAAGACACAAGAGGGGCTGGGAGTAGGGGTGAAGGAGGGGTTGGGATGAGGAGTTGGAGAGTAGGGGTGAAGTGGGGATTTGAGAGTAGGGGTGAAGGAGGGGTTGGGGTGAGTAGGGGTGAATGAGGGGTTGGGGTAAGGGGGGTTGGGGAGTAGGGGTAAGGGGGGTTGGGGAGTAGGGGTGAAGGAGGGGTTGGGGTGAGGGGAGTTGGAGAGTAGGGGTGAAGGAGGGGTTGGGGTGAGGGGGGTTGGAGAGTAGGGGTGAAGGAGGGGTTGGGGTGAGGGGGGTTGGGGAGTAGGGGTGAAGGGAGGGGTTGGGGTGAGGAGGGTTGGAGAGTAGGGGTGAAGGAGGGGTTGGGGTGAGGGGGGTTGGACAGTAGGGGTGAAGGAGGGGTTGGGGTGAGGGGGGTTGGAGAGTAGGGGTGAAGGAGGGGTTGGGGTGAGTGGGGTTGAAGAGTAGGGGTGAAGGAGGGGTTGGGGTGAGGGGGGTTTTGGGGAGGAGATGTAATGTAGGAAATGCAGCAGCCAATTTGTGCACAGCAGGATCCCACAAACAGCCATGTAATGATGACAAGACAATCCGTTCTCAGTGATGTAAGTTGAGGGATACACATTACCCAGGACACCGGGGTGAACTCCGCCTGTTATTCCTCTGAATCGTGGCTGTGGGATCTTTTACATCCAACTTAAAATCTAGGCAGGGTATCGGTTTAATGTCTCACCTGAAAGACGGCACCTCTGACAGTGCAGCACTCCCTCTGTACTGACACCTGGAATCTGGGCCTAGATGATGTGCTCGGGCTCTGGATTGGGAATTGAACCCTCACTCGGCCGAGAGTGCTACCACTGAGCCAAGGCTGACAGGGTCTGTTCCCTGTTCCCATACACCAGACCGTGCCGGTGTTATTACACTGACCCACACATTCATACTGCAGTGGGCCTTGACTCTGTTATCAGACATTCGGCAAAGCATTTGTTACAACAAGAAAGCAACCAGAACTTACATTAATATAGCGCCTCTAATGCAATGAAACATCTCACGGCGCTTAACACGATCGATATCAATAAGGAAACATTTTTGACACAGAGCCACAAAGAAAGATATCAGGACAGATTCCCAAAAGGTTGATTGAAGAGGTAGTTTTTAAAAAGAACCTTGAAAGAGGAGGTGGAGGTTTAGGGGGATTTCCAGAGCTTAGAGCTTCGGCAGCTGAAGACACGGCCACCAATGGTGGAGTAATTAAAATCAGGGATGGGCAAGGACAGATTTGGAGGAGTGCAGAAACTCGGAGGTGGTGGGGCTGTAAGAGTTTACAGAGATAGGGAGGGGCGAGGCCATGGAGAGTTTTGAAACCAAAGATTAGATTTTAAAATCGAGGCGTTGCTTAACCGGGAGCCAATGTAGGTCAGTGAGCACAGCGGGATGGGTGAATGAGGTTATAGCAATAGGCCCCGACTTGCACACACTATTAGAGGAGACCCAATCTTTGTTTTGTTGCACGAGACACTGCCTGTGTGACCATCACACTCGATCCAGCATTGTGTTCAGTATTACACTCGAGTCTGGCTCTGTTATTATTGGATCAAACACTGTCTTTGTTACTCTCACAGTGGGCCATGCATTTGCTGTTATTACTCCGGATCCTGTCTCTGGAATTGTTACACTAGACCTGAAAATAACCTGCCCCTGTAGTTCCAGTTCTAGTGCACACCTCTATTATTATAACTGTAGATCGTGTCTCTGTTGTATTCTATAGAGAATGTTTCTGGTATTGTTAAAGTGTTAAAGGCTTCTGTTAGTGTGACACTATCACCTCTTTCAATTATTATTGCCAAAATATTAATTCAATATTAAATACTTGTTTCTAGTGTAAAACTAGGCGTTGTGTCAGTTATTAATGTACCATATCCTGTCTCGGTTTATATTACACTGGACCCTGTCTCTGTTTATATTACACTGACCCCCAAACACTGTTTATATTACACTACACGCTGAACTGTTTATATTACACTTAGCCTTGTCTCTGTTTATATTACACTGGGCCCTGTCTCGGTTAATATTACACTAGACCCTGACACTGTTTATATTACACTACACCCTGTCTCTGTTTATATTACACTGGGCCGTGTCTCTGTTTATATTACACTGGGCCCTGTCTCTGTTTATATTACACTGGGCCCTGTCTCTGTTTATATTACACTGGACCCTGTCTCTGTTTATATTACACTGGACCCTGTCTCTGTTTATATTACACTGGGCCCTCTCTCTGTTTATATTACACTGGACCCTGTCTCTGTTTATAATACACTGGGCCCTGTCTCTGTTTATATTACACTGGGCCCTGACACTGTTTATATTACACTGCACCCTGTCTCTGTTTATATTACACTGGGCCCTGTCTCTGTTTATATTACACTGGGCCCTGTCTCTGTTTATATTACACTGGGCCCTGACACTGTTTATATTACACTGCACCCTGTCTCTGTTTGTATTACACTGCACCCTGTCTCTGTTTATATTACACTGCACCCTGTCTCTGTTTATATTACACTGGACCCTGCCTCTCTTTATATTACACTGGACCCTGTCTCTGTTTATATTACACTGGACCCTGTCTCTGTTTATATTACACTTGGCCCTGTCTCTGTTTATATTGCACTAGACCCCGTCTCTGTGTATATTACACTAGACCCTGTCTCTGTTTATATTACACTAGACCCTGTCTCTGTTTACATTACACCAGACTCTGTCTCTGTTTATATTACACTAGACCCTGTCTCTGTTTAGATTACACTAGACCCTGTCTCTGTTTATATTACACGAGACCCTGTCTCTGTTTATATTACACTAGACCCTGTCTCTGTTTATATTACACTAAACCCTGTCTCTGTTTATATTACACTAGACCCTGTCTCTGTTTATATTACACTAGACACTGTCTCTGTTTATATTACACTACACCTGTCTGTTTTTATATTACACTACATCCTGTCTCTCTTTATATTACACTGGGCCCTGTCTCTGTTTATATTACACTACACCCCGTCCCTGTTTGTATTACACTAGACCCGGTCTCTGTTTGTATTACACTAGACCCGGTCTCTGTTTATATTACACTAGACCCTGTCTCTGTTTATATTACACTAGACCCTGACTAGACCCTGTCTAGACCCTGTCTCTGTTTATATTACACTACACCCTGTCCCTGTTTGTATTACACTAGACCCGGTCTCTGTTTGTATTACACTGGGCCCTGTCTCTGTTTATATTACACTCGACCCTGTCTCTGTTTATATTACACTAGACCCTGACTAGACCCTGTCTAGACCCTGTCTCTGTTTATATTACACTACACCCTGTCCCTGTTTATATTACACTAGACCCGGTCTCTGTTTATATTACACTAGACCCGGAGAGAGGCGGGTGTCGAGAGAATCAGCTGCCTATAAAAGGCTCAGCAGTCCGGGGTGCGTCGAGCGTCGAGAGAAGCGGGAGTCGAAAGAGGCAGCGGCCTTTTAAAGGCTCAGCAGTCCGGGGAGCGTCAAGCGTCGAGAGAGGCGGGAGTCGAGAGAGGCAGCGGACTATAAAAGGCTCAGCAGTCCGGGGAGCGTCGAGAGAGGCGGGAGTCGAGAGAGGCAGCGGACTATAAAAGGCTCAGCAGTCCGGGGAGCGTCGAGAGAGGCGTGAGTCGAGAGAGGCAGCGGCCTATAAAAGGCTCAGCAGTCCGGGGAGCGTCGAGAGAGGCGGAGTCGAGAGAGGCAGCAGCCTATAAAAGGCTCAGCAGTCCGAGGAGCGTCGAGAGAGGCAGCGACCTATAAAAGGCTCAGCAGTCCGGGGAGCGTCGAGAGAGGCGGGAGTCGAGAGAGGCAGCGGCCTATAAAAGGCTCAGCAGTCCGGGGAGCGTCGAGAGACGCGGGAGTCCAGAGAGGCAGCGGCCTATAAAAGGCTCAGCAGTCCGGGAAGCGTCGAGAGAGGCGGGAGTCGAGAGAGGCAGCGGCCTATAAAATGCTCAGCAGTCCGGGGAGCGTCGAGAGAGGCGGGAGTCGAGAGAGGCAGCGGCCTATAAAAGGCTCAGCAGTCCGGGGAGCGTCGAGAGAGGCGGGAGTGGAGAGAGGCAGCGGCCTATAAAAGGCTCAGCAGTCCGGGGAGCGTCGAGAGAGGCGGGAGTCGAGAGAGGCAGCGGCCTATAAAAGGCTCAGCAGTCCGGGGAGCGTCGAGAGAGGCGGGAGTCGAGAGAGGCAGCGGCCTATAAAAGGCTCAGCAGTCCGGGGAGCGTCGAGAGAGGCGGGAGTCGAGAGAGGCAGCGGCCTATAAAAGGCTCAGCAGTCCGTGGAGCATCGAGAGAGGCGGGAGTCGAGAGAGGCAGCGGCCTATAAAAGGCTCAGCAGTCCGGGGACTTGTGCAGCTCCAGCTGAGAGAAGTCAAAAAAGAAGTAGAAAGAAATCAAAAGGTGACGTCACAGCCAACATGTTAAGTGATTGGCTGCTGATTGGTGAGTAGTTTTTATTTTTCTTTATTAATCAGTAACTTTTAACATTGTTGTCGGCAATTTAAGTGTATCTAAGGGTTAAGTCATGGCAGGACAGCTCGGTTACGTGATATGCTCCTCCTGTACCATGTGGGAACACGGGGACAACACCAGTGTCCCTGACGACTACATGTGCGGGAAGTGTGTCCACCTCCGGCTACTGACGGTCCGCGTTGCGGAGTTGGAGCTGAAGTTGGATTCACTCTGGAGCATCCACGATGCTGAGAATGACGTGAGTATCACGTGTAGCGAGTTGGTCTTACCGCAGGAGAAGGGTCCACAGCCAGCGAGGGAATGGAAGACCAGCAGGAAGAGTAGTGCAAGGAAGGTAGTGCAGGGGTCCCCTGTGGTCATCCCACTGCAAAACAGATACACTGCTTTGCGTGCTGTTGAGGGATTGGCTCATCAGGAGCGGGCAGCAGCAGCCAAGTTCATGGCACTGTGGCTGGCTCTGTTGCACAGGAGGGCAGGAAAAAGAGTGGGCGAGCGATAGTGATAGGGGATTCAATTGTAAGGGGAATAGATAGGCGTTTCTGCGGCCGCAACCGAGACTCCAGGATGCTATGTTGCCTCCCTGGTGCAAGGGTCAAGGATGTCTCGGAGCGGGTGCAGGATATTCTAAAAAGGGAGGGAGAACAGCCAGTTGTCGTGGTGCACGTTGGTACCAATGACATAGGTAAAAAAAGGGATGAGTTCCTACGAAATGAATTTAAGGAGCTAGGAGCTAAATTAAAAAGTAGGACCTCAAAAGTAGTAATCTCGGGATTGCTACCAGTGCCACGTGCTAGTCAGAGTTGGAATCGCAGGATAGCTCAGATGAATACGTGGCTTGAGCAATGCTGCAGCAGGGAGGGATTCAAATTCCTGGGGCATTGGAACCGGTTCTGGGGGAGGTGGGACCAGTACAAACCGGACGGTCTGCACCTGGGCAGAATCGGAACCAATGTCCTCGGGGGAGTGTTTGCTAGTGCTGTTGGGGAGGAGTTAAACTAATATGGCAGGGGGATGGGAACCAATGCAGGGAGATAGAGGGAAACAAAAAGGAGGCAAAAACAAAAGACAGAAAGGAGATGAGGAAAAGTAGAGGGAAGAGAAACCCAAGGCAAAGAACAAAAAGGGCCATTGTACAGCAAAATTCTAAAAGGACAGAGGGTGTTAAAAAAACAAGCCTGAAGGCTTTGTGTCTTAATGCAAGGAGTATCCGCAATAAGGTGGATGAATTAACTGTGCAAATAGATGTTAACAAATATGATGTGATTGGGATTACGGAGACGTGGCTCCAGGATGATCAGGGCTGGGAACTCAACATTCAGGAAGGATAGAATAAAAGGAAAAGGAGGTGGGGTAGCATTGCTGGTTAAGGAGGAGATTAATGCAATAGTTAGGAAGGACATTAGCTTGGATGATGTGGAATCTATATGGGTAGAGCTGCAGAACACCAAAGGGCAAAAAACGTTAGTGGGAGTTGTGTACAGACCTCCAAACAATAGTAGTGATGTTGGGGAGGGCATCAAACATGAAATTAGGGGTGCGTGCAATAAAGGTGCAGGAGTTATAATGGGTGACTTTAATATGCACATAGATTGGGCTAACCAAACTGGAAGCAATACGGTGGAGGAGGATTTTCTGGAGTGCATAAGGGATGGTTTTTTAGACCAATATGTCGAGGAACCAACTAGGGGGGTGGCCATCTTTGACTGGGTGTTATGTAATCAGAGAGGATTAATTAGCAATCTCGTTGTGTGAGGCCCCTTAGGGAAGAGTGACCATAATATGGTTGAATTCTGCATTGGGATGGAGAATGAAACAATTAATTCAGAGACCATGGTCCAGAACTTAAAGAAGGCTAACTTTGAAGGTATGAGGCGTGAATTGGCTGGGATGGATTGGCGAATGATACTTAAGGTGTTGACTGTGGATGGGCAATGGCAGACATTTAGAGACCGCATGGATGAACTACAACAATTTACATTCCTGCCTGGCATAAAAATAAAAAAGGGAAGGTGGCTCAACCGTGGCTATCAAGGGAAATCAGCGATAGTATTAAAGCCAAGGAAGTGGCATACAAATTGGCCAGAAATAGCAGCGAACCTGGGGACTGGGAGAAATTTAGAACTCAGCAGAGGAGGACAAAGGGTTTGATTAGGGCAGGGAAAATGGAGTATGAGAAGAAGCTTGCAGGGAACATTAAGACGGATTGCAAAAGTTTCTATAGATATGTAAAGAGAAAAAGGTTAGTAAAGACAAATGTAGGTCCGCTGCAGTCAGAATCAGGGGAAGTCATAACGGGGAACAAAGAAATGGCGGACCAATTGAACAAGTACTTTGGTTCGGTATTCACGAAGGAGGACATGAACAACCTTCCGGTTATAAAAGGGGTCGGGGGGTCTAGTAAGGAGGAGGAACTGAGGGAAATCCTTATTAGTCGGGAAATTGTGTTGGGGAAATTGATGGGATTGAAGGCCGATAAATTCCCAGGGCCTGATGGACTGCATCACAGAGTACTTAAGGAGGTGGCCTTGGAACTAGTGGATGCGTTGACAATCATTTTCCAACATTCCATTGACTCTGGATCAGTTCCTATGGAGTGGAGGGTAGCCAATGTAACCCCACTTTTTAAAAAAGGAGGGAGAGAGAAAACAGGGAATTATAGACCGGTCAGCCTGACATCGGTAGTGGGTAAAATGATGGAATCAATTATTAAGGATGTCATAGCAGTGCATTTGGAAAGAGGTGACATGACAGGTCCAAGTCAGCATGGATTTGTGAAAGGGAAATCATGCTTGACAAATCTTCTGGAATTTTTTGAGGATGTTTCCAGTAGAGTGGATAAGGGAGAACCAGTTGATGTGGAATATTTGGACTTTCAGAAGGCGTTCGACAAGGTCCCACACAAGAGATTGATGTGCAAAGTTAGAGCACATGGGATTGGGGGTAGTGTACTGACATGGATTGAGAACTGGTTGTCAGACAGGAAGCAAAGAGTAGGAGTAAATGGGTACTTTTCAGAAAAGGCAGGCAGTGACTAGTGGGGTACCGCAACGTTCTGTGCTGGGGCCGCAGCTGTTTACACTGTACATTAATGATTTAGATGAGGGGTTTAAATGTAGTATCTCCAAATTTGCAGATGACACTAAGTCGGGTGGCAGTGTGCGCTGCGAGGAGGATGCTGTGAGGCTGCAGAGCGACTTGGATAGGTTAGGTGAGTGGGCAAATGCATGGCAGATGAAGTATAATGTGGATAAATGTGAGGTTATCCACTTTGGAGGTAAAAATAGAGAGACAGACTATTATCTGAATGGTGACAGATTAGGAAAAGAGGAGGTGCAAGGAGACCTGGGTGTCATGGTACATCAGTCATTGAAGGTTGGCATGCAGGTGCAGCAGGCGGTTAAGAAAGCAAATGGCATGTTGGCCTTCATAGCGAGGGGATTTGAGTACAGGGGCAGGGACGTGTTGCTACAGTTGTACAGGGCATTGGTGAGGCCACACCTGGAGTATTGTGTACAGTTTTGGTCTCCTAACCTGAGAAAGGACATTCTTGCTATTGAGGGAGTGCAGCGAAGGTTCACCAGACTGATTCCCGGGATGGCGGGACTGACCTATCAAGAAAGACTGGATCAACTGGGCTGGTATTCACTGGAGTTCAGAAGAATGAGAGGGGACCTCATAGA
Organism: Pristiophorus japonicus; assembly: GCF_044704955.1. NCBI lineage: Eukaryota > Metazoa > Chordata > Chondrichthyes > Pristiophoridae > Pristiophorus > Pristiophorus japonicus. The sequence continues at coordinate 54,527,882 of NC_091999.1, forward strand.
AACATTTAAAATTCTGACGGGATTAGACAGGTTAGATGCAGGAAGAATGTTCCCAATGTTGGGGAAGTCCAGAACCAGAGGTCACAGTCTAAGGATAAGGGGTAAGCCATTTAGGACCGAGATGCGGAGGAACTTCTTCACCCAGAGAGTGGTGAACCTGTGGAATTCTCTACCACAGAAAGTTGTTGAGGCCAATTCACTAAATATATTCAAAAAGGAGTTAGATGAGGTCCTTACTACTAGGGGGATCAAGGGGTATGGCGAGAAAGCAGGAATGGGGAACTGAAGTTGAATGTTCAGCCATGAACTCATTGAATGGCGGTGCAGGCTAGAAGGGCCGAATGGCCTACTCCTGCACCTATTTTCTATGTTTTTATGTTTCTATGTTTCTATGTTTCTATTTCTCTGTTTATATAACACTAGACCCTGTCTCTGTTTATATTACCCTGGACCCCATCTCTGTTTATATTACACTAGACCCGGTCTCTGTTTATATTGCACTGGGCCCTGTCTCTGTTTATATTACACTACGCCCTGTCCCTGTTTATATTACACTAGACCCGGTCTCTGTTTATATTACCCTAGACCCTGTCTCTGTTTAAATTACACTAGACCCTGTCTCGGTTTATATTACACTAGACCCTGTCTCGGTTTATATTGCACTAGACCCTGTCTCTGTTTATATTACCCTAGACCCTGTCTCTGTTTATATTAAACTACACCCTGTCTCGGTTTATATTACCCTAGACCCTGTCTCTGTTTATATTACACTAGACCCTGTCTCTGTTTATATTACACTACACCCTGTCTCTGTTTATATTACACTACACCTTGTCTCTGTTTATATTACACTACACCCTGTCTCTGTTTATATTGCACTACACCCTGTCTCTGTTTTTATTGGGTCTTTTGTGCTGGCCCAATAGGGTGAGTCCAGGCTGGCCCAATAGTGTGTGCCGCGCCTGGAACCGGGGGGTGAACACAGGGCCTGCGGGCTGTGAGTCGTGGCCTGGGCCCGAGCCCGGGAGTGTGTGAAGCGGATGGTGCTGACTGTTGTCACTCCGGCCTTGGCCCGCACTCGGGTTGTGTGACCCCTCCCTCCCACCCCCGGGGTTTATCTAACCGAAGGGAACTATTGGTTCTGCACTTTGTGACGGACAGGCGACAAGCCCCGCCCACTGTTTAGCCTCCACCCCTCCCCCCCCCCCGAATCATTCCATGCAGGTGGTGCTGAGAAACAGGACTGGGGGAGGCATGTTCTGGGACTGGGGTAAGGCACTTCGGCTGGGGGAGGCATGCACTGGGACTGGGGTAAGGCAAATACTGCGACTGGGATAAGGAACTTTGGCTGCGGGAGGCATGCACTGGGACTGGGGCAAGGCACTTCAGCTGAGGGAGGCATGCACTGGGACTGGGCAAGGCACTTTGGCTGGGGGAGTGCATAGCTGAGAGCTACGTGGATAGCACCTTTCAGGGGGTCGTCACCTCGCAGCATAAGAGTGTGCAGGCAGAGAGGGAATGGGTGACTGCCCAGACAGACATGGAGGACCAGGCAGGTAGTGCAGGACACCTCTCAGTGCATCTCACTCTCTGTACTGGTGGTTCCTCAGGGAGTACAGCCAGAGCCAAGTCCAAGGCATCATGGGTGGCTCAACTGTACGGAACGGGGGGAAGGGCAAGGTCAGGTAGGCAATAGTGAAAGGGGTTTCAATAGTTACAGGAACAGACTGACCTTTCTGCGGCCACCGACATAACTCCAGGATGGTAGGTTGTCTTCCTGGTGCCAGGGTCAAGGATATCATTGAGAGGCTGCAGGACATTCTGAGGGGCGAGCGTGAACAGACAGATTCCTGAGGGGCTGGGGACAGTACAAGCCGGATAAGGTCACACCTCAACAGGGCCCCTACCATTATACTCCCAGGGGTTTTGCTAATGCTGTTGGGGAGGGTTTAAACTTGCTTGGCAGGGGGTTGGGAACCTGAGCTTAGATTCAGGAGGGAGAGAAGCAAAGCTTGGAAATGGGAGCAGAAAATTCGTTAATTAGTTCAGAAGGCAGAGGAAACAAAGGCTAGAAAATCGACAACAAAGGAGTTAGGCCGTGCTTACTGGTATATACTTCAATGCAAGAAGTCCAGGGGATAAGGCAGATAAGCTGAGGTGTTGTTATAGCAGTGAGGAGGGATGAGATGTTGGAAGGATCATCAAATGAGGCCATATGTGTTGAACTGATGAACAAAAGCGGGCCAATCACAATGGTGGGAGTGTACTATAAACAGTCAGAGGGAGATAGAAAAGCAAATATGGAGGAAGGTTTCTGAGAAGTCCAAAACCAATAGGGCAGCAATAGTCGGGGATTTCAACTACCACAGAATCATAGACATTTACAGCACAGAAGGAGGCCATTCGGCCCACTGTGTCTGTACTGGTCGAAAAAGAGCTATCCAACCGAATCCCACTTTCCAGCTCTTGCTCCACAGCCTTGTGTGTTATGACACTTCCAGTGCACATCCAAGTATGTTTCAAATGTGGTGAGGGTTTCTGCCTCTATCACCCTTTCAGGCAGTGAGTTCTAGATCCCCACCACCCTCTGGGTGAAAAGTTTCTGCTCAACTCCCATCGAATCCTTCTACCAAATACTTTAAATCTGTGCCCCCTGGTTATTGACCTGTCTGCGAAGCGAAATAGGTCAGATCAGAGAAGGTTCACAAGGCAGTTCAGAGAAGGTTCACAAGGTTGATTCCTGAGGTGAAGGGGTTGTCATATGAAGATAGATTGAGCAGGTTGGGCCTATACTCATTGAAGTTTAGAAGACTGAGAGGTGATCTTATTGAAATGTATAAGATGCTGAGGGGGCTTGACAGTGTTGAGATGTTTCGCCTCGAGAGGGAAACTAGAACTAGGGTGCATAGTTTCAAAATAAGGGGTTGTCCATTTAAAATGGAAATGAGGAAGAATTTCTTCTCCCAGAGGGTCCTGAATCTTTGGAATTCTCTACCTGAGAGAACTGTGGAGACTGTGTCATTGAACATATTTAAGGTGGAAATAGAGAGATTTTTGATCGTTAAGGGAGTCGACAGTTTATGCGAGTGGGCAGGGAAGTGGAGTTGGGACCAAGATCAGATCAGCCATGATCTTATTGAATGGCGGAGTGGGCTCGAGGGGTCCGGTGGCCTACTCCTATTTATTTGTCCTTTTGTTCTAATGTCCCGATCCACTCCATCTGGGACCCTCATAATTTTGTACGCAATTCTATCCTCAGCCTCCTCTATTCCAAACAAAATAACACCAGCCCATCGAAACATTCTTCAGCTAAAATTATTCAGTCCAGTCCAGGTAAATCTCATCTGTACCCTCTCCAGTGCAATCACATATTTCCTGCACTGCAGTGACCAGATTTGTGCGAATACTCTAGCTGTGGTCTAACTAGTGTATTACACGGTCCTAGCATAACCTCCAGAGTCTGGAACTTACTGCCTGAAAGAATAGTAGAGGCAGTAACCCTCATCGCATTTGCCAAAGTACTTGGATATGCACTGCAAGTGCCATAACCTACAGGGCTATGAACCAAGAGCTGGAAAGTGGGATTAGGCTGGATAGCTGTTTTTCAGCCACACAGACAAAGTGGACCAAATGACTTCCTTCTGTGTTGTAAACTGCTGTGATCCAATGTCACCAATCCCCTCCTGTCTGATATAAACCCACCCCACAGTTACTGACACCAATCCCCTCCTGTCTGATATAAACCCACCTCACAGTCACTGACACCAATCCCCTCCTGTCTGATATAAACCCAACTCACAGTCACTGGCACCAATCCCCTCCTGTCTGATATAAACCCAACTCACAGTCACTGGCACCAATCCCCTCCTCTCTGATATAAACACACCCAGTCACTGACACTAATCTCCTGTCTGATAATAAACCCACCCCACACTCACTGACACCAATCCCCTCCTATCTGATATAAACCCACCTCACAGTCACTGACACCAATCCCCTCCTGTCAGATATAAACCCATCCCACAGTCACTGACACCAATCCCCTCCTGTCTGATATAAACCCACCTCACAGTCACTGACACCAATCCCCTCCTGTCTGATATAAACCCATCCCACAGTCACTGACACCAATCCCCTCCTGTCTGATATAAACCCACCTCACAGTCACTGACACCAATCCCCTCCTGTCTGATATAAACCCACCCCACAGTCACTGACACCAATCCCCTCCTGTCAGATATAAACCCATTCACAGTCACTGAAACCAATCCCCTCCTGTCTTATATAAACCCACCCCACAATCACTGACACCAATCCCCTCCTGTCTGATATAAACCCACCTCACAGTCACTGACACCAATCCCCTCCTGTCTGATATAATCCCACCCCACAGTCACTGACACCAATCCCCTCCTGTCAGATATAAACCCATCCACAGTCACTGACACCAATCCCCTCCTGTCTGATATAAACCCACCCCACAGTCACTGACACCAATCCCCTCCTGTCTGATATAAACCCACCTCACAGTCACTGACACCAATCCCCTCCTGTCTGATATAAACCCACCCCACAGTCACTGACACCAATCCCCAACTGTCTGATATAAACCCACCTCACAGTCACTGACACCAATCTCCTCCTGTCTGATATAAACCAACACCACAGTCACTGACACCAATCCCCTCCTGTCTGATATAAACCAACCAACATCATCGGCAGTGCCTTGGAGTCGAGGATGACTTGCTTCCACATTACAAATGAGGTCTCAGATATCTGTTCAGTCCAATGCGGGAGCTACAGTCTCTGTCGCAGATTGGACAGACGGTGGTTGAAAGTACGTTGGTTGAAGTGCCGGTTTGTTGAAGTGCTTGGGTTGTCTTGTGCTCCTTCCGCCGTAAGCACTTGGTCTCCACTTGCTCCAGGTGGAGAGACTCGAAATGTTCGACGCCCTCACGGATATTTCTCTTCCACTTTCAGCAATCTTGTGCCAGGGATTCCCAGGTGTCAGTCGGGATGTTGAACTTCAAGGATGCCTTGAGGGTGTCCTTGAAGTGTTTCCTCTGCCCCCCGGGGCTCGCTTGCCATGTTGAAGCTCCAAGTAGAGACTTTGCTTTGGGAGTCTCGTATCGGTCATGTGGACGATGGGTCCCATCCATCATAGCTGATCGAGCGAGGTCAATGCTTCAATGCTGAGGATGTTGGTCTGTGAGAAAACAGACGTTGGTGCGTCTATCCTGCCAATGGATTTGCAGGATCTTCCGGAGGCATGTTATTTCTCCAGTGCTTTGATGTGCCTGCTGTACATAGTCCATGTCTGAGAAGCGTGTCTGAGGGCAGGTATCACTACTGCTCGGTAGACCATGAGCTTTGTGCCGGTTTTACGGTTCTGGTCTTCACACACTCTATGCCTTAGGCGACCAAAGGCTGCGCTGGCACACGGAAGGTGCTGTTGGCCCTAGTCATTGATATGTGCCCTTGTTGACAGTCGGCTCCCGAGTTATGAAAAATGGTCCACGTTGTCCAAAGGCCTCATCGTGGATTTTGATCATCCGGGGTGGGGTGCGGGTGAAGGGCAGTGCTGTTTGGTGGGGATAGGTTGATAGAGCACCTTTCTTTTATGGAGATGTTTAGTGTAAGGCCTATACTCTCAGACACTACGGTGAACGTGTTGACGATGGTTTGGAGCTCGTCCTCTGAGCTAGTGCAGACACAAGCATCATCTGCATATTGTAATTCGATGACAGAGGATGGCACGACCTTGGATCTGGTCTGAAGGTGATGGAGGTGGAACAGTTTCCCATTTATTCTGTAGATTATCTCCACTCCAGCAGGAAGCTTACTGACGGTGAGATGTAGCAATGCAGCAAGGAAGATGGAGAAGAGCGTGGGTGCAGTGACACAGCCTTGCTTCACCCCGGTCCGTACATGAATTGTGTCTGTGGTGGATCCATTGCTCAGGATCACAGCTTGCAGGTTATCACCAAGCAAGTGGAGGATGGTGACACATTTTTGAGGACAGCCGAATTTTAAAAGTACACCCCATAATCCCTCACGGTTGACAGTGTCAAAGGCCTTGGTCAGGTCAAAGAAGGTTGAACCAATTCCACAGTCACTGACACCAATCTCCTCCCATGTGATATAAACCAATCCTTGTCACTGACACCAAGTGGACTGGGAAAATATGTTCAAGAGTAAGACTGTAGAAATGCATTGTGAAACATTTAAGGAGATATTTCATAATCTCAGCAGAGAAATAATGATGCTAAGAGAAGGATGAACCATCCCTGGCTAACGAAGGATGCAAAGGATGATATCAAATTGAAAAAAAAGCATACAATGTTGCCAAGGACAGTGGAAAGCCAGAGGATTGGGAAATTTTAGAAACCACCAGAGGACGACTAAAAATAATGATAAAGACAGAGATGATAGCATATGAGATCAAACTAACAAGAAATATAAAAACAGGCAGTAAGAGCTTCTGCAGAGAGTAGGTAAAGTAAACGTTGGTCCTTTAGAGGATGGGACTGGAAAATTAATAATGGGACACACGGAAATGGCAGAGACTTTGAACAAATATTTTCCATCGGTCTTCACGATAGAGGACACTAAAAACATCCCAATAGTTGATAAAAGTGTCATTGCTGGGGGCGGGGACCTTAGAAGAATCACTATCACTGGAGATAAAGTACTCAGCAAACTAATGGGATTAAAGGTGGACAAGTCCCCTGGACCTGATGGCATGCATCCCAGGGTCTTAAGAGAAGTGGCTGCAGAGATAGTGGATGCACTGGTTGTAATCTACCAAAATTCCCTGAATTCTGGAGCGGTCCCAGTGGACTTGAAACTGCAAATGTAACATCCTTGTTGAAGAAAGGAGGGAGACAGAAAGCAGTAAACTATAGACCAGTTAGCCTACCATCTGTCAATGGGAAAATACTGGAGTCCATCATTAAGGAAGTAGTAGCAGGACATTTAGAAAATCATATTGCAGTCAAGCAGAGTCAGCATAGTTTTATGAAAGGAAAAGTATGGTTGACAAATTTGCTGGAGTTGTTTGAAGATGTAACGAGCAGAGTGGATAAAGGACAACCCGTTGATGTTGTATATTTGGATTCCCAGAAAGTATTCGATAAGGTGCCACACAAAAGGTTACTGCACAAGCTAAGAGCTCACGGGGTTGTCGATACTATTTCAGCATGGATCGAGGATTGGGTAACAGACAAAACACAGAGTCGGGATTAATGGGTAATTTTCAGGTTGGCAAACTGTAACTAGTGGGGTGCCGCTAGGACCTCAACTATTTATAATTTATATCAATGACTTGGATGAAGGGACACAGTGTAAAGCAGCCAAATTTGCTGATGATACAAAGATAGGTGGGAAAGCAAGTTGTGAGGAGGACGCAACAAATCTACAAAGGGATATAGACCGGCTCAGTGAGTGGGGAAAAATCTGGCAGATGGACTATAATGTGGTAAATGTCAGGTTATCTCCTTTGGTAGGAAAAATAAAAAAGCAAATTATTATTTAAATGGACGATTACAAAATACTGTTGTACAGAGGGATCTGGGGTTTCTTGTACATGGAACTCAAAGTTAGTATGCAGGTACAGCAAGTAATCAGGAAGGCAAATGGAATGCTGGCATTTATTGCAAGGGGGACGGAGTATAAAAGTCAGGAAGTCCTGCTACAACTGGACAGGGTATTGGTAAGACCACACATAGAGTACTGCGTACAGTTTTGGTCTGCACTTGTCTCCATTCCCGTGCTGAGGGGATTGCTACAACAGACGGGAGGGCAACCAGGGAGTGAACCTGAAGGTACCGTCTGTGGCTGGGTTCAGTTCTATACTGCATGCTTCCCCTCCCTCACATCTCTCCCCTCCCCTGAAGGTGCTGAATCTGGCTGGGTTCAGTTCTACACTCACTGGTTCCCCTCCCCTGAAGGTGCTGACTCTGGCTGGGTTCAGTTCTACATTCACTGGTTCCCCTCCCCTGAAGGTACTGACTCTGGCTGGGTTAAGTTATGCACTCACTGGTTCCCCTCCCCTGAAGGTGCTGACTGTGGCTGGGTTCAGTTCCAAACTCAGAAGAACATAAATAGGAGTAGGAGTAGGCCATACGGTCCCTCGAGCCTACTGCGCCATTTAATACGATCATGGCTGATCTGATCATGGACTCAGGTCCACTTTCCTGCCCGCTCTCCATAACCCCTTATTCCCTTATCGGTGGATAAACTGTCTATTTCTGTCTTAAATTTATTCAATGACCCAGCTTCCACAGCTCTCTGAGGCAGTGAATTCCACAGATTTACAACTTTGAGAAGAAATTCCTCCTCATCTCAGTTTTAAATGGGCGGCCCTTTATTCTAAGATTATGCCCTCTAGTTCTAGTCTCCCCCATCAGTGGAAACATTCTCTCTGCATCCACCTTGTCAAGCCCCCTCATAATCTTATACATTTCGATGTGATCACCTCTCATTCTTCTGAACTTCAACCTCCTCAACCTTTCCTCATAAGCCAACCCCCTCATCTCCAGATCAACCGACTGAACCTTCTCTCAACTGCCTCCAAAGCAAGTATATCCTTTCGTAAATATGGAACCCAAAACTGCATGCAGTATTCCAGGTGTGGCCTCACCAATACCCTGTATAACTGTAGCAAGACTTCCCTGCTTTTATACTCCATCCCCTTTGTAATAAAGGTCAAGAGTCCATTGGCCTTCCTGATCACTTGCTATCCCTGCGTACTAACATTTAGCGTGTCAGGCACAAGTTCCCCCAGGTCCCGTGTACTGCAGCAGTTTGCAATTTTTTTCCATTAAATAATAACTTGCTCTTTCATTTTTTCTGCCAAAGAGCATGACCTCACACTTTCCAACATTATATACCATCTGCCAAATTTTTGCCCACTCACTTAGCCTGACTATGCCCTTTTGCAGATTTTTTGTGTCATCCTCACACATTGCTTTTCCTCCGATCTTTGTATCATCAGCAAACTTGGCTGCATTACATTCGGCCCCTTCTTCCAAGTTGTTGATATAGATTGTAAATAGTTGGGGTCCCAGCACTGATACCTGCAGCACCCCACTAGTTAATGGTTGCCAACCTGAGAATGAACCATTTATCCCAATACTCTGTTTTCTGTTAGTTGGCCAATCCTTTGTACATGCTAATATATTGCCCCCAACCTCCTCAACATTTTATCATAAGTCAACCCCCTCATTTACGGAATCAACCTTGTGAACCTTCTCTGAACTGCCTCCTCTCTTCTCCACTGAAGATGCTGACTCTTGTCTGGTTTCAGTTCTAAACTCACTGGTTCCCATCTCTCTCCGCCCCTGAAGGTGCTTACTCTGGCTGGGTTTAGTTCAGCAATCACTGGTTCCCCTCCCCTGAAGGTGCTGACTCTGGCTGGGGTCAGTTCTACACTCAATGGTTCCCCTCCTTCTCATCCCCGATAGGTGTAGACTCTGGCTGGGTTCAGTTCTGCATTCACTGGTTCCCCTCTCCTCCCCTGTAGGTACTGACTCTGTCTGGGTTCAACTCTACACTCACTGGTTCCCCTCCCCTGAAGGTACTGACTCTGGCTGGGTTCAGTTCTACACTCACTGGTTCCCCTCCCCTGAAGGTACTGACAGTCTGGGTTCAGTTCTACACTCACTGGTTACCCTCCCCTGAAGGTGCTGACTTTGGCTGGAATCTGTTCTACACTCACTGGCTCCCCTCTCATCCAATGCAGATGCTGAATCTGTCTGGTTTCAGTTCTGCACTCACTAGTTAACATAAGAACATAAGAAATAGGAGCAGGCATAGCCCATACGGCTCCTCGAGCCTGCTCCTCTATTTAATACGATCATGGCTGATCCGATCATGGACTCGAGTCCATTCCCCTGTCCGCTCCCCATAACCACTTATTCCCTTCGCGTTTATGAATCTCTGTTTCTGTCTTAAATTTATTCAATGTCCCGGCTTGCACAGCTCTCTGAGGCAGTGAATTCCACAGACCTACAACCCTCTGCGAGAAGAAATTTCTTCTTTTAAGTGGGCGGCCCCTTATTCTAAGATTATGCCCCGTAGTTCTAGTCTCCCCATTATCAGTGAAAATTCCTCTCTTCATCCACCTTGTCTAACCCTCCTCATAATCTTACACATTTCGTTCAGACCACCGCTCATTCTTCTGAATTCCAATGAGTAGAGGCCCAACCTCAACCTTTTCTCATAAGTCAACCCCCTCATCCCTGGAATCAACCTTGTGAAAATTCTCTGAGCTGCCTCCAAAGCAAGTATATCCTTTCGGGAATATGGAAACCAAAACTGCACGCAATATTCCAGGTGTGGCCTCACCAATACCCTGTACAACTGTAGCAAGACTTCCCTGCTTTGATACTCCATCCCCTTTGTAATAAAGGCCACGATTCCATTGGCCTTCCTGATCAATTGCTGTACCTACATACTATACTTTTATGTTTCATGCACAATTACCTCCAGGTCTCGCTGTACTGCAGCACTTTGCAACCTTTCAACATTTAAATAATAACTTGCTGTTTAATTTTTTTCTGCCGAAGAGCATGAACTCACACTTTCCAACATCATACTCCATCTGCCAAATTTATGCTCACTCACTCAGCCTGTCTGTGTCCTTTTGCAGAATTTGTGTCCCTGCCTCACACCTTGCTTTTCCTCCCATCATTGTATCATCAGCAAACTTGGCTTCGTTACACTCGGTCCCTTCTTCCAAGTCATTAATATGGATTGTAAATAGCACTGATCCCTGCGACACCCCACTAGTTACTGACTGTCAATCCGAGAAGCAACCATTTATCCTGATTCTCTGTTTTCTGTCAGTCAGCCAATCCTCCATCCATGCTAATATATTACCCCCAACCCCATGAACTCTTATCCCCTACCTGTCCCCCACCCCCCAACCCCTGGAGGTACTGACTCTGGCTGGGTTCAGTTCTGCACTCACTGGTTCCCCTCCCCTGAAGGAACTGACTCTGGCTAGGTTCAGGACTACACTCACTGGTTCCCCCCGCCCCCCCTGAAAGTGCTGACTCTGGCTGGGTTCAGTTCTACACTCACTGTTTCCCCTCCCTTGAAGGTGCTAACTCTGGCTGGGTTTCGTTCTGCACTCACTGGTTCCCCTCCCCTGAAGGTACTGACTCTGGCTGGGTTCAGTTCTACACTCACTGGTTCCCTTCCCCTGAAGGTACTGACTCTGGCTGGGTTCAGGTCTACACTCACTGGTTCCCCTCCCCTGAAGGTACTGACTCTGGCTGGGTTCAGTTCTACACTCACTAGTTCCCCTCCCCTGAAGGTACTGACTCTGGCTGGGTTCAGTTCCAGACATTGACATCATTCACTTTGTTCCTGCACCAAGATGGCCACGCATGCGCGGTGCTACTCACAATCAAAATAGCGGAGCGCTGAACCTGCCTTCCTGTACGAAGATGGCCGCCGTTAGCCTGGGCCTGTGACCGGGAGAAAGCCCCGAAGCTGCAACCACCGATATTCCGGTTATTATTCCGGGCTTGCAGCGGGCACCGGCTGTTTATGAAGCCTCCCTGGCTCCCCGCTGGTCCATTATTTCGCTCTGTCCCGCTGAAAAGGACACTTCTGAGGAGCCTGTACAAAACGTGTCGATGCCGCCATTACACGCACCGCGCATGCTCCAAACACAGCCAGGGCCTGCGCACTGAGCTCCTGTAGTCTGGGTGCGGCACATTCTCCCCCGCGGGGCATGCTGGGTACATAAGCCCATGAGAAATAGGAGCAGGAGTGGGCCACCCGGACCCTCGAGCCTGCTCCCCATTCAATAAGGTCATGGCTGGTCTGATCATCGACTCAGCTCCATTCCCTGCCCGCTCCCCAGAACCCTTCACTCCCTTACCATATCTGGAGCCCTGTGCACTGTTTTGGTCTTCTTCTCTCAGGAAGGATATCCTTGCCTTGCTTAGATACAGAGTAAAGCTTCCTCAACACTATCCCACGAGACATTCCAAGGTAAGATATGGACTATATCTCCCTCAACCTGTCCCATGCATTCCAGAGTGGATACTGCATTGGTTAGATAATGAATAAAGCTCACTCTACACGATCCTATCAAACATTCCCAGGATAGGTACAGCACAAATTAAATATACAGTAAATCTGTGCCAAAGGAACTGTACCCCATTGAGAGTCAGTGCCAGAGGAAACTACAGCATGGGATAGATACAGAATAAAGCTCCTTCTACACTGTTCTGAACAATCCCAGGGCAGGTAAAGCACGGGTTAGATGATCATAGCCGGTCACTCGAACGAGGATGATTTGCTTCCACAGGAGTTCACAGATATTTCAATGAAGGACCCAATGTTCCAGTCCTGACCTCCAATTGAGGAGGTGGAAGATGCCGATGGGTGAATTGTTTTTAACGTGTGGTGACCGTTGCACACCAGCCACGACACGGGCATGACAGAGCTAGGATTGGTCCAGTGGCAAGGGTTAATCAGGATTACTGGAGACCTGTTTTGCTGTACGGAGCTAGTGTGCATAAATATAACAGTGTGGGCTGGTCCGTGCTGCCCCTGGGCTCTCGCCTCTTTTGCGCCCGGTACCCTCATTCGCCGCACCTCCGCCACGATCACTCGCCACTCCTCCACCACAAACATTCGCTTCACCTCCGCCACGATCCCTCTCCGCTCCTCCTCAAAAAAAACACTCGACGCACCTCTGCCACAATCTACTGCCCCATCTCTGCACCAAACATTCGCATGAACCTCCATCAAGATCACCCACCAAATCTCAGGCATGCTCCCTCATCACTCCTCTGCCCCGATCACTCGTCGCAAGTCCAGCACATCCTTCCATGTTGCTCTGCTGTACCAGGGCCCTGCCGATGCTCCTGCCCATGCTCCAAATGGCAATCTGGGCCCTGATGATGTCACTCGGTCGTCTACCTCAAAGCCGTCACACATTTATGTCAGCTCACACTGAAGCTGCAGTGGCTCGCTCCTGCTCTTTTTATAGCCCCAAACTGTGGAGATGTTCTCTCGCAGGTTGGGGTGGTCCATGATGTGATACATGGGTTAGATACAGTGTAGAGCTCCCGCTACTCTACTCTGCCACATTAAATACTCTGAGGTGAAGTACAGCACGGTTTAAACAGAGAGTAAATCTCTCTCTATACGGTCCCATTAAACAGTCCCAGGGCAGGTACAGCATGGGTTATATCCAGAATAACATTGTCGCAACAAACAGACGAGGGTAGGTACAGCACATATGGAGTACATGTCCCACAAACATTCCAGGGCAGGAACAGCACGGGATAATTACAGAGTAATTTCTCCCTCTACACTGTTCCAATAAAAAAATCTCAGGGCAGGTATCGCACAACTATTTTGTTGTTGATCTTTAAATCAAGTGCCCCCTGATTAAAGCTTGGGTGGGGGGGGGCACTATAATCAACAAAATAAACCAATTAAACTTTGGACAGTCAAATTAAAATTTGGTTGCTGGGGGTGATGATGCACTCAAGTCACTCCGGCTGAGGAGCTCCTCCCGGAGTCACAGTGCACATTTCGTCCTCCAAGGGGTATAACGGATATGAGTAGGTATACAGTAAGGATCCCAATACACTGTCCCATCACACTCTCCCAGGGCAGGTACAACATGGATTAAATACAGACCAAAGCTTCCGCTATACAAATCCCAGGGCAAGTACAGTACAGGTTAGACACAGAGTACATCTCCCTCTAACGTCCCAGGCATTCCAGGGCAGATACAGCATTTATTAGATATTGAGGAGATCTGCCTCTATAATGTTCAACCAGACATTCCCAGGGCAGGTACAACACGGGTTAGATACAGAGGAATGTTCCCTCTACACTGATCTATCAAACACTCCCATCACAGGTACAGCACGGGTTAGATACAGAGTAAAACTCCCTCTACACTGTCCATCAAACACTCCTAGGGCACGTACAGCACTGGGTAAAAACAGAGTACCGTTCCCTCTACACTGTCCCAGCAAACATTCCCAGGGCAAGTACACAAATGATAGATACAGAGTAAATTCCCTCTACACTGTCCTATCAGCCACTCCATGGCAGGTACAGAAAGCGTTATAATGCAAAGTAAATATCCTTCTACATTGTCCCATTAACCAGTCCCAGAGTAGGTAAAGCACGGGTTAGATACAGAGTAAATCTCCCTCCACACTGTCCCATCAAACACACCCAGGGCAGGAACAACACGGGTTACATATTGAGTAAAAATCACTCTACACTGTCCCGTTAAACACTCTGAGCGAAGATACAGCACAGAGTAGATACAGAGAAAAACGTGCTCTACACCATCCCATCAAAAACTGCCAGGGCAGGTACAGCAGGGGTTAGACAGAAATGTTTAGGCTGGATGTTCCAGAATTGAGGCCTGGGCAACAGAAGGCACAGCCACAAAAACCACCAATGGTTGAAAAATTATAATCAGGAATACTCAGAAAGACTGATATCTCATGGGCGGGGAGGTGGGGATGTTGTGGGGGCAGTGTGAGTGGGAATTTTGAAATCAAGGCGTTGCTTCACTGGAAGCCAATGTAGGTCAGCGAGCACAGGGGTGATGGGTGAGCTGGACTTGGTGCGAGTTCGGACATGGGCAGCCGAGTTTTGGATCAACACTAGTTTATGTTGGTCAGAATGTGGGAGGAGTGCATTGGAATAGTCAAGTCCAGAAGTAAAAAAAGGCATGGATGAGGGCTTCAGCAGTGGATGAGCTGAGGCATGAGCGGAGATGGGCGATGTTACAGAGGTGGAAATAGGCATTCTTAGTTATTTTGTGGATATGTGGTCAAAAACCTATTTCAGGGTTAAGTATGTCACCAAGGTTGTGAACAGTCTGGTTCAGGCTCAGACAGAAGTTGGGGAGAGGGATGGAGTCGGTCACTCGGGAACGGAGCTTGTGGTAATGATGATTACAAATATCAGAATATTTCACAGGCTATCACGTGCAAAATGTATGGATGAGTTTTTAATATTCAATTGGTTTCTAAAACAGGTTAACTGATCGAGAAAATAACGGATTTCAAATATTATGCAAGACAGTTCAATAAAGGGGTGGTTCAAAAGAATGCAGCTGAGTTTAAAGTGAGACACTGCAGTTAAGTCTACTACAACCACAAATCATGTATGCAAATGGAACAAGTTTGGAGTTTGATATGCTAGAAAGCGAACTAGGTGAGAAGTGATAAAAGTTAGATTAAGAAAAAGCCCTAAACGGGAACAGTCCGTAACAGAACATCAATTAATCTCCTCTGATCATGGAAGAATCAAATATTCAACAAACTGTGTTTGAAACAAAGATCATTTATTCAACATTTATAGAGGGTATTAATCTCCAGCTTTACAATCTATATTAACGACTTGGAAAAAGGGACTGAGTGTAACATAGCCATGTTTGCTGATGATACAAAGATCGAAGGAAAAGCAATGTGTGAGGAGGACAAAACAAATCTGCAAAAGGACATAGACAGGCTAAGTGAGTGAGCAAAAATTTGGCAGATGGACTATAATGTTGGAAAGTGTGAGGTCATGCACTTTGGTAGAAAAAAATCAGAGAGCAAGATATTGTTTAAATGGCGAAAGATTGCAAAGTACTGCAGTACAGCAGGACCTGGGGATACTTGTGAATGAAATGCAACAGGGTAGTATGTAGTTTCAGCAAGTGATCATGAAGGCCAATGGTATCTTGGCCTTTATTGCAAAAGGGATAGGGTATAAAAGCAGGAAAATCTTGCTACAGCTATATGTGAGGCCACACCTGGAATACTGCGTGCAGTTTTAGTTTCCATATTTATGAAAGGGTATACTTGCTTTGGAGGCAGCTCAGCGAAGGTTCACTAGGTTGATTCAGGGCATGAGGGGTTTGACTTATGAGGAACAATTAATTAGGTTGGGCCTCTACTGACTGGAATTCAGAAGAATGAAAGGTGATCTTATCAAAACGTATAAGATTATGAGGGGTCTTGATAAGGTGGATGCAGAGAGGATGTTTCCAGTGATAATGGGGAGTCTAGAATTAGAGTGCATGATCTTAGAATAAGGGGCCGCCCATTTAAAAGAGAGATGAGGAGCAATTTCTTCTCTCAGCGCGTTGTAAATCTATGGACTTCACTGCCTCAGAGAGCTGTGGAAGTTGGGCCATGGAATACATTTAAGACAGAAATAGAGAGTTTCTTAAACGATACGGGAATATGGGGGCATGGGGAGCGGGCGGGGAAGTGGAACTGAGTCCATGATCAGATCAGCCATGATCTTATTGAATGGCGGAGCAGGCTCAAGGGGCCGTATGGCCTACTCCTGTTGCTATTTCTTATGTTCTTATGTTCAGGTATGGAGGTTATTAAGATAACCAGAAACAAACAAGAGCTGCCAGAATGAACATGGTTCATTGCCCAATGCAATCACAGTACATCGTGTTCTAGTCACAAATGCAATCTTTCTCCTCAACCGATTTAAAACTGAGATGAGGAGGAATTTCTTCTCTCAGATGGTTGTAAATCTGTGAAATTCTCTGCACCAGAGAGCAGTGGAGTCTGGATCATTGTATATATTTAAGGCGGAGATAGCCAGATTTTTGAGCGATAAGGGAGTAAAGGGTTCTGGGGAGTGGGCAGGGAATGGAGCTGAGCCTATGATCAGACCAGCCATGAGCTTATTGAATGGGGAGCAGGCTCGGGGGTCTGGGTGGCCCACTCCTGCTCCTATTTCTCATGGTCATATGTACCCAGCATGCCCCGCAGGGGAGAATGTGCTGCACCCAGACTACAGGATCTCACTGCGCAGGCGCGGGCCCTGGCTGTGTTTGGAGCATGCGCGGTGCGTGTAATGGCGGAGGAGACGCGTTTTGTACAGGCTCCCATGAAGTGTCCTTTTCAGCGGGACAGAGCACAGTAATGGACCAGCGGGGAGCCGGGGAGGCTTAATAAACAATCGGTGCTCGCCGCAAGCCCGGAATAGTAACCGGAATATCGGCGGTTGCAGCTTTGGGGCTTTCTCCCGGTCACAGGCCAAGGCTAACGGTGGCCATCTTGGTGCAGGAAGGCATGTTCACGCCGCCAATTTGATTCACTGAGCAGCACAGCGCATGCGTGGCCATCTTGGTGCAGGAACAAAGTGAATGATGTCAGTGTCTGGAACTGAACCCAGCCAGAGTCAGCACCTTCAGGGGAGGGGAACCAGTGAGTGCAGAACTGAACCCAGCCAAAGTCAGCAACTTCAGGGGAGGGGACTCAGTGAGTGTAGAACTGAACCCAACTAGAGTCAGTACCTTCAGGGGAGGGGAACGAGTGAGTGTAGAACTGGACCCAGCCAGAGACTGCACCTTCAGGGGAGGGGAACCAGTGAGTGTAGAACTGAACCCAGCCAGAGTCAGTACCTTCAGGGGAGGGGAACTAGTGAGTGTAGAACTGAACCCAGCCAGAGTCAGCACCTTCAGGTGAGGGGAACCAGTGAGTCTAGAACTGAACCCAGCCAGAGTCAGTACCTTCAGGGGAGGGGAACCAGTGACTGTAGAACTAAACCCATCCATCGTCAATACCTTCAAGGGAGAGGAACCAGTGACAGTAGAACTAAACCCAGCCAGAGTCAGCATCTTCAGTGGTGGGGAAAGAGGGGAGGGACGGAGAGGACCCAGTGATTGCAGAAATGACCCCAGCCAGAGACCGCCCCATCACGGGAGCAGAGGTAGGGGAACCACTGAGTGCGGAACTGAACACAGCCAGACTCAGCATCTTCAGTGGAAGTGGGGAACCAGTGAGTGTCGACCTGAACCCAGCCACAGGCAGAACATTCAGGGGAGGAGAGGGACGGGAACCAGTGAGTGTAGAACTGAACCCAACCAGAATTGGTGGTGAAAACTGGGAGAGGAGGGGAAACAGGCTAGAAATGTGTGTTGATTTGGATTTCAGTGCTGCAGGAGGGACAATGTGTGGGACAGGGATTTACAGCTTTGGAAGAAAAAGAGAGGAAAGAATGTTAAATGGAAACTAGATGTGTATATCCTGAATTTGTGTCTTGTACTGACAGTGATGAGTTTTGTTATCTCCTTTTACATCGTATTAGAAGGGGAGATTTTCAGACAGGAAACACAAACTAAACTGCGTGTCAAGATCTGATGGAGTCAATCGATTCATCATGACCTGAATATCATCGTCTTTGAAAGTGGAAGGAGAAATGTTTGTCTGTTCTGTCTGTGCGAAAAGATTTCAAATATCAGTGTGACTGGAAAAGCACCGAGACACACAGACCCGAGTGAGTGTTCCAGTGCATTGCCTGTGGAAAGAGCTTTAACCAGTTACACAGCTTGAAGAAACATCGCACCATTCACAGCGGGGAGAAACTGTAAACGTGTTGTGTGTGTGGGCGAGGCTTCAACTGATCGTCCAACCTGGAGAGTCACAAGGATACCCGCACCATGGAGAAACCGTGGAAATGTGGGAACTGTGGGAAGGGATTCAGATCACCATCTGTCCTGGAAATTCATCAACACAGTCACACTGGGGAGAGGCCGTTCACCTGCTCTGAGTGTGGGAAGCGATTCACTCAGTCATCCGACCTGCTGAAACACCAGCGAGTTCACACTGGGGAGAGGCCATTCACCTGCTCGGAGTGTGGGAAGGGATTCACTGCATCATCCGACCTGCTGGCACACCAGCGAGTTCACACTGGGAAGAGGCCGTTCACCTGCTATGAGTGTGGGAAGGGATTCACTTGTTCATCCAAACTGCTGACACACCAGCGAGTTCACACTGGGGAGAGGCCGTTCACTTGCTCTGAGTGTGGGAAGGGATTCACTCAGTCATCCCACCTGCAGTCACACCAGCGAGTACACACTGAGGAGAGGCCGTTCACCTGCTCGGAGTGTGGGAAGGGATTCACTTGTTCATCCAACTTGCTGGCACACCAGCAAGTTCACACTGGGGAGAGGCCGTTCACCTGCTATGAGTGTGGTGAAGGATTCACTTGTTCATCCAACCTGCTGACACACCAGCGAGTTCACACTGGGGAGAGGCCATTCACCTGCTCGGAGTGTGGGAAGGGATTCACTCAGTCATCCAACCTGCTGAGACACCAGCGAGTAGACACTGGGGAGAGGCCGTTCACCTGCTCGGAGTGCGGGAAGGGATTCACTCAGACATCCCACCTGCTGAAACACCAGCGAGTTCACAAGTGATTGCAGGAGTTGGATTCCACTGTTATTGAGGCTGTTAATCACATCCCGACTGAACCATGTTCATTCTGACAGTTGGGGTTTGTCTCTGTTGATGTTAATAACCCGATAACTGTGCTGGATTTTAATATTCTGGATATATTGCTGATTGTGTTCTCAGGGCTGCAGTGTCCATTTAAGAAACACTGTGGGTTATCTTTCCCCTTAATTCAGCAATTGTCAACAGAATTTTACTTTGCAATAAAAATAAGAACTTTTACTTTAATCCTAAATTGATCTTTGGTACAAAATCTACAATAGTGTGTGAAAGTTTCCACTGATTAAAATCTCCAATTGGAAAGAGCTTGCTGACAATTCTTAATGCCTTGCTCATTACACACAGTGGCCCCTCCATATCCACCAGAAAGAAGGGGAATGGGAATTGGTGGGGAATCAGTGTACCCAAATGTTGTTGTTCCCATCTGGGTGGATCAATCCTCTCGGCACGAGAATGGAGACAATACCAGACAAAAACTGTGCGCAGTAGCCCAGGTGTGATCTTACAGTTGTAGCAGGACTTCCCTACCTTTATACTCCATCCCCTTTGCAATAAAGGCCAGCATTCAGTTTGCCTTCCTGATTATTGCTGTACCTGCATGCAAACATTTTGAGTTTCATGTACAAGAATCCCCAGATCTCTCTGTATAACAGCATTTTATAATCGTCCACATCTAAATAATAATTTGCTTTTTTTTCCTACCAAAGGAAATCACCTGATATTTTACCACATTATAGACCATCTGCCAGATTTTTGCCCACTCATTGAACCTATCTATATCCCTTTGTAGATTATTTGCGTCCTCCTCACAACTTGCTTTCCCACCTATCTTTGTACCATCGGCAAATTTGGCTAGGTTACACTCGGTCCCTTCATCCAAGTCATTAATATAAATTGTAATTAGTTGAGGCCCCAGTATTATCACTGCGGCACCCCACTAGTTACTGTTTGCCAACCTGAAAATGACCCATTTATCCGGACTCTCTGTTTTCTGTTAGTTCAGCAATCCTCTCTTCATGCTGATATATTACACCCAACCCCATGAGCTCTTAGCATGTGCAGTAATATTTTGTGTGGCACCTTATTGAATGCTTTCTGGAAATCAAAATATACAACATCAAGTGATTCTCCCTTATCCACTCTGCTCGTTACATCCTTAAACAACTACAGCAAATTTGTCAAACATGATTTCCCTTTCATAAAACCATGCTAACTGTGCCTAACTGCAGTATGGTTTTCTAAATGTCCTGCTAGTACTTCCTTAATGATGAACTTGAGTATTTCCCACTGACAGATGGTAAGCTAACTGATGTATAGTTTCCTGCTCTCTGTCTCCCTCTTTACTTGAATAGGCGTGTTACATTTGCAGTTTTCCAGTCCACTGGGACCTCTCCAGAATTCAGGGAATTTTGGTGGATTACAACTAATGCATGCACTATCTCTGCAACTAATTATTTTAAGACCTGAGGATGCATGCCATCAGGTCCAGAGGACTTGTCCACCTTTAGTCACATTAGTTTGATTAGCACTTTATCTGTAGTGATAGTGATTGTTTTAAGTCATCCCACCCAACTTCCCCTCCGCAATAGCTCCTTGGTTAGCAACTGTTGGGATGTTTTTAGTGTCCTCGACCGTGAAGCCTAATACAAAATATTCGTTCAAAATCTCTGCCATTTCGGTTTTCCCATTAGTAATTCTCCAATGTCATCCTCTAAGCGAGCAATGTTTACTTTAGATACTCGTTTCCTTTTTATGTCCCTGTAGAAGCTCTTATTGTTTGTTTTTATATTTCTTGCCAGTTTGCTCTCATCTGCTATCTTCTCTATCTTTTTCATTTTTTAGTTGTCCTTTGCAGGTTTCTACAAATTCCCAATCCTCTGGCCTTCCACTGTCCTTCACAACATTATATGCCTTTTTTTCCAATTTGATACCATCCTTTACTTCCATGACGACACTTGTTGCACACGTGATTGACCAGGACACGAGAAGTGTGGTTGCTCCACAACGACAGGGTTTCATCTGTTTCAACAGAAACAACTAAACTGTGTTATTTCCTGAAATAATCCCCGCTGTCTGGCCTGAATGAATCCATGCCACTACCAAATGCTGCAATGTTTCCTCCACCGCACAGAGTTCCATCTGTTTAAAGCCACGACAGAAATGTCCCATTTCCTCCTGGAGTTTGAGTAACATCAACTTTAACAATGGGGCAGAGTTTCAGCCAATGTGCGAGAGCCAGACCCAGCCCCGCCCACTGGGGGCTGCAAGCTCCACCTCTCGTACACTGTGATTGGTTGGAGGATCAACCGCCTGCCTGGTCCTCCAGCCCTGCCCCCACTCTCCCTATTGGTCGGGAGCTGCCGTCAATCAGCCGACCAGTGTGAGCTGAGCATACACAGTGGATGAGTCAGCAGGTGAGAGATGGGCGGAGGGAGGGAGCGGGTTAATAAAGAACACGCTTATTTGTACTGCCAAAATGGCCGCCAAGCCGCACCATTTGTCTATGATTGGTCCCTTGGAGGATAAGCCACACCCTGAGATTTCACTTTATGTGTCACTGGAACCACCCATCCCAAGGTCTCACTGACTTTGCAAATTGTAACTCAATCCACTTTGAATTCCTGAAGCGACAGAGGACAGAGCTCCCCATAAGATAGCAAGGGCCAGCCAAAGTACCTTGCCCCCATCCCAGTGCATGCCTCCCCCAGCCGAAGTGCATTACCCCAGTGCATGCCTCCCCCAGTCAAAGTGCATTACCCTAGTTCCAGTACATGCCTCCCCCAGCCGAAGTGCATTACCCCAGTTCCAGTACATACCTCCCCCAGCAGAAAGGCTTTACCCCAGTCCCAATACATGCCTCCCTCAGCCGAAGTGCTTTACCCCAGTCCCAATACGTGCCTCCCCCAGCCGAAGTGCTTTACCCCAGTCCCAATACATGCCTCTTCCAGCAGAAGGGCTTTACCGCAGTCCCAAGATATGACTCCCCCAGCTGAATGCCTTACGCCAGTCCCAGTGCATGCCTCCCCCAGCAGAAGTGGCCGACACTAGTCCCATTGCATTGCTCCTGCCGCCGAAGTGTCTTACCACCGTCCAAGTATATGCCGCCCACAGCCAAAGTGCCTTACCCCAGTACCAGTATAAGCCTCCCCCAGCTGAAGTGCCTTACCCCAGTCCTAGTAAATGCCTCCCCCAGGCAAAGTGCCTTACCCCACTCAGAGTGCATGCCTCCCCAGCCGAAGTGCCTTACCCCAGTCAGAGTGCATGCCTCCCCCAGCCGAAGTGCCTTACACCAGTCAGAGTGCATGCCTCCCCCAGCCGAAGTGCCTTAACCCAGTCACAGTGTATGCCTTCCCCAGCCGAAGTGCCTTACACCAGTCCCAGTGCATGCCTCCCACAGCAGAAGTGCCTTTTCCCAGTCAGAGTGCATGCCTCCCCCAGCCGAAGTGGCTTACCCCAGTCCAAGTGCAGGCCTCCCCCAGCCGAAGTGGCTTAATCCAGTCCCATTGCATTTCTCCCTCATCCAAATTGTCTGACCACCGTCCCAATATATGCCTCCCACTTCCGAAGTGCCTTACTCCAGTACCAGTATAAGCGTCCCCCAGCCAAAGTGCCTTACCTCGGTCCCAGTGCAAGCCTCCCGCAACTGAAGACACATACTCCCCAGTCCCAGTATATGCCTCCCCCAGCTGAAGTGCCTTAACCCAGTCCGAGTACATGCCTCCCCCAGCCGAAGTGCCTTACCCAAGTCCCAATATATGCTCCCCCAGCCGAAGTGCCTAACCCCAGTCCCAGTTCATGCCTCCCCCAGCTGAAGTGCCTTACACCAGTCCCAGTGAATGCCTCCCCCAGCCGAATTGCCTTACCCCAGTCCCTCTGTATCCCTCCCCAGATGACGTGCCTTATCCCAGTTAAATTGCATGCCTCCCCCATTTGAAATGCCTAACCGCAGTCCCAGTGTATGCCTCCACCAGTTGAAGTGCCTTAATCCAGGTCGAGTGCACACCTCTGCCAGCCGAAGTCCCTTACACCCATGCCAGTGCAAGCCTCTCCCAGCCAAAGTACCTTGTCCCTGTCCAAGTAGATGCCTCCAACAACCGAAGTGCCTTAAACCAGTCGCAGTTTATGCCTATCCCAGCCGAAGTGCCTTACCACAGTCCCAGTGCACACCTCCCCCAGCCGAAGTGCCTTACGCCAGTCCCAGTGCGTGCCTCCCGCAGCCGAAGTGCCTTGTCACAGTGTGAGTGCATGCCTCCAACAGCCAAAGTATTTTACCCCAGTCGCTGTGCATGCCTTGCCCAGCCAAAGTGCCTTACCCTAATCCCAGTATATGCTTTCCCCAGCCAAAGTGCCTTACCCTAGTCCCGGTGCATGCCTCCCCCAACCGAAGTGCCTTATGCCAGTCCCAGTGTATCCCTCCCCCAGTTGAAGTGCCTTAGCCCAGTCCCAGTTTATGCCTCCCCCAGTAGAAGTGTCTTACTCCAGTCCCAGTGTTAGCATCCCCCAGTTGAAGTGGCTTACCCCAGTGCCAGTGTATCCCTCCCTCAGTTGAAGCGTCTTACCCCAGTCCAGTGTATCCCTGCCCCAGTTGAAGTGCATTACCCCAGTCTCAGTATATGCCTGCCCCAGCCGAAGTGCCTTAACCCAGTCGCAGTACATGCGTCCCCCAGCCGAAGCGCCTCACCAAAGTTCAAGTGCATGCCTCCCCCAGCCGATGTGCCTGACTACAGTCCCATTGCATGCCTCCCCCAGCCAAAGTGCCTTACCCCAGTCACAACGTATGCCTCCCCCAGCCGAAGTGCCTTATCCCAGTCACAGTGCATGCCTCCCCCAGCCGATGTGCCTTATCCCAGTCACAGTGCATGCCTCCCCCAGCTGAAGTGCCTTACCCCAGTCCAAGTATATGTCTCCCCCAGCCGAAGTGCCTTACAGCAGTCCCAGTGCAAGCCTCCCCCAGCCAAAGTGCCTTAACGCAGTCCAAGTGAATACCTCCCCCAGCCGACGTACCTTACCCCAATCCCAGTTTATCCCTCCCTCAGTTGAAGTGCCTTACCCCAGTTCCAGTGCATGCCTCCACCAGTTGAAGTGCCTTAGCCCAGTCCCAGTGTTAGCGTCCCCCAGTTAAAGTGCCTTACCACAGTCCCAGTGTATCCTTCCACCAGTTGAAGTGCCTTACCGCAGTCCCAGTGCATGTCTCCCCCAGTTGAAGTACATTACACAAGTCCCAGTTTTCCCTCCACCTGTTGAAGTGCGTTACCCTAGTCCCAGTGCACTCCTCCCCCAGCCGAAGTGCCTTACCCCAGTCCCACTGTATCCCTCCAGCCGTTGAAGTACATTACCCTAGACGCAGTGCATGCTTCCCCCAGCCGATGTGCCTTACCCAAGTCACAATTATGCCTCCCCCTGCCGAAGTAGCCTTTCTCAGTGCAGATGCATGCCTCCATCAGCCAAAGTACCCTACCCCAGTTCCAGTATATGCCTCACCCAGCCAAAGTGCCTTAAACCAGTCCCAGTGAATGCCTCCCCAAGCCAAAGTGCCTTACCCCAGTCCCAGTGTATCCCTCCACCAGATGAAGTGCCTTACTGCAGTCCCAGTGCATGCGTCTCCCAGTTGAAATGCCTAACCGCAGTCCCAGTGTATGCCTCCACCAGTTGAAGTGCCTTACTCCAGTCCGAGTGCATACCACTGCCAGCCGAAGTCCACTACATGCCTCTCCCAGCCAAAATGCCTTGTCCCAGTCCCAGTATGTGCCTCCAGCAACCAAAGTGCCTAAAAGCAGTCGCAGTTTATGCCTATCCCAGCCAAAGTGCCTTACCCCAGTCCCAGTGCATGCTCCCCGAGCCGAAGTGCCTTGCCACAGTGTGAGTGCATGCCACCCCCAGTCAAAGTATTTTACCCCCAGTCCCAGTGAATGCCTCCCCAAGCCGAAATGCCTCACCCCATCCCAGTGCATGCCTCCCCCAGCCGAAGTACCCTACCCCAGTCCCAGTATATTCTCCACCAGCCGAAGTGCCTTACCCTAGTCCCAGTGCATGCCTCCCCCAACCGTAGTGCCTTACCCCAATCCCAGTGTATCCCTCCCCCAGTTGAAGTGCCTTAGCCCAGTCCCAGTTTATGCCTCCCCCATTTGAGGTGTCTTATTCCAGACCCAGTGTAGCCCTCCCACAGTTGAAGTGCCTTTCCTCCAGTCCCAGGGAATCCCTCCCCCAGTTGAAGTGCCTTACCCCAGTCCCAGTGTCTGCCTCCCCCAGTTGAAGTACCTTGTTCCTGTCCCAATGTATCCCTCCCCCAGTTGAAGTGCCTTACCCCAGTGGCAGTTTATCCCTCCCTCAGTTGAAGTGCCTTACCTCGGTCTAGTGTATCCCTTCCCCAGTTGAAGTGCCTTATCCCAGTCCCATTATATGCGTCCCCCAGCCGTAGTACCTTACCCCAGTCCCAGGGTATCCCTCCCCAGCTGAAGTTTCTTAGCCCAGTCCCAGTGTAAGCCTCCCGCAGTTGAAGTGCCTTATTCCAGACCCAGTGTATCCCTCCCACAGTTGAAGTGCCTTTCCTCCAGTCACAGTGTATCGCTCCCCAGCTGAAGTTTCTTACTCCAGTGCCAGTTTATCCCTCCCCCAGTTGAAGTGCCTTACCCCAGTGCAAGTTTATCCCTCCCCCAGTTGAAGTGCCTTACCCCAGCGCAAGTTTATCCCTCCCCCAGTTGAAGTGCCTTACCCCAGTCCCAGTATAAGCCTCCCCCAGTTGAAGTGCCTTACCCCAGTCCCAGTGCATGCCTCCTCAGCCAAAGTGCCCTACCCCAATCCCAGTATATGCCTCCCCCAGCTGTGGTGGCTGAACAGTCCAATTTGAGAGCCACTGACTTGTCACAGATGGTACAGATAGTCGTTGAGGGAACGGGTGGGTGGGACTGGTTTCGATATGCTCTTTCTGCTGCCTGCACTTGATTTCTACATGCTCTCGGCGTTGAGACTCGAGGTGTTCAGAGAATTACTATCTCCTAAACCTCATCATCATCATAGACAATCCCTCGAAATTTAGGAAGAAATGCTTCCACTCTAAAAGTGAGTTCTCAGGTGATTGTACAGTGCAATATGGGAATTATAGTCAATGTCACTGGTGGGACAGACAGTCGTTGATGGAAAGTCTGGGGGAGGAGTCTGCTTTGCCAGATGCCACCTTCGCTTGTTTTCTGTATGCTCTCGGTGATGAGACTCGAGGTGTTCAGCGCCCTCCTGGATGCTCTTCCTTCGCTTATGGTGGACTTTGGCCAGGGATTCCAAGGTGCCTAATATCCGACTGACTATCCCAACCACTAACCCCAATCTTAACAAATAACCACAACCACTAAACCCTAAACCCGTGCCCAAACCCAGTCCCGAATCAAAGGTTGTTCACAGGGATCAGTGGAGGAGCTAAAGACCCGATAATGGAAGTACTTAAACAATTATCTTGATGCAAGAAATTCTGCAAGCTATGTTAGTAACAAGAAATTATATCAACAAAACTATTAAATCAGGAAAGACAGTTAAAAAGATCACACATTTCAAAGACGATTACATATAGTAACCACATTCAAAAAGCGTTAAACAATGTACAAAATAATAGATTTCCAGTCTTAAGCAACATAGTTCTTTCAATGGATGCTTGAAAGGAATGTCATATGAGTGTAATGTGGAACATTCCGGTTCAGTTTCTGACACCCACAAGCCATATACTCAAAGAGAACAACCTTGGGATTTGATATCATAAAAGATCAACTGGGGGAGAAGTGAAATAATCTACATTAAGAAAAGGCTTCAAAATGGAACAGTCGGTAACAGAACATTAATTAGTTATTATTATGAAGAAATCAAACATTCGACACACTGTGTTTGAACCAAGCTGATTTATTCAATATTTATAGAAACATAGAAACATAGAAAATAAGGTGCAGGAGTAGGCCATTCGGACCTTCGACCCTGCAATGATCACATGGCTGAACATGCAACTTCAGTACCCGCTTCCTGCTTTCTCACCATACCCCTTGATCCCCCGAGTAGTAAGGACTACATCTAATTCCTCTTTGAATATATTTAGTGAATTGGCCTCAACAACTTTCTGTGGTAGAGAATTCCACAGGTTCACCACTCTCTGGGTGAAGAGGTTTCTCCTCATCTCGGTCCTAAATGGCTTACCCTTATCCCTGGTTCTGGACTTCCCCAACATTAATAAGAACATAATAACAAAAGAACATAAGAATTAGGAACAGGAGTGGGCCATCTAGCCCCTCGAGCCTGCTCCACCACCCAACAAGATCACGGCTGATCTGGCCGTGGACTCAGCTCCACTTACGCGCCCGCTCCCCATAACCCTTAATTCCCTGACTGGTTAAAAATCTATCGATCTGTGATTTGAATATATTCAATGAGCTAGCCTCAACTGCTTCCTTGGGCAGAGAATTTCACTGATTCACAACCCTCTGGGAGAACAAATTCCTTTTCAACTCGGTTTAAAATTGGCTCCCCCGTATTTTGAGGCTGTGCCCCCTAGTTCTAGTCTCCCCGACCAGTGGACACAACCTCTCTGCCTCTATCCTGTCTACCCCCTTCATTATTTTAAATGTTTCTATAAGATCACCGCTCATTCTTCTGAACTCCAACGAGCAAAGACCCAGTCTACTCAATCTATCATCATAAGGTAACCCCCTCTTCTCCGGAATCAGCATCGTGAATCGTCTCTGTACCCCTTCCAAAGTACTCCTTAAGAAAGGTGACCAAAACTGCACGCAGTACTCCAGGTGCGGCCTCAACAATACCCTGTACAGTTGCAGCAGGACCTCCCTGCTTTTGTACTCCATCCTTCTCGCAATGAAGGCCAACATTCCATTCGCCTTCCTGATTACCTGCTGCACCTGCAAACCAACTTTTGGGGATTCATGCACGAGGACGAGGCCGTGTGGTCTAATGGGAAAGGCGTCTAACTGCGATTGTATCTGCGATATTATCAGATGATTGCAGGTTCGAGTCCTACCGTGGTCAGTTAATTCGCTGCGTGAACTGTCATGTTCTTTATCCAAAAAGAGTTTCATGCACGAGGACCCCCAGGTCCCTCTGCACTGCAGCATGTTGTAATTTCTCCCCATTCAAATAAAATTCCCTTTTACTGTTTTTTGTCCCAAGGTGGATGAACTCACATTTTCCGACATTGTATTCCATTTGCCAAACCTTAGCCCATTCGCTTAACCTATCTAAATCTCTTTGCAGCCTCTCTGTGTCCTCACACAACCCGCTTTCCCACTAATCGTTGTGTCATCTGCAAATTTTATTACACTACACTCTGTCCCTTCTTCCAAGTCATCTATGTATATTGTAAACAGTTGTGGTCCCAGCACTGATCCCTGTGGCACACCACTAACCACCGATTTCCAACCCAAAAAGGACCCATTTAACCCGACTCTCTGCTTTCTGTATGCCAGCCAATTCTCGATCCATGCTAATACATTTCCTCTGACTCCGCGTACATTTATCGTCTGCAGTAACCTTTTGCATGACACCTTATTGCATGCCTTTTGGAAATCTAAATACACCAGATCCATCGGTACAACTCTATCCATCATGCTCTTTGTATCCTCAAAGAATTCCAATAAATTAGTTACACGTCATTTCCCCTTCATGAATCCATCTTGTGTCTGCTTGATTGCACTATCCCTATATAAATGTCCCGTTATTTCTTCCTTAATGATAGCTTCAAGCATTTTCCCCACTACAGATGTTAAACGAATCGGCCTATAGTTACCTACTTTTTGTCAGCCCCTTTTTTTAAACAGAGGCGTTACATTAGCTGCTTTCCAATCCGATGGCACCTCCGCAGAATCCAGAGAATTTTGGTAGATTATAACGAAAGCATTTGCTATAACTTCCGCCATCTCTTTTAATACCCTGGGATGCATTTCATCAGGACCAGGGGACGTGTCTACCTTGAGTCCCATTAGCCTGCCCAGCACTACCCCACTAGTGAAAGTGATTATCTCAAGGTCCTCCCTTCTCACATTCCCGTGACCAGCAATTTTTGGCATGGTTTTTGTGTCTTCCACTGTGAAGACCGAAGCAAATTAATTGTTAAAGGTCTCAGCCATTTCCACATTTCCCATTATTAAATCCCCTTTCTCATCTTCTCAGGGACCAACATTTACATTAGACACTCTTTTCCATTTTATATATCTGTGAATGCTTTTACTATCTGTTTTTATGTTTTGCACAAGTTTACATTCGTAATCTATCTTCCCCTTCTTTATTCCTTTCTTAGTCATTCTTTGCTGTCGTTTAAAATTTTCCCAATCTTCTAGTTTCCCACTAATCTTGGCCACCTTATACGCATTGGTTTTTAGCTTGATACTCTCCTTTATTTCCTTGGTTATCACCGGCTGGTTATCCCTTCTCTTACCACCCTTCTTTTTCATTGGAATATATTTTTGTTGAGCACTATGAAAGAGCTCCTTAAAAGTCCTCCACTGTTCCTCAATTGTGCCACCGTTTAGTCTCTGTTCCCAGTCTACTTTAGCCAACTCTGCCCTCATCCCACTCTAGTCCCCTTTGTTTAAGCATAGTACGCTCGTTTGAGACACGACTTCCTCACCCTCAATCTGTATTACAAAATCAACCATACTGTGATCACTCATTCCGAGAGGATCTTTTACTAGGAGATCGTTTATTATTCCTGTCTCATTACACAGGACCAGATCTTAGATAGCTTGCTCCCTTGTAGGTTCTGTAACATACTGTTCTAAGAAACAATCCCGTATGCATTCTGTGAATTCCTCCTCAAGGCGACCCCGTGTGATTTGATTTGACCAATCGATATGTAGGTTAAAATCCCCCATGATTACTGCTGTTCCTTTTTCACATGCCTCCATTATTCCCTTGATTATTGTCCACCTCACCGTGAAGTTATTATTTGGGGGCCTATAAACTACGCCCATCAGTGACTTTTTCCCCTTACTATCTCTAATCTCCACTCACAATGATTCAACATTTTGTTCATTAGAGCAAATATCATCTCTCACAACTGCCCTGATATCATCCTTTATTAACAGAGCTAACACACCTCCTTTCCTTTCTTGTCTATCTTTCCGAATTGTCAGATACCCCTGCATGTTTAATTCCCAGTCTTGGCCACCCTGTAACCACGTTTCTGTAATGGCCACCAAATCATACCCATTTGTAATGCTTTGTGCCATCAACTCATTTACATTATTTCGAATACTTCGTGCGTTTTAGTAGAGATTTTTAATACTAGTTTTTAAACCATGATTTTTTAGTTTTGACGCCTCCTGCAGCCCCTTTATATTCATACATATTGTCCCTTCTTATCAACTTGTGGTTTACACTTCCACCAGTGCTAATCTGCTTTGTTGCCTCCTGGCTTTTGCATTCTTTCTTGGAGTTCTGTTCATCTGAGCTCTCACCCACTCTAACTAGCTCAGAGACCCCTCCTGGGTTCCCATCTCCCTGCCAAGCGAGTTTAAAGCCCTCCCAACTGTACTGTCAAAACCACCCGTGAGAACATTCGTCCCGTCGCTCTAGAGGTGTATCCTGTCCCGACTTGTACAGGTCCCACCTTCCCCAGAAGCGGTCCCAATTGTTCAGGAAACTAAAGCCCTCCCTCTTACACCAACGGGAGAGTCGAGAGCACCAGCTCCAACTGTCGCAGGAGAGAGATTGGAGAGCACCAGCTCCAAGTATCACAGGACGAGAGAGTGGAAAGCACCAGCTTCAACTGTCGCAGGATAGAGAGAGGAGAGCACCAGTTCAAACTATCACAGGACATTAATATAGAACATTAATCTCCAGCGCAGATATAGGGGTTATTAAGATCAGCAGAAACAAACAATAACTGCCAGAATGAATATGGTTCAATGCCCAATGCAATCCCAGTAAATCCTGTTCTTTTCACCAACGCAGTATTGCAATGGCGGCGTATTTACCCAATATGCAGCACGGGCAAGAAAATGCCGAACCCAGACTACAGGAGTTCAGTGCGCAGGCGCGTGTTCTGGCTGTGTTTGGAGCATGCGCGGCGAATGTAGTGGCGAAGGAGAAATGGGTAACATCCTCTCCGCAGAAGCGCTTAATTTGAGCGGGTGAAGGGCAGCAATGGACCAACGGGTGGCGCGGGAGGCTTCATAAACCAGCGGTGCCCGCCGCCAGCCCGGAATAAAAACCGGAATATCGGCGGTTGCAGCTTCGGTCCTTCTCCCGGTCACAGGCCCAGGCTAACGGCGGCCATCTTCGTGCAGGAGCGGGTTCAGTGCTCCGCCTTCTTGATTTGGTGAGTCGCACCACGCATGCGCAGCCATCTTGGTTCAGGAACAAAGTGAGCGATGTCAGTGTCTGTTTCCAACCGGGTCCCAGTAGGTAAAGGAGTGTTTCAGATATTTTATTCTCACTCTCCACACCTCGAATTTCTCACCATCTCCCCTAAAGGCGATGCTTAGTACCGACCTTATGGTTTAAGTCCTACATAATTGTAACAGAGAAGGCCCAGAAATATTCACTCCTTGGGTTAGAATCCCCATGTTCAGTCCCAGGGTTAGAATCCCCATTTCATCATTATCATAGGCAGTCCCTCGGAATCGAGGAAGACTTGCTTCCACTCCTGAAGTGAGTTTATTGGCGGCTGTACAGTCGAATACGAGAGCCACAGATTCTGTCACAGGTGGGACAGATAGTCGTTGAGGGAAGTGGTGGGAGGGACTGGTATGCCGCACGCTATTTCCGCTGCCTGCGATTGATTTCTGCATGCTCTCTGAGACTCGAGGTGCTCAGCGCCCTCCCGGAAGCACTTCCTCCACTTAGGGCGGTCTTTGGCCAGGGACTCCTCGGTGTCAGTGGGGATGTCGCACTTTATCAGGGAGGCTTTGAGGGTGTCCTTGTAACGTTTCCGCTGCCCACCTTTGGCTCGTTTACCATGAAAGACCTCCGCATAGAGCACTTGCTTCGGGAGTCTCATGTCTGGCATGCAAACTAATTTGCCTGCCCAGCGGAGCTGATCGAGTGTGGTCAGTGCTTCAATGTTGGGGATGTTATCCTAGACGAGCACGCTGATGTTGATGTGCCTGTCGTCCCAGGGGGTTTGTAGGATCTTGCGGAGACATCGTTGGTGATATATCTCCAGCGACTTGAGGTGTCTACTGTACATAGTCCATGTCTTGAGCCATTCAGGATGGTGGGTATTACTACAGCCCTGTAGACCATGAGCTTGGTGGTAGCTTTGAGGGCCTGGTCTTTGAGCACTCTTTTCCTCCGCTGGCTGAAGGCTGCACTACCGCACTGGAGGTGGTGTTGAATCTCCTCATCAATGTCAGCTTTTGTTGATAGGATGCTCCCGAGGTATGGGAAATGCTCCATGTTGTCGAGGGCCATGCCATGGATCTTGATGACTGGGTGGCAGTGTTGTGGGTCGAGTACAGGCTGGTGGATGATCTTTGTCTTATGGATATTTAGCGTAAGGCCCATGCTTTCGTGTTCCTCAGTAAATACATCGACTATATCCTGGAGTTCAGCCTCAGAATGTGCACAGACGCAGGCGTTGTCCACATACTGTAGCTCAACAACAGAGGATGGGGTTATCTTGGACTTTGTACCAGAGGCGGCAAAGATTAAACAGCTTCCTGCTGGTTCTGTAGTTTTGTTCCACTCCAGTAGGAAATTTGTTGACTGTGAGTTAGAGCGTGGCAGTGAGGAAGATTGAGAAGAGGATGGGAGCGATGACGCAGCCCTGCTTGACCCCGGTCCGGACGTGGATTTGGTCTGTAATGGATCAGTTGGTAAGGATTATGGCCTGCATGTCGTCGTGGAGCAGGCGAAGGATGTTGACAAATTTTTGAGGGCATCCGAAATGGAGGAGGATGCTCCATAGAGCCTCACGGTTCACAGTGACAAATCCCTTTGGAAGGTTGAAAAAGCCCATGTATAACGGCTGGCGCTGGTCCCTGCATTTTTCCTGCAGCTGTCGCGCTGCAAAGATCATGTCTGATGTGCCCCGTGGGGCACTGTGACTCCAGGAGGAGCTCCTCAGCCACAGGGAGAAGACGGTTGAAGAGGAATCTGGCAATAACTTTCCCAGTGGCTGATTAGCAGGGAGATTCCTCTGTAGATGCTGCAGTTGGACTTGCCCCCTTTTTTAAAGATGGTCACGATCACTGCATCTCTGTGATCTCCCGTCATGCTCTCCTCCCTCCAGATGAGCGAGATGAGGTCATGTATCCATGCTAACAGCGAATCTCCGCCATGCATTAGCGCCTCAGTAGGGATTCCATCCGCTCCCGTAGCCTTGTTGTTCTTGAGCTGCCTTATGGCTTTTCCTACCTCATGCAACGTTGGTGTTTTACTGAGGTGGTGGCGGGACGCATGCTGCGGGATGGAGTCGAGAACACTCGAGTCAAAGTCAGAATCTCGATTGAGGAGATCTTCGAAGTGCTCCTTCCAGCGGGCCTCGACAACCTCGGTGTACTTGATGAGTGTTTCTCCATTCTTGGCCAGCAGTGGGGTGGGGCCTTGGGAGTTTGAACGGTAGGTGGCCTTGACTGATATGAAGAATCCTCGCACATCATGGCTGTTGGCCAGTTATTGTATCTCCTGTGCTTTCTCCATCAACCAGCTGTTCTTTTGGTCTCAGGTTTTTTGTTGGATCTCAGCTTTGAGCCGCTTGTAATGTTGCTTTGCTGCTCCTGAGTTGGGTTGTTGCTTGAGGCTCAGAAATATTAATTCTTGGATCACCTGATAATTCTCATCAAACCAGTCCTGGTGTGTTCTGGTTGAATGACCAAGTGTCTCTGCACAGGCACTGGTTATGGAGGCCTGGAGGGCAGACCAAGCGCTGTGGGCATTCAGCATCTCAGCGTCATCAAGACACGACAGGTTAGCTCTGAAGCGTTGGCTGTATAGGGCTCTCTTAGCTGGGTCTTTAAGTGCCCCGGCATTGACTTTCTTGTGGCACTGCTTCTGCTGTCCCCTCCGCTTTGGGTCTATGTTAATGTCGATGATGGATCAGGCGGTCGTCCGTCCAGCAGTCGTCAGCTCCTGTCATGGCGCGGGTGATTCGCACACCCTCACGATCCCTGGCTCGGACGATGACATAGTCGAGCAGGTGCCAGTGTTTGGAGCGAAGGTGTTGCCACGATGCCTTGTATTTGTCCCTCTGGTGGAATAAGGTGTTGGTGATGAGAAGTTCATGTTCTTGACATTTTGTCAGGATTAGGGTACCACTGGAGTTAGCCTTCCCTACCCCCTCACTGCCAATCATGCCTCCCCAGAGGACTGTGTCTTTGTCGACCCTGGTGTTGAAGTCACCTAAGAGGATCAGTTTGTCACCTGCAGGGACGCAGGACAGGGATGTTTCGAGGTTGGAATAAAAACCCTCTTTGGTCTCCTCTATTGAATCGACTGTTGGGGCATACGCACCGATGACTGTTGCGCATTGGTTCCGGAATAGAAAATAGGTGCAGGAGCAGGCCATTCAGCCCTTCTAGCCTGCACCGCCATTCAATGAGTTCATGGCTGAACATGAAACTTCAGTACCCCCTTCCTGCTTTCTCGCCATAACCCTTGATCCCCCGAGTAGTAAGGACTTCATCTAACTCACTTTTGAATATATTTAGTGAATTGGCCTCAACTACTTTCTGTGGTCGAGAATTCCACAGGTTCACCACTCTCTGGGTGAAGAAGTTTGGGTGAGTTGAAGAGTCAAGAGGCGTTTGTTAACCCCACAGGGGGTGTCCTTGCGGCTGTCGACCAGCTCCTTTTGATGGCGAAGCCGACTTTATGAAGGTGGAGTTCTTCCTCTCTTTTCTTTTCCAGAAAACGGTGTAACCTCCATCTTGTTCCTAGACCTGGCCTTCCCCTGCCTGCCGGATCTCGCTTAGGGTGGCGATGTCGATGTCAAAGCTTCTAAGTTCCCGGGCAATTATGATGGTGTGGCATTCTGGCCTGTTGCTGTTGGAGTTGTACAATGGAAGTCCTGACGTTTCAGGTCCATACCTTCATGTTAACGGAGTGGAAGATGCCTGTGTGTGAGTTCATTCAACGTGAGGTGGCATAGCTGAGCAAGGTCTTGGTCCAGTGGCAAGGGATCCAAGACGACTGGAGACCAGGCACTTCTGTATGAGCCTAATTGCCGAAGGTGAAATGTTGGCTGCAAGCTCGGTGCTGAGTTGCACCCTTGTTGGTAAGTGGTCCGAGGCTTGGTTCGGGGCAGGCATTAGGAAGTCAGTTGTCCGCTGGAGTTCCAAGTGGGAGGCCAGCAAGGAGTAGGAGGGTGAAAGAATCATAGCCAGGCCACCAGCCATCGATGAGGAGAGACATGTAGGCCCGCTGCTGGAGGGATGAAAACCCGCCGCTGGAGGGATGTAGGCCCGCCGCAGGAGGGGCCGGGTGATGTCACGGTCGCCGGGTCGGAGGCACACCTGCTTGCTGGGCGTCGTCGTGAGTAACCTGGTTTCAAATGGCTGAAAATGATGCTAATAAAACACACCAAACTATTTTCTATTTAGATTGGGGTACAGTATTCAATTGCTTAATAAAACATTTTTAAAATAAAATTATTCTTAAACGTTCCTCCACGTTGTTTAAAAGTTTCTTCAGAAGTTTTAAAAGTTTCTCCCGGAGTTTTAAAAAAGGTTTTCCAAGTTATTTAAAATTTTCTCCAGAGGTTTCAAAAATTTCCCCAAGTTGTTTAAAAGTTTCTATTGAAGTTTGAAGTAAGCTACCTGCCTTCATAGTGTTCCATGGTGCTGCCATCCCTCTGCAGCTGCACAAAGCCCTGGCTAGACCACACCTGGAGCACTGCGGGGAAGTAGAGGCTCAGTCATCTCTGAAGGGGGCCCGAATGCCTGGACGCCATGTACATTCCCAGTGTTAGAATCCCCATGTACAATGCCAGCGTTAGAATCCCCATATACCGTCCCATAGTTAGATTCCCCATGTACTCTCCTAGGGTTAGAATGCCCACATACTCGCTCAGGGATAAAATCCCCATGTACAGTCCCAGGGTTAGAATCCCCATTTACAGTGCCTGGGCTAGAACCCCCATGTATGGTCCCAGGGTTAGAATCCCCATGTATTCTCCCAATGTTAGAATGCCCAAGTACTCTCCCAGGGTTCGAATCCCCATGTGCAGTCCCAGGATTGGAATCCCAATGTACAGTCTCGGGTTTGGAATCCTGTGACTACACAGATGAAGAGAAAAATTGAGGCCTTGAATCTGAGTTGGGGAAAAATCATAGAAACATGATTAAATTTCTATCCTAAACTATTTGAAATCAAATCAAATGAATTTTTGCAATTAACACATTACTTTCATGCCAAATGGGAAACAAGTGAAGTGTGGGCTGTGCAGGACTGTTTGCGCCCGGTTACACGGCATGTCCCTGGCTCTCCACTGTAAATGCACTTCTTTAGGTTCACAGTCTCATTGACACATCCAACTGACTAGATGGACCTCGCCCTTTAAAGCACATCAGAGAAATATCAGCATTTGATGTTTAATTTGCTAAACCTTTATAAAACACTGGTTAGGCCTCAGCTGGAGAATTGTGTTCAAGTTTGGGCTCCAAACTTACATAATGATGGCAAGCTTTTAGAGAAGGTGCAGAAGGAATGGTACCAGGGAGATGGGACTTCCGTGATGTGGAGAGCCTGGTGAAGTTTTCTCCAGAGAGCAGGAAAGGGTAAAAGGAGATTTGATGGAGATGTACAAAATTATGAACGATTTAGATAGAGTAAATATGGAGAAAGTGTTTCCAGTGGCATGAGGGAAAGTAACCAGAGGAGCCAAACTTCCGATGATTGGCAAAATAAGGAGGTGAGATGTGGGATCATTTGTTACTCAGCAAATTGTTCCAATCCAGATTGAACGGTCTGAAAGGGTGGTGGAAGCAGATTGAATTATAACTTTTAAAAGGGAATTGGATAAATACTTGCTGGGAAAAATATATCTAGCAATGGGTAAAGAGCAGAGGAGTGAGACTCATTGAACAGCTCCACCAAAGAGCCGGCACAGACAGGATGGGCTGCATGGCCTCCTGTGCCGTATTCTCTGTGATAATGGCAGATGATCTTACCCAGAGTGCTCCGCCTGGCAGAATACACCCTATCTCCATAAGCAGGGGGGCAACGTGGGTAGGCCTGGTCCCTGGAGAGCCGGGGACTGATTGGAGCGAGCATGGCATCAGCATCACCAAGTGTGGCTCTCAGGCGCCAGGCAACACCGAGTGTGACTCTCAGTCCCGGGCAGCACCGATTGTGGCTCCCAGGCCTCATGCAACAGGCCCCATGCATCATAGAGTGCGGCTCTCAGGCCCCGGTCAACACCGAGAGTGGCTCTCAGGCCCCGGGCAACACCGCTTGCGGCTCTCAGCCTGCGTGTCAAAGCCTCCGGGCCCGGCACGAGCAAACCCCAGGGGCAGTGCTTCCCCCACACCATGAAATACAGCATGCCCAGCAATTCCCAGCCGCTCCGTATCAGGGTGGGTGCTGGATGCGAAAGTCACTCCCTGGTCTCCTGAACAGTATAGTATTCGGCATCCCTTGAATCGAGGATGACCCACTTCCACACCAAAAAGGGATGAGTTCACAGATATTTCAATATGAGACTTGATATTCCAGGTCCCGAACTACATATTGAAGGGTGGGAGATGCCTGTGCGTGGATTCTTTTAACGCGTGTGTCCGTTGCATACCAGCCACCACACGGGCTGGACAGAGTGAGGTCTTGGTCCAGTGGCAAAGGTTAACCAAGACGACTGGAGACCAAGTTCTGCTGCGCAGACCTGGGGCACATACTCCTACTGCCCATAGATCGCAGTGTGGTCTGGCCCATGCTGTCCCTGGGCCCTTGCCTATCCCGGGCCCCGAACTCGCGCCTCTTGTTGCCCCAATCTCTCCGCCCCAAACTCTTGTCTCTTGTGGGGCCCAATCTCTCCGCCCCGAACTCTCGCCTTTCGTGGGCCCCAATCTCTTCCCCCCCTGAACTCTCGCCTCTCGTGGGGCCCAATCTCACCGCCCAGAACGCTCGCCGCTTGTGGGCCCCAATCTCACCGCTCCGATCCCTCACCTCTCCTGGGCCCCAATCTCTCCGCCCTGAACTCTCATCTCTCCTTGGCCCCAATCTCTCCTCCCCGAACACTCACCTCTCCTTGGCCCCAATCCCTCCATTTCGAACACTCACCTCTCCTTGGCCCCAATCTCTCCATTCCGAACTCTTCCCTCTCCTTGGCCCGAATCTCTCAGCCCCCAACTCTCGCCTCTTGTGGGCCACAATCTCTCAGCCCCGATCTCCCGGTGCTACTCCACTCCGACCTCACCACTCCTCTGCTGCTTGCCGCACCACCTGCTGTACATGGGCCATTCTGATGATCCTGTCCATGCTCCAATCGCTGACCTGGATCCCGGACAAAGCCAAATCTAGAATCTCAAGTCTACAAATCAATGGCAATTTAGAATAAATCGCCTCTCAACTATGCTGCAAATATTAGAAAGACGCTTTGGATACCTGGTCTCCTGTGTGGGTCTGTTTGTTGCATCTGTTTGAGCTGGAGTGGAGATGGAGGAGAAGCTGCTGGGTTTCACCCCCAATATTTCTGTGCCCAGTGGGACCAACAATTCCCCATGTGGGGCTCTCAATGGAGGCGAGTTCCCTTTCCTGAAGGACATTAATGAACCAGTTAGGTTTTACCACAAACTGCAGCTTTCATGGTTACTATTTCTAGTGCTGGTGCCAGAAATTACCAAGTTGATTAAGCTCAATTTCTCAAAGTGCCTTTGTGTTTTTGTGGGATCTCTCTCATCCACCCTTTTTCTTGACTGAAATTCACTTTACAGGGTATTAAAAGGGGAGGATTTATCGACCGGAGGCTCAAACATCACATTAACATCTGACGAAGTCACTTGATTCATCGGGAATGGAATATCATCCAGCAACTATGGATGCAAAAAGCACTGTTCATAGCGGGGAGAAAGTGTACACATGCTCTGTGTGTGGACAAGGCTTCAGCCGATCATCCAACCTGGAGAGACACAAGCGCAGTCACACTGGGGAGAAACTGTGTAAATGTGGGGACTGTGGGAAACGTTTCAACTACCCGTCCCAGCTGGAAACACACCAGCGAGTTCACACTGGGGAGGGGCCATTCACCTGCTCTGAGTGTCAGGAGGGATTCACTCAGTCATCCAACCTGCTGATACATCAGCGAATTCACACTGGGGAGAGGCCGTTCACCTGTTCCGTGTGTGGGAAGGGATTCACTCAGTCATCCGCCCTGCTGACACACCAGCGAATTCACACTGGGGAGAGGCCGTTCAGCTGCTCTGAGTGTGGGAAGGGATTCAATGAGTCATCCAACCTGCTGGCGCACCAGCGAATTCATACCGGGGAGAGGCCGTTCACCTGCTATGAGTGCGGGAAGGGATTCATTCAGTCATCGCACCTGTTGAGGCACGAGCGAGTTCACACTGGGGAGAGGCCATTCACCTGCTCTGAGTGTGGGAAGGGATTCACTCGGTCATCCCATCTGTTGAGGCACCAGCGAATTCACACTGGGGAGAGGCCATTCACTTGCTCTGAATGTGGGAAGGGATTCACTCAGTCATCCCACCTGTTGAGGCACCAGCGAGTTCACAAATGTTTGTAGAGGTTGGATGATGCTGTTATTGCTGCTGTTAATCACAACCCGACTGAACCATGTTCATTCTGACAATTGGGGTTTGTTTCCGCTGATGAAAATTCCTTTAACTGCACAGGAGTTTAATATTCGAGATATAGACAAATAAATTCGTGTTGCTTTCAACACATTGCTGCAGTCTTTTCTCTTTCCCACCCGAGTGTTTAGCATCACCTGGCTGGAGCTCAGAGAGGACAATCTGGGGGGAGGATCATATGGGTGAAGAACTTCAGCATGGACACAGTCCTTCAGGGTCATACTGAGAGCGGCAAATGCACTTTGTTCTTTCTCATCTCTCTTCACTGACAACCCGTGCGGGTAAATCTTGACAGTGTAAGGTGCGGATGATATCCACCCAAGGGGGTTAAAAGAGCTAGGACGGGTGCTCTGCCAGCCTCTTGCCCATATCGCCAACAGCTCAGTAGATTCATGGGTTGTTCCCTGAGATTGGAAGGTAGCACATGTAGTTCCCATTTTTCAATTGTGCACAAGTCAGAGCTCGGAAACTGAAGGTCCATCAACGTGACCTCCATCACTGGGAAGGTGCTTGAAGGGATCCAGAGAGATGCTGTTTTCCATCATGGGGAAAGTGAAGGGGCCATTAGAGATACTGAACATGGATTCCGGTAAACATGGTCACGTCTTACAAACTAGCTTGAGTTTGTAAAGAAGTTGTTAGTTTGGTGGATGGGGGAATCCGGTTGACATTGTCTACCTCAGGGTGTCAAACTCATTTTCGAGGGTGGGCCTGATCCAATATCCTGGCACTTGGCATGGGACACATTCAGCAAAAGCCATTAAAATAGGAATAATTGAAGATAAACTACATCAGAATTTACATTTAGATTTTATTTACTGCCGCTGCTCCTGATCCCTGGCACCTCTTAGCTTGAGCATTCATGAACGAACCCTGCTCAAACCACAAGCACAAGGATATCGGTGCATGGTTCTGCCTGTGACCACAAGGCTGTGTCACTGCCACACACAGATACCATTTCCTTGTTTCACATCTCCATGCAAACATCATCTCTTCACACATCCCCTTGCTACTCAATTGCAGCAGACATGAGCAAGGACGTGATGCTTATTAAAATACATATTTCATTACAGCAAAGGTTACACTGGGAGAAATGTTCAGTTATTTTCCATTACAGGCCAAATTCCGGACAAACCAGCAGCACATTGGCACCTGAACAGTGTCTCATCGGCCTACAGGCTTTTATTAAATAGATTTTCTGCCTGGATATAAACTTAAACCAGCATTGCAGCGTGATGCTCTATTCACACATTGAAAGTGAGAGAGATGCTGTGGGGCACACGCTAAGTCTAGCAGCTGAAAGTGATTGACAGACTGGGTTTTGTGTTTAGTGATCCGGGCGTGTTACCAATACCAGCAAAGATGAAGCCCATGGAATAAAAGGGACAGTGGATACTGTCTCACTGTGAGCGAGTCAGAATGAGAAGCTTGAACAACAGCCGAATTTTCACAAATGGAGACCTCACCAGACCAAAGGACATTGGTGGTGTTTAATGGGCTGTTTCTGTCACTGGGCTACACGAGACTATTTGTGACAGAAGGAAAGCGGGTCACAGGAAACAACCAGTTTACCGGCCTGCCCAGGGCCCACTCTGACCCCCACCTTCTCTCTCTCACTATTGATGGACACTGCTGCAGTAATTCTGACCTTTTCTCTCTTGTCCCTCCTACACCCCTAATACACGGCCCGACACAATCTCCCTCCCACTACATCCTCACTGTGCTGGAATCCACACCAGTCTCCCCATCTGCTCCTTGTTCTCTCCCTGGATCCTGAAACTACAGAACTTACTGATCCCTCCTGAAGTCGTCAGGCTCTAAAACTGAAGATTGATGGCCCTCAGTCCTCACTCCTTGAATTACCTCCCCTTCTCTCCTCCTCTTTCCCCCTTGGTTGTGATCCACACTCTGGTCGTTGGGCCTTCCCCGGGGATTCTCAGTATGAACAGGGGGATGTGTGTTGAGACAGGATGTCCCAGCTCTCCACCTTTAAAGGGACAAGGAGAGGACCAGCTGGGCTGGATGGCCCTGCTTGATGACATCACTGCAGTGCCTAGCAATCACCCTCACTGAGCCCTGCTCATTATGGGCTGGGTTGAGCTCAATGCTGTTACAGGAAG
Source organism: Pristiophorus japonicus (assembly GCF_044704955.1). Lineage (NCBI taxonomy): Eukaryota > Metazoa > Chordata > Chondrichthyes > Pristiophoridae > Pristiophorus > Pristiophorus japonicus. The sequence goes on from NC_091999.1 coordinate 54,569,978, forward strand.
GGAAACAGGAGCAGGATTCGAGCCATGTGGAGCCCAGGATTAATGGGGAGAGGTACAGGATCAATTTATACCTTATTGAGCGAGACATGTCAGTGTCCCTGGCACTCCCTGTCCCTCAGTATCTGTGTCGGGGAGCGACCGATAGGTTCACTCTGTATCTGACCCGTGCTGTGCCCGACTGGAGTATATTTGATGCTGACATGGGCTGCTCAGCTCGATGAGCACAACATTTAACCCAAAGATGATCAGATAAACCCATCAGCCTCTCCCCTGGACACAGGTCCTGAAGGACAGGGAGTGTCTCTATTAATTTGGCTGGTGTCCTTGATCAAATTTAAACACCTCATCTCTTTTTAAAAATTTGTTCATGGGATGTGGGTGTCACCTCTCACCTCTCATTCTTCCAAACGCTGGAGAATATCGGCCTGGTCTACTCAATCTCTGATAGGACAATCCCCCCATCCCAGGAATCAGTCTGATGAATCTTCATTGCACTCCCTCTATAGCAAGCTTAACTTTCTTTAAAAGCACCTGAAGGTAACAATGATGTAATTTACTGTGTTCTGTAAGCAAGTGCCATTTTGTTTTATTTTTTCTGCACTGTATTGTGTTTAGTTAATAAAATATTGGTCCGAATTAAATTGGAGTTATTAAAATTAACTAAGCTATGTTTTATTCAAGGTCAATAATGATAGCTTTACGAATAATTTCTGCTGTTTTAACGGATTTTTAATTCCGAAGGAAGTTTTCAAGTTCCAAACTTAAAAAAAAGAACCAAGTGTTGATTTAAAACAAACTTCTGTTTGTTCACTTGAGTAGTAACGAATTCAGTGTTCTGTTTATAATCAATTTACAAGTGGAGTATAGTCACAGATGGAGCACGTGTAACCAGGCACGGGTATCTCCACGCTAACGAACAAAGGAAAAAGCTTACATTTATAGACTGTTTTCTTATCAAACTGGAGCCGGCTTTGCCTAATATGGTAGTCTCTGGCTACTGCATAATCCAGAGACACAAGTTTACATCAGCAACACATTTAGAAGCATTGTGGCCTGGTACGGTGATCATGAACCACTAGTACTGGACTTTCCTTATCCAAACAATATTTCTAATCCATTCTGTTATGAATATCGTAGCTTGGTTGGTCGCAAAACACCAGCTGTTGCTAAGTGAAATCTGTCTCTCTCTCTCCCTAATAATAAAACCACATTTTTCCCTCTATCGAATGAATGAAACATAAACCCCTTTCAGAAGCTGAATTAACCAGGGTCCACATGTCAACCTGTCCCACAGGTTTTTTTATGGGTTACCTTACCTGTTGACAAAGTTTTTTATATCCTTCTTTGTCTTTACTAATCCTGGTTTTCTCTCAGCGTCCTTCCCTTTCCTTATATTTTCAATGTCCCTTATTGACTTCCTTACAGCATAATGCAATGACCAGAATCACTGAAGCTATTATCCCTGCTATCACCAATCCCAGCTGGAACAATTTAACTGGATGCTACTTTCCAGCATTCCTGATTCACAAGTCTCGGGATTGCCTGTTCTGTCTCTCTCTTCCTCTATATGATTTGCACTGTGTGTTTCTGGGATGACCTAATTCGCTGAATTATGAGCTTTAAAGCCATAAACAGGGAGAATATAGCGTCCTATATGTGGAATGACTCGAATGGCTTCATCCTCCAGAGGCAGTCTCATCTGCAGATAAGTTGCGTTATGATGATGTACCAGAACCAGCGTTTAGCACCGATACATGTGTTCCTCGGTGGAATCAAGCTAAAGTGATGTTCCAGTCTGGGGCATCGGGTTGAACCCACAGTCATATACGTGACAGTAGTAGTCACACAATACTGTCCTTTTCCTTTATACACGGTATTAGTTTGACCTACGCCCCATTTATTTATTTCAATCTGCATTCTGGAGATTCTTTGTCGAGGGCGAACCCACAAGCTGGAACATCTACAAACCCATGTTGTCCTTTGCAGAGTACAACACTGCATATCTGGTGCAATCCAAGTTCCTCCCTTCTTAATCAGATATCTTGGCTATTCCTCATACTGTTTATGGATCGGACCGAGCTCAGTCTTCCACCCTTGCAAACTATTCTACCCTATACACCGTCCATGGTTTCGTTTCATTTCCATTTTTCCTCAGCAAAGGCAAGACCAGTCCCACTAGTCTAATATCTTCACTTCTTTCTCCTTCCCTAGGGTATAAAAATCCCAATTCCTATTGGCTGCATCACATCAAAGTCGATGACTTGGTTCCCCGAAACCATTTTCGCAGTTGTTCTTCATGAATAAACAAAGGGATTTGATTACTCTCTCTCTTGTCCAGTTCCTTTGTACCACATTCATCATAAATGTCACAGAGGCTACGCATGATACCTCCAGTAAGCCACATCGTGTTCCATTCACTTTCTATATCTATTCTGTTTACTCCTGCTAACCTTGCTGTGTCTCTTATTCTGAGCTATCCTGTCAGCTCTCACTTTCCTTGCGATTTAAACTAATTCTCCTTGTGTTCCCCATCTTTCTCATCCCTTGGTTCCTGTTTTCTATTCTTTACTAACACATCCTTTATTAATTCTCTTCCCATTTTGTCTATTAATTGTGAATATCTCCCTTCACATAATCTAGTTGATAGATTCAAGCTCATGTTTAAAACTTTTGATTTCAATTGACAATTTAATAACACACATTGTTATATAATACATTTCATGATTCAGTTACTTCTAGTCCATTAAATGTGGGTTATTTTACTGGATGGGACAGGTCGCGTTCTTTTTGTGAGGTGGGATGTCATTTTATTTAAGTCCCACATATGATGATCACTATCAGCATTTGTACTTGGCAAACGAATAGTTAACATTACTGATCAACATATGACATTTCTTACTTTAAAATAACCTGCCGTCATTACCTTTTAAGTTTGTATTGAAGTATTTTATAATGGTCTTGAATTACTTATTGTCCTGGAGTGATACTAACTCTTTAAGTGAACACTATTAATTTAGTGTTTGGGGTCAGGATGTGTCCCAATCCACCTGGTTCAGGGCAGACTTCCTGGTCTCCCAATCTTCCCAAGGAGCACGCTTTAGGGTTATTTCTCTATTACCACCAAAATTATGCTTTTGAGGGTCTATACCTCGGTTTATCACGGATTCCAAAACTAACCCTTTGGAGGTCCTCTGCTTCCTCCTGGAGATCGCCTCTCACTTGGATCCATGTTTTGTTATGGAGCCTGTGAGGTCTGGCCTCCTTATCTCCCACCTTCAGCTTGCAGCTGATCTGTGCACAGCCATGGCCACCTTGTCCAGACATAGACAGGCTGACTTTTTTTGTTTTTAGCCTCTCTACAAGCTTTCTTTGTTCAGTTCTTAGTGGAGGCTTGAAACTGATGACCATTCTAGCTGTGAGGAAATCCTAATTTGATCAGCATTCTCGCTCCTGTTAATTCTAATGCCTCTGACAGGTAGCAGGGTGTTTAACTCCATCCTGATTATTTCAAAGTCGGTTTCTCTATGGAGAATGTTTCACGACCTTGACGGTTTAAAAAGTTCTCTCACTCTCCTGAGCCACATTAGCCATTTCATGTTGTGCTGTTGTCGATAACTGAGCATGCCTGAGACTCGTTCACACACACGCAGCGGTATCCCAGTATCATGCCACATGTGACATCTGATCCAAGCCATTTGAGATGATCTTATAAAAAGATCGTGGGGTGTCTGAAGATCTTTACTCATCTCCCTCTGCACGGTCCCGATGTCTCGGGTATTGGCCAGGCGATCAAATTCAGTTTTCTTATTGTTCAGTGTAGGCAATGACACAAACATCTCAGAGAAATCTTAGCAATTTCCTACACTTCCCTGACTTTAACAAGAATTTACATGAAGACCAGATTGTACCCAGGTGATTTATGACAATTCTCCCAGGAACAATGAGTTAAGAAACATTTCTATTTGGATGTGTAACTTTCCTGTTTTCCTCTTATGTCCTCACACATTTCCTCTCATTACATTTTATACAGTGTTCACCATTTCATTCATGAGCACGGATGAACTTTACTGTCTATTACAATATTATCCTACTGTCTTTAAACATCGATCAAACATTCCCACTTGCTCCAAGTTTTGACCCAGTTTCTTTGTTTAATTTTATTTTACCGAACCTCTCCTTAGACCTTTTGTTCTTCAAAGTATGCCAGAGAGCAATTCAGTCGACAAGAGGAAGGATGTGAGTTACCTTTAGCATAACAGTCGCCCCCTAAAACTTATTTCTGAATACATAGTTTGGACAGAACCAAAGAGATGGGACTTTTTTAAAAAAAACTTAATTATCTCAATTTTGAGCCAAATTTTCCTTCCCATGTGTTTGACCAGCGATGCTTAGCAATATATATATATATATATATAAAATCAGTTTTAATTTCACAAACAAATTATGCCCAGACTTTGTCATTTTAAAAAGAAGACAAATGCAACAATTGCGTTTGGATGCAAGTCATTTATCTTCCCCTTCAAGCAGTGTGACTTGGACAATAGGATTACATCGGATATACAGCACAGAAACAGGCCATTCGGCCCAACCAGTCCATGCCGGCGTTTATGCTCCACTCGAGCCTCCTCCCTTCTTTCCTCATCTAACTATATCCACATAACCCTCTATTCCCTTCTCCCTCATATACTTGTCTAGCCTCCCCTTAAATGCATTGATACTATTCGCTTCAACCACTCCCTGTGGCAGTGAGTTCCACATTCTCACCACTCTCTGGGTAGAGGTTTCTTCTGAATTCCCTATTTGATTTCTTGGTGACTATCTTATGTTGATGGCCTCTAATTATGCTGGTCCCCACAAGTGGAAACACTGTATTTAATCTGTCAAAACCTTTCATAATTTTAAAGATATTAGGTCACCCCTCAGCCTTCTTTTTTCAAGGGAAGAGAGACCTGGCCTGTCCAGCCTTTCCCGATAGGTATACGATCGCCTTTCTGGTATCATCCTTATAAATCTTCTCTGCACCCTCTCCAGTGCCTCCATATCCTTTTTGTAATATGGTGACCAGAATTGCACACACAAAGTCTAACCAAGGTTCGATACAAGTTTAGCATAACTTCATCACTTTTCCATTCTATAACAATTCAATTCTATAACAATCGATCCCAATAATTTAACTCAATACTCTAAATTCTTAATTCCAACTTTGTCAGCATGCTGCGACATTCGATGTCTGCAGATAACTGGAGATAATTTTGTTTGAACTGCTGGATCTTTTGCTATGCCATCAACCTCTTATCCAACTGGAACTGGCATTGCCTGATATGGTCGTCTTTTGCTACGGCATAGTCCAGAGACTCAAGTCTGCATTTTCTTCCAACATACATCAACAACGTTAGAAGCACGTAAAACACTGGTCTTCCTGTGGCAATCGCAAACCACTAGTCTCTGAATTTTTCTTATTCTAACAGAATGTTTAGATTAGAAATATTCTATGATGAAAATATCCACGGCCAGTTGGTTGGAAACACCAACTGCTGCTCAGTGAAATCTCTCTCTAATGATAACAACCTCATTTTCCCCGATATGGAATGAACTAAACATGAACACCTTTTAGAAGCTGAATTAACCGAGTTCCCGATGCCAACACCCCTCTCATCTTCCATTCACTTCAATTGAAAGGAAAAAACCAGATTGCATCGGATGGGATTTGAAAGATATTTACAACAGATGCTAGATATTCTTAGAGTTAGCATTGATCTATATTCTGTCTACTCGAGGAGTTTGATAACAGACTTTCTCCTGTGAATGCAGAGCTGGAATATTGGGCCGGGATGAATTTACTTGTTCATGTTGTTGACTCGAAAATGTTGCCAATGATTTGACGTGACCTGTATTTTCTTAAATACATTTCCTGAGTGGATTCAAATTTAAATTGAACCCAGGTTTGCAGGCGTGATGCTCCATTCACACATCGAAGGTGAGAGAGATGCTGTGGGGCACACGCTAAGTCCAGTATCTGAAAGTGATTCACAGACTGGGTTTTGTGTTCAGTGATCCCAGGCATGTTACCGACACCTTCCCACAATACCAAGGCTAGGAGAGGCACTCTGGAAGGTAAGGGGAACTGGCACTTGTCCACGAGAGTAACCAAAGGTATGAGAACTGAAATAATCCAGAGTTAGAAAGGAGAAAAGGCCCCAAAATGGTGGAGTCAGTAACAGGACATCAATTAGTCTCCTCTTATCTTGGAACATTAAATGCCGACACACTCTGTTATTGAAACATCACAATATTAAATTCCAGCCCAGTTACAGGGGTTATCATCAGAAACAAACTTCAACTGTCAGAATGGACACGATTCAGTCGGGATGTGATAAACAGCAGCAATGATAGCAGAATCCAACCACTGCAGTCATTTGTGAACTCGCTGGTGTGCCAGCAGGTGGGATGACACAGTGAATCGCTTCCCACACTCAGAGCAGGTGAATGGCCTCTCCCCAGTGTCAACTCGCTGGTGTGTCAGCAGGTTGGATGACTGAGTGAATCGCTTCCCACACACGGAGCAGGTGAACGGCCTCTCCCCAGTGTGACTGTGTTGATGAATTTTCAGCTTAGACGGGTAGCTGAATCCCTTCCCACTGTCCCCACATTTCCACGGTTTCTCCGTGGTGCGGGTGTGTATCCGTCTCTCCAGGTTGGATGATCAGTTGAAGCCTCCTCCACACACAACACATTTACAGTTTCTCCCCACTGTGAATGGTGCGATGGTTTTTCAGGCTGTGTAACTGGTTAAAGCTCTTTCCACAATCAGTGCACTGAAACACTCTCACTCGGGTGTGTGGGTCTCTGCTTTCACAGTCACACTGATGTTTGTAATCTTTCCCCGTAGACAGAATAAACAAACATTTCTCCTTCCACATTCAAAGGCCGATGATATTCAAGTCCTGATGAATCGAATTACTCTATCAGATCTTGACGTGCCGTTTAGTTTGAGTTTCCCTCCTTCAAATCCTCCCCTTCTCACACCCTGCAAAAGGAGTTTACAAAAGTCATCACTGTAAGTACAGGATCGAAATTCAGAAGAGACAATTCTAGTTTCTATGGAACATTCTTTCCTTCTTCTGTGTGGTTTTAAGTATTGACTTCATAAAAATAATAAAGAGGGAGAAGATAGACTGAGAGTAAACTGGCAAGAAATATAAATACAGTCAGAGCTTCTACAGATATATAAAAAGGAAGAGATAGCTAAAATAAACGTTGGTCCCTTAGAGGATGAGACGGGAAATTAATAATGAGAAACAGGGAAATGGCAGAGACTTTAAACAAATATTTTGTGTGGTCTTCACGGTGGAAGACACTAAAAGCATCCCAATAATAATAGATAATCAAGGGGCCACAGGGAGCGAGGAACTTAAAACAATCACTATCACTGGAGAAAAAGTACTGGACAAACTATTGGGACTAAAGGTGGACGTCCCCTGGACCTGATGGCCTGCATCCTGGGGTCTTGAAAGAAGTGGCTGCAGAGAAAGTGGATGGATTGGTTGTAATCTCCCAAAATTCCCTGCATTCTGGCAAGGTCCCAGTGGATTGGAAAAACTCAAATGCAACACCCCTATTCAACAAGGGAGGGAGGGAGAGAGAAAGCAGGAAACGAAAGAGCAGTTAGCCTAACATCTATCATTGGGAAAATGCTGGAGGCCATTATTAAGGAAATAGTAGCAGGACATTATGAAAATCATAATAGTCAAGCAGAGACGGCATGGTTTTATGAAAGGGAAATCACGTTTGACAAACTTGCTGGAGTTCTTTGAGGATGTAACGAGCAGGGTGGATGAAGAGGAACCAGTAGCAGTTGTTTATTTACATTTCCAGAAGGCATTCGATAAGGTGCCAGATAAAAGGTTACTGCACATTATAAGAGCTCACAGGATTTGGGGTAATATATTCGCATAGATGTAGGATTGGCTAACTAACAGAAAACAGAGAGTCAGGATAAATGGGCCATTTTCAGGATGGCAAACAGTAACTAGTGGGGTGCCACAGGTATCAGTGCTAGGGCCTCAACTATTTACAATCTATATTAATGACTTGGATGAAGGGACGGAGTGCACTGCGGCCAAATATGCTGCTGATACAAAGATAGGTGGTAAAAAAGTTATGAGGAGGACACAAAGAATCAGCAAAGGGTTACAGACAGTCTCAGTGAGTGGGCCAAAATTTGGCAGATGGAGTACAATGAGGGAAAATGTGAGGTTATGCACTTTGGTAGGAAGAATAAAAAAGCAAATTATTATTTAAATGGCGACTACAAAATGCTGCGGTACAGAGGGATCTGGGGGTCCTTGTGCATGAAACACAAAAGGTTAGCATGCAGGTACAGCAAGTAATCAGGAAGGCAAATGCAATGTTGGCCTTTATTGAAGGGGAATGGAGTATAAAAGTAGAGAAGTCTTGCTACAACTGTACAGGGTGTTCGTGAGACCACACCTGGAGTACTGCGTACAATTTTGGTCTCCTTATTTAAGGAGGGCTATACTTGCATTGGAGGCAGTTCAAAGAAGGTTCACGAGGTTGATTCCTGAGATGAAGGGGTTGTCTTATGAAGTAAGCTTGAGCAGGTAAGGCCTGTACTCATTGGAGTTTCGAAGAATAAGAGGTGATCTTATTGAAATGTGTAAGATTCTGAGTGGGCTTGACAGGGTAGAAGCAGAGAGGATGTTTGCCCTCGTGGGGGAATCTAGAACTAGGTTGCATAGTTTCAGAATAAGGGGTCGGCCATTTAAAACGGAGATGCGGAGGAATTTCTTCTCTGAGGGTGGTGAATCTTTGGAATTCTCTACCCAGAAAGCTGTGGAGGCTGAGTCAGTCAATATTTTTAAAGGGGAGATAGACAGATTTTTGAATTACAGGGGAGTCAAGAGTTATGGGGAGCAGGCAAAAAAGTGGAGTTGAGGTTCAAGATCAGATCAGCCATGATTTTATTGAATGACAGAGCAGGCTCGAGGGATCAAATGGCCTACTCCTGCTCCTATTTCTTATTGTTACTCTGTGAACCTTGACCTGAACGTTCCAAAATGTTACTAATTTTGAGGAATAGAAAAAATATCTCAGCGTTGATAAATGCATCATCTCACATCTCAAACTGAGCTAACCTGCTCTAACTATGTCAGTATTTGTGTCAGCTGTGACTCAGTGGGTAACACACTTGCCTCTTGGTCACAAGGTTGTGGGTTCACGTCGCACTCCAGAGACAAAAACACAAAACTCTCGGCTGATGCTCCAGTGCAGTGCTGAGGGACTGCTGTACTGTTGGAGGTGCTGTCTTTCGGATAAGATGTTAAACCGAGGCCCCGTCTGCTCCCTCAGGTGGATGTAAAATGTCCCATTGCACTACTTCAGGCAGAACAGGGGAGTTATCCCCGATGTCCTGGCCAATATTTTCCCTTAACATCAGTAAAGCAGATTATTTGGTCATTATCACATTGTAAATTGGTTGCTGCGTTTCCTACATTATGATGGAGACTACACTTCAAAAAGAACTTAATTGACTGTAAAGTGCTTTGGGGCATCTGGTGGTGGTGAAAGGTGCAAAATAAATGCAAGTGCTTTTATTTTCTATGTGTCTTTTATTACTCTACCTTCTCCAATTGTGCCTCCTTTTGTCTGCTGTCACTTCCCCACCTACTCTTCCCCACCCAACTTTACAGTTCATTTCTTGTGTACATGGTCTCTCTCTCTCCTTTCCCTCACTCTATCGCTCCCTATAAGCTGTCCATCTGCCATATCTCCCAGTTCTGATCAAATGCTCTCCCTGACCCATCACCATTTCTCCTTCCTTTATAGACAACAACAACTTTCATTTATATAGCGCCTTTAAGAACATAAGAGTTATGAGCAGGAGTAGGCCATACGGCCCCTCGAGCCTGCTCCACCATTCAATAACATCATGACTGATCATCAACCTCAACTCCACTTTCCCGCCCGATCTACATATCCCTTGATGCCACAAAACGCCAAAAATGTATCGATCTCAGCCTTGAAATAACACTGTATAATGGCCCCTGGTGCTTCACAGGAGCATTATCAGATAGAATTTGACTCCGAGGGTCAAAGAGACACATTTTAAAGAGGGTTAAAAAGGAAAAGAGTGGCTCAAGTAAATGTTGGTCCCCTGGAGGATGAGACTGGGAAATTAATAATGGAGAACAGGGACATGGCAGAGACGTTGAACAAATATTTTGTATCGGTCTTCACGGTAGACACTAAAAACATCCCAATAGTGGATAATCAAGGGGTGATAGGTAGGGAGGAACTTAATACAATCACTATCAGTAATGAAGTGGTACTAGGTAAAATAATGAGACTAAAGGCGGACAAGTGTCCTGGACCTGATGCCTTACATCCTAGGGTCTTAAGAGAAATGGCTACAGAGTGGATGCATTGTTTGTAATCTCCCAAAATTCCCTGGATTCTGGGGCGGTTCCAACAGATTGGAAAACCACAAATGTAACGCCCCTATTTAAAAAAGGAGGAAAACAAAAAGCAGTAAACTATAGACCAGTTACCCTAACATCTGTCGTTGGGAAAATGTTGGAGTCCATTATTAAGGAAGCAGTAATGGGACATTTGGAAAAGCATGATTCAATCAAGCAGAGTCAGCATGGTTTTATGAAAGGGAAATCAGGTTTGACAAATTTGCTGGAGTTCTTTGAGGATGTAATGAGCAGGATGGATAAGGGGGAACCAGTGGATGTGGTGTATTTGGATTTCCAGAAGGCATTCTATAAGTTGCCACATAAGAGATTACTGCACAAGATAAAAGCTCACTGGGTTGGGGGTAATATATTAGCATGGATAGAGGATTGACTAACTAACAGAGTCAGGGTAAATGGGTCTTTTTCCAGTTGGCAAACAGTGATTAGTGGGGTGCCGCAGGGATCGGTGCTGGGTCCTCAACTATTTACAATCCATATTAATGATTCGGATGAAGGGACAGAGTGTAATGCAGCCAAGTTTGCTGATGATACAAAGATGGATGGGAAAGCAAATTGTGAGGAGGACACAAAAAACCTGCAAAGGCTCACTGAGTGGGCAAAAATTTGGCAGATGGAGTATAATGTGGGAAACTGTGAAATTATCCACTTTTGGCTGAAATAATAGAAAAGCAAATTATAATTTAAATGAAGAAAAATTGCAAAGTGCTGCAGTACAGAGAGACCTGAGTGTCCTTGTGCCTGGAACACAACAAGTTAATATGTAGGTACAGCAAGTAATCAGGAAGGCAAATGGAATGTTGGCCTTTATTGCAAGGGGGATAGAGTATTAAAGCAGAGAAGTCCTGCTACACTTATACAGGGTATTGGTGAGGCCACACCTGGAGCACTGCGTGCAGTTTTAGTCTCCTTACTTAAGGAGGGATATACTTGCATTGGAGGCTGTCAGAGAAGGTTCACTAGGTTGATTCCGGATATGAGGAGGTTGTCTTATGAAGATAGGTTGAATAGGTTGGGCCTATACTCATTGGAGTTCAGAAGAATAAGAGGTGATTTTATTGAAACATACAAGATAATGAGGGGGCTCGATGAGGTGGATTCAGAGAGGATATTTGTACTCATAGGTGAAACTAAAAGTAAAGGACATAGTCTTAGAATAAGGGGCCGCCTATTTAGCACTGAGATGAGGACAAATTTCTTCTTTCAGAGGGTTGTAAATCTGTGAAATTCTCTGCCCCAGAGAGCTGTAGAGGCTGGGTCACTGAATACATTTAAGGTGGGGATAGACAGATTTTTGAACGATAAGGGAGTAAAGGGTTATGGGGAGCGGGCAGGGAAGTGGAGCTGAGTCCATGATCAGATCAGCCATAATCTTATGGAATGGCGGATCAGGCTCGAGGGGCCAAATGGCCTACTCATGCTCCTATTTCTTACGTTCTTAGGGTGTTCAAGGAGGAGGGAGGGAATTTTGGAGCTTAGGGCCTCGGCAGCTGAAGGCATGGCCACCAAAGGTGGTGTGATTAAAACCAGGAATGTGCAGGAGGCCAGAAATCCTGGAGGGTTGTAGGGCTGGAGGAGGTGACAGAGATAGGGAGGGTCGAGGCCACAGAGGGATTTGAAAACAAGGATGAGAATTTTAAAATTGAGGCTTCATGCCCAGTCACCATTTCTCCTTCCTTTACAGACGCTCCCTGACCACTCTCCATTTCTCCTTCCTTTACAGACGCTCCCTAACCACTCCCCATTTCTCTTTGCTTTACAGACGCTCCCTGACCACTCTCCATTTCTCCTTCCTTTACAGACGCTCCCTGACCTCTCCCCATTTAGCCTTCCTTTACAGACGCTCCCTGACCACTCTGCATTTCTCCTTCCTTTACAGACGCTCCCTGACCACTCCCCATTTCTCCTTCCTTTACAGACGCTCCCTGACCACTCTCCATTTCTCCTACCTTTACAGACGCTCCCTGACCACTCACCATTTCTGCTACATTTTTTGAAATATTTAAAGATTTTAATAAATCTTTGAAGGTCGCAGGACAGTTTAACAAAGCTGTTAATAAAGCGTAAAGGATCCGGGGCTTTATAAATCGAGACACAGAGTACTAAAGCCTGGAAGTTATGCTAAAGCAATATAAAACAGTTGCTCGACCCCAGCTGGAAGATTGGGTCCAATTCTGGGCACACTTCAGGAAGGAAACAAAGGCTTTGGAGAGGGGTCAGAAGACATTTACTGGAATGGTGCCAGGGATAAGGAACTTCATTTATGTGGAGACTGGAGAAGCTGGGATTGTTCTCCTTGGGGCAGAGAAGGCTCAGACGAGATTTGATAGAGATGTTAAAAATCATGAAGATGAGATAGAATGAATAGAGAAACTGTTTCTAACGGCTGATGACCAGAGGGCACAGATTTGAGGTGATTGGCAAAAAACAGAGGTCACATGAGGAAAACCATTTTCACACAAGGAGTGGTTATGATTTGGAATGCACTGCCTGACGGAGCGGTGGAGACAGAGTCAATAGTAGCCTTCAAAAGTGAATTGGACAAAGACTTTAAGCAGAATGATATGGCAGGGATTTGGGGAAAGAGCGGGGGAAGCGGGATAACCGGATTGCTCCCCGAAAGTATCGGCACAGACTCGATGGGCCGAATGGCCCCCTTCTGTGCTGTAATATTCTGTGATTCTAGAATTCTTTACAGACGCTCCCTGCTCAGTCACCATTGCTCCTTCATTTACAGACGCTCCCGGGTCCATTACTATTTCTCGTTGATTTACAGACGCTCCCTGACAGTTTGAGGCAGACACAGCGCATGCACTGACCGCTCCTTCGGGCTGGAGCGGACCCAGGACCCGGCAGGCAGGGGGAGAATGTTCCCCGGATAATATCCCCCCCCCCGGTGTGGGGAGAAAGTTCCCCGGTTTATATCCCTCCCCCCGGTGTGGGGAGAATGTTCCCCGGGTTATATCCCCCACCCCCGGTGTGGGGAGAATGTTCCCCGGTTTATATCCCTCCACCCCCGGTGTGGGGAGAATGTTCCCCGGTTAATATTCCCCCCCCCCGGTGTGGGGAGAATGTTCCCCGGTTAATATTCCCCCCCCGGTGTGGGGAGAATGTTCCCCGGTTTATATCCCCCCCCCGGTGTGGGGAGAATGTTCCCCGGTTTACATCCCCCGGTGTGGGGAGAATGTTCCCTCGTTTATATCACCCCCCCGGTGTGGGGTGAATGTTCCCCGGTTTATATCCCCCCTCCCCCCGGTGTGGGGAAAATGTTCCCCGGTTTATATCCCTCCCCCCGGTGTGGGGAGAATGTTCCCGGGTTATATCCCCCCCCCCCGGTGTGGGGAGAATGTTCCCCGGTTAATATCCCCCCCCCCCCAGTGTGGGGAGAGTGTTCCCAGTTTATATACCTCCCCCCCCGGTGTGGGGAGAATGTTCCCCGGTTTATATCCCTCCCCGGTGTGGGGAGAATGTTCCCCGGTTTATATCCCCCCCCCGGTGTGGGGAGAATGTTCCCCGGTTTATATCCCCCCCCCCGGTGTGGGGAGAATGTTCCCCAGTTTATATCCCCCCCCGGTGTGGGGAGAATGTTCCCCGGTTTACATCCCCCGGTGTGGGGAGAATATTCCCCGGTTTATATCCCGCCCCCGGTGTGGGGAGAATGTTCCCCGGTTTATATCCGCCGGTGTGGGGAGAATGTTCCCCAGTTTATATGCCCCCCCCCCGGTGTGGAGAGAATGTTCCCCGGTTTATATCTCCCGGTGTGGGGAGAATGTTCCCCGGTTTATATCCCACCCCCGGTGTGGGGAGAATGTTCCACGGTTTATATCCCCCCCCGGTGTAGGGAGAATGTTCCCCGGTTTATATCCGGGCCCGGGGCTGCACTCGGTGTTGTTGTTCCCAGCGTTTCTTTAAACCGCTCCCTGGAGCTCGCTCACCTCCTGCGTCAGCGTCTGCCACCGCCGCCTGCACATGCTCAGCTCACACTGCCCGGGTGATTGACGGCAGCTCCCCAACAATAGGAAGAGTGGGGCGGGGCTGGAGGACTGAATGGGCAGTTGGTCCTCCAACCAATTGGAGTGTGTGAGAGGTGGGGCTTCCGGTAGGCTGTAACTCGTGGGGTGCAGCAAGGATCAGAGCTGGGGCCTCAGCTATTTACAATCTATATTAATTACCTAGATAAAGGGACCGAGTGTAATATTTGCTGACGATACAAAGCTAGGTGAGACAGTAAGCTGTGAGCAGAACACAAGAGTGGAAAGATACATAGATAGACGATGTGAATGGGCAGTAAGGTGGCAGATTGAGTATAATGTCGGGAAATGTGAGGTTATTCACTTTGGCAGGAAGAATAGAAAAACAGAATATCTTTTAAATGGTGAGAAACTTTAATTGTTGGTGTTGAGAGAGATTTGGGTGACCTTGTGCAAGAAACACAGAAAGCGAGCATGCAGGTACAGCAAGCAGTAAGGGGGTGGAGTATAAGAGCAAGGATCTATTGCTACAATTGTATAGGGCCTTGGTGAGACCACACCTGGAGTACTTGGCAGTTTCAGTCTCCTTATCGAAGGAAAGATACACTTGTCTTGGAGATGGTGCAACGGAGGTTCACAAGATTGATTCCTGGGATGAGAAAGCTGTCTTTCGATGAGAGATTGTGTAGAATGGACCTATACTCTCTGGAGTTTCGAAGAATGAGAGGGGATCTCATTGAAACATACAAGATTCTGAAGGGCATTGACAGGGTAGATGCTGAGAGCTCGATTCCCCCGGGCTGGAGTGACTAGAACTCGGGGGCTCAAAATAAGGGGCAGGCCATTTAAGACAGAGATGAGAAATGTCTTCACTCAGAGGGTTGTGAATCTTTGGAATTCTCTGCCCCAGAGGGCTGTGGATGCTCAGTCTATTCAAGGCTGAGATAAATAGATTTTTGGACTCTCGGGGAATCGGGGATATGGAGATCAGGTGGGAAAGTGCAGTTGAGGGCGATGATCTTATTGAATGGTGGAGCAGGCTCGAGGGGCCGTATGACCTACTCCTGTTCCGATCTCTGATATTCTAATATTGACATCTAAGGGGCTCTAGATTTATTAGACCCACCCTTTTTCTTAAGGGAACAAACTTGCTCTGAACCCTCGCTATCTCCTCCTTGAATGCCTCCCACTGCTCTGACACTAATTTACATTCAAGTAGCTGTTTCCAGTCCACTTTGGTTAAATCACATCTCTGCTTCGTAACATTAGCTTTACCCCAATTGAGAACTTTTATTCCTGGTCTATCTTTGTCCTTTTCCATAACTACCCTAAATCTAACTGAATTATGATCACCAGCACCAAAATGCTCTCCCACCGATACCCCTTCCACCTGCCCAAGCTTCATTCATTAAACCTAAGTCCAGAAACACCCCCTCTCTTGTTGGGCTTGCTACGTAATGGCTAAAAAAGTTCTCCTGAATACATTTTAATAATTCTGCTCTTTCTATATCTTTCATACTAATTCTATCCAAGTTAATATTTGGGTAGTTGAAATCCCCGACTATTACTGCCCTATTATTTTTGCATGTATTCGAAATGTGCCGACATATTTGCTCGTCTGTCTCCCTCTGACTGTTTGGGGGCCGATAGTACATCCCCAGCAGTGTGATTGCCCCTTTTTTGTTCTTCACTTCTCCCATGTGGCCTTATTTGATGATCCTTCGAACATATCATCCCTCCCCACAGCTGGAATTGTTTCTATAATCAATATTGCGGCGCGCTCTCCTTTTTTTATCCCCGTCTCTATCTCGTCTTAAAACCCTGCAACCAGGAATGTTGAGCTGCCATTCCTGCAGTTCTTTGAGCCGTGTTTCACTAATAGTTACAATATCATACCCCCACATGTCTGTCTGTGCCCTCAGCTTATCTGCCTTAATCCCTAGACTCCTTGCACTGGCATTGAAGTATTTCTGGATTGATTCCTGTGATGAGAGGGCTGTCTTATAATGAGAGTTTGTGTAGAATGGGCCTATACTCTCTGGGGTTTAGACGAATGAGAGGTGATCTCACTGAAACACACTGGCACTGGCATTTAGCGCTGCTAAACTCCTTATTGTCTATTTTCCAGCCTTTGTTTCCTCTGCCTTCAAAACACTAGCAAAACCCCAGTGAGGATATTGTCCAGTCCTGTTGAGGTGCAACCTGTCCGGCTTGTACTGGTCCCACCTCCCCCAGAAACACTCCCAATGCCTCAGGAATCTAAAGCCCTCCCTCCTGCACCAAACTCCAGCCATGCATTCATCTGTTCTATCCTCTTATTTCTGTACTCACCAGCACGGGGCACCGGGAGTAATCCGGACATTACTGCCTTTGAGGTCCTGTTTCTTAATCTCTTTCCTAGCTCCCTAAAATCTGCCTGCAGGATCTCATCCCTCTTTCTATCGATGTCATTGGTCCCGATATGATCCACAACCTCTGGATGTTCATCCTCCCCCCTCAACAATGTCCTGCAGCTGCTTAGTGACATCCTTGAACCTGGCACCAGGGAGGCAACATACCATCCTGGAATCATGTCTGTGCCTGCAGAAGCGCTTGTTTGTTCCCTAACTATCAAATCCACTCCCACTATTGCTCTTCCACTCTTCTTCCTCCCCGCCCTGTGCAGCTGAGCCACCTACGGTGTCGTGGACATGGCTCTGGCTGCACTCCCCAGAGAAACCATCGCCCTCATCAGTATCCAGAACTGAAAACCGGTTAGCGAGCGAGATGCACTCAGGGGACTCCTGTCCTACTCTTTCCCCATAACGCTGAAAATTTTTTCAACTCATGTTTTATCTCTTCCGAAAGTTACAAGTGAATCTGCTTCCACCACCCGAACAGGCAGTGCGTTCCAGGCCAGAACATCTCGCTGCTTCATTAGTCCCCTCATGTAGCAAGTGCTTCATTTGCCAATCACATTCAATCTGTGCCTCTGGTTACTGAACTTTCTGACACTGAAAATTGTTTCTCCTTATTAAGAGGATTGGCGGGCTGGAGGAGGTTACAGAGATAGGGAGGGGTGAGGCCTTGGAGGGATTTGAACAAGAGGATGAGAATTTTGAAGCCTGAAGCCACCAGCCGTCTCCCCCAGTGCAGAATGTGACTCACTGCTAACAGAAAGGATTTTTGTTTACTTACAAAAGATGCATAATGAAGGGAATCAATCTCTGTATCTTTAACTAACAGCGACATGAGGGAAATTAATCACCTATAAACACCTCACTTGGCACTGAAGTGTCTGAAACTCATAATAGGAACTCCAGGGAAACAAAATACTGACAAATGTTAAACAAATGTTAAACAAAAGAAATCTCGATTTAGCTTTAAAAGATGAATTGTTTAACAGGGGTTCACACAGACTCACCTGACAGGCCGACTCAGGATCCACCCCTCAAGCACCGCGATTGGTTGCAGAACACGCTGCTCCCTGGGCCCTCCGGACTCTGACCTCTCTTCCTTTTGGTTCCCAGGGCAATCAATCACCACTCGCCAACATTACGCTGCCACATTAAGTTGAGGGGTTCAGATGAAGAAATAAAATGGGGCCGTGAATCTGAGTTAAGAAATAAAATTAGAGAAGCATGATTAAATTTATGAACAAAACTATTTAAAGTCAAATCAAATGAATTGTTGCATTTAATACATCCTTCTGGGCCAAGTGGGAAACAAGTGATGTGTGGGCTGTGCAGAGTGTCTGTGCCCAGTTACACAGCGTGTCCCTGGCTTCCCGCTCCAAGTGCACATGTTTCAGCTCACATCCAACTGACTGGATAAACCTCGCCCGTCTAAACCTCATCACACAAATAGCAGCATTTGATGTTTAGTTATGCTCAACCTTTATAAACACTGGTTGGGCCTCAGCTGACACATTGTGCTCAATTCTGGGCATCACACTTTCAGAAGGGTATCTCCACCTTAGAGAGGGACCAGAAGAGATGTACGAAGGAGGAGGGACTTCAGTTATGTGGAGATACTGGAGAAGCTGCGGTAATTCTCCTTGGAGCAGAAAAGGTTAAGAGGAGATTTGATAGTGTTCAAAATCATGAACGGTGTTGATAGACTAAATAAGGAGAAACACATTTCAGTGGCAGAAGGGTCGGTAACCAGAGGACACAGAGTTCAGGTGATTGGTAAAAGAAGCAGAGGCGACATGAGGAACCATTGTATAAACAGCGAGTTGTTGCAATCTGGAATGCACTGCCTGATAGGGCGGTGGAAGCAGATTCAACAGTGGCTTTCAAAGGTGAATTGGATAAATACGAAAGGGACAATATTTGCAGAGCTATGGGGAAAGAGCAGGGGAGTGGAACTAACTGGATAACTCGACCATAGAGCCAGCACAGGCACAATGGGCCGAATGACCTCCTGCACTTTCATTCTATGAAAATGGCCGATGATCTTATCCAGAATGCTGCGACAACATATCCCCAGAAAACCAAGACCGCCTATTTCCACCTGTGTAATATCGGCCGTCTCCATCCCTGCCTCAGCTCGCCCTCTGCTGAAACCCTCATCCATTCCTCGGTTATCTCAAGACTTGACTATTCCAACACACTCCTGGCTGTCCTCCCACATTATACCCCACGTAATCTTCACCTCATCCAAAACTCGGCTGCCCGTGTCCTAACTCGCACCAAGTCTCGTTCACCCATCACCCCCTGTGCTCACTGACTTACATTGGCTCCCGGTTAAGCAACACTTCGATTTCAAAATTCTCATCCTTCTTTACAAATCCCTGCATGGCCTTGCCCCTCCCTATCTCTGTAATCTCCTCCAGCTCCACAACCCCCAGTGATGTCTGTGCTCCTCTAATTCTGCCCTTCTGAGCATCCCTGATTATAATCGCTCAACCATTGGTGGCCTTTTCTTCTGTTGCCGAGGCCCCAAGCTCTGGAGCTCCCTCCCTAAACCGCTGTCCCTCCTCCCTGAAAGCATTGACTCTGGCTTTGTTCAGTTCTACACTCACTGGTTGTTCTCCCTCTCCTCCGCTGAAGGTGCTGACTCTGTCTGGGTTCAGTTCTCCACAGACTGGTTCCCCTCCCCTGAAGGTACTGACTCTGGCTGGGTTCAGTTCTACACTCACTGGTTCCCCTACCCAGAAGGTACTGACTCTGGCTGGGTTCAGTTCTACACAGACTGGTTCCCCTACCCTGAAGGTGCTGACTCTGGCTGGGTTCAGTTCTACA
This sequence comes from Pristiophorus japonicus, assembly GCF_044704955.1. Classification (NCBI taxonomy): domain Eukaryota; kingdom Metazoa; phylum Chordata; class Chondrichthyes; family Pristiophoridae; genus Pristiophorus; species Pristiophorus japonicus. The sequence continues at coordinate 54,589,670 of NC_091999.1, forward strand.
CTCACTGGTTCCCCTCCCCTGAAGGTACTGACTCTGGCTGGGTTCAGTTCTACACTCACTGGTTCCCCTCTCTCTCCTACCCTGAAGGTACTGACTCTGTCTGGGTACAGTTCTGCTCAGACTGGTTCCCCTCCCCTAAAGGTACTGACTCTGGCTGGGTTCAGTTCTACACTCACTGGTACCCCTCCCCTGAAGGTGCTGACTCTGGCTGGGTTCAGTTCTACACTCACTGGTTCCGTCCCCTGAAGATACTGACTCTGGTTGGGTTCAGTTCTACACTCACTGGTTCCCCTCCCCTGAAGGTACTGACTCTGGCTGGGTTCAGTTCTACACTCACTGGTTCCCCTCCCCTGAAGGTACTGACTCTGGGTGTCTGTGCTCCCGTCGCCTCTTTATACACTCTGACCCTCCCTATATATCTGTAATATCACCCTGTTTTGGTGATGAGCTCTCCCTGACCACTCACTCCCTGACTCTCACCACTTCAGGGAATCATACGGCACTGAATGAGGCCATTCGGCCCATCGAGCCTGTCCAACTCACTGAAAGACCCACTCCCTGCACCTGCCCCAAAACACCAGAAAATGTTCCCTTTGAACATTGCTGGTTTTGAAAGTTATTACTGATGTCCCAGAATTGAGGCCAACCCTCAATATCTGAGGTCTAACTAGTGAGTGATAAAGGTTGACCAGAACTTGCTTGTTGTACTCTATACTGCTATTAATGCTGGAACAGATTGATCAGCGGACCCTGCCCCTCACAGCTTTATGTTCACCTGCAAATTGCACCATTTGCTTTAGAATGTCTCCCATTTTTCCTCTTTCCCAAATCCCAGCTGGTGGCCGGTGACCCCGCTGACCCCGGGCCTGTCACCGCGGGTCAAGCCCGGGGTCAGCCTCTGGGCTGTGATTGGCCCTGGGCCCGACACCACGTGTTTATGACGCTCACCAGCCCCACGCGCGGCTCCAATTCCTGCCCCGCGCCGACAACCGACATCATCCGGGCTCCACCAACTGTCGCCACCGCCGCCCGCACATGCTCAGTGCGGGAGATCCGGGCTCAGCCCCGCCCCTCGCACACTCCGATTCATTGGAGGACCCACCTCCCGCTCGGTCCACCAGTCCCGACCCTGCTCTTCCTATTGGCCCGAGCCGCCGTCAATCACCCGGGCAGCGTGAACCGAGCATGCGCAGTGGGGCGGCTGTGTCTGAGGCAGCGGTTGAGAGATGGGCAGAGGGAGGGAGCGGGTTAATAAACCCCGAGGGGCCGCAGGCTTCACGCACACCGAGTGCGGGCCCAGGCCCCGCCCGCCCGAGAGACAGCACTCCGCATTATCCGCTTCACACATACCCGCTGTGGGCCTCAGGCCCCGAACGACAACCTGCGGCTCCGGCCTTTCCCCGAGCGGGGCCCCCGGGGAGGTGGGCTCTGGGCCCGTGCGGGGCCTCCAGGGAGGTGGGCTCTGGGCCCGTGCGGGGCCCCCGGGGAGGTGGGCTCTGGGCCCGTGCGGGGCCCCCGGGGAGGTGGGCTCTGGGCCTGTGCGGTGCCCCCGGGGAGGTGGGCTCTGGGCCCGTGCGGGGCCCCCGGGGAGGTGGGCTCTGGGCCCGTGCGGGGCCCCCGGGGAGGTGGGCTCTGGGCCCGTGCGGGGCCCCCGGGGTGGTGGGCTCTGCGCCTGTGTGGGGCCCCCGGTGAGTTGGGCTCTGGGCCTGTGAGGGGCCCCCGGGGGAGGTGGGCTCTGGGCTTGGTGCCCCCGGGGAGGTGGGCTCTGGGCACATGCGGTGCCCCCGGGGAGGTGGGCTCTGGGCCCGTGCGGGGTCCCCGGGGAGGTGGCCTCTGGGCCCATGCGGGGCCCCCGGGGAGGTGGGCTCTGGGCCCGTGCGGGGCCCCCGGGGAGCTGGGCTCTGGGCCTGTGCGGGGCCCCCGGGGAGGTGGGCTCTGGGCCTGTGCGGTGCCCCCGGGGAGGTGGGCTCTGGGCCCGTGCAGGGCCCCCGGGGAGGTGGGCTCTGGGGGAGATTAGATTGTTAAACACACTTTGTCCACACAATGGAAAAGTGTTTGAGGAACAAGTATTTCTGGAGAGACTTTTAATCCATTGAACATTTTCAGATTTTTAAATTTGTTCCGGGCTGTGGCCGTCGCTGCCAATGCCGGCATTTATTGGCCATTCCTAATTACACTGGAGAAGTTGGTGGGGAGTCACCTACTGGAACCGCTGCAGTCCGTGTGGTGAAGGTACTCCCACAGTGCTGTTAGGGAGTGGGACCTCAAGGATTGGAGTGTAAGAAAGCTGTGTTTCGGTATCCTGACAAATATATGGCGCGGAACCAGAGGAATCCTTACTGGTTAGGATCTGGAATGCACGGCCTGAGAGGATGGTGGAGGCAGACTCAATCGCGGCTTTCTAAAGGAAATTGTATAAGTGCCTGAAAGAAAAAGATTTGCAGGGCTACGGGGAAAGGGCGGGGGAGTGGGACTAGCTGAAGAGCTCTTGCAAAGAACTGGCACAGACTTGATGGGCCAAATGGCGGCCTCCTGTGCTGTAACCACTCTGATTCTCTACTAAGGACCCGTCCAGCATAGGCCTAGGGGTGAATGATGCCCGATTCCCTGAACTGTTTCACATTGAACCCAGTTCAGATCCGGATCAATTCAGTTTACAGAAGAATAGAGAGAAATATCACCCCCAACTGAGGGAGACAAAAGCAGCCATTGGTGAAGCTCAGAGATCTTTGGAAAAGAAGAGAGTGCTCAATTATGGTAATTATTGCAAAAGCTTTTCCAGCTACATCAGGAGGCAGAAGATGGTTAAAGATTGTTTCGTGCAGGGGTGGGCCATTATTTGGGCTGGAGGGCCACTGAACAAGTTTTGCTGAGCTGTTGAGGGCCGCCCACCAATGTACCCCCTCCGGTGGACGGCCGCACGGTCATGCATCAATCGCGGGGTCCCGCACAGGCTGCTCACCAGCTCCCACCGCTGGAAGAGACACCGTGCAGCAGATTTAAAGGGACCGCTCACCAGCTCCCACTGCTGGAAGAATCACCGTGCAGCAGATTTGAAGGGAGCGCGCACATTGGTGAGAATAAAGTGCTAAATTGGTAAATGTAAAACAGTCCCGCTCTTGGGGCCTAAATTTGACCAGAAGAGATTTCTGGCGAACTCACCAGAGGTGCGCCGCTTTTCTACACCGATTAGGGCGCCAAAAATCTTCAGGCCGAGTTAGGCCACTCCCCAGCCTCTCCTCGATGGAGGCGGAGCCAGGTCCCAATGCTGAAAACAGTGCCAGGACCTCGGCACATGCACGCTTGAGTGTGCACACATGTGCAGTAGCTCCTCGTCCCAGAATCTCTGCGTGTGCTCTGCAGGCTGTGTGGGAGGGGCCCGAAGCGCGCTGCCACTATCCGTGGCCGAATGGGCTCCCTCATTGTTGGCCCGCTGAAGGTACATAAGAACGTAAGAATTAGGAACAGGAGTAGGCCATCTAGCCCCTCGAGCCTGCTCCGCCATTCAACAAGATCATGGCTGATCTGGCTGTGGACTTAGCTCCACTTACCCGCCCGCTCCCCATAACCATTAATTCCCTTATTGGTTAAAAATCTATCTATCTGTGACTTGAATACATTCAATGAGCGTGCCTCAACTGTTTCCTTGGGCAGAGAATTGCACAGATTCACAACCCGCTGGGAGAAGAAATTCCTTCTCAACTCGGTTTTAAACTGGCTCCCCCATATTTTGAAGCTGTGCCCCCCTAGTTCTAATCTCCCCGACCAGTGGGAACAACCTCTCTGCCTCTATCTTGTCTATCCCTTTCATTATTTTATATGTTTCTATAAGATCACCTCTCATCCTTCTGAACTCCAACGAGTAAAGACCCAGTCTACTCAATCTATCATCATAAGGTAACCCTCCCATCTCCGGAATCAGCCGAGTGAATCGTCTCTGCACCCCCTCCGAAGCTAGTATATCCTTCCTTAAGTAAGGTGACCAAAATTGCACGCAGTACTCCAGGTGCGGCCTCACCAATACCCTCTACAGTTGCAGCAGGACCTCCCTGCTTTTGTCCTCCATCCCTCTCGCAATGAAGGCCAACATTCCATTCGCCTTCCTGATTACCTGCTGCACCTGCAAACTACCCTTCTGTCATTCATGCACAAGGACCAATTGTGCAGCAGTAGAGGCGTGTCCTGCTCAGTTGGAGCTGTGAGCAGTGAGAGAAGCAGCTAGCAACTTGTGCTCCTGCCTGGAGAGCCCTGAGACCAGCCCAGGAATAGAAGGAAGGAAGGGGCTTCACCTTCAAATTTAACCCAGAGGGAGAGGAGGAAAAAGCAGAAAACTTTAAACATCTTTTTACCATTCCGCAAGGAGTTGGAGAGAGGGGGAAAAACCAACAACATCCAGTGTGGAAGGAGGGAGACTCTACATTTCTACAGGTGGGTGTTGGTGCATTTCCCCAAACAGACTTTGTTGTATCGGTGGGGGGAGGAAAGAAGACCACTGAGGGCCGGAACAGCGCGGGGGGTGTGTGTGTGTGTGGTAGTGTGCGTGGGGGCCGTGCTTACAACTAGGCCCCCCCCCACAATTGGAACCCCCCCCACCCCCCACATTTGCCTAGCCTGGGATAGCTGGAGCTACCAGGCTGAAGATTGTCATTAATCATCCTATTAAAGATCGTTTAGGATTGTGTGCCTGGTGGCTCCAGCTACCCCAGGTGAAGACGTCTTCTCCCCCCACCTGAAGACCAACCCAAAGACTGTGTTTTTTGTGTGTTTTGCCATCTGGGGAGTGCACCCACCCACAGCTGCGAGGGGAGACCTGCCCTCGCAGCCCCACCCCCTTCCCACCCCCCTCTCTCTTTCTCCGTTACCCTCTGTTTCTCCCCTCTCTCTCTGAGGCCCCTTTTCTTCCTATTTTTAAAAAAAAAACAAAACCCAATTAAGACAACTGAGCAGAGGGAGCAAGGCCTCTCCCCAATTGTCAACGAGGGGAGAGGTGCCTCGTTAAGGGCTCCTCTGCTCAGTTAATATACGAGGCCATTAAAGACCATTAAGGCCTGTGACTTTGGGGTGGGTGTAGCCCTTAAAGGAACCCCGTGATGGCGACCCCATCCACGCCGGTGGCAGGGCCAGCAAGGACGTATGCGCAGGTGGCAACCGCTTCCACGGCCCCTCCTGCGCCACCCGCTGCCCTGCCACCTTTCAGACTATTACTAAAAAACACGGGGTCAAGAGCTACACTCACCCCACAATGACCATCGAGGAGTGCGTGCGGGCGATGGCTGGGGTAGTCGGCCCCTCGGCCATTGTCGCAGCCTCCAAGATGTCTGGGAAGGCCGTGTTCTTCCTGGGGTCGGAGCGGGCGGTGTCCCTGGCCCTTGAAAAGGGGCTCACGGTGGGCGGGACGTTCCTGCCGGTGGACCCTCTAGAGGCCACCGCGCAGAGGGTCATCATTTCAAACGTCCCGCCCTTTGTTCCCGCTGAGCTCCTGCTCCCTCACCTACACCAACTGGGGGAGGTAAGGTCGGGGATTAACCCCATACCGCTCGGCCTCAGGGAGAACAGCCTGCGCCACGTGTTCTCCTTCCGCCGCCAGCTCTTTGTCCGGCTGGCGCGGGAGGACACGACGGAGGGGAATTTTAATGTGGTGCACGAGGGGACTGCCTACCGCATCTTCTGGACGTCGGACGGCGTGCGGTGCCGTGCCTGCAGGGAGGTGGGGCACGTTCGCAAGAACTGCCCCGCCTCCAAGGCCACCAAACCACCGAAGGCGGCCAAGGCTGGCGCCGCCGCCACCCCTCCCCCTAGTTGCGTCCGCGTGCCGGGAGCCATGGGTGCGCGGGCATCGTCGGAGGCCTTTGTTTTCAGGGCCTCCGGCGGGGGGGAGGGAGAGCGTCCGACCGGAAAGAAGGCGCGGAAGAAGGCAAAACATCTAGAGGCGGGTCCCCTCGGTGCGCCAGATAATTTGACCACCGCGCTCAGCCCAACCCCGTCACCGGCGAGCGCGTGGTGCCCCGAGCCCGTACCCGAGCCCTTGAATAACACCACAGAGGGGCCCGGGCGCGGGAAAGGAAGGGAAAAGGGGAGGGCGGAGCGGGAGGCCTCGGCAGACATGGGGGTCTCCCTGCCTCCGCGCACGCCCAGGAACAAAAGGAGGCGCGGCTCCGATGAGGCGGAGGGGGAACAACATCCCTCCGCGGAGGAGTCGGTGCCCGCCGCGTGTCCCGCGTCCCCCACCAGCGCTCCCAAATTGCGCTGCAGGCGCGAAGAGTCTGTCCCCGGGGAGGGTGAGGCAGTCGAGGCTGCCCAGCCGCTGCCTCCTGGTGATGGAGTGGAAGATCTGCCTGTCGTGGGGGGCGTGGGGCCAGCGGAAGAATGCATTGCCGCCGGGCCGGGCGTCCCGGGGACTGAGGCGGGCGGGGCCGAAAAGGCCGAACCTGAGCCCGCCCAGCCAATACCCAACTTCCCCCGGGAGTCGCTCGACCCGGCAGAAACACAAACTGATTTTAATGAAACTGTAGATGCTGGGCCGGGGGGTGGCAGCGGGGAGGGGGAGGAACACCCACCCTCACCTCTTACTTTGGAGCTGGAGCACTTGGGGAGCCTGGGGATCTCCTATGGCCGGGTCTCTCCTTGTTCTCCAGTTCCTGGGGCGGAGGGGGAACCCCTTCCGCTGTCATTTCCCGACCCAGCACCATTTTTAAAAGAGCCCAGTGGGGACTCCTCTGCCGACGATCCTGGGGGTGGGATCGGGGCAGTGCCAGGGCCGGTTGGAGCGGCCGGTTCATTTGCCGTACCTTGTGCGGTCGATGGCCGGCTGCTGGCGGCCACCTCCCGGAGGAGGACGGGGACTCGGTGGGGGACGCGGGTGAAGACCTAGAGACCACCGCCAGTGAGGCGGTGGATCTGCTCGCGGCCGCCGCTGAGGCCCTCCTCATTCCTGCAAAGGAACTCCGGGACTTTTTGGCCCAGACCGGGGTCGCCGCGACCAAGCCCGACTGGCCCTGGAAAAATGGTCCGAGCCGGAGCTGATCAAGGGGTCCGTCCGCGCCGCCGTTAAAACCTTGGCCGCGGGCGGGCCCTTGACAAAGGAGCAGCACCTTGAGCTGCGCGAGCTCGAGGGACTCCTCGCTGGGCTGCGGAGGGGGCGGAGTTCAACAAAAGACTCCGCTCCCTCCCCCACAATAGGTTAAGGTAGAGGTTGCACTATGCTTTTGCCATGAAGATAACCATAGCCAGCCTCAACATCAACGGCGGCAGAGGGGCACGCCGTAGATTTGACAATTTTTCGCTCCTGCGGGAGGGGAAATATGCGGTGTGCTTCCTGCAAGAAACCCACACCGTTCCGGGAGACGAAGCCACGTGGCTCCTGGAATGGCAAGGAGAGGTCCGCATGAGCCACCTCACCGCCATTTCTAGTGGGGTGGCCATCTTGCTGGGCCCGCATTTTCAGCCGGAGATCTTGGGGGTCGAGGAGCCCGTGCCAGGCCGCTTGCTGCACGTAACGGTTCGCCTGGGGGACGTGCCGCTCCATCTCGTGAACGTGTACGCCCCTCATCCCGGCCCGCAGCAAACGCGCTTCTTTGAAGAGGTGTCCGCTCTTCTTGGCTCCGTCGACGTCGGCGACTGCATTGTCCTCGGGGGGGATTTTAACTGCACCCTCGAGGCGAGGGACCGCTCCGGTGCCCCGCAGTGCATGACGGCGATGGAGAAGTTGAGGGAACTGGTCGGGTCCTTCGACTTGGTGGACGTCTGGCGAAATCTCCACCCCGACTCCAGCGCCTTTACTTGGGTGAGGCCTGGAGTTGGATGGTCTAGAGTCGACCGCCTTTACGTGTCTCGGGCGTACGTTTCCTGCGTCCCGGCGGCCTCCATGCGGCCGGTGCCGTGTTCGGACCACCACCTGGTGTGGGCGGAGCTCGCTTCGCTCCGCGCGAGGACGGGGTCCGCGTACTGGCACTTTAACAACCGGCTGCTGGAGGACGTGCGGTTCCAGGACTCGTTCCGTCGATTCTGGTCCGACTGGAGAAGGAAGCAGGGGGGCTTCCCCTCCTTGAGGCTATGGTGGGACGTGGGCAAGGCTCACGTCCGCGTCTTCTGTCAAGAGTACGCGAGGGGGTCGACCAAGAGGCGGGCGGCCAGAGGCGGGCGCCTAGAAAAAGAGGTGCTCGACCTGGAAGCCCGTCTCGGTCAAGTCGTCCAGGACCCGGCCCTGCGGACGGTGTACGAAGCGAAGAAGGCCGCGCTGAAGGACCTGCAGCTCGTCGGGTCCCGAGGCGCGTTCGTGAGGTCGCGGATCCGGTTCCTGCGGGATCTGGACCGCGGCTCCCCCTTCTTCTACTCGCTGGAAAAAAGGCAGAGTGTCCGTAAGCAGCTCTTGACGCTGCTGGCCGACGACGGCTCTCTCGTCTCGGATCCGGAGGGCGTCAACAACAGGGTCCGTGAATATTACGGGGCTCTGTTCTCTCCGGATCCGTCCAGCGAGGAAGCGCGTAGAGTTTTGTGGGAGGACCTGACGAAGGTCGGCCCGGAGGGCGCCGAAAATCTGGAAGCTCCGCTAAGCCTGGCGGAGCTGACCGGTGCCCTCGCCCGGCTCTCGAGGGGAAAATCCCCGGGGCTGGACGGGCTGACTGTGGAGTTCCACAGGGCGTTCGGGGACGTCCTGGGGAGCGACTACGCGCGGGTCCTGGGGGAAAGTCTGGCGGCCGGGGAGATGCCCCTCTCTTGGCGCAGGGCAGTCATCGTCCTGCTGCCTAAGAAGGGCGATCTCCGCCTCCTTAATAACTGGCGCCCGGTCTCCCTCCTCAGCACGGACTACAAAATCTTCGCCAGGGCGATGTCTGCTCGCCTTGGTGCCGTGCTGGACCACATGATCCACCCCGACCAGTCATACACGGTCCCGGGCCGGACAATCCACGACAACATCCATCTGGTCCGGGACCTCATCCATTGTTCCCAGGAGGCTGGTCTGTCGGTCGCCTTCCTATCCCTCGACCAAGAGAAGGCGTTCGACAGGGTGGATCACGACTATCTGCTCGGAACTCTGCGCGCTTTCGGGTTCGGGACGCATTTCGTCGCCCGGATCCGACTTTTGTACGCCGCCGCAGAGTGTCTGATTAAGGTTAACGGGTCCTTGACGGCGCCCCTTCGCTTTAGGAGAGGGGTGCGCCAGGGATGCCCCATGTCCGGCCAGTTATACGCCGTTTGCGTGGAGCCTTTCCTGCGCCTCTTGTGGACGAGGTTGACGGGACTGGCTCTGCAAGGACCGGGCGTGGAGGTCGTCCTCTCGGCTTACGCCGAAGACGTGCTCCTCGCGATAGAGGATCCCGCTGACCTGTGGAGGATGCGTGAGTGCCAGATTTACTCGGCCGCGTCCTCCGCCAGGATCAACTGGGAGAAATGTTCCGGACTCCTGGTGGGTCAGTGGCGGGTGGACTCCCTGCCGGAGGAGCTCAGGCCTTTTGCCTGGAGCACGACCCATCTCCTCTATCTGGGAGTCTACCTTAGCCCCGACGAGGGAGCCTGGCCGGCGAACTGGCAGGAGCTGGAGGCCAAGGTCGCCGCTCGCCTAGGGCGCTGGACAGGACTGCTCCGAGTGCTGTCCTACAGGGGTCGAGCGCTAGTCATAAACCAGCTGGTGGCCGCAATGCTGTGGTACCGGCTGGTCACTTTGACCCCTCCCCCTGCGTTTGTCGCCAAGATACAGAAGAAGCTGGTGGACTTCTTCTGGAACAACAGGAAGCACTGGGTCTCTGCTGCGGTCTTGAGTCTCCCGCTTGAGGAGGGCGGTCAGTCGTTGGTGCGTCAGCGCCCAGCTCGCGACTTTCCGTCTTCAGACCCTGCAGAGATACCTTTACGTCGAGGCCCCTCCTAGGTGGTGCGCTCTGGCGAGGTATTTCTTCCGCCAGCAGCTCGACCTCAATTATGACACGCAGCTCCTGTTTGTGAACTTGGGGGGGTGCCAGGACCGCCCTCCGGGAGCTGCCTGTCTTTTACAGGGAACTCATCAGAGTCTGGAACAAAGTCTCCACCAAGCGCAGCTCTCCGCCGGCTGGAGTGGCGGACGTCCTGCAGGAACCGCTGCTCGGGAATCCGTACCTCCACGGCCGAGGCTTTATGTGGCGGTCGGAAGAGAGGGCTGTGGCTGGTGAGGTGACCAGGGTCAGGGACCTGCTCGATGGCGGAGGAGCGGGCTGGATGGCGCCAGACACGCTGGCGCGGCGCCTAAATTCTGCCAACGTCCGCCACGCGGCCGATGCCATCGAGTCGCTAAAAACAGCTCTGGGCCCTGACTCCGTTAGGTGCATCGAGGAGGCTCAAGCACGTGGAGAGATCCCGTCCGAACTGACCCCCGTCCGGACGGAATTCCTCATCGGCGCCAAACCCCGGAACCTCCCTCGGGGGCCGGCGCCTCACAACTTGAGCCGCCTCGGGGAAATCCCCTCCGTGCCTTTCAGTTCCGCGCGGAGGGGTTTCCTGTACGAGCTGCTCCTGCACACCCTCAAATTTGCCATCCTCGCCGGCCGTCCGGACACGCCATGGCGTACCATCTTGCCGTCCGGAGGAGGCGGGGGTCCCCGATGGAGGGCACTCTACGCAGGGGTCCTCCCACTATTCATCGGGGACTTGGCCTGGAGGGTGGTGCACGGAGCAGTGCCGTGCAATACATTTTTAAGCCGGTTCACGGACTCCCAGGCCGCCTGCAATTTCTGCGGTCTGGAGGAGTCCGTGTTCCATGTTTTTATTGAATGCACAAGGTTGCAGCCCCTGTTCCACTATTTGAAGGGGCTCCTCCTGAAATTCTGGCTGCACTTCAGTCCCACTCTCCTGATCTTTGGGCACCCTGTGCGGAGGGGAGCGGGTAGGTCCGAAGGCCTCCTCGTAGGACTGCTCCTGGGCACGGCCAAGGGTGCCATCAGCCGGTCCAGGCAGCGGGCGGTCGAGGGGGTCGTTCAACCTGACTGCCTGCCTCTCTTCCGCTCTTACATCCGGTCCAGGGTGTCCTTGGAGATGGAGCACGCGGTGTCCACCGGTACGCTCGCGGCCTTCCGCGAGAGGTGGGCACCGGAGGGACTGGAGTGCATCAGCACGCCCGGCAACCAAATTTTAATTTGATTTTACGTTTTTAAGTTTAATTTGTTTTAATTGCCGGTGCTTTTAGTGTCCCCCTCTCCTTTTATAGGGGGCACTGGAAAAAGGGAAAAATTTGATTTTAGTGCCCAAAAAAAAACACAAAAAAAAACCAAAAAAAAAAAGGGCCTTGTAAATGTCTTGTGTTTGTCATCCAGGTCGGGTGGCACGGATACATGTTTTATGTTTTCACAGGTAAACTCAAAAGAGTTTCATGCACAAGGAATTTGTTTTAATTGCTGGTGCTTTTAGTGTCCCCTTCCCTTTTATAGGGGGCACTGGGGAAAAATTGTGATTTTAGTGCCCAAAAAAAAAAACAAACAAAAAAAGAAAAACACAAAAAAAAACAAAAAAAAAAGGGGGGGAAAAAAAAAAGGGCCTTGTAAATGTCTGGAGTGTCACCCAGGTCGGATGGCACCGTTTAATGTTTTATGTTTTGCAGGTGAACTCCAAAAAGAGTTTCATGCACAAGGAACCAATCGTGGAGCTGTGGAGGCGTGTCCTGCACATTTGGAGCTGTGAGCAGTGAGTGGAGCTGCTAGCAACTTGAGCTCCTGCCTGGAGAGCCCTGAGACCAGCCCAGGAAGAGAAGGAAGGAAGGGGTTTCAACACCAACTTTTATCCAGAGGGAGAGGAGGAGAACAGAAAACTTTAACAACTTTTACCATTCTGCAAAGAGTTGGAGAGAGGGGGAAAAGACCAAAACAACATCCAGTGTGGAAGGAGGGAGACTCTACATCTTCTACAGGTGGGTGTGGGTGCATTTCCCCAAACAGACTTTGTTGTATCGGTGGGGGGAGGAAAGAAGACCACTGAGGGCCGGAACATCGCGGGGGGTGTGTGTGTGTGTGGTAGTGTGTGTGGGGGCCTTGCTTACAACTAGGCCCCCCCCACAATTGGAACCCCCCCCACCCCCCACATTTGCCTAGCCTGGGATAGCTGGAGCTACCAGGCTGAAGATTGTCATTAATCTCCCTATTAAAGATCGTTTAGGATTGTGTGCCTGGTGGCTCCAGCTACCCCAGGTGAAGACATCTTCTCCCCCCACCTGAAGACCACCCCAAAGACTTTTGTGTTTTGCCATCTGGGGAGTGCACCCACCCACAGCTGCGAGGGGAGACCTGCCCTCGCAGCCCCCCCCCCCTTCCGACCCCCCTCTCTCTTTCTCCGTTACCCTCTGTTTCTCCCCTCTCTCTCTGAGGCCCCTTTCTTCCTAATTTTAAAAAACAAAACCCAATTAAGACAACTGAGCAGAGGGAGCAAGGCCTCTCCCCAATTGTCAACGAGGGGAGAGGTGCCTCGTTAAGGGCTCCTCTGCTCAGTTAATATACGAGGCCATTAAAGACCATTAAGGCCTGTGACTTTGGGGTGGGTGTAGCCCTTAAAGGGACCCCGTGATGGCGACCCCATCCACGCCGTGGCAGGGCCAGCAAGGACGTATGCGCAGGTGGCAACCGCTTCCACGGCCCCTCCTGCGCCACCCGCTGCCCTGCCACCTTTCAGACTCATTACTAAAAAACACGGGGTCAAGAGCTACACTCACCCCACAATGACCATCGAGGAGTGCGTGCGGGCGATGGCTGGGCTAGTCGGCCCCTCGGCCATTGTCGCAGCCTCCAAGATGTCTGGGAAGGCCGTGTTCTTCCTGGGGTCGGAGCGGGCGGTGTCCCTGGCCCTTGAAAAGGGGCTCACGGTGGGCGGGACGTTCCTGCCGGTGGACCCTCTCGAGGCCACCGCGCAGAGGGTCATCATTTCAAACGTCCCGCCCTTTGTTCCCGCTGAGCTCCTCCTCCCTCACCTACACCAACTGGGGGAGGTAAGGTCGGGGATCAACCCCATACCGCTCGGCCTCAGGGAGAACAGCCTGCGCCACGTGTTCTCCTTCCGCCGCCAGCTCTTTGTCCGGCTGGCGCGGGAGGACACGACGGAGGGGAATTTTAATGTGGTGCACGAGGGGACTGCCTACCGCGTCTTCTGGACGTCGGACGGCGTGCGGTGCCATGCCTGCAGGGAGGTGGGGCATGTTCGTAAGAACTGCCCCGCCTCCAAGGCCGCCAAACCACCGAAGGCGGCCAAGGCTGGCGCCGCCGCCACCCCTCCCCCTAGTTGCGTCCGCGTGCCGGGAGCCATGGGTGCGCGGGCATCGTCGGAGGCCTTTGTTTTCAGGGCCTCCGGCGGGGGGGAGGGAGAGCGTCCGACCGGAAAGAAGGCGCGGAAGAAGGCAAAACATCTAGAGGCGGGTCCCCTCGGTGCGCCAGATAATTTGACCACCGCGCTCAGCCCAACCCAGTCACCGGCGAGCGCGTGGTGCCCCGAGCCCGTGCCCGAGCCCTTGAATAACACCACAGAGGGGCCCGGGCGCGGGAAAGGAAAGAAAAAGGGGGGGGGCGGAGCGGGAGGCCTCGGCAGACATTGGGGTCTCCCTGCCTCCGCGCACCCCCAGGAACAAAAGGAGGCGCGGCTCCGATGAGGCGGAGGGGGAACAACATCCCTCCGCGGAGGAGTCGGTGCCCGCCGCGTGTCCTGCGTCCCCCACCAGCGCTCCCAAATTGCGCTGCAGGCGCGAAGAGTCTGTCCCCGGGGAGGGTGAGGCAGTCGAGGCTGCCCAGCCGCTGCCTCCTGGGGATGGAGTGGAAGATCTGCCTGTCGTGGGGGGCGTGGGGCCAGCGGAAGAATGCATTGCCGCCGGGCCGGGCGTCCCGGGGACTGAGGCGGGCGGGGCCGAAAAGGCCGAACCTGAGCCCGCCCAGCCAATACCCAACTTCCCCCGGGAGTCGCTCGACCCGGCAAAAACACAAACTGATTTTAATGAAACTGTAGATGCTGGGCCGGGGGGTGGCAGCGGGGAGGGGGAGGAACACCCACCCTCGCCTCTTACTTTGGAGCTGGAGCACTTGGGGAGCCTGGGGATCTCCTATGGCCGGGTCTCTCCTTGTTCTCCGGTTCCTGGGGCGGAGGGGGAAACCATTCCGCTGTCATTTCCCGACCCAGCACCATTTTTAAAAGAGCCCAGTGGGGACTCCTCTGCCGACGATCCTGGGGGTGGGATCGGGGCAGTGCCAGGGCCGGTTTGAGCGGCCGGTTCATTTGCCGTACCTTGTGCGGTCGATGGGCTGGCTGCTGGCGGCCACCTCCCGGAGGAGGACGGGGCCTCGGTGGGGGACGCGGGTAAAAACCTAGAGACCACCGCCAGCGAGGCGGTGGATCTGCTCGCGGCCGCCGCCGAGACCATCCTCATTCCTGCAAAGGAACTCCGGGACTTTTTGGCCCAGAGCCGGGGTCGCTGCGACCAAGCCCGACTGGCCCTGGAAAAATGGTCCGAGCCAGAGCTGATCAAGGCGTCCGTTCGCGCCGCCGTCAAAACCTTGGCCGCGGGCGGGCCCTTGACGAAGGCGCAACACCTTGAGCTGCGCGAGCTCGAGGGACTCCTCGCTGGGCTGCGGAGGGAGCGGAGTTCAACAAAAGACTCCGCTCCCTCCCCCACAATAGGTTAAGGTAGAGGTTGCACTATGCTTTTGCCATGAAGATAACCATAGCCAGCCTCAACATCAACGGCGGCAGCGGGGCACGCCGTAGATTTGACAATTTTTCGCTCCTGCGGGAGGGGAAATATGCGGTGTGCTTCCTGCAAGAAACCCACACCGTTCCGGGAGACGAAGCCACGTGGCTCCTGGAATGGCAAGGAGAGGTCCGCATGAGCCACCTCACCGCCATTTCTAGTGGGGTGGCCATCTTGCTGGGCCCGCATTTTCAGCCGGAGATCTTGGGGGTCGAGGAGCCCGTGCCAGGCCGCTTGCTGCACGTAACGGTTCGCCTGGGGGACGTGCCGCTCCATCTCGTGAACGTGTATGCCCCTCATCCCGGCCCGCAGCAAACGCGCTTCTTTGAAGAGGTGTCCGCTCTTCTTGGCTCCGTCGACGTCGGCGACTGCATTGTCCTCGGGGGGGATTTTAACTGCACCCTCGAGGCGAGGGACCGCTCCGGTGCCCCGCAGTGCATGACGGCGATGGAGAAGTTGAGGGACCTGGTCGGGTCCTTCGATTTGGTGGACGTCTGGCGAAATCTCCACCCCGACTCCAGCGCCTTCACTTGGGTGAGGCCTGGAGTTGGATGGTCTAGAGTCGACCGCCTTTACGTGTCTCGGGCGTACGTTTCCTGCGTCCCGGCGGCCTCCATGCGGCCGGTGCCGTGTTCGGACCACCACCTGGTGTGGGCGGAGCTCGCTTCGCTCCGCGCGAGGACGGGGTCCGCGTACTGGCACTTTAACAACCGGCTGCTGGAGGACGTGCGGTTCCAGGACTCGTTCCGTCGATTCTGGTCCGACTGGAGAAGGAAGCAGGGGGGCTTCCCCTCCTTGAGGCTATGGTGGGACGTGGGCAAGGCTCACGTCCGCGTCTTCTGTCAAGAGTACGCGAGGGGGTCGACCAAGAGGCGGGCGGCCAGAGTCGGGCGCATAGAAAAAGAGGTGCTCGACCTGGAAGCCCGTCTCGGTCAAGTCGTCCAGGACACGGCCCTGCGGACGGTGTACGAAGCGAAGAAGGCCGCGCTGAAGGACCTGCAGCTCGTCGGGTCCCGAGGCGCGTTCGTGAGGTCGCGGATCCGGTTCCTGCGGGATCTGGACCGCAGCTCCCCCTTCTTCTACTCGCTGGAAAAAAGGCAGAGTGTCTGTAAGCAGCTCTTGACGCTGCTGGCCGACGACGGCTCTCTCGTCTCGGATCCGGAGGGCGTCAACAACAGGGTCCGTGAATATTACGGGGCTCTGTTCTCTCCGGATCCGTCCAGCGAGGAAGCGCGTAGAGTTTTGTGGGAGGACCTGTCGAAGGTCGGCCCGGAGGCGCCGAAAATCTGGAAGCTCCGCTAAGCCTGGCGGAGCTGACCGGTGCCCTCGCCCGGCTCTCGAGGGGAAAATCCCCGGGGCTGGACGGGCTGACCGTGGAGTTCCACAGGGCGTTCTGGGACGTCCTGGGTAGCGACTACGCGCGGGTCCTGGGGGAAAGTCTGGCGACCGGGGAGATGCCCCTCTCTTGGCGCAGGGCAGTCATCGTCCTGCTGCCTAAGAAGGGCGATCTCCGCCTCCTTAAGAACTGGCGCCCGGTCTCCCTCCTCAGCACGGACTACAAAATCTTCGCCAGGGCGATGTCTGCTCGCCTTAGTGCCGTGCTGGACCACATGATCCACCCCGACCAGTCATACACGGTCCCGGGCCGGACAATCCACGATAACATCCATCTGGTCCGGGACCTCATCCATTGTTCCCAGGAGGCTGGTCTGTCGGTCGCCTTCCTATCCCTCGACCAAGAGAAGGCGTTCGACAGGGTGGATCACGACTATCTGCTCGGAACTCTGCGCGCTTTTGGGTTCGGGACGCATTTCGTCGCCCGGATCCGACTTTTGTACGCCGCCGCGGAGTGTCTGATTAAGGTTAACGGGTCCTTGACGGCGCCCCTTCGCTTTAGGAGAGGGGTGCGCCAGGGATGCCCCATGTCCGGCCAGTTATACGCCGTTTGCGTGGAGCCTTTCCTGCGCCTCTTGCGGACGAGGTTGACGGGACTGGCTCTGCAAGGGCCGGGCGTGGAGGTCGTCCTCTCGGCTTACGCCGATGACGTGCTCCTCGCGATAGAGGATCCCGCTGACCTGCGGAGGATGCGTGAGTGCCAGGAGATTTACTCGGCCGCGTCCTCCGCCAGGATCAACTGGGAGAAATGTTCCGGACTCCTGGTGGGTCAGTGGCGGGTGGACTCCCTGCCGGAGGAGCTCAGGCCTTTTGCCTGGAGCACGACCCATCTCCTCTATCTGGGAGTCTACCTTAGCCCCGACGAGGGAGCCTGGCCGGCGAACTGGCAGGAGCTGGAGGCCAAGGTCGCCGCTCGCCTAGGGCGCTGGACAGGACTGCTCCGAGTGCTGTCCTACAGGGGTCGAGCGCTAGTCATAAACCAGCTGGTGGCCGCAATGCTGTGGTACCGGCTGGTCACTTTGACCCCTCCCCCTGCGTTTGTCGCCAAGATACAGAAGAAGCTGGTGGACTTCTTCTGGAACAACAGGAAGCACTGGGTCTCTGCCGCGGTCTTGAGTCTCCCGCTTGAGGAGGGCGGTCAGTCGTTGGTGTGCGTCAGCGCCCAGCTCGCGACTTTCCGTCTTCAGACCCTGCAGAGATACCTTTACGTCGAGCCCCCTCCTAGGTGGTGCGCTCTGGCGAGGTATTTCTTCCGCCAGCAGCTCGACCTCAATGATGACACGCAGCTCCTGTTTGTGAACTTGGGTGGTGCCAGGACCGCCCTCCGGGAGCTGCCTGTCTTTTACAGGGAACTCATCAGGGTCTGGAACAAAGTCTCCACCAAGCGCAGCTCTCCGCCGGCTGGAGTGGCGGCCGTCCTGCAGGAACCGCTGCTCGGGAATCCGTACCTCCACGGCCGAGGCTTTATGTGGCGGTCGGAAGAGAGGGCTGTGGCTGGTGAGGTGACCAGGGTCAGGGACCTGCTCGATGGCGGAGGAGCGGGCTGGATGGCGCCAGACACGCTGGCGCGGCGCCTAAATTCTGCCAACGTCCGCCACGCGGCTCATGCCATCGAGTCGCTAAAAACAGCTCTGGGCCCTGACTCCGTTAGGTGCATCGAGGAGGCTCAAGCACGTGGGGAGATCCCGTCCGAACTGACCCCCGTCCGGACGGAATTCCTCATCGGCGCCAAACCCCGGAACCTCCCTCGGGGACCGGCGCCTCACAACTTGAGCCACCTCGGGGAAATCCCCTCCGTGCCTTTCAGTTCCGCGCGGAGGGGTTTCCTGCACGGGCTGCTCCTGCACACCCTCAACTTTGCCATCCTCGCCGGCCGTCCAGACACGCCATGGCGTACCATCTTGCCGTCCGGAGGAGGCGGGGGTCCCCGATGGAGGGCACTCTACGCAGGGGTCCTCCCACTATTCATCGGGGACTTGGCCTGGAGGGTGGTGCACGGAGCAGTGCCGTGCAACAAATTTTTAAGCCGGTTCACGGACTCCCAGGCCGCCTGCAATTTCTGCGGTCTGGAGGAGTCCGTGTTCCATGTTTTTATTGAATGCACAAGGTTGCAGCCCCTGTTCCACTATTTGAAGGGGCTGCTCCTGAATTCTGGCTGCACTTCAGTCCCACTCTCCTGATCTTTGGGCACCCTGTGCGGAGGGGAGCGGGTAGGTCCGAAGGCCTCCTCGTAGGACTGCTCCTGGGCACGGCCAAGGGTGCCATCAGCCGGTCCAGGCAGCGGGCGGTCGAGGGGGTCGTTCAACCTGACTGCCTGCCTCTCTTCCGCTCTTACATCCGGTCCAGGGTGTCCTTGGAGATGGAGCACGCGGTGTCCACCGGTACGCTCGCGGCCTTCCGCGAGAAGTGGGCACCGGAGGGAGTGGAGTGCATCATCACGCCCGGCAACCAAATTTTAATTTGATTTTACGTTTTAAAGTTTAATTTGTTTTAATTGCCGGTGCTTTTAGTGTCCCCTTCCCTTTTATAGGGGGCACCGGAGAAATTGTGATTTTAGTGCCCAAAAAAAAAAAAAAAAAAAAAACAAAAAAAGGAATAAAGAGCCTTGTAAATGTCTGGTGTGTCACCCAGGTCGGGTGGCACCGTTTAATGTTTTATGTTTTGCAGGTGAACTCCAAAAAGAGTTTCATGCACAAGGAACCAATGGTAGAGCAGTGGAGGCGTGTCCTGCTCAGTTGGAGCTGTGAGCAGTGAGGAGAGCAGCTAGCAACTTGTGCTCCTGCCTGGAGAGCCCTGAGACCATCCCAGGAAGAGAAGGAAGGAAGGGGCTTCACTACCACTTTTGCCCAGAGGGAGAGGAGGAGAAAAGAAAACATTTCAACTTTTTTTTACCATTCTGCAAAGAGTTGGAGAGAGGGGGAAAAGACCAAAACAACATCCAGTGTGGAAGGAGGGAGACTCTACATCTTCTACAGGTGGGTGTGGGTGCATTTCCCAAAAAGACGTTGTTGTATCGGTGGGGGGAGGAAAGAAGACCACTGAGGGCCGGAACATCGCGGGGGGTGTGTGTGTGTGTGGTAGTGTGCGTGGGGGCCGTGCTTACAACTAGCCCCCCCCCCACAATTGGAACCCCCCCCACCCCCCACATTTGCCTAGCCTGGGATAGCTGGAGCTACCAGGCTGAAGATTTACCCAATTAACATCGTTAGGAGTGCGTGCCTGGTGGCTCTAGCTACCCCAGGTGAAGACATCTTCTCCCCCCACCTGAAGACCAACCCAAAGACTGTGCTTGTGTGTTTTGCCATCTGGGGAGTGCACCCACCCACAGCTGCGAGGGGAGAACTGCCCTCGCAGTCCCCCCCCCCCCGCTTCCCACCCCCCTCTCTCTTTCTCTGCTACTCTGTTTCTCCCCTCTCTCTCTGAGGCCTCTTTCTTCCAAATTAATTTAAAAAAAACAATTAATACAACTGAGCAGAGGGAGCAAGGCCCCTCCCCAATTACCAACTAGGGGAGAGGTGCCTCGTTAAGGGCTCCTCTGCTCAGTTAATATACGAGGCCTAATTAAGACCATTAAGGCCTGTGACTTTGGGGTGGGTGTAGCCCTTAAAGGGACCCCGTGATGGCGACCCCATCCACGCCGGTGGCAGGGCCAGCAAGGACGTATGCGCAGGTGGCAACCGCTTCCACGGCACCTCCTTCGCCACCCGCTGCCCTGCCACCTTTCAGACTTATAACCAGGAAACACGGGGTCAAGAGCTGCACTCACCCCACAATGAGCATCGAGGAGTGCGTGCGGGCGATGGCTGGGGTAGTCGGCCCCTCGGCCATTGTCGCAGCCTCCAAGATGTCTGGGAAGGCTGTGTTCTTCCTGGGGTCGGAGCGAGCGGTGTCCCTGGCCCTCGAAAGGGGGCTCACGGTGGGCGGGACGTTCCTGCCGGTGGATCCTCTCGAGGCCACCGCGCAGAGGGTCATCGTGTCGAACGTCCCGCCCTTTGTTCCCACTGGGCTCCTCCTCCCTCACCTACACCAACTGGGGGAGGTAAGGTCGGGGATCAACCCCATACTGCTCGGCCTCAGGGAGAGCAGCCTGTGCCACGTGTTCTCCTTCCGCCGCCAGCTCTTTGTCCGGCTGGCGCGGGAGGAGACGACGGAGGGAAGTTTTAATGTGGTGCACGAGGGGACTGCCTACCGCGTCTTTTGGACGTCGGACGGCGTGCGGTGCCATGTCTGCAAGGAGGTGGGGCACGTTCGTAAGAACTGCCCCGCCTCCAAGGCCGCCAAACCACCGAAGGCTGCCAAGGCTGGCGCCGCCGCCACCCCTCCCCCTAGTTGCGTCCGCATGCCGGGAGCCGTAGGTGCGCGGGCATCGTCGGAGGCCTTTGTTTTCAGGGCCTCCGGCGGGGGGGAGGGAGAGCGTCCGACCATTAAGAAGGCGCGGAAGAAGGCAAAACATCAAGAGGCGGGTCCCCTCAGTGCGCCAGATAATTTGACCACCGGACTCAGCCCAACCCCGTCACCGGCGAGCGCGGGGTGCCCCGAGCCCGTGCCCGAGCCCTTGAACAACACCACAGAGGGGCCCGGGCGCGGGCAAGAAAAGAAAAAGGGGGGGGCGGAGCGGGAGGCCTCGGCAGACATAGAGGTCTCCCTGCCTCAGCGCACCTCCAGCAACAAAAGGAGGCGCCGCTCCGTTGAGGCGGAGGGGGTACAACATCCCTCCGCGGAGGAGTCGGTGCCCGCCGCGTGTCACGCGTCCCCCACAAGCGCCCCCAAGCAGCGCCGTAGGCGGGAGGAGTCTGTCCCCGGGGAGGGTGAGACAGTCGAGGCTGCCCAGCCTCTGCCTCCCGGGGATGGCATGGAAGATCTGCCTGTCGTGGGGGGCGTGGGGACCGCGGAGGAATGCATTGCCGCCGGGCCGGGCGTCCCGGGGACTGAGGCGGGCGGGGCCGAAAAGGCCGAACCTGAGCCCGCCCAGCCAATACACAACTTCCCCCGGGAGTCGCTCGACCCGGCAGAAACACAATTTATTGATGTTAATGAAACTGTAGATGCTGGGCCGGGGGGTGGCAGCGGGGAGGGTGAGGAACACCCACCCTCGCCTCTTGCTGTGGAGCTGGGGCACTTGGAGAGCCTGGGGATTTCCTATGGCCGGGTCTCTCCTTGTTCCCCGGTTCCTGGGGCGGAGGGGGAACCCCTTCCGCTGTCATTTCCCGACCCAGCACCATTTTTAAAAGAGCCCAGTGGGGACTCCTCTGCTGACGATCCTGGGGGTGGGATCGGGGCAGAGCCAGGGCCGGTTCGAGCGGCCGGTTCATTTGCCGTAGCTTGTGCGGTCGATGGGCCGGCTGCTGGCGGCCACCTCCCGGAGGAGGACGGGGACTCGGTGGGGGACGCGGGTGAAGACCTAGAGACCACCGCCAGCGAGGCGGTGGATCCGCTCGCGGCCGCCGCCGAGGCCATCCTCATTCCTGCAAAGGAACTCCGGGACTTTTTGGCCCAGAGCCGCGGTCGCTGCAACCAAGCCCGACTGGCCCTGGAAAAATGGTCCGAGCCAGAGCTGATCAAGGCGTCCGTCCGCACCGCCGTCAAAACCTTGGCCGCGGGCGGGCCTTTGACAAAGGCGCAACACCTTGAGCTGCGTGAGCTCGAGGGACTCCTCGCTGGGCTGCGGAGGGAGCGGAGTTCAACAAAAGACTCCGCTCCCTCCCCCACAATAGGTTAAAGTAGAGGTTGCACTATGCTTTTGCCATGAAGATAACCATAGCCAGCCTCAACATCAACGGCGGCAGAGGGGCACGCCGTAGATTTGACAATTTTTCGCTCCTGCGGGAGGGGAAATATGCGGTGTGCTTCCTGCAAGAAACCCACACCGTTCCGGGAGACGAAGCCACGTGGCTCCTGGAATGGCAAGGAGAGGTCCGCATGAGCCACCTCACCGCCATTTCTAGTGGGGTGGCCATCTTGCTGGGCCCGCATTTTCAGCCGGAGATCTTGGGGGTCGAGGAGCCCGTGCCAGGCCGCTTGCTGCACGTAACGGTTCGCCTGGGGGACGTGCCGCTCCATCTCGTGAGCGTGTACGCCCCTCATCCCGGCCCGCAGCAAACGCGCTTCTTTGAAGAGGTGTCCGCTCTTCTTGGCTCCGTCGACGTCGGCGACTGCATTGTCCTCGGGGGGGATTTTAACTGCACCCTCGAAGCGATGGACCGCTCCGGTGCCCCGCAGTGCATGACGGCGATGGAGAAGTTGAGGGACCTGGTCGGGTCCTTCGACTTGGTGGACGTCTGGCGAAATCTCCACCCCGACTCCAGCGCCTTTACTTGGGTGAGGCCTGGAGTTGGATGGTCTAGAGTCGACCGCCTTTACGTGTCTCGGGCGTACGTTTCCTGCGTCCCGGCGGCCTCCATGCGGCCGGTGCCGTGTTCGGACCACCACCTGGTGTGGGCGGAGCTCGCTTCGCTCCGCGCGAGGACGGGGTCTGCGTCCTGGCACTTTAACAACCGGCTGCTGGAGGACGTGCGGTTCCAGGACTCGTTCCGTCGATTCTGGTCCGACTGGAGAAGGAAGCAGGGGGGCTTCCCCTCCTTGAGACTATGGTGGGACGTGGGCAAGGCTCACGTCCGCGTCTTCTGTCAAGAGTACGCGAGGGGGTCGACCAAGAGGCGGGCGGCCAGAGTCGGGCGCCTAGAAAAAGAGGTGCTCGACCTGGGAGCCCGTCTCGGTCAAGTCGTCCAGGACCCGGCCCTGCGGACGGTGTACGAAGCGAAGAAGGCCGCGCTGAAGGACCTGCAGCTCGTCGGGTCCCGAGGCGCGTTCGTGAGGTCGCGGATCCGGTTCCTGCGGGATCTGGACCGCGGCTCCCCCTTCTTCTACTCGCTGGAAAAAAGGCAGAGTGTCCGTAAGCAGCTCTTGACGCTGCTGGCCGACGACGGCTCTCTCGTCTCGGATCCGGAGGGCGTCAACAACAGGGTCCGTGAATATTACGGGGCTCTGTTCTCTCCGGATCCGTCCAGCGAGGAAGCGCGTAGAGTTTTGTGGGAGGACCTGCCGAAGGTCTGCCCGGAGGGCGCCGAAAATCTGGAAGCTCCGCTAAGCCTGGCGGAGCTGACCGGTGCCCTCGCCCGGCTCTCGAGGGGAAAATCCCTGGGGCTGGACGGGCTGACCGTGGAGTTCCACAGGGCGTTCTGGGACGTCCTGGGGAGCGACTACGCGCGGGTCCTGGGGGAAAGTCTGGCGACCGGGGAGATGCCCCTCTCTTGGTGCAGGGCAGTCATCGTCCTGCTGCCTAAGAAGGGCGATCTCCGCCTCCTTAAGAACTGGCGCCCGGTCTCCCTCCTCAGCACGGACTACAAAATCTTCGCCAGGGCGATGTCTGCTCGCCTTGGTGCCGTGCTGGACCACATGATCCACCCCGACCAGTCCTACACGGTCCCGGGCCGGACAATCCACGATAACATCCATCTGGTCCGGGACCTCATCCATTGTTCCCAGGAGGCTGGTCTGTCGGTCGCCTTCCTATCCCTCGACCAAGAGAAGGCGTTCGACAGGGTGGATCACGACTATCTGCTCGGAACTCTGCGCGCTTTCGGGTTCGGGACGCATTTCGTCGCCCGGATCCGACTTTTGTACGCCGCCGCGGAGTGTCTGATTAAGGTTAACGGGTCCTTGACGGCGCCCCTTCGCTTTAGGAGAGGGGTGCGCCAGGGATGCCCCATGTCCGGCCAGTTATACGCTGTTTGCGTGGAGTCTTTCCTGCGCCTCTTGCGGACGAGGTTGACGGGACTGGCTCTGCAAGGGCCGGGCGTGGAGGTCGTCCTCTCGCCTTACGCCGATGACGTGCTCCTCGCGGTAGAGGATCCCGCTGACCTGCGGAGGATGCGTGAGTGCCAGGAGATTTACTCGGCCGCGTCCTCCGCCAGGATCAACTGGGAGAAATGTTCCGGACTCCTGGTGGGTCAGTGGCGGATGGACTCCCTGCCGGAGCAGCTCAGGCCTTTTGCCTGGAGCACGACCCATCTCCTCTATCTGGGAGTCTACCTTAGCCCCGACGAGGGAGCCTGGCCGGCGAACTGGCAGGAGCTGGAGGCCAAGGTCGCCGCTCGCCTAGGGCGCTGGACAGGACTGCTCCGAGTGCTGTCCTACAGGGGTCGAGCGCTAGTCATAAACCAGCTAGTGGCCGCAATGCTGTGGTACCGGCTGGTCACTTTGACCCCTCCCCCTGCGTTTGTCGCCAAGATACAGAAGAAGCTGGTGGACTTCTTCTGGAACAACAGGAAGCACTGGGTCTCTGCCGCGGTCTTGAGTCTCCCGCTTGAGGAGGGCGGTCAGTCGTTGGTGTGCGTCAGCGCCCAGCTCGCGACTTTCCGTCTTCAGACCCTGCAGAGATACCTTTACGTCGAGCCCCCTCCTAGGTGGTGCGCTCTGGCGAGGTATTTCTTCCGCCAGCAGCTCGACCTCAATTATGACACGCAGCTCCTGTTTGTGAACTTGGGGGGTGCCAGGACCGCCCTCCGGGAGCTGCCTGTCTTTTACAGGGAACTCATCAGGGTCTGGAACAAAGTCTCCACCAAGCGCAGCTCTCCGCCGGCTGGAGTGGCGGCCGTCCTGCAGGAGCCGCTGCTCGGGAATCCGTACCTCCACGGCCGAGGCTTCATGTGGCGGTCGGAAGAGAGGGCTGTGGCTGGTGAGGTGACCAGGGTCAGGGACCTGCTCGATGGCGGAGGAGCGGGCTGGATGGCGCCAGACACGCTGGCGCGGCGCCTAAACTCTGCCAACGTCCGCCACGCGGCCGATGCCATCGAGTCGCTAAAAACAGCTCTGGGCCCTGACTCCGTTAGGTGCATCGAGGAGGCTCAAGCACGTGGGGAGATCCCGTCCGAACTGACCCCCGTCCGGACGGGATTCCTCATCGGCGCCAAACCCCGGAACCTCCCTCGGGGGCCGGCGCCTCACAACTTGAGCCGCCTCGGGGAAATCCCCTCCGTGCCTTTCAGTTCCGCGCGGAGGGGTTTCCTGTACGGGCTGCTCCTGCACACCCTCAACTTTGCCATCCTCGCCGGCCGTCCGGACACGCCATGGCGTACCATCTTGCCGTCCGGAGGAGGCGGGGGTCCCCGATGGAGGGCACCGTACGCAGGGGTCCTCCCACTATTCATCGGGGACTTGGCCTGGAGGGTGGTGCACGGAGCAGTGCCGTGCAACACATTTTTAAGCCGGTTCATGGACTCCCAGGCCGCCTGCAATTTCTGCGGTCTGGAGGAGTCCGTGTTCCATGTTTTTATGGAGTGCACAAGGTTGCAGCCCCTGTTCCACTATTTGAAGGGGCTGCTCCTGAAATTCTGGCTGCACTTCAGTCCCACTCTCCTGATCTTTGGGCACCCTGTGCGGAGGGGAGCAGGTAGGTCCGAAGGCCTCCTCGTAGGACTGCTCCTGGGCACGGCCAAGGGTGCCATCAGCCGGTCCAGGCAGCGGGCGGTCGAGGGGGTCGTTCAACCTGACTGCCTGCCTCTCTTCCGCTCTTACATCCGGTCCAGGGTGTCCTTGGAGATGGAGCACGCGGTGTCCACCGGTACGCTCGCTGCCTTCCGCGAGAGGTGGGCACCGGAGGGACTGGAGTGCATCATCACGCCCGGCAACCAAATTTTAATTTGATTTTACGTTTTAAAGTTTAATTTGTTTTAATTGCCGGTGCATTTAGTGTCCCCTTCCCTTTTATAGGGGGCACCGGAGAAATTGTGATTTTAGTGCCCAAAAAAAAAGCAAAAAAAAAAACAAAAAACACAAAAAAAAAACCAAAAAAAGGAAAAAAGGGCCTTGTAAATGTCTGGTGTGTCACCCAGGTCGGGTGGCACAGTTTAATGTTTATGTTTTGCAGGTAGACTCTAAAAGAGTTTCATGCACAAGGAACCAATCGTGGAGCTGTGGAGGCGTGTCCTGCACATTTGGAGCTGTGAGCAGTGAGTGGAGCTGCTAGCAACTTGAGCTCCTGCCTGGAGAGCCCTGAGACCAGCCAAGGAAGAGAAGGAAGGAAGGGGTTTCAACACCAACTTTTATCCAGAGGGAGAGGAGGAGAACAGAAAACTTTAACAACTTTTACCATTCTGCAAAGAGTTGGAGAGAGGGGGAAAAGACCAAAACAACATCCAGTGTGGAAGGAGGGAGAATCTACATCTTCTACAGGTGGGTGTAGGTGCATTTCCCCAAACAGACTTTGTTGTATCGGTGGGGGGAGGAAAGAAGACCACTGAGGGCCGGAACATCGCGGGGGGTGTGTGTGTGTGTGGTAGTGTGTGTGGGGGCCTTGCTTACAACTAGGCCCCCCCCACAATTGGAACCCCCCCCACCCCCCACATTTGCCTAGCCTGGGATAGCTGGAGCTACCAGGCTGAAGATTGTCATTAATCTCCCTATTAAAGATCGTTTAGGATTGTGTGCCTGGTGGCTCCAGCTACCCCAGGAGAAGACGTCTTCTCCCCCCACCTGAAGACCAACCCAAAGACTGTGTTTTTTGTGTGTTTTGCCATCTGGGGAGTGCACCCACCCACAGCTGCGAGGGGAGACCTGCCCTCGCAGCCCCCCCCCCCTCCTTCCCACCCCCCTCTCTCTTTCTCCATTACCCTCTGTTTCTCCCCTCTCTCTCTGAGGCCCCTTTTCTTCCTAATTTTAAAAAACAAAACCCAATTAAGACAACTGAGCAGAGGGAGCAAGGCCTCTCCCCAATTGTCAACGAGGGGAGAGGTGCCTCGTTAAGGGCTCCTCTGCTCAGTTAATATACGAGGCCATTAAAGACCATTAAGGCCTGTGACTTTGGGGTGGGTGTAGCCCTTAAAGGGACCCCGTGATGGCGACCCCATCCACGCCGGTGGCAGGGCCAGCAAGGACGTATGCGCAGGTGGCAACCGCTTCCACGGCCCCTCCTGCGCCACCGCTGCCCTGCCTTCTTTCAGACTCATTACTAAAAAACACGGGGTCAAGAGCTACACTCACCCCACAATGAGCATCGAGGAGTGCGTGCGGGCGATGGCTGGGGTAGTCGGCCCCTCGGCCATTGTCGCAGCCTCCAAGATGTCTGGGAAGGCCGTGTTCTTCCTGGGGTCGGAGCGGGCGGTGTCCCTGGCCCTTGAAAAGGGGCTCACGGTGGGCGGGACGTTCCTGCCGGTGGACCCTCTCGAGGCCACCGCGCAGAGGGTCATCATTTCAAACGTCCCGCCCTTTGTTCCCGCTGAGCTCCTCCTCCCTCACCTACACCAACTGGGGGAGGTAAGGTCGGGGATCAACCCCATACCGCTCGGCCTCAGGGAGAACAGCCTGCGCCACGTGTTCTCCTTCCGCCGCCAGCTCTTTGTCCGGCTGGCGCGGGAGGACACGACGGAGGGGAATTTTAATGTGGTGCACGAGGGGACTGCCTACCGCGTCTTCTGGACGTCGGACGGCGTGCGGTGCCATGCCTGCAGGGAAGTGGGGCATGTTCGTAAGAACTGCCCCGCCTCCAAGGCCGCCAAACCACCGAAGGCGGCCAAGGCTGGCGCCGCCGCCACCCCTCCCCCTAGTTGCGTCCGCGTGCCGGGAGCCATGGGTGCGCGGGCATCGTCGGAGGCCTTTGTTTTCAGGGCCTCCGGCGGGGGGGAGGGAGAGCGTCCGACCGGAAAGAAGGCGCGGAAGAAGGCAAAACATCTAGAGGCGGGTCCCCTCGGTGCGCCAGATAATTTGACCACCG
Organism: Pristiophorus japonicus; assembly: GCF_044704955.1. NCBI lineage: Eukaryota > Metazoa > Chordata > Chondrichthyes > Pristiophoridae > Pristiophorus > Pristiophorus japonicus. The sequence goes on from NC_091999.1 coordinate 54,617,455, forward strand.
CGCTCAGCCCAAGCCAGTCACCGGCGAGCGCGTGGTGCCCCGAGCCCGTGCCCGAGCCCTTGAATAACACCACAGAGGGGCCCGGGCGCGGGAAAGGAAAGGAAAAGGGGGGGGCGGAGCGGGAGGCCTCGGCAGACATGGGGGTCTCCCTGCCTCCGCGCACCCCCAGGAACAAAAGGAGGCGCGGCTCCGATGAGGCGGAGGGGGAACAACATCCCTCCGCGGAGGAGTCGGTGCCCGCCGCGTGTCCCGCGTCCCCCACCAGCGCTCCCAAATTGCGCTGCAGGCGCGAAGAGTCTGTCCCCGGGGAGGGTGAGGCAGTCGAGTCTGCCCAGCCGCTGCCTCCTGGGGATGGAGTGGAAGATCTGCCTGTCGTGGGGGGCGTGGGGCCAGCGGAAGAATGCATTGCCGCCGGGCCGGGCGCCCCGGGGACTGAGGCGGGCGGGGCCGAAAAGGCCGAACCTGAGCCCGCCCAGCCAATACCCAACTTCCCCCGGGAGTCGCTCGACCCGGCAGAAACACAAACTGATTTTAATGAAACTGTAGATGCTGGGCCGGGGGGTGGCAGCGGGGAGGGGGAGGAACACACACCCTCGCCTCTTACTTTGGAGCTGGAGCAGTTGGGGAGCCTGGGGATCTCCTATGGCCGGGTCTCTCCTTGTTCTCCGGTTCCTGGGGCGGAGGGGGAACCCCTTCCGCTGTCATTTCCCGACCCAGCACCATTTTTAAAAGAGCCCAGTGGGGACTCCTCTGCCGACGATCCTGGGGGTGGGATCGGGGCAGTGCCAGGGCCGGTTGGAGCGGCCGGTTCATTTGCCTTACCTTGTGCGGTCGATGGGCCGGCTGCTAGCGGCCACCTCCCGGAGGAGGACGGGGACTCGGTGGGGGACGCGGGTGAAGACCTAGAGACCACCGCCAGTGAGGCGGTGGATCTGCTCGCGGCCGCCGCTGAGGCCCTCCTCATTCCTGCAAAGGAACTCCGGGACTTTTTGGTCCAGAGCCGGGGTCGCCGCGACCAAGCCCGACTGGCCCTGGAAAAATGGTCCGAGCCGGAGCTGATCAAAGGGTCCGTCCGCGCCGCCGTTAAAACCTTGGCCGCGGGCGGGCCCTTGACAAAGGAGCAGCACCTTGAGCTGCGCGAGCTCGAGGGACTCCTCGCTGGGCTGCGGATGGAGCGGAGTTCAACAAAAGACTCCGCTCCCTCCCCCACAATAGGTTAAGGTAGAGGTTGCACTATGCTTTTGCCATGAAGATAACCATAGCCAGCCTCAACATCAACGGCGGCAGAGGGGCACGCCGTAGATTTGACAATTTTTCGCTCCTGCGGGAGGGGAAATATGCGGTGTGCTTCCTGCAAGAAACCCACACCGTTCCGGGAGACGAAGCCACGTGGCTCCTGGAATGGCAAGGAGAGGTCCGCATGAGCCACCTCACCGCCATTTCTAGTGGGGTGGCCATCTTGCTGGGCCCGCATTTTCAGCCGGAGATCTTGGGGGTCGAGGAGCCCGTGCCAGGCCGCTTGCTGCACGTAACGGTTCGCCTGGGGGACGTGCCGCTCCATCTCGTGAACGTGTACGCCCCTCATCCCGGCCCGCAGCAAACGCGCTTCTTTGAAGAGGTGTCCGCTCTTCTTGGCTCCGTCGACGTCGGCGACTGCATTGTCCTCGGGGGGGATTTTAACTGCACCCTCGAGGCGAGGGACCGCTCCGGTGCCCCGCAGTGCATGACGGCGATGGAGAAGTTGAGGGACCTGGTCGGGTCCTTCGACTTGGTGGACGTCTGGCGAAATCTCCACCCCGACTCCAGCGCCTTTACTTGGGTGAGGCCTGGAGTTGGATGGTCTAGAGTCGACCGCCTTTACGTGTCTCGGGCGTACGTTTCCTGCGTCCCGGCGGCCTCAATGCGGCCGGTGCCGTGTTCGGACCACCACCTGGTGTGGGCGGAGCTCGCTTCGCTCCGCGCGAGGACGGGGTCCGCGTACTGGCACTTTAACAACCGGCTGCTGGAGGACGTGCGGTTCCAGGACTCGTTCCGTCGATTCTGGTCCGACTGGAGAAGGAAGCAGGGGGGCTTCCCCTCCTTGAGGCTATGGTGGGACGTGGGCAAGGCTCACATCCGCGTCTTCTGTCAAGAGTACGCGTGGGGGTCGACCAAGAGGCGGGCGGCCAGAGTCGGGCGCCTAGAAAAAGAGGTGCTCGACCTGGTAGCCCGTCTCGGTCAAGTCGTCCAGGACCCGGCCCTGCGGACGGTGTATGAAGCGAAGAAGGCCGCGCTGAAGGACCTGCAGCTCGTCGGGTCCCGAGGCGCGTTCGTGAGGTCGCGGATCCGGTTCCTGCGGGATCTGGACCGCGGCTCCCCCTTCTTCTACTCGCTGGAAAAAAGGCAGAGTGTCCGTAAGCAGCTCTTGACGCTGCTGGCCGACGACGGCTCTCTCGTCTCGGATCCGGAGGGCGTCAACAACAGGGTCCGTGAATATTACGGGGCTCTGTTCTCTCCGCATCCGTCCAGCGAGGAAGCGCATAGAGTTTTGTGGGAGGACCTGCCGAAGGTCAGCCCGGAGGGCGCCGAAAATCTGGAAGCTCCGCTAAGCCTGGCGGAGCTGACCGGTGCCCTCGCCCGGCTCTCGAGGGGAAAATCCCCGGGGCTGGACGGGCTGACCGTGGAGTTCCACAGGGCGTTCTGGGACGTCCTGGGGAGCGACTACGCGCGGGTCCTGGGGGAAAGTCTGGCGACCGGGGAGATGCCCCTCTCTTGGCGCAGGGCAGTCATCGTCCTGCTGCCTAAGAAGGGCGATCTCCGCCTCCTTAAGAACTGGCGCCCGGTCTCCCTCCTCAGCACGGACTACAAAATCTTCGCCAGGGCGATGTCTGCTCGCCTTGGTGCCGTGCTGGACCACATGATCCACCCCGACCAGTCATACACGGTCCCGGGCCGGACAATCCACGATAACATCCATCTGGTCCGGGACCTCATCCATTGTTCCCAGGAGGCTGGTCTGTCGGTCGCCTTCCTATCCCTCGACCAAGAGAAGGCGTTCGACAGGGTGGGTCACGACTATCTGCTCGGAACTCTGCGCGCTTTCGGGTTCGGGACGCATTTCGTCGCCCGGATCCGACTTTTGTACGCCGCCGCAGAGTGTCTGATTAAGGTTAACGGGTACTTGACGGCGCCCCTTCGCTTTAGGAGAGGGGTGCGCCAGGGATGCCCCATGTCCGGCCAGTTATACGCCGTTTGCGTGGAGCCTTTCCTGCGCCTCTTGCGGACGAGGTTGACGGGACTGGCTCTGCAAGGGCCGGGCGTGGAGGTCGTCCTCTCGGCTTACGCCGATGACGTGCTCCTCGCGATAGAGGATCCCGCTGACCTGCGGAGGATGCGTGAGTGCCAGGAGATTTACTCGGCCGCGTCCTCCGCCAGGATCAACTGGGAGAAATGTTCCGGACTCCTGGTGGGTCAGTGGCGGATGGACTCCCTGCCGGAGGAGCTCAGGCCTTTTGCCTGGAGCACGACCCATCTCCTTTATCTGGGAGTCTACCTTAGCCCCGACGAGGGAGCCTGGCCGGCGAACTGGCAGGAGCTGGAGGCCAAGGTCGCCGCTCGCCTAGGGCGCTGGACAGGACTGCTCCGAGTGCTGTCCTACAGGGGTCGAGCGCTAGTCATAAACCAGCTGGTGGCCGCAATGCTGTGGTACCGGCTGGTCACTTTGACCCCTCCCCCTGCGTTTGTCGCCAAGATACAGAAGAAGCTGGTGGACTTCTTCTGGAACAACAGGAAGCACTGGGTCTCTGCCGTGGTCTTGAGTCTCCCGCTTGAGGAGGGCGGTCAGTCGTTGGTGTGCGTCAGCGCCCAGCTCGCGACTTTCCGCCTTCAGACCCTGCAGAGATACCTTTACGTCGAGCCCCCTCCTAGGTGGTGCGCTCTGCCGAGGTATTTCTTCCGCCAGCAGCTCGACCTCAATTATGACACGCAGCTCCTGTTTGTGAACTTGGGGGGTGCCAGGACCGCCCTCCGGGAGCTGCCTGTCTTTTACAGGGAACTCATCAGGGTCTGGAACAAAGTCTCCACCAGGCGCAGCTCTCTGCCGGCTGGAGTGGCGGCCGTCCTGCAGGAGCCGCTGCTCGGGAATCCGTACCTCCACGGCCGAGGCTTTATGTGGCGGTCGGAAGAGAGGGCTGTGGCTGGTGAGGTGACCAGGGTCAGGGACCTGCTCGATGGCGGAGGAGCGGGCTGGATGGCGCCAGACACGCTGGCGCGGCGCCTAAATTCTGCCAACGTCCGCCACGCGGCCGATGCCATCGAGTCGCTAAAAACAGCTCTGGGCCCTGACTCCGTTAGGTGCATCGAGGAGGCTCAAGCACGTGGGGAGATCCCGTCCGAACTGACCCCCGTCCGGACGGAATTCCTCATCGGCGCCAAACCCCGGAACCTCCCTCGGGGACCGGCGCCTCACAACTTGAGCCGCCTCGGGGAAATCCCCTCCGTGCCTTTCAGTTCCGCGCGGAGGGGTTTCCTGTACGGGCTGCTCCTGCACACCCTCAACTTTGCCATCCTCGCCGGCCGTCCGGACACGCCATGGCGTACCATCTTGCCGTCCGGAGGAGGCGGGGGTCCCCGATGGAGGGCACTCTACGCAGGGGTCCTCCCACTATTCATCGGGGACTTGGCCTGGAGGGTGGTGCACGGAGCAGTGCCGTGCAACAAATTTTTAAGCCGGTTCACGGACTCCCAGGCTGCCTGCAATTTCTGCGGTCTGGAGGAGTCCGTGTTCCATGTTTTTATTGAATGCTCAAGGTTGCAGCCCCTGTTCCACTATTTGAAGGGGCTGCTCCTGAAATTCTGGCTGCACTTCAGTCCCACTCTCCTGATCTTTGGGCACCCTGTGCGGAGGGGAGTGGGTAGGTCCGAAGGCCTCCTCGTAGGACTGCTCCTGGGCACGGCCAAGGGTGCCATCAGCCGGTCCAGGCAGCGGGCGGTCGAGGGGGTCGTTCAACCTGACTGCCTGCCTCTCTTCCGCTCTTACATCCGGTCCAGGGTGTCCTTGGAGATGGAGCACGCGGTGTCCACCGGTACGCTCGCGGCCTTCCGCGAGAGGTGGGCACCGGAGGGACTGGAGTGCATCATCACGCCCGGCAACCAAATTTTAATTTGATTTTACGTTTTTAAGTTTAATTTGTTTTAATTGCCGGTGCTTTTAGTGTCCCCCTCTCCTTTTATAGGGGGCACTGGAAAAAAGGAAAAATTTGATTTTAGTGCCCAAAAAAAAACACAAAAAAAAACCAAAAAAAAAAGGGCCTTGTAAATGTCTTGTGTGTGTCATCCAGGTCGGGTGGCACGGATACATGTTTTATGTTTTCACAGGTAAACTCAAAAGAGTTTCATGCACAAGGAATTTGTTTTAATTGCTGGTGCTTTTAGTGTCCCCTTCCCTTTTATAGGGGGCACTGGGGAAAAATTGTGATTTTAGTGCCCAAAAAAAAAACAAAAAAAAAAGAAAAACACAAAAAAAAACAAAAAAAAAGGGGGGGAAAAAAAAAAGGGCCTTGTAAATGTCTGGAGTGTCACCCAGGTCGGGTGGCACCGTTTAATGTTTTATGTTTTGCAGGTGAACTCCAAAAAGAGTTTCATGCACAAGGAACCAATCGTGGAGCTGTGGAGGCGTGTCCTGCACATTTGGAGCTGTGAGCAGTGAGTGGAGCTGCTAGCAACTTGAGCTCCTGCCTGGAGAGCCCTGAGACCAGCCCAGGAAGAGAAGGAAGGAAGGGGTTTCAACACCAACTTTTATCCAGAGGGAGAGGAGGAGAACAGAAAACTTTAACAACTTTTACCATTCTGCAAAGAGTTGGAGAGAGGGGGAAAAGACCAAAACAACATCCAGTGTGGAAGGAGGGAGACTCTACATCTTCTTCAGGTGGGTGTGGGTGCATTTCCCCAAACAGACTTTGTTGTACCGGTGGGGGGAGGAAAGAAGACCACTGAGGGCCGGAACATCGCGGGGGGTGTGTGTGTGTGTGGTAGTGTGTGTGGGGGCCTTGCATACAACTAGGCCCCCCCCACAATTGGAACCCCCCCCACCCCCCACATTTGCCTAGCCTGGGATAGCTGGAGCTACCAGGCTGAAGATTGTCATTAATCTCCCTATTAAAGATCGTTTAGGATTGTGTGCCTGGTGGCTCCAGCTACCCCAGGTGAAGACGTCTTCTCCCCCCACCTGAAGACCAACCCAAAGACTGTGTTTTTTGTGTGTTTTGCCATCTGGGGAGTGCACCCACCCACAGCTGCGCGTGGAGCCTTTCCTGCGCCTCTTGCGGACGAGGTTGACGGGACTGGCTCTGCAAGGACCGGGCGTGGAGGTCGTCCTCTCGGCTTACGCCGATGACGTGCTCCTCGCGATAGAGGATCCCGCTGACCTGCGGAGGATGCGTGAGTGCCAGGAGATTTACTCGGCCGCGTCCTCCGCCAGGATCAACTGGGAGAAATGTTCCGGACTCCTGGTGGGTCAGTGGCGGGTGGACTCCCTGCCGGAGGAGCTCAGGCCTTTTGCCTGGAGCACGACCCATCTCCTCTATCTGGGAGTCTACCTTAGCCCCGATGAGGGAGACTGGCCGGCGAACTGGTAGGAGCTGGAGGCCAAGGTCGCCGCTCGCCTAGGGCGCTGGACAGGACTGCTCCGAGTGCTGTCCTACAGGGGTCGAGCGCTAGTCATAAACCAGCTGGTGGCCGCAATGCTGTGGTACCGGCTGGTCACTTTGACCCCTCCCCCTGCGTTTGTCGCCAAGATACAGAAGAAGCTGGTGGACTTCTTCTGGAACAACAGGAAGCACTGGGTCTCTGCCGCGGTCTTGAGTCTCCCGCTTGCGGAGGGCGGTCAGTCGTTGGTGTGCGTCAGCGCCCAGCTCGCGACTTTCCGCCTTCAGACCCTGCAGAGATACCTTTACGTCGAGCCCCCTCCTAGGTGGTGCGCTCTGGCGAGGTATTTCTTCCGCCAGCAGCTCGACCTCAATTATGACACGCAGCTCCTGTTTGTGAACTTGGGGGGTGCCAGGACCGCCCTCCGGGAGCTGCCTGTCTTTTACAGGGAACTCATCAGGGTCTGGAACAAAGTCTCCACCAGGCGCAGCTCTCCGCCGGCTGGAGTGGCGGCCGTCCTGCAGGAACCGCTGCTCGGGAATCCGTACCTCCACGGCCGAGGCTTTATGTGGCGGTGGGAAGAGAGGGCTGTGGCTGGTGAGGTGACCAGGGTCAGGGACCTGCTCGATGGCGGAGGAGCGGGCTGGATGGCGCCAGACACGCTGGCGCGGCGCCTAAATTCTGCCAACGTCCGCCACGCGGCCGATGCCATCGAGTCGCTAAAAACAGCTCTGGGCCCTGACTCCGTTAGGTGCATCGAGGAGGCTCAAGCACGTGGGGAGATCCCGTCCGAACTGACCCCCGTCCGGACGGAATTTCTCATCGGCGGCAAACCCCGGAACCTCCCTCGGGGACCGGCGCCTCACAACTTGAGCCGCCTCGGGGAAATCCCCTCCGTGCCTTTCAGTTCCGCGCGGAGGGGTTTCCTGTACGGGCTGCTCCTGCACACCCTCAACTTTGCCATCCTCGCCGGCCGTCCGGACACGCCATGGCGTACCACCTTGCCGTCCGGAGGAGGCGGGGGTCCCCGATGGAGGGCACTCTACGCAGGGGTCCTCCCACTATTCATCGGGGACTTGGCCTGGAGGGTGGTGCACGGAGCAGTGCCGTGCAACAAATTTTTAAGCCGGTTCACGGACTCCCAGGCCGCCTGCAATTTCTGCGGTCTGGAGGAGTCCGTGTTCCATGTTTTTATTGAATGCACAAGGTTGCAGCCCCTGTTCCACTATTTGAAGGGGCTGCTCCTGAAATTCTGGCTGCACTTCAGTCCCACTCTCCTGATCTTTGGGCACCCTGTGCGGAGGGGAGCGGGTAGGTCCGAAGGCCTCCTCGTAGGACTGCTCCTGGGCACGGCCAAGGGTGCCATCAGCCGGTCCAGGCAGCGGGCGGTCGAGGGGGTCGTTCAACCTGACTGCCTGCCTCTCTTCCGCTCTTACATCCGGTCCAGGGTGTCCTTGGAGATGGAGCACGCGGTGTCCACCGGTACGCTCGCGGCCTTCCGCGAGAGGTGGGCACCGGAGGGACTGGAGTGCATCATCACGCCCGGCAACCAAATTTTAATTTGATTTTACGTTTTTAAGTTTAATTTGTTTTAATTGCCGGTGCATTTAGTGTCCCCCTTCCCTTTTATAGGGGGCACTGTGGAAAATTTGATTTTAGCGCCCCAAAAAAAACCCCAAAAAAAATAATTAAAAAAAAAAAGGGGCCTTGAAAATGTCTGCTGTGTCACCCAGGTCGGGTGGCATGGTCTTAATGTTTTATGTTTTGCAGGTAAACTCAAAAGAGTTTCATGCACAAGGAACCAATCGTGGAGCTGTGGAGGCGTGTCCTGCACATTTGGAGCTGTGAGCAGTGAGTGGAGCTGCTAGCAACTTGAGCTCCTGCCTGGAGAGCCCTGAGACCAGCCCAGGAAGAGAAGGAAGGAAGGGGTTTCAACACCAAATGTTATCCAGAGGGAGAGGAGGAGAACAGAAAACTTTAACAACTTTTACCATTCTGCAAAGAGTTGGAGAGAGGGGGAAAAGACCAAAACAACATCCAGTGTGGAAGGAGGGAGACTCTACATCTTCTACAGGTGGGTGTGGGTGCATTTCCCAAAAAGACTTTGTTGTATCGGTGGGGGGAGGAAAGAAGACCACTGAGGGCCGGAACATCGCGGGGGGTGTGTGTGTGTGTGGTAGTGTGTGTGGGGGCCTTGCTTACAACTGGGCCCCCCCCACAATTGGAACCCCCCCACCCCCCCCCAATTGCCTAGCCAGGGATAGCTGGAGCAACCTGGCTGAAGATTGTTGTTTTTCTTAATCACCCAATTAAAGATCGTTAGGAGTGCCTGGTGGCTCCAGCTACCCCAGGTGAAGACATCTTCTCACCCCACCTGAAGACCACCCCAAAGACTTTTTTGTTTTGCCATCTGGGGAGTGCACCCACCCACAGCTGCGAGGCGAGACCTGCCCTCGCAGCCCCCCCCCCTTCCCACCCCCCGCTCTCTTTCTCCGTTACCCTCTGTTTCTCCCCTCTCTCTCTGAGGCCCCTTTCTTCCTAATTTTAAAAAACAAAACCCAATTAAGACAACTGAGCAGAGGGAGCAAGGCCTCTCCCCAATTGTCAACGAGGGGAGAGGTGCCTCGTTAAGGGCTCCTCTGCTCAGTTAATATACGAGGCCATTAAAGACCATTAAGGCCTGTGAATTTGGGGTGGGTGTAGCCCTTAAAGGGACCCCGTGATGGCGACCCCATCCACGCCGGTGGCAGGGCCAGCAAGGACGTATGCGCAGGTGGCAACCGCTTCCACGGCCCCTCCTGCGCCACCCGCTGCCCTGCCACCTTTCAGACTCATTACTAAAAAACACGGGGTCAAGAGCTACACTCACCCCACAATGACCATCGAGGAGTGCGTGCGGGCGATGGCTGGGGTAGTCGGCCCCTCGGCCATTGTCGCAGCCTCCAAGATGTCTGGGAAGGCCGTGTTCTTCCTGGGGTCGGAGCGGGCGGTGTCCCTGGCCCTTGAAAAGGGGCTCACGGTGGGCGGGACGTTCCTGCCGGTGGACCCTCTCGAGGCCACCGCGCAGAGGGTCATCATTTCAAACGTCCCGCCCTTTGTTCCCGCTGAGCTCCTCCTCCCTCACCTACACCAACTGGGGGAGGTAAGGTCGGGGATCAACCCCATACCGCTCGGCCTCAGGGAGAACAGCCTGCGCCACGTGTTCTCCTTCCGCCGCCAGCTCTTTGTCCGGCTGGCGCGGGAGGACACGACGGAGGGGAATTTTAATGTGGTGCACGAGGGGACTGCCTACCGCGTCTTCTGGACGTCGGACGGCGTGCGGTGCCATGCCTGCAGGGAGGTGGGGCATGTTCGTAAGAACTGCCCCGCCTCCAAGGCCGCCAAACCACCGAAGGCGGCCAAGGCTGGCGCCGCCGCCACCCCTCCCCCTAGTTGCGTCCGCGTGCCGGGAGCCATGGGTGCGCGGGCATCGTCGGAAGCCTTTGTTTTCAGGGCCTCCGGCGGGGGGGAGGGAGAGCGTCCGACCGGAAAGAAGGCGCGGTAGAAGGCAAAACATCTAGAGGCGGGTCCCCTCGGTGCGCCAGATAATTTGACCACCGCGCTCAGCCCAAGCCAGTCACCGGCGAGCGCGTGGTGCCCCGAGCCCGTGCCCGAGCCCTTGAATAACACCACAGAGGGGCCCGGGCGCGGGAAAGGAAAGGAAAAGGGGGGGGCGGAGCGGGAGGCCTCGGCAGACAAGGGGGTCTCCCTGCCTCCGCGCACCCCCAGGAACAAAAGGAGGCGCGGCTCCGATGAGGCGGAGGGGGAACAACATCCCTCCGCGGAGGAGTCGGTGCCCGCCGCGTGTCCCGCGTCCCCCACCAGCGCTCCCAAATTGCGCTGCAGGCGCGAAGAGTCTGTCCCCGGGGAGGGTGAGGCAGTCGATGCTGCCCAGCCGCTGCCTCCTGGGGATGGAGTGGAAGATCTGCCTGTCGTGGGGGGCGTGGGGCCAGCGGAAGAATGCATTGCCGCCGGGCCGGGCGTCCCGGGGACTGAGGCGGGCGGTGCCGAAAAGGCCGAACCTGAGCCCGCCCAGCCAATACCCAACTTCCCCCGGGAGTCGCTCGACCCGGCAGAAACACAAACTGATTTTAATGAAACTGTAGATGCTGGGCCGGGGGGTGGCAGCGGGGAGGGGGAGGAACACCCACCCTCGCCTCTTACTTTGGAGCTGCAGCACTTGGGGAGCCTGGGGATCTCCTATGGCCGGGTCTCTCCTTGTTCTCCGGTTCCTGGGGCGGAGGGGGAACCCCTTCCGCTGTCATTTCCCGACCCAGCACCAGTTTTAAAAGAGCCCAGTGGGGACTCCTCTGCCGACGATCCTGGGGGTGGGATCGGGGCAGTGCCAGGGCCGGTTGGAGCGGCCGGTTCATTTGCCGTACCTTGTGCGGTCGATGGGCCGGCTGCTGGCGGCCACCTCCCGGAGGAGGACGACGACTCGGTGGGGGACGCGGGTGAAGACCTAGAGACCACCGCCAGTGAGGCAGTGGATCTGCTCGCGGCCGCCGCTGAGGCCCTCCTCATTCCTGCAAAGGAACTCCGGGACTTTTTGGCCCAGAGCCGGGGTCGCCGCGACCAAGCCCGACTGGCCCTGGAAAAATGGTCCGAGCCGGAGCTGATCAAGGGGTCCGTCCGCGCCGCCGTTAAAACCTTGGCCGCGGGCGGGCCCTTGACAAAGGAGCAGCACCTTGAGCTGCGCGAGCTCGAGGGACTCCTCGCTGGGCTGCGGAGGGAGCGGAGTTCAACAAAAGACTCCGCTCCCTCACCCACAATAGGTTAAGGTAGAGGTTGCACTATGCTTTTGCCATGAAGATAACCATAGCCAGCCTCAACATCAACGGCGGCAGAGGGGCATGCCGTAGATTTGACAATTTTTCGCTCCTGCGGCAGGGGAAAAATGCGGTGTGCTTCCTGCAAGAAACCCACACCGTTCCGGGAGACGAAGCCACGTGGCTCCTGGAATGGCAAGGAGAGGTCCGCATGAGCCACCTCACCGCCATTTCTAGTGGGGTGGCCATCTTGCTGGGCCCGCATTTTCAGCCGGAGATCTTGGGGGTCGAGGAGCCCGTGCCAGGCCGCTTGCTGCACGTAACGGTTCGCCTGGGGGACGTGCCGCTCCATCTCGTGAACGTGTACGCCCCTCATCCCGGCCCGCAGCAAACGCGCTTCTTTGAAGAGGTGTCCGCTCTTCTTGGCTCCGTCGACGTCGGCGACTGCATTGTCCTCGGGGGGGATTTTAACTGCACCCTCGAGGCGAGGGACCGCTCCGGTGCCCCGCAGTGCATGACGGCGATGGAGAAGTTGAGGGACCTGGTCGGGTCCTTCGACTTGGTGGACGTCTGGCGAAATCTCCACCCCGACTCCAGCGCCTTTACTTGGGTGAGGACTGGAGTTGGATGGTCTAGAGTCGACCGCCTTTACGTGTCTCGGGCGTACGTTTCCTGCGTCCCGGCGGCCTCCATGCGGCCGGTGCCGTGTTCGGACCACCACCTGGTGTGGGCGGAGCTCGCTTCGCTCCGCGCGAGGACGGGGTCCGCGTACTGGCACTTTAACAACCGGCTGCTGGAGGACGTGCGGTTCCAGGACTCGTTCCGTCGATTCTGGTCCGACTGGAGAAGGAAGCAGGGGGGCTTCCCCTCCTTGAGGCTATGGTGGGACGTGGGCAAGGCTCACGTCCGCGTCTTCTGTCAAGAGTACGCGAGGGGGTCGACCAAGAGGCGGGCGGCCAGAGTCGGGCGCCTAGAAAAAGAGGTGCTCGACCTGGAAGCCCGTCTCGGTCAAGTCGTCCAGGACCCGGCCCTGCGGACGGTGTACGAAGCGAAGAAGGCCGCGCTGAAGGACCTGCAGCTCGTCGGGTCCCGAGGCGCGTTCGTGAGGTCGCGGATCCGGTTCCTGCGGGATCTGGACCGCGGCTCCCCCTTCTTCTACTCGCTGGAAAAAAGGCAGTGTCCGTAAGCAGCTCTTGACGCTGCTGGCCGACGACGGCTCTCTCGTCTCGGATCCGGAGGGCGTCAACAACAGGGTCCGTGAATATTACGGGGCTCTGTTCTCTCCGGATCCGTCCAGCGAGGAAGCGCGTAGAGTTTTGTGGGAGGACCTGCCGAAGGTCGGCCCGGAGGGCGCCGAAAATCTGGAAGCTCCGCTAAGCCTGGCGGAGCTGACCGGTGCCCTCGCCCGGCTCTCGAGGGGAAAATCCCCGGGGCTGGACGGGCTGACCGTGGAGTTCCACAGGGCGTTCTGGGACGTCCTGGGGAGCGACTACGCGCGGGTCCTGGGGGAAAGTCTGGCGACCGGGGAGATGCCCCTCTCTTGGCGCAGGGCAGTCATCGTCCTGCTGCCTAAGAAGGGCGATCTCCGCCTCCTTAAGAACTGGCGCCCGGTCTCCCTCCTCAGCACGGACTACAAAATCTTCGCCAGGGCGATGTCTGCTCGCCTTGGTGCCGTGCTGGACCACATGATCCACCCCGACCAGTCATACACGGTCCCGGGCCGGACAATCCAAGATAACATCCATCTGGTCCGGGACCTCATCCATTGTTCCCAGGAGGCTGGTCTGTCGGTCGCCTTCCTATCCCTCGACCAAGAGAAGGCGTTCGACAGGGTGGATCACGACTATCTGCTCGGAACTCTGCGCGCTTTCGGGTTCGGGACGCATTTCGTCGCCCGGATCCGACTTTTGTACGCCGCCGCGGAGTGTCTGATTAAGGTTAACGGGTCCTTGACGGCGCCCCTTCGCTTTAGGAGAGGGGTGCGCCAGGGATGCCCCGTGTCCGGCCAGTTATACGCCGTTTGCGTGGAGCCTTTCCTGCGCCTCTTGCGGACGAGGTTGACGGAACTGGCTCTGCAAGGGCCGGGCGTGGAGGTCGTCCTCTCGGCTTACGCGGATGACGTGCTCCTCGCGATAGAGGATCCCGCTGACCTGCGGAGGATGCGTGAGTGCCAGGAGATTTACTCGGCCGCGTCCTCCGCCAGGATCAACTGGGAGAAATGTTCCGGACTCCTGGTGGGTCAGTGGCGGGTGGACTCCCTGCCGGAGGAGCTCAGGCCTTTTGCCTGGAGCACGACCCATCTCCTCTATCTGGGAGTCTACCTTAGCCCCGACGAGGGAGCCTGGCCGGCGAACTGGCAGGAGCTGGAGGCCAAGGTCGCCGCTCGCCTAGGGCGCTGGACAGGACTGCTCCGAGTACTGTCCTACAGGGGTCGAGCGCTAGTCATAAACCAGCTGGTGGCCGCAATGCTGTGGTACCGGCTGGTCACTTTGACCCCTCCCCCTGCGTTTGTTGCCAAGATACAGAAGAAGCTGGTGGACTTCTTCTGGAACAACAGGAAGCACTAGGTCTCTGCCGCGGTCTTGAGTCTCCCGCTTGAGGAGGGCGGTCAGTCGTTGGTGTGCGTCAGCGCCCAGCTCGCGACTTTCCGTCTTCAGACCCTGCAGAGATACCTTTACGTCGAGCCCCCTCCTAGGTGGTGCGCTCTGGCAAGGTATTTCTTCTGCCAGCAGCTCGACCTCAATTATGACACGCAGCTCCTGTTTGTGAACTTGGGGGGTGCCAGGACCGCCCTCCGGGAGCTGCCTGTCTTTTAAAGGGAACTCATCAGGGTCTGGAACAAAGTCTCCACCAAGCGCAGCTCTCCGCCGGCTGGAGTGGCGGCCGTCCTGCAGGAACCGCTGCTCGGGAATCCGTACCTCCACGGCCGAGGCTTTATGTGGCGGTCGGAAGAGAGGGCTGTGGCTGGTGAGGTGACCAGGGTCAAGGACCTGCTCGATGGCGGAGGAGCGGGCTGGATGGCGCCAGACATGCTGGCGCGGCGCCTAAATTCTGCCAACGTCCGCCACGCGGCCGATGCCATCGAGTCGCTAAAAACAGCGCTGGGCCCTGACTCCGTTAGGTGCATCGAGGAGGCTCAAGCACGTGGGGAGATCCCGTCCGAACTGACCACCGTCCGGACGGAATTCCTCATCGGCGCCAAACCCCGGAACCTCCCTCGGGGGCCGGCGCCTCACAACTTGAGCCGCCTCGTGGAAATCCCCTCCGTGCCTTTCAGTTCCGCGCGGAGGGGTTTCCTGTACGGGCTGCTCCTGCACACCCACAACTTTGCCATCCTCGCCGGCCGGCCGGACACGCCATGGCGTACCATCTTGCCGTCCGGAGGAGGCGGGGGTCCCCGATGGAGGGCACTCTACGCAGGGGTCCTCCCACTATTCATCGGGGACTTGGCCTGGAGGGTGGTGCACGGAGCAGTGCCGTGCAACAAATTTTTAAGCCGGTTCACGGACTACCAGGCCGCCTGCAATTTCTGCGGTCTGGAGGAGTCCGTGTTCCATGTTTTTATGGAGTGCACAAGGTTGCAGCCCCTGTTCCATTATTTGAAGGGGCTGCTCCTGAAATTCTGGCTGCACTTCAGTCCCACTCTCCTGATCTTTGGGCACCCTGTGCGGAGGGGAGCGGGTAGGTCCGAAGGCCTCCTCGTAGGACTGCTCCTGGGCACGGCCAAGGGTGCCATCAGCCGGTCCAGGCAGCGGGCGGTCGAGGGGGTCGTTCAACTTGACTGCCTGCCTCTCTTCCGCTCTTACATCCGGTCCAGGGTGTCCTTGGAGATGGAGCACGCGGTGTCCACCGGTACGCTCACGGCCTTCCGCGAGAGGTGGGCACCGGAGGGACTGGAGTGCATCATCACGCCCGGCAACCAAATTTTAATTTGATTTTACGTTTTAAAGTTTAATTTGTTTTAATTGCCGGTGCTTTTAGTGTCCCCCTCCCCTTTTATAGGGGGCACTGGGAAAATTTGATTTTAGCGCCCCCAAAAAAAAAAAACCAAAAAAAAAAAATAAAAAAAAAAGGGGCCTTGTAAATGTCTGCTGTGTCACCCAGGTCGGGTGGCATGGTCTTAATGTTTTATGTTTTGCAGGTAAACTCAAAAGAGTTTCATGCACAAGGAACCAATCATGGAGCTGTGGAGGCGTGTCCTGCACATTTGGAGCTGTGAGCAGTGAGTGGAGCTGCTAGCAACTTGAGCTCCTGCCTGGAGAGCCCTGAGACCAGCCCAGGAAGAGAAGGAAGGAAGGGGCTTCACCTTCAACTTTTACCCAGAGGGAGAGGAGGAGAACAGAAAACATTAAACATCTTTATTACCATTTCTGCAAAGAGTTGGAGAGAGGGGGAAAAGACCAACAACATCCAGTGTGGAAGGAGGGAGACTCTACATTTCAACAGGTGGGTGTTGGTGCATTTCCCAAAAAGATTTTGTTGTATCGGTGGGGGGAGGAAAGAAGATCACTGAGTGCCGGAACATCGCGGGGGGTGTGTGTGTGTGTGGTAGTGTGCGTGGGGGCCGTGCTTACAACTAGGCCCCCCCCCACAATTGGAACCCCCCCCACCCCCCACATTTGCCAAGCCTGGGATAGCTGGAGCTACCAGGCTGAAGATTGTCATTAATCACCCTATTAAAGATCGTTTAGGATTGTGTGCCTGGTGGCTCTAGCTACCCCAGGTGAAGACGTCTTCTCCCCCCACCTGAAGACCAACCCAAAGACTGTGTTTTTTGTGTGTTTTGCCATCTGGGGAGTGCACCCACCCACAGCTGCGAGGGGAGAACTGCCCTCGCAGCCCCCCCCCCTTCCCACCCCCCTCTCTCTTTCTCCGTTACCCTCTGTTTCTCCCCTCTCTCTCTGAGGCCCCTTTTCTTCCTAATTTAAAAAAAAAAAACCAATTAAGACAACTGAGCAGAGGGAGCAAGGCCTCTCCCCAATTGTCAACCAGGGGAGAGGTGCCTCGTTAAGGGCTCCTCTGCTCAGTTAATATACGAGGCCATTAAAAGACCATTAATGCCTGTGACTTTGGGGTGGGTGTAGCCCTTAAAGGGACGCCGTGATGGCGACCCCATCCACGCCGGTGGCAGGGCCAGCGAAGACGTATGCGCAGGTGGCAACCGCTTCCACGGCACCTCCTGCGCCACCCGCTGCCCTGCCACCATTCAGACTCATTACAAAAAAACACGGGGTCAAGAGCTACACTCACCCCACAATGAGCATTGAGGAGTGCGTGCGGGCGATGGCTGGGGTAGTCGGCCCCTCGGCCATTGTCGCAGCCTCCAAGATGTCTGGGAAGGCTGTTTTCTTCCTGGGGTCGGAGCGGGCGGTGTCCCTGGCCCTCGAAAAGGGGCTCACGGTGGGCGGGACGTTCCTGCCGGTGGATCCTCTCGAGGCCACCTCGCAGAGGGTCATTGTGTCGAACGTCCCGCCCTTTGTTCCCGCTGAGCTCCTCCTCCCTCACCTACAACAACTGGGGGAGGTAAGGTCAGGGATCAACCCCATACCGCTCGGCCTCAGGGAGAACAGCCTGCGCCACGTGTTCTCCTTCCGCCGCCAGCTCTTTGTCCGGCTGGCGCGGGAGGAAACGACGGAGGGGAATTTTGATGTGATGCACGAGGGGACTGCCGACCGCGTCTTCTGGACGTCGGACGGCGTGCGGTGCCATGCCTGCAGGGAGGTGGGGCATGCTCGTAAGAACTGCCCCGCCTCCAAGGCCGCCAAACCACCGAAGGCGGCCAAGGCTGGCGCCGCCGCCACCCCTCCCCCTAGTTGCGTCCGCGTGCCAGGAGCCGTAGGTGCGCGGGCATCGTCGGAGGCCTTTGTTTTCAGGGCCTCCGGCGGGGAGGAGGGAGAGCGTCCGACCGGAAAGACGGCGCGGAAGAAGGCAAAACATCAAGAGGCGGGTCCCCTCGGTGCGCCAGATAATTTGACCACCGCGCTCAGCCCAACCCAGTCACCGGCGAGCGCGTGGTGCCCCGAGCCCTTGCCCGAGCCCTTGAATAACACCACAGTGGGGCCCGGGCGCGGGAAAGGAAAGGAAAAGGGGGGGGCGGAGCGGGAGGCCTCGGCAGACATGGGGGTCTCCCTGCCTCCGCGCGCCCCCAGGAACAAAAGGAGGCGCGGCTCCGATGAGGCGGAGGGGGAACAACATCCCTCCGCGGAGGAGTCGGTGCCCGCCGCGTGTCCCGCGTCCCCCACCAGCGCTCCCAAATTGCGCTGCAGGCGCGAAGACTCTGTCCCCGGGGAGGGTGAGGCAGTCGAGGCTGCCCAGCCGCTGCCTCCTGGGGATGGAGTGGAAGATCTGCCTGTCATGGGGGGCGTGGCGCCAGCGGAAGAATGCATTGCCGCCGGGCCGGGCGTCCCGGGGACTGAGGCGGGCGGGGCCGAAAAGGCCGAACCTGAGCCCGCCCAGCCAATACCCAACTTCCCCCGGGAGTCGCTCGACCCGGCAGAAACACGAACTGATTTTAATGAAACTGTAGATGCTGGGCCGGGGGGTGGCAGTGGGGAGGGGGAGGAACACCCACCCTCGCCCCTTACTTTGGAGCTGGTGCACTTGGGGAGCCTGGGGATTTCCCATGGCCGGGTCTCTCCTTGTTCCCCGGTTTCTGGGGCGGAGGGGGAACCCCTTCCGCTGTCATTTCCCGACCCAGCACCATTTTTAAAAGAGCCCAGTGGGGACTCCTCTGCCGACGATCCTGGGGGTGGGTTCGGGGCAGTGCCAGGGCCGGTTGGAGCGGCCGGTTCATTTGCCGTACCTTGTGCGGTCGATGGGCTGGCTGCTGGCGGCCACCTCCCGGAGGAGGACGGGGACTCGGTGGGGGACGCGGGTGAAGACCTAGATACCACCGCCAGTGAGGCGGTGGATCTGCTCGTGGCCGCCGCTGAAGCCCTCCTCATTCCTGCAAAGGAACTCCGGGACTTTTTGGCCCAGAGCCGGGGTCGCCGCGACCAAGCCCGACTGGCCCTGGAAAAATGGTCCGAGCCGGAGCTGATCAAGGGGTCCGTCCGCGCCGCCGTTAAAACCTTGGCCACGGGCGGGCCCTTGACAAAGGAGCAGCACCTTGAGCTGCGCGAGCTCGAGGGACTCCTCGCTGGGCTGCGGAGGGAGCGGAGTTCAACAAAAGACTCCGCTCCCTCCCCCACAATAGGTTAAGGTAGAGGTTGCACTATGCTTTTGCCATGAAGATAACCATAGCCAGCCTCAACATCAACGGCGGCAGAGGGGCACGCCGTAGATTTGACAATTTTTTGCTCCTGCGGGAGGGGAAATATGCGGTGTGCTTCCTGCAAGAAACCCACACCGTTCCGGGAGACGAAGCCACGTGGCTCCTGGAATGGCAAGGAGAGGTCCGCTTGAGCCACCTCACCGCCATTTCTAGTGGGGTGGCCATCTTGCTGGGCCCGCATTTTCAGCCGGAGATCTTGGGGGTCGAGGAGCCCGTGCCAGGCCGCTTGCTGCACGTAACGGTTCGCCTGGGGGAGGTGCCGCTCCATCTCGTGAACGTGTACGCCCCTCATCCCGGCCCGCAGCAGACGCGCTTCTTTGAAGAGGTGTCCGCTCTTCTTGGCTCCGTCGACGTCGGCGACTGCATTGTCCTCGGGGGGGATTTTAACTGCACCCTCGAGGCGAGGGACCGCTCCGGTGCCCCGCAGTGCATGACGGCGATGGAGAAGTTGAGGGACCTGGTCGGGTCCTTCGACTTGGTGGACGTCTGGCGAAATCTCCACCCCGACTCCAGCGCCTTTACTTGGGTGAGGCCTGGAGTTGGATGGTCTAGAGTCGACCGCCTTTACGTGTTCGGGCGTACGTTTCCTGCGTCCCGGCGGCCTCCATGCGGCCGGTGCCGTGTTCGGACCACCACCTGGTGTGGGCGGAGCTCGCTTCGCTCCGCGCGAGGACGGGGTCCGCGTACTGGCACTTTAACAACCGGCTGCTGGAGGACGTGCGGTTCCAGGACTCGTTCCGTCGATTCTGGTCCGACTGGAGAAGGAAGCAGGGGGGCTTCCCCTCCTTGAGGCTATGGTGGGACGTGGGCAAGGCTCACGTCCGCGTCTTCTGACAAGAGTACGCGAGGGGGTCGACCAAGAGGCGGGCGGCCAGAGTCGGGTGCCTAGAAAAAGAGGTGCTCGACCTGGAAGCCCGTCTCGGTCAAGTCGTCCAGGGCCCGGCCCTGCGGACGGTGTACGAAGCGAAGAAGGCCGCGCTGAAGGACCTGCAGCTCGTCGGGTCCCGAGGCGCGTTCGTGAGGTCGCGGATCCGATTCCTGCGGGATCTGGACCGCGGCTCCCCCTTCTTCTACTCGCTGGAAAAAAGGCAGAGTGTCCGTAAGCAGCTCTTGACGCTGCTGGCCGACGACGGCTCTCTCGTCTCGGATCCGGAGGGCGTCAACAACAGGGTCCGTGAATATTACGGGGCTCTGTTCTCTCCGGATCCGTCCAGCGAGGAAGCGCGTAGAGTTTTGTGGGAGGACCTGCTGAAGGTCGGCCCGGAGGGCGCCGAAAATCTGGAAGCTCCGCTAAGCCTGGCGGAGCTGACCGGTGCCCTCGTCCGGCTCTCGAGGGGAAAATCCCCGGGGCTGGACGGGCTGACCGTGGAGTTCCACAGGGCGTTCTGGGACGTCCTGGGGAGCGACTACGCGCGGGTCCTGGGGGAAAGTCTGGCGACCGGGGAGATGCCCCTCTCTTGGCGCAAGGCAGTCATCGTCCTGCTGCCTAAGAAGGGCGATCTCCGCCTCCTTAAGAACTGGCGCCCGGTCTCCCTCCTCAGCACGGACTACAAAATCTTCGCCAGGGCGATGTCTGCTCGCCTTGGTGCCGTGCTGGACCACATGATCCACCCCGACCAGTCATACACGGTCCCGGGCCGGACAATCCACGATAACATCCATCTGGTCCGGGACCTCATCCATTGTTCCCAGGAGGCTGGTCTGTCGGTCGCCTTCCTATCCCTCGACCAAGAGAAGGCGTTCGACAGGGTGGATCACGACTATCTGCTCGGAACTCTGCGCGCTTTCGGGTTCGGGATGCATTTCGTCGCGCGGATCCGACTTTTGTACGCCGCCGCGGAGTGTCTGATTAAGGTTAACGGGTCCTTGATGGCGCCCCTTCGCTTTAGGAGTGGGGTGCGCCAGGGATGCCCCATGTCCGGCCAGTTATACGCCGTTTGCGTGGAGCCTTTCCTGCGCCTCTTGCGGACGAGGTTGATGGGACTGGCACTGCAAGGGCCGGGCGTGGAGGTCGTCCTCTCGGCTTACGCCGATGACGTGCTCCTCGCGGTAGAGGATCCCGCTGACCTGCGGAGGATGCGTGAGTGCCAGGAGATTTACTCGGCCGCGTCCTCCGCCAGGATCAACTGGGAGAAATGTTCCGGACTCCTGGTGGGTCAGTGGCGGGTGGACTCCCTGCCGGAGGAGCTCAGGCCTTTTGCCTGGAGCACGACCCATCTCCTCTATCTGGGAGTCTACCTTAGCCCCGACGAGGGAGCCTGGCCGGCGAACTAGCAGGAGCTGGAGGCCAAGGTCGCCGCTCGCCTAGGGCGCTGGACAGGACTGCTCCGAGTGCTGTCCTACAGGGGTCGAGCGCTAGTCATAAACAAGCTGGTGGCCGCAATGCTGTGGTACCGGCTGGTCACTTTGACCCCTCCCCCTGCGTTTGTCGCCAAGATACAGAAGAAGCTGGTGGACTTCTTCTGGAACAACAGGAAGCACTGGGTCTCTGCCGCGGTCTTGAGTCTCCCGCTTGAGGAGGGCGGTCAGTCGTTGGTGTGCGTCAGCGCCCAGCTCGCGACTTTCCGTCTTCAGACCCTGCAGAGATACCTTTACGTCGAGCCCCCTCCTAGGTGGTGCGCTCTGGCGAGGTATTTCTTCCGCCAGCAGCTCGACCTCAATTATGACACGCAGCTCCTGTTTGTGAACTTGGGGGTGCCAGGACCGCCCTCCGGGAGCTGCCTGTCTTTTACAGGGAACTCATCAGGGTCTGGAACAAAGTCTCCACCAAGCGCAGCTCTCCGCCGGCTGGAGTGGCGGCCGTCCTGCAGGAACCGCTGCTCGGGAATCCGTACCTCCACGGCCGAGGCTTTATGTGGCGGTCGGAAGAGAGGGCTGTGGCTGGTGAGGTGACCAGGGTCAGGGACCTGCTCGATGGCGGAGGAGCGGGCTGGATGGCGCCAGACACGCTGGCAAGGCGCCTAAATTCTGCCAACGTCCGTCACGCGGCCGATGCCATCGAGTCGCTAAAAACAGCTCTGGCCCCTGACTCCGTTAGGTGCATCGAGGAGGCTCAAGCACGTGGGGAGATCCCGTCCGAACTGACCCCCGTCCGGACGGAATTCCTCATCGGCGCCAAACCCCGGAACCTCCCTCGGGGGCCGGCGCCTCACAACTTGAGCCGCCTCGGGGAAATCCCCTCCGTGCCTTTCAGTTCCGCGCGGAGGGGTTTCCTGTACGGGCTGCTCCTGCACACCCTCAACTTTGCCATCCTCGCCGGCCGTCCGGACACGCCATGGCGTACCATCTTGCCGTCCGGAGGAGGCGGGGGTCCCCGATGGAGGGCACTCTACGCAGGGGTCCTCCCACTATTCATCGGGGACTTGGCCTGGAGGGTGGTGCACGGAGCAGTGCCGTGCAACAAATTTTTAAGCCGGTTCACGGACTCCCAGGCCGCCTGCAATTTCTGCGGTCTGGAGGAGTCCGTGTTCCATGTTTTTATTGAATGCACAAGGTTGCAGCCCCTGTTCCACTATTTGAAGGGGCTGTTCCTGAAATTCTGGCTGCACTTCAGTCCCACTCTCCTGATCTTTGGGCACCCTGTGCGGAGGGGAGCGGGTAGGTCCGAAGGCCTCCTCGTAGGACTGCTCCTGGGCACGGCCAAGGGTGCCATCAGCCGGTCCAGGCAGCGGGCGGTCGAGGGGGTCGTTCAACCTGACTGCCTGCCTCTCTTCCGCTCTTACATCCGGTCCAGGGTGTCCTTGGAGATGGAGCACGCGGTGTCCACCGGTACGCTCACGGCCTTCCGCGAGAGGTGGGCACCGGAGGGACTGGAGTGCATCATCACGCCCGGCAACCAAATTTTAATTTGATTTTACGTTTTAAAGTTTAATTTGTTTTAATTGCCGGTGCTTTTAGTGTCCCCCTCCCCTTTTATAGGGGGCACTGGGAAAATTTGATTTTAGCGTTAAAAAAAAAAAAAAAAAAAAAAAAAAGGGCCTTGAAAATGTCTGCTGTGTCACCCAGGTCGGGTGGCATGGTCTTAATGTTTTATGTTTTGCAGGTAAACTCAAAAGAGTTTCATGCACAAGGAACCAATCGTGGAGCTGTGGAGGGGTGTCCTGCACATTTGGAGCTGTGAGCAGTGAGTGGAGCTGCTAGCAACTTGAGCTCCTGCCTGGAGAGCCCTGAGACCAGCCCAGGAAGAGAAGGAGGGAAGGGGCTTCAACACCAACTTCGATCCACAGGGAGAGGAGGAGAACAGAAAACATTTAACATCTTTTTACCATTCTGCAAGGAGTTGGAGAGAGGGGGAAAAGACCAAAACAACATCCAGTGTGGAAGGAGGGAGACTCTACATTTCAACAGGTGGGTGTTGGTGCATTTCCCAAAAAGACTTTGTTGTATCGGTGGGGGGAGGACAGAAGACCACTGAGGGCCGGAACATCGCGGGGGGTGTGTGTGTGTGTGGCAGTGTGTGTGGGGGCCGTGCTTACAACTAGGCCCCCCCCCACAATTGGAACCCCCCCCCCCACCCCCCCACATTTGCCTAGCCTGGGATAGCTGGAGCTACCAGGCTGAAGGTTTTCATTAATCACCCTATTAAAGATCGTTTAGGAGTGTGTGCCTGGCGGCTCTAGCTACCCCAGGTGAAGACGTCTTCTCCCCCCACCTGAAGACCACCCCAAAGACTTTTTGTTTTGCCATCTGGGGAGTGCACCCACCCACAGCTGCGCGGGGAGACCTGCCCTCGCAGTCCCCCCCCCCTTCCCACCCCCCTCTCTCTTTCTCTGTTACTCTGTTTCTCCCCTCTCTCTCTGAGGCCTCTTTCTTCCAAATTAATAAAAAAAGAAACAATTAAGACAACTGAGCAGAGGGAGCAAGGCCCCTCCCCAATTACCAACTAGGGGAGAGGTACCTCATTAAGGGCTCCTCTGCTCAGTTTATATACGAGGCCTAATTAAGACCATTAAGGCCTGTGACTTTGGGGTGGGTGTGGCCCTTAAAGGGACCCCGTGATGGCGACCCCATCCACGCCGGTGGCAGGGCCAGCAAGGACGTATGCGCAGGCGGTGTCCACGTCCACGGCACCTCCTGCGCCACCCGCTGCCCTGCCACCTTTTACACTTATAAGCAGGAAACACGGGGTCAAGAGCTACACTCACCCCACAATGACCATCGAGGAGTGCGTGCGGGCGATGGCTGGGGTAGTCGGCCCCTCGGCCATTGTCGCAGCCTCCAAGATGTCTGGGAAGGCCGTGTTCTTCCTGGGGTCGGAGCGGGCGGTGTCCCTGGCCCTTGAAAAGGGGCTCACGGTGGGCGGGACGTTCCTGCCGGTGGACCCTCTCGAGGCCACCGCGCAGAGGGTCATCGTGTCAAACGTCCCGCCCTTTGTTTCCGCTGAGCTCCTCCTCCCTCACCGACAACAACTGGGGGAGGTAAGGTCAGGGATCAACCCCATACCGCTCGGCCTCAGGGAGAACAGCCTGCGCCACGTGTTCTCCTTCCGCCGCCAGCTCTTTGTCCGGCTGGCGCGGGAGGAGACGACGGAGGGATCTTTTAATGTGGTGCACGAGGGGACTGCCTACCGCGTCTTCTGGACGTCGGACGGCGTGCGGTGCCATGCCTGCAAGGAGGTGGGTCACGTTCGCATGAACTGGCCGCCTCCAAGGCTGCCAAACCACCGAAGGCGGCCAAGGCTGGCGCCGCCGCCACCCCTCCCCCTAGCTGCGTCCGCGTGCCGGGAGCCATGGGTGCGCGGGCATCGTCGGAGGCCTTTGTTTTCAGGGCCTCCGGCGGGGGGGAGGGAGAGCGTCCGACCGGAAGGAAGGCGCGGAAGAAGAGAAAACATCCAGAGGCGGGTCCCCTCGGTGCGCCAGACAATTTGACCACCGCGCTCAGCCCAACCCAGTCACCGGCGAGCGCGGGGTGCCCCGAGCCCGTGCCCGGGCCCTTGAATAACACCACAGAGGGGCCCGGCGCGGGCAAGAAAAGGAAAAGGGGGGGGCGGAGCGGGAGGCCTCGGCAGACATGGGGGTCTCCCTGCCTCCGCGCGCCCCCAGGAACAAAAGGAGGCGCGGCTCCGATGAGGCGGAGGGGGAACAACATCCCTCCGCGGAGGAGTCGGTGCCCGCCGCGTGTCCCGCGTCCCCCACCAGCGCTCCCAAATTGCGCTGCAGGCGCGAAGAGTCTGTCCCCGGGGAGGGTGAGGCAGTCGAGGCTGCCCAGCCGCTGCCTCCTGGGGATGGAGTGGAAGATCTGCCTGTCATGGGGGGCGTGGGGCCAGCGGAAGAATGCATTGCCGCCGGGCCGGGCGTCCCGGGGACTGAGGCGGGCGGGGCCGAAAAGGCCGAACCTGAGCCCGCCCAGCCAATACCCAACTTCCCCCGGGAGTCGCTCGACCCGGCAGAAACACGAACTGATTTTAATGAAACTGTAGATGCTGGGCCGGGGGGTGGCAGTGGGGAGGGGGAGGAACACCCAACCTCGCCCCTTACTTTGGAGCTGGTGCACTTGGGGAGCCTGGGGATTTCCCATGGCCGGGTCTCTCCTTGTTCCCCGGTTTCTGGGGCGGAGGGGGAACCCCTTCCGCTGTCATTTCCCGGCCCAGCACCATTTTTAAAAGAGCCCAGTGGGGACTCCTCTGCCGACGATCCTGGGGGTGGGATCGGGGCAGTGCCAGGGCCGGTTGGAGCGGCCGGTTCATTTGCCGTACCTTGTGCGGTCGATGGGCTGGCTGCTGGCGGCCACCTCCCGGAGGAGGACGGCGACTCGGTGGGGGACGCGGGTGAAGACCTAGAGACCACCGCCAGTGAGGCGGTGGATCTGCTCGCGGCCGCCGCTGAGGCCCTCCTCATTCCTGCAAAGGAACTCCGGGACTTTTTGGCCCAGAGCCGGGGTCGCCGCGACCAAGCCCGACTGGCCCTGGAAAAATGGTCCGAGCCAGAGCTGATCAAGGGGTCCGTCCGCGCCGCCGTTAAAACCTTGGCCGCGGGCGGGCCCTTGACAAAGGAGCAGCACCTTGAGCTGCGCGAGCTCGAGGGACTCCTCGCTGGGCTGCGGAGGGAGCGGAGTTCAACAAAAGACTCCGCTCCCTCCCCCACAATAGGTTAAGGTAGATGTTGCACTATGCTTTTGCCATGAAGATAACCATAGCCAGCCTCAACATCAACGGCGGCAGAGGGGCACGCCGTAGATTTGACAATTTTTCGCTCCTGCGGGAGGGGAAATAGGCGGTGTGCTTCCTGCAAGAAACCCACACCGTTCCGACAGACGAAGCCACGTGGCTCCTGGAATGGCAAGGAGAGGTCCGCATGAGCCACCTCACCGCCATTTCTAGTGGGGTGGCCATCTTGCTGGGCCCGCATTTTCAGCCGGAGATCTTGGGGGTCGAGGAGCCCGTGCCAGGCCGCTTGCTGCACGTAACGGTTCGCCTGGGGGACGTGCCGCTCCATCTCGTGAACGTGTACGCCCCTCATCCCGGCCCGCAGCAGACGCGCTTCTTTGAAGAGGTGTCCGCTCTTCTTGGCTCCGTCGACGTCGGCGACTGCATTGTCCTCGGGGGGGATTTTAACTGCACCCTCGAGGCGAGGGACCGCTCCGGTGTCCCGCAGTGCATGACGGCGATGGAGAAGTTGAGGGACCTGGTCGGGTCCTTCGACTTGGTGGACGTCTGGCGAAATCTCCACCCCGACTCCAGCGCCTTTACTTGGGTGAGGCCTGGAGTTGGATGGTCTAGAGTCGACCGCCTTTACGTGTCTCGGGCGTACGTTACCTGCGTCCCGGCGGCCTCCATGCGGCCGGTGCCGTGTTCAGACCACCACCTGGTGTGGGCGGAGCTCGCTTCGCTCCGCGCGAGGACGGGGTCCGCGTACTGGCACTTTAACAACCGGCTGCTGGAGGACGTGCGGTTCCAGGACTCGTTCCGTCGATTCTGGTCCGACTGGAGAAGGAAGCAGGGGGGCTTCCCCTCCTTGAGGCTATGGTGGGACGTGGGCAAGGCTCAAGTCCGCGTCTTCTGTCAAGAGTACGCGAGGGGGTCGACCAAGAGGTGGGCGGCCTGAATCGGGCGCCGAGAAAAAGAGGTGCTCGACCTGGAAGCCCGTCTCGGTCAAGTCGTCCAGGACCCGGCCCTGCGGACGGTGTACGAAGCGAAGAAGGCCGCGCTGAAGGACCTGCAGCTCGTCGGGTCCCGAGGCGCGTTCGTGAGGTCGCGGATCCGGTTCCTGCGGGATCTGGACCGCGGCTCCCCCTTCTTCTACTCGCTGGAAAAAAGGCAGAGTGTCCGTAAGCAGCTCTTGACACTGCTGGCCGACGACGGCTCTCTCGTCTCGGATCCGGAGGGCGTCAACAACAGGGTCCGTGAATATTACGGGGCTCTGTTCTCTCCGGATCCATCCAGCGAGGAAGCGCATAGAGTTTTGTGGGAGGACCTGCCGAAGGTCAGCCCGGAGGGCGCCGAAAATCTGGAAGCTCCGCTAAGCCTGGCGGAGCTGACCGGTGCCCTCGCCCGGCTCTCGAGGGGAAAATCCCCGGGGCTGGACGGGCTGACCGTGGAGTTCCACAGGGCGTTCTGGGACGTCCTGGGGAGCGACTACGCACGGGTCCTGGGGGAAAGTCTGGCGACCGGGGAGATGCCCCTCTCTTGGCGCAGGGCAGTCATCGTCCTGCTGCCTAAGAAGGGCGATCTCCGCCTCCTTAAGAACTGGCGCCCGGTCTCCCTCCTCAGCACGGACTACAAAATCTTCGCCAGGGCGATGTCTGCTCGCCTTGGTGCCGTGCTGGACCACATCATCCACCCCGACCAGTCCTACACGGTCCCGGGCCGGACATTCCACGATAACATCCATCTGGTCCGGGACCTCATCCATTGTTCCCAGGAGGCTGGTCTGTCGTTCGCCTTCCTATCCCTCGACCAAGAGAAGGCGTTCGACAGGGTGGATCACGACTATCTGCTCGGAACTCTGCGCGCTTTCGGGTTCGGGACGCATTTCGTCGCCCAGATCCGACTTTTGTACGCCGCCGCGGAGTGTCTGATTAAGGTTAACGGGTCCTTGACGGCGCCCCTTCGCTTTAGGAGAGGGGTGCGCCAGGGATGCCCCATGTCCGGCCAGTTATACGCCGTTTGCGTGGAGCCTTTCCTGCGCCTCTTGCGGACGAGGTTGACGGGACTGGCTCTGCAAGGGCCGGGCGTGGAGGTCGTCCTCTCGGCTTACGCCGATGACGTGCTCCTCGCGGTAGAGGATCCCGCTGACCTGCGGAGGATGCGTGAGTGCCAGGAGATTTACTCGGCCGCGTCCTCCGCCAGGATCAACTGGGAGAAATGTTCCGGACTCCTGGTGGGTCATTGGCGGGTGGACTCCCTGCCGGAGGAGCTCAGGCCTTTTGCCTGGAGCACGACCCATCTCCTCTATCTGGGAGTCTACCTTAGCCCCGACGAGGGAGCCTGGCCGGCGAACTGGCAGTAGCTGGAGGCCAAGGTCGCCGCTCGCCTAGGGCGCTGGACAGGACTGCTCCGAGTGCTGTCCTACAGGGGTCGAGCGCTAGTCATAAACCAGCTGGTGGCCGCAATGTTGTGGTACCGGCTGGTCACTTTGACCCCTCCCCCTGCGTTTGTCGCCAAGATACAGAAGAAGCTGGTGGACTTCTTCTGGAACAACAGGAAGCACTGGGTCTCTGCCGCCGTCTTGAGTCTCCCGCTTGAGGAGGGCGGTCAGTCGTTGGTGTGCGTCAGCGCCCAGCTCGCGACTTTCCGTCTTCAGACCCTGCAGAGATACCTTTACGTCGAGCCCCCTCCTAGGTGGTGCGCTCTGGCGAGGTATTTCTTCCGCCAGCAGCTCGACCTCAATTATGACACGCAGCTCCTGTTTGTGAACTTGGGGGGTGCCAGGACCGCCCTCCGGGAGCTGCCTGTCTTTTACAGGGAACTCATCAGGGTCTGGAACAAAATCTCCACCAAGCGCAGCTCTCCGCCGGCTGGAGTGGCGGCCGTCCTGCAGGAGCCGCTGCTCGGGAATCCGTACCTCCACAGCCGAGGTTTCATGTGGCGGTCGGAAGAGAGGGCTGTGGCTGGTGAGGTGACCAGGGTCAGGGACCTGCTCGATGGCGGAGGAGCGGGCTGGATGGCGCCAGACACGCTGGCGCGGCGCCTAAATTCTGCCAACGTCCGCCACGCGGCCGATGCCATCGAGTCGCTAAAAACAGCTCTGGGCCCTGACTCCGTTAGGTGCATCGAGGAGGCTCAAGCACGTGGGGAGATCCCGTCCGAACTGACCCCCGTCCGGACGGAATTCCTCATCGGCGCCAAACCCCGGAACCTCCCTCGGGGACCGGCGCCTCACAACTTGAGCCGCCTCGGGGAAATCCCCTCTGTGCCTTTCAGTTCCGCGCGGAGGGGTTTCCTGTACGGGCTGCTCCTGCACACCCTCAACTTTGCCATCCTCGCCGGCCGTCCGGACACGCCATGGCGTACCATCTTGCCGTCCGGAGGAGGCGGGGGTCCCCGATGGAGGGCACTCTACGCAGGGGTCCTCCCACTATTCATCGGGGACTTGGCCTGGAGGGTGGTGCACGGAGCAGTGCCGTGCAACAAATTTTTAAGCCGGTTCACGGACTCCCAGGCTGCCTGCAATTTCTGCGGTCTGGAGGAGTCCATGTTCCATGTTTTTATTGAATGCACAAGGTTGCAGCCCCTGTTCCACTATTTGAAGGGGCTGCTCCTGAAATTCTGGCTGCACTTCAGTCCCACTCTCCTGATCTTTGGGCACCCTGTGCGGAGGGGAGCGGGTAGGTCCGAAGGCCTCCTCGTAGGACTGCTCCTGGGCACGGCCAAGGGTGCCATCAGCCGGTCCAGGCAGCGGGCGGTCGAGGGGGTCGTTCAACCTGACTGCCTGCCTCTCTTCCGCTCTTACATCCGGTCCAGGGTGTCCTTGGAGATGGAGCACGCGGTGTCCACCGGTACGCTCGCGGCCTTCCGCGAGAGGTGGGCACCGGAGGGACTGGAGTGCATCATCACGCCCGGCAACCAAATTTTAATTTGATTTTACGTTTTTAAGTTTAATTTGTTTTAATTGCCGGTGCTTTTAGTGTCCCCCTTCCCTTTTATAGGGGGCACTGGGGAAAATTTGATTTTAGCGCCCCAAAAAAAAAACAAAAAAAAATAATTTAAAAAAAAAAAGGGGCCTTGAAAATGTCTGCTGTGTCACCCAGGTCGGGTGGCATGGTCTTAATGTTTTATGTTTTGCAGGTAAACTCAAAAGAGTTTCATGCACAAGGAACCAATCGTGGAGCTGTGGAGGCGTGTCCTGCACATTTGGAGCTGTGAGCAGTGAGTGGAGCTGCTAGCAACTTGAGCTCCTGCCTGGAGAGCCCTGAGACCAGCCCAGGAAGAGAAGGAAGGAAGGGGTTTCAACACCAACTTTTATCCAGAGGGAGAGGAGGAGAACAGAAAACTTTAACAACTTTTACCATTCTGCAAAGAGTTGGAGAGAGGGGGAAAAGACCAAAACAACATCCAGTGTGGAAGGAGGGAGACTCTACATCTTCTACAGGTGGGTGTGGGTGCATTTCCCAAAAAGACTTTGTTGTATCGGTGGGGGGAGGAAAGAAGACCACTGAGGGCCGGAACATCGCGGGGGGTGTGTGTGTGTGTGGTAGTGTGTGTGGGGGCCTTGCTTACAACTGGGCCCCCCCCACAATTGGAACCCCCCCACCCCCCCCCCAATTGCCTAGCCTGGGATAGCTGGAGCTACCAGGCTGAAGATTGTTGTTTTTCTTAATCACCCAATTAAAGATCGTTAGGAGTGCCTGGTGGCTCCAGCTACTCCAGGTGAAGACATCTTCTCCCCCCACCTGAAGACCACCCCAAAGACTTTTGTGTTTTGCCATCTGGGGAGTGCACCCACCCACAACTGCGAGGGGAGACCTGCCCTCGCAGACCCCCCCCCTTCCCACCCCCCTCTCTCTTTCTCCGTTACCCTCTGTTTCTCCCCTCTCTCTCTGAGGCCCCTTTCTTCCTAATTTTAAAAAACAAAACCCAATTAAGACAACTGAGCAGAGGGAGCAAGGCCTCTCCCCAATTGTCAACGAGGGGAGAGGTGCCTCGTTAAGGGCTCCTCTGCTCAGTTAATATACGAGGCCATTAAAGACCATTAAGGCCTGTGACTTTGGGGTGGGTGTAGCCCTTAAAGGGACCCCGTGATGGCGACCCCATCCACGCCGGTGGCAGGGCCAGCAAGGACGTATGCGCAGGTGGCAACCGCTTCCACGGCACCTCCTGCGCCACCCGCTGCCCTGCCACCTTTCAGACTCATTACTAAAAAACACGGGGTCAAGAGCTACACTCACCCCACAATGACCATCGAGGAGTGCGTGCGGGCGATGGCTGGGGTAGTCGGCCCCTCGGCCATTGTCGCAGCCTCCAAGATGTCTGGGAAGGCCGTGTTCTTCCTGGGGTCGGAGCGGGCGGTGTCCCTGGCCCTTGAAAAGGGGCTCACGGTGGGCGGGACGTTCCTGCCGGTGGATCCTCTCGAGGCCACCGCGCAGAGGGTCATCATTTCAAACGTCCCGCCCTTTGTTCCCGCTGAGCTCCTCCTCCCTCACCTACACCAACTGGGGGAGGTAAGGTCGGGGATCAACCCCATACCGCTCGGCCTCAGGGAGAACAGCCTGCGCCACGTGTTCTCCTTCCGTGGCCAGCTCTTTGTCCGGCTGGCGCGGGAGGACACGACGGAGGGGAATTTTAATGTGGTGCACGAGGGGACTGCCTACCGCGTCTTCTGGACGTCGGACGGCGTGCGGTGCCATGCCTGCAGGGAGGTGGGGCATGTTCGTAAGAACTGCCCCGCCTCCAAGGCCGCCAAACCACCGAAGGCGGCAAAGGCTGGCGCCGCCGCCACCCCTCCCCCTAGTTGCGTCCGCGTGCCGGGAGCCATGGGTGCGCGGGCATCGTCGGAGGCCTTTGTTTTCAGGGCCTCCGGCGGGGGGGAGGGAGAGCGTCCGACCGGAAAGAAGGCGCGGAAGAAGGCAAAACATCTAGAGGCGGGTCCCCTCGGTGCGCCAGATAATTTGACCACCGCGCTCAGCCCAACCCAATCACCGGCGACCGCGTGGTGCCCCGAGCCCGTGCCCGAGCCAATGAATAACACCACAGAGGGGCCCGGGCGCGGGAATGGAAAGGAAAAGGGGGGGGCGGAGCGGGAGGCCTCGGCAGACATGGGGGTCTCCCTGCCTCCGCGCACCTCCAGGAACAAAAGGAGGCGCGGCTCCGATGAGGCGGAGGGGGAACAACATCCCTCCGCGGAGGAGTCGGTGCCCGCCGCATGTCCCGCGTCCCCCACCAGCGCTCCCAAATTGCGCTGCAGGCGCGAAGAGTCTGTCCCCGGAGAGGGTGAGGCAGTCGAGGCTGCCCAGCCGCTGCCTCCTGGGGATGGAGTGGAAGATCTGCCTGTCGTGGGGGGCGTGGGGCCAGCGGAAGAATGCATTGCCGCCGGGCCGGGCGTCCCGGGGACTGAGGCGGGCGGGGCCGAAAAGGCCGAACCTGAGCCCGCCCAGCCAATACCCAACTTCCCCCGGGAGTCGCTCGACCCGGCAGAAACACAAACTGATTTTAATGAAACTGTAGATGCTGGGCCGGGGGGTGGCAGCGGGGAGGGGGAGGAACACCCACCCTCGCCTCTTACTTTGGAGCTGGAGCACTTGGGGAGCCTGGGGATCTCCTATGGCCGGGTCTCTCCTTGTTCTCCGGTTCCTGGGGCGGAGGGGGAACCCCTTCCGCTGTCATTTCCCGACCCAGCACCATTTTTAAAAGAGCCCAGTGGGGACTCCTCTGCCGACGATCCTGGGGGTGGGATCGGGGCAGTGCCAGGGCCGGTTGGAGCGGCCGGTTCATTTGCTGTACCTTGTGCGGTCGATGGGCCGGCTGCTGGCGGCCACCTCCCGGAGGAGGACGGGGACTCGGTGGGGTACGCGGGTGAAGACCTAGAGACCACCGCCAGTGAGGCGGTGGATCTGCTCGCGGCCGCCGCTGAGGCCCTCCTCATTCCTGCAAAGGAACTCCGGGACTTTTTGGCCCAGAGCCGGGGTCGCCGCGACCAAGCCCGACTGGCCCTGGAAAAATGGTCCGAGCCGGAGCTGATCAAGGGGTCCGTCCGCGCCGCCGTTAAAACCTTGGCCGCGGGCGGGCCCTTGACAAAGGAGCAGACCTTGAGCTGCGCGAGCTCGAGGGACTCCTCGCTGGGCTGCGGAGGGAGCGGAGTTCAACAAAAGACTCCGCTCCCTCCCCCACAATAGGTTAAGGTAGAGGTTGCACTATGCTTTTGCCATGAAGATAACCATAGCCAGCCTCAACATCAACGGCGGCAGAGGGGCACGCCGTAGATTTGACAATTTTGCGCTCCTGCGGGAGGGGAAATATGCGGTGTGCTTCCTGCAAGAAACCCACACCGTTCCGGGAGACGAAGCCACGTGGCTCCTGGAATGGCAAGGAGAGGTCCGCATGAGCCACCTCACCGCCATTTCTAGTGGGGTGGCCATCTTGCTGGGCCCGCATTTTCAGCCGGAGATCTTGGGGGTCGAGGAGCCCGTGCCAGGCCGCTTGCTGCACGTAACGGTTCGCCTGGGGGACGTGCCGCTCCATCTCGTGAACGTGTACGCCCCTCATCCCGGCCCGCAGCAGACGCGCTTCTTTGAAGAGGTGTCCGCTCTTCTTGGCTCCGTCGACGTCGGCGACTGCATTGTCCTCGGGGGGGATTTTAACTGCACCCTGGAGGCGAGGGACCGCTCCGGTGCCCCGCAGTGCATGACGGCGATGGAGAAGTTGAGGGACCTGGTCGGGTCCTTCGACTTGGTGGACGTCTGGCGAAATCTCCACCCCGACTCCAGCGCCTTTACTTGGGTGAGGCCTGGAGTTGGATGGTCTAGAGTCGACCGCCTTTATGTGTCTCGGGTGTACGTTTCCTGCGTCCCGGCGGCCTCCATGCGGCCGGTGCCGTGTTCGGACCACCACCTGGTGTGGGCGGAGCTCGCTTCGCTCCGCACGAGGACGGGGTCCGCGTACTGGCACTTTAACAACCGGCTGCTGGAGGACGTGCGGTTCCAGGACTCGTTCCGTCGATTCTGGTCCGACTGGAGAAGGAAGCAGGGGGGCTTCCCCTCCTTGAGGCTATGGTGGGACGTGGGCAAGGCTCACGTCCGCGTCTTCTGTCAAGAGTACGCGAGGGGGTCGACCAAGAGGAGGGCGGCCAGAGTCGGGCGCCTAGAAAAAGAGGTGCTCGACCTGGAAGCCCGTCTCGGTCAAGTCGTCCAGGACCCGGCCCTGCGGACGGTGTACGAAGCGAAGAAGGCCGCGCTGAAGGACCTGCAGCTCGTCGGGTCCCGAGGCGCGTTCGTGAGGTCGCGGATCCGGTTCCTGCGGGATCTGGACCGCGGCTCCCCCTTCTTCTACTCGCTGGAAAAAAGGCAGAGTGTCCGTAAGCAGCTCTTGACGCTGCTGGCCGACGACGGCTCTCTCGTCTCGGATCCGGAGGGCGTCAACAACAGGGTCCGTGAATATTACGGGGCTCTGTTCTCTCCGCATCCGTCCAGCGAGGAAGCGCATAGAGTTTTGTGGGAGGACCTGCCGAAGGTCAGCCCGGAGGGCGCCGAAAATCTGGAAGCTCCGCTAAGCCTGGCGGAGCTGACCGGTGCCCTCGCCCGGCTCTCGAGGGGAAAATCCCCGGGGCTGGACGGGCTGACCGTGGAGTTCCACAGGGCGTTCTGGGACGTCCTGGGGAGCGACTACGCACGGGTCCTGGGGGAAAGTCTGGCGACCGGGGAGATGCCCCTCTCTTGGCGCAGGGCAGTCATCGTCCTGCTGCCTAAGAAGGGCGATCTCCGCCTCCTTAAGAACTGGCGCCCGGTCTCCCTCCTCAGCACGGACTACAAAATCTTCGCCAGGGCGATGTCTGCTCGCCTTGGTGCCGTGCTGGACCACATGATCCACCCCGACCAGTCCTACACGGTCCCGGGCCGGACATACCACGATAACATCCATCTGGTCCGGGACCTCATCCATTGTTCCCAGGAGGCTGGTCTGTCGGTCGCCTTCCTATCCCTCGACCAAGAGAAGGCGTTCGACAGGGTGGATCACGACTATCTGCTCGGAACTCTGCGCGCTTTCGGGTTCGGGACGCATTTCGTCGCCCGGATCCGACTTTTGTACGCCGCCGCGGAGTGTCTGATTAAGGTTAACGGGTCCTTGACGGCGCCCCTTCGCTTTAGGAGAGGGGTGCGCCAGGGATGCCCCATGTCCGGCCAGTTATACGCCGTTTGCATGGAGCCTTTCCTGCGCCTCTTGCGGACGAGGTTGACGGGACTGGCTCTGCAAGGGCCGGGCTTGGAGGTCGTCCTCTCGGCTTACGCCGATGACATGCTCCTCGCGGTAGAGGATCCCGCTGACCTGCGGAGGATGCGTGAGTGCCAGGAGATTTACTCGGCCGCGTCCTCCGCCAGGATCAACTGGGAGAAATGTTCCGGACTCCTGGTGGGTCATTGGCGGGTGGACTCCCTGCCGGAGGAGCTCAGGCCTTTTGCCTGGAGCACGACCCATCTCCTCTATCTGGGAGTCTACCTTAGCCCCGACGAGGGAGCCTGGCCGGCGAACTGGCAGTAGCTGGAGGCCAAGGTCGCCGCTCGCCTAGGGCGCTGGACAGGACTGCTCCGAGTGCTGTCCTACAGGGGTCGAGCGCTAGTCATAAACCAGCTGGTGGCCGCAATGTTGTGGTACCGGCTGGTCACTTTGACCCCTCCCCCTGCGTTTGTCGCCAAGATACAGAAGAAGCTGGTGGACTTCTTCTGGAACAACAGGAAGCACTGGGTCTCTGCCGCGGTCTTGAGTCTCCCGCTTGAGGAGGGCGGTCAGTCGTTGGTGTGCGTCAGCGCCCAGCTCGCGACTTTCCGTCTTCAGACCCTGCAGAGATACCTTTACGTCGAGCCCCCTCCTAGGTGGTGCGCTCTGGCGAGGTATTTCTTCCGCCAGCAGCTCGACCTCAATTATGACACGCAGCTCCTGTTTGTGAACTTGGGGGGTGCCAGGACCGCCCTCCGGGAGCTGCCTGTCTTTTACAGGGAACTCATCAGGGTCTGCAACAAAATCTCCACCAAGCGCAGCTCTCCGCCGGCTGGAGTGGCGGCCGTCCTGCAGGAGCCGCTGCTCGGGAATCCGTACCTCCACAGCCGAGATTTCATGTGGCGGTCGGAAGAGAGGGCTGTGGCTGGTGAGGTGACCAGGGTCAGGGACCTGCTCGATGGCGGAGGAGCGGGCTGGATGGCGCCAGACACGCTGGCGCGGCGCCTAAACTCTGCCAACGTCCGCCACGCGGCCGATGCCATCGAGTCGCTAAAAACAGCTCTGGCCCCTGACTCTGTTAGGTGCATCGAGGAGGCTCAAGCACGTGGGGAGATCCCGTCCGAACTGACCCCCGTCCGGACGGAATTCCTCATCGGCGCCAAACCCCGGAACCTCCCTCGGGGGCCGGCGCCGCACAACTTGAGCCGCCTCGGGGAAATCTCCTCCGTGCCTTTCAGTTCCGCGCGGAGGGGTTTCCTGTACGGGCTGCTCCTGCACACCCTCAACTTTGCCATCCTGGCCGGCCGTCCGGACACGCCATGGCGTACCATCTTGCCGTCCGGAGGAGGCGGGGGTCCCCGATGGAGGGCACTCTACGCAGGGGTCCTCCCACTATTCATCGGGGACTTGGCCTGGAGGGTGGTGCACGGAGCAGTGCCGTGCAACAAATTTTTAAGCCGGTTCACGGACTCCCAGGCCGGCTGCAATTTCTGCGGTCTGGAGGAGTCCGTGTTCCATGTTTTTATTGAGTGCGCAAGGTTGCAGCCCCTGTTCCATTATTTGACGGGGCTGCTCCTGAAATTCTGGCTGCACTTCAGTCTCACTCTCCTGATCTTTGGGCACCCTGTGCGGAGGGGAGCGGGTAGGTCCGAGGGCCTCCTCGTAGGACTGCTCCTGGGCACGGCCAAGGGTGCCATCAGCCGGTCCAGGCAGCGGGCGGTCGAGGGGGTCGTTCAACCTGACTGCCTGCCTCTCTTCCGCTCTTACATCCGGTCCAGGGTGTCCTTGGAGATGGAGCACGCGGTGTCCACCGGTACGCTCGCGGCCTTCCGCGAGAGGTGGGCACCGGAGGGACTGGAGTGCATCATCACGCCCGGCAACCAAATTTTAATTTGATTTTACGTTTTAAAGTTAATTTGTTTTAATTGCCGGTGCTTTTAGTGTCCCCTTCCCTTTTATAGGGGGCACTGGGGAAAAATTGTTATTTTAGTGCCCAAAAAAGAAAAACACAAAAAAAAAACAAAAAAAAGGGGGGAAAAAAAAAAAGGGCCTTGTAAATGTCTGGAGTGTCACCCAGGTCGGGTGGCACCGTTTAATGTTTTATGTTTTGCAGGTGAACTCCAAAAAGAGTTTCATGCACAAGGAACCAATGGTAGAGCAGTGGAGGCGTGTCCTGCTCAGTTGGAGCTGTGAGCAGTGAGGAGAGCAGCTAGCAACTTGTGCTCCTGCCTGGAGAGCCCTGAGACCAGCCCAGGAAGAGAAGGAAGGAAGGGGCTTCACTACCACTTTTACCCAGAGGGAGAGGAGGAGAAAAGAAAACATTTCAACTTTTTTTTACCATTCTGCAAGGAGTTGGAGAGAGGGGGAAAAACCAACAACATCCAGTGTGGAAGGAGGGAGACTCTACATCTTCTACAGGTGGGTGTGGGTGCATTTCCCAAAAAGACTTTGTTGCATTGGTGGGGGGAGGCTAGAAGACCACTGAGGGCCGGAACATCGCGGGGGGTGTGTGTGTGTGTGGTAGTGTGCGTGGGGGCCGTGCTTACAACTAGGCCCCCCCCACAATTGGAACCCCCCCACCCCCCACATTTGCCTAGCCTGGGATAGCTGGAGCTACCAGGCTGAAGATTTACCCAATTAACATCGTTAGGAGTGCGTGCCTGGTGGCTCTAGCTACCCCAGGTGAAGACATCTTCTCCCCCCACCTGAAGACCAACCCAAAGACTGTGCTTGTGTGTTTTGCCATCTGGGGAGTGCACCCACCCACAGCTGCGAGGGGAGACCTGCCCTCGCAGTCCCCCCCGCCGCTTCCCACCCCCCTCTCTCTTTCTCTGCTACTCTGTTTCTCCCCTCTCTTTCTGAGGCCTCTTTCTTCCAAATTAATTTAAAAAAAAACAATTAAGACAACTGAGCAGAGGGAGCAAGGCCCCTCCCCAATTACCAACTAGGGGAGAGGTGCCTCGTTAAGGGCTCCTCTGCTCAGTTAATATACGAGGCCTAATTAAGAAAATTAAGGCCTGTGACTTTGGGGTGGGTGTAGCCCTTAAAGGGACCCCGTGATGGCGACCCCATCCACGCTGGTGGCAGGGCCAGCAAGGACGTATGCGCAGGTGGCAACCGCTTCCACGGCACCTCCTGCGCCACCCGCTGCCCTGCCAACTTTCAGACTTATAACCAGGAAACACGGGGTCAAGAGCTGCACTCACCCCACAATGAGCATCGAGGAGTGCGTGCGGGCGATGGCTGGGGTAGTCGGCCCCTCGGCCATTGTCGCAGACTCCAAGATGTCTGGGAAGGCTGTGTTCTTCCTGGGGTCGGAGCGAGCGGTGTCCCTGGCCCTCGAAAGGGGGCTCACGGTGGGCGGGACGTTCCTGCCGGTGGATCCTCTCGAGGCCACCGCGCAGAGGGTCATCGTGTCGAACGTCCCGCCCTTTGTTCCCAGTGGGCTCCTCCTCCCTCACCTACACCAACTGGGGGAGGTAAGGTCGGGGATCAACCCCATACCGCTCGGCCTCAGGGAGAGCAGCCTGCGCCACGTGTTCTCCTTCCGCCGCCAGCTCTTTGTCCGGCTGGCGCGGGAGGAGACGACGGAGGGAAGTTTTAATGTGGTGCACGAGGGGACTGCCTACCGCGTCTTTTGGACGTCGGACGGCGTGCGGTGCCATGCCTGCAAGGAGGTGGGGCACGTTCGTAAGAACTGCCCCGCCTCCAAGGCCGCCAAACCACCGAAGGCTGCCAAGGCTGGCGCCGCCGCCACCCCTCCCCCTAGTTGCGTCCGCATGCCGGGAGCCGTAGGTGCGCGGGCATCGTCGGAGGCCTTTGTTTTCAGGGCCTCCGGCGGGGGGGAGGGAGAGCGTCCGACCGTTAAGAAGGCGCGGAAGAAGGCAAAACATCAAGAGGCGGGTCCCCTCAGTGCGCCAGATAATTTGACCACCGCGCTCAGCCCAACCCCGTCACCGGCGAGCGCGGGGTGCCCCGAGCCCGTGCCCGAGCCCTTGAACAACACCACAGAGGGGCCCGGGCGCGGGCAAGAAAAGAAAAAGGGGGGGGGCGGAGCGGGAGGCCTCGGCAGACATAGAGGTCTCCCTGCCTCAGCGCACCTCCAGCAACAAAAGGAGGCGCCGCTCCGTTGAGGCGGAGGGGGAACAACATCCCTCCGCGGAGGAGTCGGTGCCCGCCGCGTGTCCCGCGTCCCCCACCATCGCCCCCAAGCAGCGCCGTAGGCGGGAGGAGTCTGTCCCCGGGGAGGGTGAGACATTCGAGGCTGCCCAGCCTCTGCCTCCCGGGGATGGCATGGAAGATCTGCCTGTCGTGGGGGGCGTGGGGACAGCGGAGGAATGCATTGCCGCCGGGCCGGGCGTCCCGGGGACTGAGGCGGGTGGGGCCGAAAAGGCCGAACCTGAGCCCGCCCAGCCAATACACAACTTCCCCCGGGAGTCGCTCGACCCGGCAGAAACACAATTTATTGATTTTAATGAAACTGTAGATGCTGGGCCGGGGGGTGGCAGCGGGGAGGGTGAGGAACACCCACCCTCGCCTCTTACTTTGGAGCTGGAGCACTTGGAGAGCCTGGGGATTTCCTATGGCCGGGTCTCTCCTTGTTCCCCGGTTCCTGGGGCGGAGGGGGAACCCCTTCCGCTGTCATTTCCCGGCCCAGCACCATTTTTAAAAGAGCCCAGTGGGGACTCCTCTGCCGACGATCCTGGGGGTGGGATCGGGGCAGAGCCAGGGCCGGTTGGAGCGGCCGGTTCATTTGCCGTACCTTGTGCGGTCGATGGGCCGGCTGCTGGAGGCCACCTCCCGGAGGAGGACGGGGACTCGGTGGGGGACGCGGGAGAAGACCTAGAGACCACCGCCAGGGAGGCGGTGGATCTGCTCGCGGCCGCCGCTGAGGCCCTCCTCATTCGTGCAAAGGAACTCCGGGACTTTTTGACCCAGAGCCGGGGTCGCCGCGACCAAGCCCGACTGGCCCTGGAAAAATGGTCCGAGCCGGAGCTGATCAAGGGGTCCGTCCGCGCCGCCGTTAAAACCTTGGCCGCGGGCGGGCCCTTGACAAAGGAGCAGCACCTTGAGCTGCGCGAGTTCGAGGGACTCCTCGCTGGGCTGCGGAGGGAGCGGAGTTCAACAAAAGACTCCGCTCCCTCCCCCACAATAGGTTAAGGTAGAGGTTGCACTATGCTTTTGCCATGAAGATAACCATAGCCAGCCTCAACATCAACGGCGGCAGAGGGGCACGCCGTAGATTTGACAATTTTTCGCTCCTGCGGGAGGGGAAATATGCGGTGTGCTTCCTGCAAGAAACCCACACCGTTCCGGGAGACGAAGCCACGTGGCTCCTGGAATGGCAAGGAGAGGTCCGCATGAGCCACCTCACCGCCATTTCTAGTGGGGTGGCCATCTTGCTGGGCCCGCATTTTCAGCCGGAGATCTTGGGGGTCGAGGGGCCCGTGCCAGGCCGCTTGCTGCACGTAACGGTTCGCCTGGGGGACGTGCCGCTCCATCTCGTGAACGTGTACGCCCCTCATCCCGGCCCGCAGCAAACGCGCTTCTTTGAAGAGGTGTCCGCTCTTCTTGGCTCCGTCGACGTCGGCGACTGCATTGTCCTCGGGGGGGATTTTAACTGCACCCTCGAGGCGAGGGACCGCTCCGGTGCCCCGCAGTGCATGACGGCGACGGAGAAGTTGAGGGACCTGGTCGGGTCCTTCGACTTGGTGGACGTCTGGCGAAATCTCCACCCCGACTCCAGCGTCTTTACTTGGGTGAGGCCTGGAGTAGAATGGTCTAGAGTCGACCGCCTTTACGTGTCTCGGGCGTACGTTTCCTGCGTCCCGGCGGCCTCCATGCGGCCGGTGCCGTGTTCGGACCACCACCTGGTGTGGGCGGAGTTCGCTTCGCTCCGCGCGAGGACGGGGTCCGCGTACTGGCACTTTAACAACCAGCTGCTGGAGGACGTGCGGTTCCAGGACTCGTTCCGTCGATTCTGGTCCGACTGGAGAAGGAAGCAGGGGGGCTTCCCCTCCTTGAGGCTATGGTGGGACGTGGGCAAGGCTCACGTCCGCGTCTTCTGTCAAGAGTACGCGAGGGGGTCGACCAAGAGGCGGGCGGCCAGAGTCGGGCGCCTTGAAAAAGAGGTGCTCGACCTGGAAGCCCGTCTCGGTCAAGTCGTCCAGGACCCAGCCCTGCGGACGGTGTACGAAGCGAAGAAGGCCGCGCTGAAGGACCTGCAGCTCGTCGGGTCCCGAGGCGCGTTCGTGAGGTCGCGGATCCGGTTCCTGCGGGATCTGGACCGCGGCTCCCCCTTCTTCTACTCGCTGGAAAAAAGGCAGAGTGTCCGTAAGCAGCTCTTGACGCTGCTGGCCGACGACGGCTCTCTCGTCTCGGATCCGGAGGGCGTCAACAACAGGGTCCGTGAATATTACGGGGCTCTGTTCTCTCCGGATCCGTCCAGCGAGGAAGCGCGTAGAGTTTTGTGGGAGGACCTGCCGAAGGTCAGCCCGGAGGGCGCCGAAAATCTGGAAGTTCCGCTAAGCCTGGCGGAGCTGACCGGTGCCCTCGCCCGGCTCTCGAGGGGAAAATCCCCGGGGCTGGACGGGCTGACCGTGGAGTTCCACAGGGCGTTCTGGGACGTCCTGGGGAGCGACTACGCGCGGGTCCTGGGGGAAAGTCTGGCGACCGGGGAGATGCCCCTCTCTTGGCGCAGGGCAGTCATCGTCCTGTTGCCTAAGAAGGGCGATCTCCGCCTCCTTAAGAACTGGCGCCCGGTCTCCCTCCTCAGCACGGACTACAAAATCTTCGCCAGGGCGATGTCTGCTCGCCTTGGTGCCGTGCTGGACCACATGATCCACACCGACCAGTCCTACACGGTCCCGGGCCGGACAATCCACGATAACATCCATCTGGTCCGGGACCTCATCCATTGTTCCCAGGAGGCTGGTCTGTCGGTCGCCTTCCTATCCCTCGACCAAGAGAAGGCGTTCGACAGGGCGGATCACGACTATCTGCTCGGAACTCTGCGCGCTTTCGGGTTCGGGACGCATTTCGTCGCCCGGATCCGACTTTTGTACGCCGCCGCAGAGTGTCTGATTAAGGTTAACGGGTCCTTGACGGCGCCCCTTCGCTTTAGGAGAGGGGTGCGCCAGGGATGCCCCATGTCCGGCCAGTTATATGCTGTTTGCGTGGAGCCTTTCCTGCGCCTCTTGCGGACGAGGTTGACGGGACTGGCTCTGCAAGGGCCGGGCGTGGAGGTCGTCCTCTCGGCTTACGCCGATGACGTGCTCCTCCCGGTAGAGGATCCCGCTGACCTGCGGAGGATGCGTGAGTGCCAGGAGATTTACTCGGCCGCGTCCTCCGCCAGGATCAACTGGGAGAAATGTTCCGGACTCCTGGTGGGTCAGTGGCGGGTGGACTCCCTGCCGGAGGAGCTCAGGCCTTTTGCCTGGAGCACGACCCATCTCCTCTATCTGGGAGTCTACCTTAGCCCCGACGAGGGAGCCTGGCCGGCGAACTGGCAGGAGCTGGAGGCCAAGGTCGCCGCTCGCCTAGGGCGCTGGACAGGACTGCTCCGAGTGCTGTCCTACAGAAGTCGAGCGCTAGTCATAAACCAGCTGGTGGCCGCAATGTTGTGGTACCGGCTGGTCACTTTGACCCCTCCCCCTGCGTTTGTCGCCAAGGTACAGAAGAAGCTGGTGGACTTCTTCTGGAACAACAGGAAGCACTGGGTCTCTGCCGCGGTCCTGAGTCTCCCGCTTGAGGAGGGCGGTCAGTCGTTGGTGTGCGTCAGCGCCCAGCTCGCGACTTTCCGTCTTCAGACCCTGCAGAGATACCTTTACGTCGAGCCCCCTCCTAGGTGGTGTGCTCTGGCGAGGTATTTTTTCCGCCAGCAGCTCGACCTCAATTATGACACGCAGCTCCTGTTTGTGAACTTGGGGGGTGCCAGGACCGCCCTCCGGGAGCTGCCTGTCTTTTACAGGGAACTCATCAGGGTCTGGAACAAAGTCTCCACCAAGCGCAGCTCTCCGCCGGCTGGAGTGGCGGCCGTCCTGCAGGAACCGCTGCTCGGGAATCCGTACCTCCACGGCCGAGGCTTTATGTGGCGGTCGGAAGAGAGGGCTGTGGCTGGTGAGGTGACCAGGGTCAGGGACCTGCTCGATGGCGGAGGACCGGGCTGGATGGCGCCATGCACGCTGGCGCGGCGCCTAAATTCTGCCAACGTCCGCCACTCGGCCGATGCCATCGAGTCGCTAAAAACAGCTCTGGGCCCTGACTCCGTTAGGTGCATCGAGGAGGCTCAAGCACGTGGGGAGATCCCGTCCGAACTGACCCCCGTCCGGACGGAATTCCTCATCGGCGCCAAACCCCGGAACCTCCCTCGGGGGCCGGCGCCTCACAACTTGAGCCGCCTCGGGGAAATCCCCTCCGTGCCTTTCTGTTCCGCGCGGAGGGGTTTCCTGTACGGGCTGCTCCTGCACACCCTCAACTTTGCCATCCTCGCCGGCCGTCCGGACACGCCATGGCGTATCATCTTGCCGTCCGGAGGAGGCGGGGGTCCCCGATGGAGGGCACTCTACGCAGGGGTCCTCCCACTATTCATCGGGGACTTGGCCTGGAGGGTGGTGCACGGAGCAGTGCCGTGCAATACATTTTTAAGCCGGTTCACGGACTCCCAGGCCGCCTGCAATTTCTGCGGTCTGGACGAGTCCGTGTTCCATGTTTTTATTGAATGCACAAGGTTGCAGCCCCTGTTCCATTATTTGAAGGGGCTGCTCCTGAAATTCTGGCTGCACTTCAGTCCCACTCTCCTGATCTTTGGGCACCCTGTGCGGAGGGGAGCGGGTAGGTCCGAAGGTCTCCTCGTAGGACTGCTCCTGGGCACGGCCAAGGGGGCCATCAGCCGGTCCAGGCAGCGGGCGGTCGAGGGGGTCGTTCAACCTGACTGCCTGCCTCTCTTCCGCTCTTACATCCGGTCCAGGGTGTCCTTGGAGATGGAGCACGCGGTGTCCACCGGTACGCTCGCGGCCTTCATCACGCCCGGCAACCAAATTTTAATTTGATTTACGTTTTAAAGTTTAATTTGTTTTAATTGCCGGTGCTTTTAGTGTCCCCCTCTCCTTTTATAGGGGGCACTGGAAAAAGGAAAAATTTGATTTTAGTGCCCAAAAAAAAAAAAAAACTCAAAAAAACCCCCAAAAAAACCAAAAAAGGGCCTTGTAAATATCTTGTGTGTGTCATCCAGGTCGAGTGGCACGGATACATGTTTTATGTTTTGCAGGTTAACTCAAAAGAGTTTCATGCACAAGGAACCAATGGTAGAGCAGTGGAGGCGTGTCCTGCTCAGTAGGAGCTGAGCTGCAGAGAGGAGAGCAGCTAGCAACTTGACCTCCTGCCTGGAGAGCCCTGAGACCAGCCCAGGAAGAGAAGGAAGAAAGGGGCTTCAACACCAACTTTTATCCAGAGGGAGAGGAGGAAAAAGCAGAAAACTTTGAACAACTTTACCATTCTGCAAAGAGTTGGAGAGAGGGGGAAAAGACCAACAACATCCAGTGTGGAAGGAGGGAGACTCTACATTTCAACAGGTGGGTGTTGGTGCATTTCCCAAAAAGACTTTGTTGTATCGGTGGGGGGAGGAAAGAAGACCACTGAGGGCCGGAACATCGCGGGGGGTGTGTGTGTGTGTGGTAGTGTGTGTGGGGGCCGTGCTTACAACTAGGCCCCCCCCCACAATTGGAACCCCCCCCACCCCCCCACATTTG
The DNA here is from genome assembly GCF_044704955.1 of Pristiophorus japonicus. Lineage (NCBI taxonomy): Eukaryota > Metazoa > Chordata > Chondrichthyes > Pristiophoridae > Pristiophorus > Pristiophorus japonicus. The sequence goes on from NC_091999.1 coordinate 54,662,212, forward strand.
CCTAGCCTGGGATAGCTGGAGCTACCAGGCTGAAGTTTCTTTAAAATCACCAATTAACATCATTAGGAGTGTGTACCTGGTGGCTCTAGCTACCCCAGGTGAAGACGTCTTCTCCCCCCACCTGAAGATCAACCCAAAGACTGTGCTTGTGTGTTTTGCCATCTGGGGAGTGCACCCACCCACAGCTGCGAGGGGAGACCTGTCCTCGCAGTCCCCCCCCCTTCCCACCCCCCTCTCTCTTTCTCCGTTACCCTCTGTTTCTCCCCTCTCTCTCTGAGAACCCTTTTCTTCCTAATTTAAAAAAAAAACAATTAAGACAACTGAGCAGAGGGAGCAAGGCCTCTCCCCAATTGCCAACGAGGGGAGAGGTGCCTCGTTAAGGGCTCCTCTGCTCAGTTAAATATACGAGGCCATTAAAGACCATTAATGCCTGTGACTTTGGGGTGGGTGTAGCCCTTAAAGGGACCCCGTGATGCCGACCCCATCGACGCCGGTGGCAGGGCCAGCGAAGACGTATGCGCAGGTGGCAACCGCTTCCACGGCACCTCCTGCGCCACCCGCTGCCCTGCCACCTTTCAGATTAATTACCAAAAAACACGGGGTCAAGAGCTACACTCACCCCACAATGTGCATTGAGGAGTGCGTGCGGGCGATGGCTGGGGTAGTCGGCCCCTCGGCCATTGTCGCAGCCTGCAAGATGTCTGGGAAGGCCGTGTTCTTCCTGGGGTCGGAGCGGGCGGTGTCCCTGGCCCTCGAAAAGGGGCTCACGGTGGGCGGGACGTTCCTGCCGGTGGACCCTCTCGAGGCCACCGCGCAGAGCGTCATCATATCGAACGTCCCGCCCTTTGTTCCCGCTGAGCTCCTCCTCCCTCACCTACACCAACTGGGGGAGGTAAGGTCGGGGATCAACCCCATACCGCTCGGCCTCAGGGAGAGCAGCCTGCGCCACGTGTTCTCCTTCCGTCGCCAGCTCTTTGTCCAGCTGGCGCGGGAGGAGACGACGGAGGGGAACTTTAATGTGGTGCACGAGGGGACTGCCTACCGCATCTTTTGGACGTCGGACGGCGTGCGGTGACATGCCTGCAGGGAGGTGGGGCATGTTCGTAACAACAGCCCCGCCTCCAAGGCCGCCAAACCACCGAAGGCGGCCAAGGCTGGCGCCGCCGTCACCCCTCCCCCTAGTTGCGTCCGCGTGCCGGGAGCCGTAGGTGCGCGGGCATCGTCGGAGGCCTTTGTTTTCAGGGCCTCCGGCGGCGGGGAGGGAGAGCGTCCGGCCGGAAAGAAGGCGCGGAAGAAGGCAAAACATCAAGAGGCGGGTCCCCTCGGTGCGCCAGATAATTTGACCACCGCGCTCAGCCCAACCCCGTCACCGGCGAGCGCGGGGTGCCCCGAGCCCGTGCCCGAGCCCTTGAATAACACCACAGAGGGGCCCGGGCGCGGGAAAGGAAAGGAAAAGGGTGGGGCGGTGCGGGAGGCCTCGGCAGACATGGGGGTCTCCCTGCCTCCGCGCGCCCCCAGGAACAAAAGGAGGCGCGGCTCCGATGAGGCGGAGGGGGAACAATATCCCTCCGCGGAGGAGTCGGTGCCCGCCGCGTGTCCCGCGTCCCCCACCAGCGCTCCCAAATTGCGCTGCAGGCGCGAAGAGACTGTCCCCGGGGAGGGTGAGGCAGTCGAGGCTGCCCAGCCGCTGCCTCCTGGGGATGGAGTGGAAGATCTGCCTGTCGTGGGGGGCGTGGGGCCAGCGGAAGAATGCATTGCCGCCGGGCCGGGCATCCCGGGGACTGAGGCGGGCGGGGCCGAAAAGGCCGAACCTGAGCCCGCCCAGCCAATACCCAACTTCCCCCGGGAGTCGCTCGACCCGGCAGAAACACGAACTGATTTTAATGAAACTGTAGATGCTGGGCCGGGGGGTGGCAGCGGAGAGGGGGAGGAACACCCACCCTCGCCCCTTACTTTGGAGCTGGTGCACTTGGGGAGCCTGGGGATTTCCTGTGGCCGGGTCTCTCCTTGTTCCCCGGTTCCTGGGGCGGAGGGGGAACCCCTTCCGCTGTCATTTCCCGACCCAGCACCATTTTTAAAAGAGCCCAGTGGGGACTCCTCTGCCGACGATCCTGGGGGTGGGATCGGGGCAGTGCCAGGGCCGGTTGGAGCGGCCGGTTCATTTGCCGTACCTTGTGCGGTCGATGGGCCGGCTGCTGGCGGCCACCTCCCGGAGGAGGACGGGGACTCGGTGGGCGACGCGGGTGAAGACCGAGAGACCACCGCCAGCGAGGCGGTGGATCTGCTCGCCGCCGCCGCCGAGACCATCCTCATTCCTGCACGGGAACTCCGGGACCTTTTGGCCCAGAGCAGGGGTCGCTGCAACCAAGCCCGACTGGCCCTGGAAAAATGGTCCAAGTCAGAGCTGATCAAGGGGTCCGTCCGCGCCGCCGTCAAAATCTTGGCCGCGGGCGGGCCTTTGACAAAGGCGCAACACCTTGAGCTGCGCGAGCTCGAGGGACTCCTCGCTGGGCTGCGGAGGGAACGGAGTTCAACAAAAGACTCCGCTCCCTCCCCCACAAGAGGTTCAGGTAGAGGTTGCACTGTGCTTTTGCCATGAAGATAACCATAGCCAGCCTCAACATCAACGGCGGCAGAGTGGCACGCCGTAGATTTGACAATTTTTCGCTCCTGCGGGAGGGGAAATATGCGGTGTGCTTCCTGCAAGAAACCCACACCGTTCCGGGAGACGAAGCCACGTGGCTCCTGGAATGGCAAGGAGAGGTCCGCATGAGCCACCTCACCGCCATTTCTAGTGGGGTGGCCATCTTGCTGGGCCCGCATTTTCAGCCGGAGATCTTGGAAGTCGAGGAGCCCGTGCCAGGCCGCTTGCTGCACGTAACGGTTCGCCTGGGGGACGTGCCCCTCCATCTCGTGAACGTGTAAGCCCCTCAGCCCGGCCCGCAGCAAACGCGCTTCTTTGAAGAGGTGTCCGCTCTTCTTGGCTCCGTCGACGTCGGCGACTGCATTGTCCTCGGGGGGGATTTTAACTGAACCCTCGAGGCGAGGGACCGCTCCGGTGCCCCGCAGTGCATGACGGCGATGGAGAAGTTGAGGGACCTGGTCGTGTCCTTCGACTTGGTGGACGTCTGGCGAAATCTCCACCACGACTCCAGCGCCTTTACTTGGGTGAGGCCTGGAGTAGAATGGTCTAGAGTCGACCGCCTTTACGTGTCTCGGGCGTACGTTTCCTGCGTCCCGGCGGCCTCCATGCGGCCGGTGCCGTGTTCGGACCACCACCTGGTGTGGGCGGAGCTCGCTTCGCTCCGCGCGAGGACGGGGTCCGCGTACTGGCACTTTAACAACCGGCTGCTGGAGGACGTGCGGTTCCAGGACTCGTTCCGTCGATTCTGGTCCGACTGGAGAATGAAGCAGGGGGGCTTCCCCTCCTTGAGGCTATGGTGGGACGTGGGCATGGCTCACGTCCGCGTGTTCTGTCAAGAGTACGCGAGGGGGTCGACCAAGAGGCGGGCGGCCAGAGTCGGGCGCCTAGAAAAAGAGGTGCTCGACCTGGAAGCCCGTCTCGGTCAAGTCGTCCAGGACCCGGCCCTGCGGACGGTGTACGAAGCGAAGAAGGCCGCGCTGAAGGACCTGCAGCTCGGCGGGTCCCGAGGCGCGTTCGTGAGGTCGCGGATCCGGTTCCTGCGGGATCTGGACCGCGGCTCCCCCTTCTTCTACTCGCTGGAAAAAATGCAGAGTGTCCGTAAGCAGCTCTTGACGCTGCTGGCCGATGACGGCTCTCTCGTCTCGGATCCGGAGGGCGTCAACAACAGGGTCCGTGAATATTACGGGGCTCTGTTCTCTCCGGATCCGTCCAGCGAGGAAGCGCGTAGAGTTTTGTGGGAGGACCTGCCGAAGGTCAGCCCGGAGGGCGCCGAAAATCTGGAAGCTCCGCTAAGCCTGGCGGAGCTGAGCGGTGCCCTCGCCCGGCTCTCGAGGGGAAAATCCCCGGGGCTGGACGGGCTGACCGTGGAGTTCCACAGGGCGTTCTGGGATGTCCTGGGGGGCGACTACGCGCGGGTCCTGGGGGAAAGTCTGGCGACCGGGGAGATGCCCCTCTCTTGGCGCAGGGCAGTCATCGTCCTGCTGCCTAAGAAGCGCGATCTCCGCCTCCTTAAGAACTGGCACCCGGTCTCCCTCCTCAGCACGGACTACAAAATCTTCGCCAGGGCGATGTTTGCTCGCCTTGGTGCCGTGCTTGACCACATGATCCACCCCGACCAGTCATACACGGTCCCGGGCCGGACAATCCACGATAACATCCATCTGGTCCGGGACCTCATCCATTGTTCCCAGGAGGCTGGTCTGTCGGTCGCCTTCCTATCCCTCGACCAAGAGAAGGCGTTCGACAGGGCGGATCACGACTATCTGCTCGGAACTCTGCGCGCTTTCGGGTTCGGGACGCATTTCGTCGCCCGGATCCGACTTTTGTACGCCGCCGCGGAGTGTCTGATTAAGGTTAACGGGTCCTTGACGGCGCCCCTTCGCTTTAGGAGAGGGGTGCGCCAGGGATGCCCCATGTCCGGCCAGTTATATGCTGTTTGCGTGGAGCCTTTCCTGCGCCTCTTGCGGACGAGGTTGACGGGACTGGCTCTGCAAGGGCCGGGCGTGGAGGTCGTCCTCTCGGCTTACGCCGATGACGTGCTCCTCGCGGTAGAGGATCCCGCTGACCTGCGGAGGATGCGTGAGTGCCAGGAGATTTACTCGGCCGCGTCCTCCGCCAGGATCAACTGGGAGAAATGTTCCGGACTCCTGGTGGGTCAGTGGCGGGTGGACTCCCTGCCGGAGGAGCTCAGGCCTTTTGCCTGGAGCACGACCCATCTCCTCTATCTGGGAGTCTACCTTAGCCCCGACGAGGGAGCCTGGCCGGCGAACTGGCAGGAGCTGGAGGCCAAGGTCGCCGCTCGCCTAGGGCGCTGGACAGGACTGCTCCGAGTGCTGTCCTACAGGGGTCGAGCGCTAGTCATAAACCAGCTGGTGGCCGCAATGTTGTGGTACCGGCTGGTTACTTTGAACCCTCCCCCTGCGTTTGTCGCCAAGATACAGAAGAAGCTGGTGGACTTCTTCTGGAACAAAAAGGAAGCACTGGGTCTCTGCTGCGGTCTTGAGTCTCCCACTTGAGGAGGGCGGTCAGTCGTTGGTGTGCGTCAGCGCCCAGCTCGCGACATTCCGTCTTCCGACCCTGCAGAGATACCTTTACGTCGAGCCCCCTCCTAGGTGGTGCGCTCTGGCGAGGTATTTCTTCCGCCAGCAGCGCGACCTCAATTATGACACGCAGCTCCTGTTTGTGAACTTGGGGGGTGCCAGGACCGCCCTCCGGGAGCTGCCTGTCTTTTACAGGGAACTCATCAGGGTCTGGAACAAAGTCTCCACCAAGCGCAGCTCTCCGCCGGCTGGAGTTGCGGCCGTCCTGCAGGAACCGCTGCTCGGGAATCCGTACCTCCACGGCCGAGGCTTTATGTGGCGGTCGGAAGAGAGGGCTGTGGCTGGTGAGGTGACCAGGATCAGGGACCTGCTCGATGGAGGAGGAGCGGGCTGGATGGCGCCAGACACGCTGGCGCGGCGCCTAAGTTCTGCCAACGTCCGCCACGTGGCCGATGCCATCGAGTCGATAAAAACAGTTCTGGGCCCTGACTCCGTTAGGTGCATCGAGGAGGCTCAAGCACGTGGGGAGATCCCGTCCGAACTGACCCCCGTCCGGACGTAATTCCTCATCGGCGCCAAACCCCGGAACCTCCCTCAGGGGCCGGCGCCTCACAACTTGAGCCGCCTCGGGGAAATCCCCTCCGTGCCTTTCAGTTCCGCGCGGAGGGGTTTCCTGTACGGGCTGCTCCTGCACACCCTCAACTTTGCCATCCTCGCCGGCCGTCCGGACACGCCATGGCATACCATCTTGCCGTTCGGAGGAGGCGGGGGTCCCAGATGGAGGGCACTCTACGCAGGGGTCCTCCCACTATTCATCGGGGATTTGGCCTGGAGGGTGGTGCAAGGAGCAGTGCCGTGCAACAAATTTTTAAGCCGGTTCACGGACTCCCAGGCCACCTGCAATCTCTGCGGTCTGGAGGAGTCCGTGTTCCATGTTTTTATTGAGTGCACGAGGTTGCAGCCCCTGTTCCATTATTTGAAGGGGCTGCTCCTGAAATTCTGGCTGCACTTCAGTCCCACTCTCCTGGTCTTTGGGCACCCTGTGCGGAGGGGAGCGGGTAGGTCCGAGGGCCTCCTCGTAGGACTGCTCCTGGGCACGGCCAAGGGTGCCATCAGCCGGTCCAGGCAGCGGGCGATCGAGGGGGTCGTTCAACCTGACTGCCTGCCTCTCTTCCGCTCTTACATCCGGTCCAGGGTGTCCTTGGAGATGGAGCACGCGGTGTCCACCGGTACGCTCGCGGCCTTCCGCGAGAGGTGGGCACCGGAGGGACTGGAGTGCATCATCACGCCCGGCAACCAAATTTTAATTTGATTTTACATTTTAAAGTTTAATTTGTTTTCATTGCCGGTGCTTTTAGTGTCCCCCTTTCCTTTTATAGGGGGCACTGGGGAAAATTGTGATTTTAGTGCCCAAAAAAAAACCAAAAAAAGAAAAACACAAAGAAAAAACAAAAAAAAGGGGGGAAAAAAAAAGGGCCTTGTAAATGTCTGGAGTGTCACCCAGGTCGGGTGGCACCGTTTAATGTTTTATGTTTTCGCAGGTAAACTCAAAAGAGTTTCATGCACAAGGACCCCCAGGTCCCTCTGCACCGCAGCATGTTGCAATTTCTCCCCATTCAAATAATATTCACTTTTACTGTTTTGTTTTTCCCCCTAAGGTGGATGACCTCACATTTTCTGACATTGTATTCCATCTGCCAAATCTTAGCCCATTCGCTTAACCGATTTAAATCTCTTTGCAGCCTCTCTGTGTCTCCTCTGCACAACCCACTTTCCCACTAATCTTTGTGTCATCCGCAAATTTTGTTCCACTGCACTCTGTCCCCTCTTCCATGTCATCTATGTATATTGTTAACAGTTGTGGTCCCAGCACCGATCCCTGAATCGCACCACTAACCACCGATTTCCAACCCAAAAAGGACCCATTTATCCCGACTCTCTGCTTTCTGTTCGCCAGCCAATTCTCTATCCATGCTAATACATTTCCTCTGACTCCGCATACCTTTATCTTCTGCAGTAACCTTTTGTGTGGCACCTTATCGATTGCCTTTTGGAAATCTAAATACACCACATCCATCGGTACACCTCTATCCATCATGCTCGTTATATCCTCAAAGAATTCCAGTAAATTAGTTAAACATGATTTCCTCTTCATGAATCCATGTTGCGTCGGCTTGATTGCACTATTCCTATTTAGATGTCCCGCTATTTCTTCCTTAATGATAGCTTCAAGCATTTTCCCCACTACAGATGTTAAACTAACCGGCCTATGGTTACCTGCCTTTTGTCTGCCCCCTTTTTTTTAAACAGAGTCGTTACATTAGCTGCTTTCCAATCCGCTGGTACCTCCCCAGAGTCCAGAGAATTTTAGTAGATTATAACGAATGTATCTGCTATAACTTCCGCCATCTCTTTTAATATCCTGGGATGCATTTCATCCGGACCAGGGGACTTGTCTACCTCGAGTCCCATTAGCCTGTCCAGCACTACCCCCCTCATGACAGTGATTATCTCAAGGTCCTCCCTTCCCACATTCCCATGACCAGCAATTTTTAGCATGGTTTTTGTGTCTTCCACTGTGAAGACCGAAGCAAAATAATTGTTTGAGGTCTCAGCCATTTCCACATTTCCCATTATTAAATCCCCTTCTCATCTTCTAAGGGACTAACATTTACTTTCGTCACTCTTTTCCATTTTATATAATCGGTAAAAGCTATAACTATCTATTTTTATGTTTTGTGCAAGTTTACTTTCGTACTCTATCTTTCCTTTCTTTATTGCTTTCTTAGTAATTCTTTGCTGTCGTTTAAAATTTTCGCAATCTTCTAGTTTCCCACTAACCTTGGCCACCTTATACGCATTAGTTTTTAATTTGATAATCTCCCTTATTTCCCTGTTTATCCACGGCTGGTTATCCCTTCTCTTAGCGGCTTTCTTTTTCACTGGAATATATTTTTGTTGAGCACTATGAAAGAGCTCCTTAAAAGTCCTCCACTGTTCCTCAATTGTGCCACCGTTTAGTCTCTGTTCCCAGTCTACTTTAGCCAACTCTGCCCTCATCCCACTGTAGTCCCCTTTGTTTAAGCATAATACGCTCGTTTGAGGCACTACTTCCTCACCCTCAATCTGTATTACAAATTCAGCCATACTGTGATCACTCATTTCGAGAGGATCTTTTACTTGGAGATCGTTTATTATTCCTGTCTCATTTAACAGGACCAGATCCAAGATAGCTTGCTCCCTTGTAGGTTCTGTAACATACTTCTATTTTTTGTGTGTTTATTTATTTATTGATTGATTGTGGTCCATTTTTCATTTTGCTTTCTGGGTTGCAAGAGATCTCTTGAGACCCCAGTTTAAGTTCACGAAAGAGATTGTGAGCTTTCTCCGAGTTATGACTGCACATACATGCAAGTTGAGTTGCAGTCAGTCGGAGGATGAGGGTATATCACCAGGAGCAGATCGACACAGTGAGAAATAACCGATTCGTCGAACTTTTTATTTGTTATTGATTGATTGCTTTTTATATAGAAACATAGAAAATAGATGCAGGAGTAGGCCATTCGGCCCTTCGAGCCTGCACCACCATTCAATAAGATCATGGCCGATCATTCACCTCAGTACCCCTTTCCTGCTTTCTCTCCATACCCTTTGATTCCTTTAGCCGTAAGGGCCCTATCTAACTCCCTCTTGAATATATGCAATGAACTGACATCAACAGCTCTTTGCGGTAGGGAATTCCACAGGTTAACAACACTCGAGTGAAGAAGTTTCTCCTCATCTCAGTCCTAAATGGCTTACCCCTTATCCTTAGACTATAACCCCTGGTTCTGGACTTCCCCAACATTGGGAACATTCTTCCTGCATCTAACTTGTCCAGTCCCGTCAGAATTTTATGTTTCTATGAGATCCCCTCTCATCCTTCTAAACTCCAGTGAATACAGGCCCAGTTGATCCAATCTCTCCTCATGTCAGTCCTGCGATCCCGGGAATCAGTCTGGTGAACCTTCGCTGCACTCCCTCAATAGCAAGAATGTCCTTCCCCAGATTAGAAGACCAAAACTGAACACAATATTCCAGGTGAGGCTTCACCAAGGCCCTGTACAACTGCAGTAAGACCTCCCTGCTCCGATACTCAAATCCCCTCGCTGTGAAGGCCAACATACCATTTGCCTTCTTCTCCGCCGGCTGTACCTGCATGCTAATTTTCAATGACCATGACACCCAGGTTTCGTTGCAGCTCCCCTTTTCCTAATCTGTTGCCATTCAGATAATATTCTGCCTTTGTGTTTTTGCCACTAAAGTGGATAACCTCACATTTATCCACATTATACTGCATCTGCCATGCGTTTGCCCACTCACCTAACCTGTCGAAGTCAAGCTGCAACCATTTGCGTCCTCCTCACAGCTCACACCGCCACCCTGCATGGTGTCATCTGCAAACTTCATCTAAATCGTTAATGTATATTGTAAATAGCTGGGGTCCCAGCACGGAGCCCTGCGGCACCCCACTAGTCATTGCCTGCCATTCTGAAAAGGACTTGTTTATCCCGACTCTCTGCTTCCTATCTGCCAACCAGTTCTCTATCCACGTCAGTACATTACCCACAGTACCATGTGCTTTAATTTTGCACACCAGTCTCTTGTGTGGGACCTTGTCAAAAGCCTTTTAAAAATCCAAATACACCACATCCACTGGTTCTCCCTTGTCCACTCTACCAGTTACATCCTCAAAAAATTGAGGATTTGTCAAGCATGATTTCCTCTTCATAAATCCATGGACCGATCCTGTCACTGCTTTCCAAATGCACTGCTATTTCATCTTTAACAATTGATTCCAACATTGTCCCCACTACTGATGTCAGGCTAACCGGTCTATAATTACCCATTTTCTCTCTCCTTTTTTCAAAAGTGGTGTTACATTAGCTACCCACCAAGTCCATAGGAACTGATCCAGAGTCGATAGACTGTTGGAAAATGATGACCAATACATCCACTATTTCTAGGACCACTTCCTTAAGTACTCTGGGATGCAGACTTTAAGGCCCCAGGGATTTATTGGCCTTCAATCCTATCAATTACTTTGGTCTTGGTGCTTTAGATGCAGGGTTCCTTCTATTTTTTGTATTTGTTAATTAATGGCTTATTATTCTTGTGCTTTGTTTAGTGCTTTGTAAATCTTGGTGCTAGATGCAGGTTATCTCAGCTTCCTTGTATTTTTTATTTGTTATTGAATGTTTATTTCTGTGCTTTGTTTAGTGCTTGGTGCTTTCTTAACTCTCCACAAGGTTTTTTTATGCTGCCAGATATGCTGGCCTAAGTTAGTTTGGAGTAACTATTAGCTGTTCAAATTGGCTTCATGACATCACTGCAGTGCCTAGCAACCAACCTCCCTGAGCCCTGCTCATTATGGGCAAGGTTTAGTGTTTGATGGGACAGTGTAGAGGGAGCTTTACTCTGTATCTAACCCTTGCTATGTCTGATGAAACAGTGTAGAACATAAGAACAAATGAACATAAGAAATAGGAGCAGGAGCAGGCCATACTCCAGCCTGCTTCACAACCCAACATGATCATGGCTGATCCGATCATGGACTCAGGACCACTTCCCTGACTTCTACCCATAACCCTTTAATCCTTTATTGGTTAATAAACTGTCGATCTCTGTCTTAAATTTATTCAATGACCCAGCTTCCACAGCTCTCTGAGGCAGCAAATTCCACAGATTTACAACCCTCCAAGAGAAGAAACTGCCACCAAAGCAAGTATATCCTTTCGTAAAAATGGAAACCAAAACTGCACACAGTATTCCAGGTGTACCCTCACCAATGCCCTGTATAACTGCAGCAAGACTTCCCTGCTTTTATACTCCATCCCCTTTGCAATAAATGCCAAGATTTCATTGGCTTTCCTGATCACTTGTTGTACCTGCAAACTAACCTTCGCAATTTTTCTCCATTTAATTAATAACTTGCTCTTTGAATTTTTCTGCCAAAGCACATGACCTCATACTTTCCAACATTATACTCCATCTACCAAATTTTTGCACACTCATTTAGCCTGTCTATGTCCTTTTGCAGATTGTTTGTGTCCTCCTCACACATTGCTTTTCCTCCTATCTTTGTATCGTTAGCAAATGTGGCTACGTTACCCTCGGCCCTTTCTTCCACATCGTTAATATACATTGTAAATAGTCGGGGTCCCAGCACTGATCCCTGCGACACCCCACTAGTTACTGATTGCCAACCAGAGAATGAACCATTTATCCTCACTCTGTTTTCTGTTAGTTAGCCAATCCTTTATCCATGCTAATATATTACCCCCAACCCCATGATATTTTATCTTGTGCATAACCTTTTATGTGACACCTTGTCAAATGCTTTCTGGAAGTTCAAATACACCATACTCACTGGTTCCCCTTTATCCACCCTGTTTGTTACATCCTTAAAGAATTCCAACAAGTTTGTCAAACATGACTTCCCCTTCATAAATCCATGGTGACTCTGCCTGACTGAACTGTGTTTTTTGTAAATGTCCTGCTACTGCTTCCTTAATAATGGACTCCAACATTTTCCCAACCACAGATGTTCGGCTAACTGGTCTATAGTTTCCTGCTTTTTGTCTGCCTTCTTTTTTAAATGGATGGGTTACATTTGCAGTTTTCCAATCTCTGGGACCTCCCCAGAATCCAGGGAATTATGGTAAATTACAACCAATGCATCCACTATCCCTGCCGTTACATCTCTTAAGACCCTAGTATACAAGCCATCAGGTCCAGGGGATTTATCCGCCTTTAGTCCCATTATCTTGATAACACAATCACAATCACTAAGAAGGAGGTGCTTAAGTTCCTCCCCCGCCTATAGCCCCTTGACTGTCCACTGTTGGGATGTTGTTAGTGTCCTCTACCGTAAAGACTGATACAAAATATTTGTTCAGTGTTTCTGCCATCTCCATGTTCCCCATTACTAATTCCCGGTCTCGTCCTCGAAGGTATCAACATTTACTTCAGCCACTCTTTTCCTTTTTATATACCTGTAGAAACTCTTGCTATCTGTTTTTATATTTCGTGCTAGTTTACTTTCATAGTCTATCTTCCCTTTCTTAATTTTTTTAGTCTTTCTTTGCTGGCTTTTAAAAGCTTCCCAATCTTCTGTCCTCCCACTAGTTTTGACCACTTTGTATGCCCTTGTTTTTAATTGGATACCGTCCTTTATTTCTTCAGTTAGCCACGGATGGCTATCTTTTCTTTTACACCCTTTTCTCCTCACTGGAATATATTTTTCTTGAGAGTTGTGAAATTGTCCTTAAATGTATGCCACTGTTCATCAACCTTCCTACACTTTAATCTATTTTCCCAGTCCACTTTACCCAACTCTGCCCTCATACATAGATAATCTCCTTTATTTAAGATTAGTACGCTGGTTAGAGATCCAACCTTCTCATCCACCATCTGAATTTCAAATTTAGATCATGCTATGATCACTCATTCCAAGGGGATCCTTTACTAGAAGATTGTTTATTCATCCTGTCTCATTACACGGGACCAGATCTAAGATAGCCTGCCTCCTGGTTGGTTCCGTTACATAATGCTCAAGGAAGCCATCCCTTATGCACTCTATGAACTCCTTCTCAAGGCTACCCTGACCAATTTGATTTGTCCAATCAATATGGAGGTTAAAATCACCCATGATTATTGTTGTTAACTTTTTACAAGCCCCCACTATTTCCTGATTTATACTCCAACCAACACATTTGCTACTGTTAGGGGGGCTATAGACTACGCCCACCAGTGACTTTTTCCCTTTATTATTCCTTATCTCCACCCAAACTGGTTCAACATCCTGATCATTTGAGCCAATATTGTTTCTCATTATTGCAGTGATTCCATCCTTTATCAATAGAGCTGCCCACCTCATTTTCCTTTCTGTCTAGACTTCTGCATTGTCAATTGCCCCTGAATATTTAATTCCCAGTGCTGGTCACCTTGCAACCACGTCTCTGTAATGCCGATCAGATCATACCCATTTGTATCAATTTGTGCCGTCAACTCATCTATTTTGTTACGAATGCTTCGTGCATTTAGACAAAGTGCCTTTAAGTTTGTTTTATTGCACTTTTTTCCTGCTTGTTTCCTCTCTCCTTCAAACTCACTTTCTTTAATTTTGCTTTCTAATTCCAGCTTTACTCCCCTCCCAACTGAATCTATTTTCAGATTCCCATCCCCCTGCTAAGCTTGTTTAAACTCTCCCCAACAGCACTAGCAACCCCCACCCCCGTGAGGATATTGGTCCCGGCTCTGTTGAGATGCAACCCGTCCGGCTTGTACCGGTCCCACCTCCCACAGAAGCGGTCCTAATGCCTCAGGAAACTAAAGCCCTCCCTCCTGCACCATCTCTCCAGCCACGTATTCATCTGCTCTATCCTCCTATTTCTGTACTCACTAGCTCGTGGCATTGGGAGTAATCCGGAGATTACAAGCTTTGAGGTCCTGCTTTTTAATCTCTCTCCTAGCTCTCTAAACTCTGCCTGCAGGACCTCACACTTCTTTCTACCCGTGTCATTGGTCCGGATGTGGACCACAACCTCCGGCTGTTCAGCCTCTTCCCCCAGAATGCCCTGCAGCCGCTCAGTGACATCCTTGACTCTGGCACCAGAGAGGCAACATACCATCCTGGAGTCACATCTGTGGCCGCAGAAACACCTGTCTGCTCCCCTGACTATTGAATCCCCTACCACTATAGCTCTTCCATTCTTCTTCCTCCCCCCCGTACAGCTGAGACACCCGTGGTGCTGTGAATGTGGCTCTGGCTCACTCCCCAGAGCCAGCATCGCCCTCAGCGGTACTCAGAACAGAGTTTCAGTTGGCGAGCGAGATGGACTCAGGGGACTCCTGCACTACCTGCCTAGTCCTCCTCTTCTGTCCAGGGTTCACCCAATCCCTATCTGCCTGCACATTCCTAAGCTGCGGGGTGACCACCTCTAGAAACGTGATATCCTCGTAGCTGTCAGTCTCATGGAGTCTCAGTGACTCCAGCTGTCGCTCAAGCTCCAAAACGCGGAGCTGGAGTTGGTGCAGCTGGAGACACCTCCTGCAAATGTGGTCGTCCCGGCTGTGTGAAGCTCCCAGGATTTCCCACATGCCACAGGATGTGTAATCCACGGGACTGAGCTGTCCTGTCATCCCTCGAGTTACACTCGCAGCTATCAAGTAGAACTAAACTCTGAACCTTAGAGAAATACACTCAGCAACTACTCAGCAATCCGCTGATTTAACTAACCTTTATTTGCAGACTAAATACCAACTTAACAGAGAAAAAAACCTTCATGGGACGAGAAGGAGGGGAACAAGTGAGTATAGAACTGAACCCAGCCAGAGTCAGCACCTTCAGGGGTGAGGAACCAGTGAGTGTAGAACTGAACCCAGCCAGAGTCAGTAGCTTCAGGGGAGGGGAACCAGTGAGTGTAGAACTGAACCCAGCCAGAGTCAGTACCTTCAGGGGAGGGGAACCAGTGAGTGTAGAACTGAACCCAGCCAGAGTCAGTACCTTCAGGGGAGGGGAACCAGTGAATGTCGAACTGAACCCAGCCAGAATTGGTGGTGAAAACTGGGAGTAGAGGAGAAACAGTTTAGAATTGTGTGTTGATTTGCATTTCAGCACAGCAGGCGGGACAATGTGTGGGACAGGGATTTACAGCTTTGGAAGAACAAGAGAGGAAAGAATATTCCATGGAAAGTAGATGTGTCTATCCTGAATTTGTGTCTTGTACTAGCAGTGATGAGTTTTGTTATCTCCTTTTACAGCCTATTAGAAGGGGAGATTTTCAGACAGGAAACACAAACCAAACATCGTGTCAAGATCTGACGGAGTCAATCCATTCATCAGGACCCGAATATCATCGGCTTTTGAAAGTGGAAGGAGAAATGTTTGTCTGTCCTGCCTGTGCGAAAACATTTCAAACATCAGTGTGACTGGAAAAGCACCGAGACACACACACCCGAGTGAGTGTTCCAGTGCACTGCCTGTGGAAAGAGCTTTAACCAGTTAGACAGCCTGAAGAAACATCGCACCATTCATAGCGGGGAGAAACTGTAAACGTGTTGTGTGTGTGGGCGAGGCTTCAACTGATCGTCCAACCGGGAGAGTCACAAGGATACCCGTACCATGGAGAAACCGTGGGAATGTGGGGACTGTGGGAAGGTATTTAGATCGCCTTCTGTGCTGGAAAATCATCGACGCATTCACACTGGGAAGAGGCCGTTCACCTGCACCATGTGTGGGAAGGGATTCACTGGGTCATCCCACCTGCTGACACATCAGCGAGTTCACAAGTGACTGCAGGGGTTGGAATCTGCTGTTAATGCTGCTGTTAATCACATTCTGACTGAACCATGTTCATTCTGATAGTTGGGGTGTGTTTCTGCTGATGTTAATAACTCTACAACTGGGCTGGACTTTTTTATATTCTGGATATATTGCTGATTGTGTTCTCAGGGCTGCAGTGTCCATTTCAGAAACGCTGTGTGTTATCTTTTTCCCTTAATTCAGCGAATCTCAACAGAAATTCAGTTTGCAATAAAATTATGCATTTTTACTTTAATCCTACATTGATCTTTGGTACAAAATCTCCAATAGTGTCAAACATTCCATTGAATATAATCTCCAATTAGAAAGAGCTTGCTGACAATGCTTACTGACTTGCACATTACACACAGTGGCCCCTCCATTATACACGAGAAAGAAGGGGAATGGGAATTGGTGCGGAATTAGTGTCCCCAAATGTTGCCCCTCCCGTCTGGTGTAACAATCCCCTCGGCACAGGAATGGAGACAAGTCCAGACCAAAACTGTGCGCAGTACTCCAGGTGTGGTCTTACCAACGCCCTGTACAGTTGTAGCAGGACTTCTCTACATTTAAACTCCATCCCCCTTGCAATAAAGGCCAGCATTCCATTTGCCTTCCTGATTATTTGCTGTACCTGCATGCTAACCTTTTGAGTTTCTTGTACAAGAACTCCCAGATCCCTCCGTACTGCAGCATATTGTAATAGTCTCCATTTAAATAATTTGTGTTTTTATTTTTCCTATCAAAGGGGATAACCTGACGTTTTACAACATTATAGTCCAGCTGCCAGATTTTTCCCCACTCACTGAGCCTGTCTATATCCTTTTGTAGATTTGTTGCATCCTCCTCACAACTTGCTTTCCCACCTATCTTTGTATCAGCAAATTTGGGTGCGTTACTCTCAGTCCCTTCATCCAAGTCATTAATATAAATTGTAAATAGTTGAGGCCCCAGCACTGATCCCTGTGTCACCCCACTAGTTACAGTTTGGCAAATCTAAAAATGACCCATTTATCCTGACTTTCTGTTTTATGTTAGTTAGCCAATCCTCTATCCATGCTAATATATTACCCCCACCTCCGTGAGCTCTTAGCTTCCGCAGTAATCTTTTGTGTGGCAACTTATGAAATGCTTTCTGGAAATCCACATATACGACATCAACTGGTTCTACTTCATCCACTCTGCTCGTTACATCCTCAAACAACTCCAGCAAATTTGTCAAACATGATTTCCCTTTCATAAAACCATGCTGACTCTGCTTGACTGCAATATGATTTTCTAAATGTCCTGCTCCTACTTCCTTAATGATGGACTCCAGTATTTTCCCAATGACAGATGGTAGACTAACTGGTCTACAGTTTCCTGCTCTCTGTCTCACTCCTTTCTTCAACAGGGATGTTACATTTGCTGTTTTCCAGTCGGCTGGGACCTCTCCAGAATTCAGGGAATATTGGTAGATTACAACCAGTGCATCCACTATCTCTGCAGCCACTTCTCTGATTACCCTGGGATGCATGTCATCAGATCCAGGGGACTTGTCCACCTTTAGTCCCATTAGTTTGCTGAGTACTTTATCTCTAGTGATAGTGACTGTTTTAAGTTCCCACCCACCCTACAATAGCTCCTTGAATAACAACTGTTGGGATGTTTTTAGTGTCCTCTACCGTGAACACAGATACAAAATATGTGTTCAAAATCTCTGCCATTTCCATGTTTCCCATTATTAATTGTCCAGTCCCATCCTCGAAGGGACCAGCATTTACGTTAGATACTCGTTTTCTTTTTACATCCCTGTAGAAGCTCTTGCTGTCTGTTTTTATATTTCTTGCAGTTTGCTCTGATCTGCTTTCTTCTCCGTCTTTATCATTTTTTTAGTCGTCCTTTGCTGGTTTCTAAAAATTTTCCAATCCTCTGGCCTTCCACTGTCCTGCACAACATTGTATGCTTTTTTTTCAATTTGATACCATCCTTTACTTCCTTAGTTAGCCAGGGATGGTTCATCCATCTCTTAGTATCTTTATTTCTCACTTGAATAAATCTTTGCTGAGATTATGAAATGTCTCCTTAAATGTTTGCCACTGCGTTTCTACAGTCTTACCCTTGAACATATTTTCCCAGTCCACTTGGTGTCAGTGACAAGGGTTGGTTTATATCACATGGGAGGAGATTGGTGTCAGTGACTGTGGGGTTGGGTCAACCTTCTTTGACCTGACCAAGGCCTTTGACACTGTCAACCGTGAGGGATTATGGAGTGTACTCTTCAAATTCAGCTGTCCTCAAAAATTTTCACCATCCTCCACTTGCTTGGTGATAACATGCAAGCTGTGATCCTGAGCAATGGATCCACCACAGACCCAATTCATGTACGGACCGGGGTGAAGCAAGGCTGTGTCACTGCACCCACACTCTTCTCGATCTTCCTTGCTGCATTGCTACATCTCACCGTCAGTAAGCTTCCCGCTGGAGTGGAGATAATCTACAGAATAAATGGGAAACTGTTCCACCTCCATCACCTTCAGACCAGATCCAAGGTCGTGCCATCCTCTGTCATCGAATTACAGTATGCAGATGATGCTTGTGTCTGCGCTCACTCAGAGGACGAGCTCCAAACCATCGTCAACACATTCACCATAGTGTCTGAGAGCATAGGCCTGACACTAAACATCTCCGAAAAACAAAGGTGCTCTTTCAAACTAGCCCCGCCACACAGCACTGCCCTTCCAAGGAACCACGGGTGGCTCAGCTGCACAGGGGGGAGGGACAAAGAATAAAATAGCTGTAGTAATAGGGGATTCTGTAGTAGGAGAACAGAGAGGCGTTTCTGCGGCCGCAGACGTGACTCCAGAATGGTGTGGTGCCAAGCTCAAGGATGTGACAGAGCAGACACAGGGAATTCTGGGGGGGTGGGGAGAGGGTAAACAGCTAGAGGTCATGGACTATATCAGGACCAGCACCATAGATAGAAAGAGGGATGAGGTCCTACAGGCAAAATTTAGGGAGCTAGGAAGAAAATTAAAGAGTAGGACCTCAAAGGTAGTAATCTCCAGATCACTACCAGTGCCACGTGCTGATGCGTACAAGAATAGAAGGACAGAGAGAATGAACACGTGGCTGGAGAGTTGGTGTAGGAGGGAGGGCTTTAAATTCTTGAGGGATTGGGACCACTTCTGGGGGAGATGGGACATGTACAAACCGGACGGGTTGCACCTCAACAGTGCCAGGACCAATATCCTCGCGGGAAGCTTTGCTCGTGCTGTTGGGGAGAGTTTAAACTAGCTTGGCAGGGGGATGGGCACCTGAGAACACATTCAATAGGGAAGGAAGTAAAGCAGAAATTGGATAGCATGAATTTAGAAAGCAAATCAGTAAAACAGAGGAAACAAGGAGGTCTTCCTGTGCTAAATGGTATATACTTTAATGCAAGGAGTGTAGCGAGTAAGCCAGATGAGCTAAGAGCACAGGTAGATACTTGGGAGTATGACATTATAGCCATTACAGAGACATGGCTTAAAGAGGGGCAGGTTTGGCAGATCAATATTCCTGGTTACAGGATTTTTTGACAAGACAGAGAGGGGGGTAAAAAGGGTGTCACAGTATTGATTAAATAAACTATTACAGCGGTGAGGAGGGATATTTTGGAGAGATCATCAAATAAGGCCATATGGGTCGAATGTAAAAATAAAAAAGGGGCAATCGCACTGCTGGCTGTGTATTATAGACCCCCAAACAGAGGGAGGGAGATAGAGGAATAAATATGTCGGCAAATTGCTGTGAAGTCCAAAAACGATAGGGCAGTAATAGTAGGGGATTTTAACTATCCTAATATTGATTGGGACAAATTTAGTGTGAAGGGTATAGAGGGTGCGGAATTCTTAAACTGCATTCAAGAGAACTTGTCAGAGGGGGCGGTTTTGGATTTCGTTTTGGGGAATGAAGCTGGGCAGGTTGAAGAGGTATTAGTGGGAGAGCACTTAGGTGCCAGTGACCATAATTCAGTCAGATTCAAGTTAGTTCTGGATAAGGACAAGGATAGGCCTCGAATAAAAGTCCCAAATTGTGGAAAAGCTAACTTTGCTAAGTTGAGGGGTGATTTGGCCACAGTGGACTGGAAATTGTTTAACAGGGGTTGACACATACTTACCCGATGGGCCGACTCAGGATCCACCCCTCAAGCACCGCGATTGATTGCAGAACACGCTGCTCCCTGGGCCATCCGGCCTCTGAGCTCTCTTCCTGTTGGTTCCCAGGGCAATCAATCACAACTCGCCAACATTACACTGACAGATTAAGTTGAGATGCTCGGAGGAAGAAATAAAATGAGGCCGTGAATCTGAGTTAAGAAATAAAATTAGAAAAGCATGATTAAATGAATGAGGAGAGGCAATATAAACTAAAGAGTACAATCCTAAAGGGGATGCATGAACAGTGAGATCTGCGGGTATATGTGCACAAATCGCTGAAGGTGGCAGGACAGGTTGAGAAAGCAGTTAGAAATGCTTACTGGATCCTGGGCATCACAGAGTACAAAAGCAAGGAAGTTATGATGAACCATTGTAAAACACTGGTTCGGCCTCAACTGGATCATTGTGTCCAATTCTGGGCACCGCACATTAGGATGTGAAGGCCTTCGAGAGGGTGCAGAAAATATTGACAAGAATGATTCATGAGATGAGGGACTTCGGTTACGTGGATTGACTGGAGAAGCTGGAGTTGTTCTCCTGGGAGCAGAGAAGGTTGAGAGGAGAATTGATAGAGGTGTTCAAATTCATGAGGGGTCCGGACAGAGTAGATAGAGAGATACTGTTCCCATTGGTGGAGGGGTCGAGAACCAGAGGAGACAGATTTAAGGTGATTGGTAGATGAACCAAAAGCAACATAAGAAAAATCTATTTTATGCAGCGAGTGTTTAGGATCCGGAAAGCACGGCCTGAAAGGCTGGTGGAGACAGACTCAATCACAGCTTTCAAAAGGAAGGTGGATAAGTATCTGAAAGAAAACATTTGCAGGGGGAAAGGGCGGGGTAGTGGGACTAGCTGTGAGCCGGTAAGGGCTCGACGGGCCGAATGGCCTTCCGTGCTGTAACCATTCTTTGATTGTGTGAGCAGAACCACTCTGTTCCCTGACTCAATCTAAAGCCTTCCTGATTGTGAGCACCTCTGTTAAAACTGTCTATCTCCGCCTTAAATATATTCAATGACCCAGCCTCCACAGCTTTCTGGGGCAGAGATTTCTGCAGATTTACAGCACTCAAGAGAAGAAATTCCTCCTCATCTCAGTTTTAAATGGGCGGCCCCTTCTTTTAAGACAATGTCCCCTAGTAATCGGTTTCTCCATGTGGAAACATCCTCTCTGCATCCACCTTGTCGAGCCCCCTCCTTATCTTATAAATTTCAATAAGATCACCCCTCTTTCTTCTAAACTCCAATGTGTACAGGCCCAACCTACTTAACCTATCCTCATAAGTCAACCCCTTCCACTCCAAAATCAACTTGCATTCACTGGTTCCACTCTGTCCCTTCCCCTGAAGGTGCTGACTCTGGCTGGGTTCAGTTCTACACTCACTGGTTCCCCTCCCCTGAAGGTACTGAGTCTGGCTGGGTTCAGTTCTACACTCACTGGTTCCCCTCCCCTGAAGGTACTGACTCTGGCTGGGTTCAGTTCTACACTCACTGGTTTCCCTCCCCTGAAGGTACTGACTCTGGCTGGGTTCAGTTCTACACTCACTGGTTCTCCTCCCTTGAAGGTGCTGACTCTGGCTGGGTTCAGTTCTACACTCACTGACTCCCCTCCCCTGAAGTTCCTGACTCTGGCTGGGTTCAGTTCTACACTCACTGGTTCCCCTCCCCTGAAGTTGCTGACTCTGGCTGGGTTCAGTTCTACACTCACTGGTTCCCCTCCCCTGAAGGTGCTGACTCTGGCTGGGTTCAGTTCTACACTCACTGGTTCCCCTCCCCTGAAGGTGCTGACTCTGGCTGGGTTCAGTTCTACACTCACTGGTTCCCCTCCCCTGAAGGTACTGACTCTGGCTGGGTTCAGTTCTACACTCACTGGTTCCCCTCCCCTGAAGGTACTGACTCTGGCTGGGTTCAGTTCTACACTCACTGGTTCCCCTCCTCTGAAGGTCCTGACTCTGGCTGGGTTCAGTTCTACACTCACTGGTTCCCCTCCCGTGAAGGTACTGACTCTGGCTGGGTTCAGTTCTACACTCACTGGTTCCCCTCCCCTGAAGGTACTGACTCTGGCTGGGTTCAGTTTCAGACACTGACATCATTCGCATTGTTCCTGCAGCAAAATGGCCGCGCATGCGCTATGCTACTCACTGAATGAACAAGGCGGAGCGCTGAAGCTGCCTTCCTGTACGAAGATGGCCGCCGTTAGCCTGGGCCTGTGACCGGGAGAAAACCCCGAAGCTGCAACCGCCGATATTCCGGTGATTATTCCGGGCTTGCGGCGAGCACCGGTTGTTTATGAAGCCTCCCCAGCTCCTGGCTGGTCCATTACTCCCCTCCGTCCTGCTGAAAAGGACACTTCTGAGGAGCCTGTCCAAAACACATCTTGTCCGCCATTACAGGTGTCGCGCATGCTCCAAACACAGCCAGGGTCCGCGCCTGCGCACTGACCTCCGTTAAACTTGGTGCGGCACATTCTCCCCCGCGGGGCATGCTGGATACATAAGACCATGAGAAATAGGAGCAGGAGTGGGCCACCCGGACCCCTGAGCCTGCTCTCCATTCAATAACATTTGACTGGACAGTCGAGGGGGAGCGTCACTCTATCTCACCCGTGCTGCACCTGCCCTGAGAGTCTTTGATGGGACAGTGTACAGGGAGATTAACTCTATCTAACCAATGCAGTACCTAACCTGGGAGAGTTTGGGACAGGCTGGAGGGAGATTTAATCTTTATGTAACCCGTGCTTTTGAATGTCTGGTGAGACCATGTAGAGGGACCTTTACTCTGCATCTAACCTGCGTTGCAAGTTCCCTGGAAATAGTTGATGGGACAATGTGTATTTAATTGTGTATTTCACCTGTGTTGTCCTGCCATGGGAGTGTTTGATAGGTCAGCTTACAGGGTGCTTTAAATTGTGACTAACCCTTGCTGTACCTGACCTGGGATTCTTTAGGACAGTGCAGGAGGAGCTTTACTCTGTATGTAACCCGTGCTGTATCTGCCGTTGGACTGTGTAGAGAGAGATTTACTCTGTATTTAAATGGTGCTGTACTTCACCTCAGAGTGTTTGATGGGACAGTGTAGGGGGAGCTTTACTCTGTATCTTACCCGTGATGTACCTGCCCTAGTTGTGTTTGATGGGGCAATGTAGACGAAGCTTTACTTTGAATCTGAGTCGGGATAAATGGGCCATTTTCCAGTTGGCAAACAGTGATTAGTGGGGTGCTACAGTGATCGGTGCTCAGTCCTCAACTATTTACAATCTATATTAATGACTTGGATGAAGGGACCGAGTGTAATGTAGTAACGATTGCTGATGATCCAAAGATGGATTGGAAAACAGATAAGATAATGAGAGGGCTCGACAAGGTGAATGCAGAGAAGATATTTGCACTCATAGGGGAAACTAAAACTCGGGGACCCAGTCTCAGAATAAGAGGTCGCTCATTTAAAACTGAGATGAGGAGAAATTTCTTCTCTCAGGGGTTATAAATCTATGGAATTTCTGCCTTAGAGAGCTGGGTCATTGAATATATTAAAGGCAGAGATAGACAGATTTTTGAGCGACAAGAGAATAAGGTGTATGGGGAGCAGGCAGGAAAGTAGAGCTGAACTCAAGATCAATCAGCCATAATCTTATTAAATGGCGGAGCAGTCTCGAGGGGCAAGTGGCCTACTCCTGCTCCTATTTATTATATTATCATCGACCCTGTTCTATCCTTCCCTGGGAGTGTGTGATGGGACAATGTAGACGGAGCTTTACTCTGTATCTAACGTGTGCTGTACGTGCCTCAGAATTTTTGTTGGGGTATTGTAGAGGGAGAGATTACTCTGTATTTATCGCATGCTGTACCTGCCCTCGGAGTGTGTGATGGGACATTGTAGACGGAGCTTTATTCTGTATCTAACCCCGTATTGTACCTGCCCTTGGAATGTCTGGTGGGACAGTCTCGAGGGAGCTTTACTCAGTATCTAAGCAAGGCAAGTCTCTCATTCCTTAGATAAGGAGACCATAACTGTGCACAGTGCTCCAAGTGTGGTCTCATCAAGGCTCTGTACAATTGTAGAGAGAGATTAGAGAGAGAATTACACTGTATCTAAATTATGCTGTACCTGCCCTTGGAATGTTTATTTGGACAGTGCAGAGGGAGCTTTACTTATTATCTAACCAATGCAGTACCTGCCCTGGGAATGTCCGGTGGAACAGTATAGAGGGATACTTAGTCTATATCTAATCCATGCTGTACTTGCCCTGGGATGGTTGGGACAGAGTAGTGGGAGATGCACCCCATGTCTAACCCCGTGCTGTACCTGCCCTGGGAGTGTTTGATGTTACAGTGCAGAGCGAGATTTACTCTGTATCTAACCCCGTGCTGTACCTACCCTGGTGCTGTTTGATGGAACAGTGTAGAGGGAGCTTTTCTCTGTATCTAACCCATGTTGTACCTGCCCTGGGAGTGTTTGGGATATTGTAGACTGAGATTTAATCTGTATCAACCCTAGTAGTGTTTGGGACAAGATGGAGTGAGATTTACTCTGTATCTAACCCCTGCATTATTGGTCGTCCTGACATCAGTCGCAGCAAAAATGCTGAAATCTACTATTAAGCACGTTGTAAGTACTAACAGGATTGGGCAGAATCAGCACGGATTTATTTAGGGAAATTGTACTTGACAAATCTGTTCGCATTTTTGAGGCTTTAACTAGCAGGATAGATCAGGGCGAACCACTGGACGTGGTGTATTTAGATTTACAGAAGGCATTCGATGAGGTGCCACACAAGAGGTTATAAAATAAAATTAGGGCTCATGGGATTGAAGGTAATATACGAGCAAGGATTAAGGATTGGTTAACGGATAGAAAACAGAGAGTAGGAATAAACGGGTGATTTCTGGGTTGGCAGGCTGTAACTGGTGGGGTGATGCAAGGATCGGTGCTTGGGCCCCAGCTATTCACAATCTATATCAATAATTTGGATGAGGGGACCAAATGTAATATATCGAAGTTTGCTGAGGTTGCAAAACTAGTTGGCAATGTAATTTGTGAGGAGGATGAAAATAGGTTTCAAGGGGATATATACAGTCTCAGTGAGTGGGCAAGAACATGGTAAATGGAATATAATGTGAAGAAATGTTAAGTTAGACACTGACAGTAAAAATAGAAAGGCAGAGTATTGTTTTTTTAATTGTGAGATTGGGAAACATTGTGTTCAGAGGGACCTGGGTGTTCTTGTACACAAATCGCCAAAAGTTAATATGCAGGTGCAGCAAGCAATTTAGAAAGCAAATGGTATATTGGCCTTTATTACAATGAGATTTGAATATTTACGTCTTATTGCAATTATACAGGGCCCTGGTGAGACCACACCAGGAGTATTGTGTACTGTTTCGTTCTCCTTACCTGAGGAAAGATAAACTAGCTGTAGAGGGAGTGCAATGAAGATTCACCAGACTGATTCCTGGGATGGGGGGATTGTCTTATGAGAGATTGAATAGACTCGGCCTACATTCTCCAGCGTTTAGAAGAATGAGAGGTGAGAGGCGACACCCACAGTCCATGAACACATTTTTAAAAAGGGATGTGCGGTGTTTAACTTTGATAAAGGACGCCAGCCAAATTATTAGAGACACTCCCTGTCCTTCAGGACATGTGTTCAGGGGAGAAGCTGATGGTTTTATCTGATCATCTTTGGGTTAAATGTTGTGCTCATCGAGCTGAGCACCTCGTGCCAGCATCAAACACTCTCCAGTCGGGCACAGCTCGGGTTATATACAGAGTGAACTCATCGGTCGCTCCCCGGCATAGATACTGAGGGACAGGCAGTGTCCGGGACACTGACATTTCTCACTCAATAAGGTATAAATTGATCCTGTACTTCTCCCCATTAATCCTGCGCTCCACACGGCTCGAATCCTGCTCCTGTTCCCTTCCTGTAACAGCACTGCGATCAACCCAGCCCATAATGAGCAGGGCTCAGGGAGGGTGGTTGCTCCGCGCTGCAGTGATGTCATAAAGCAGGGCCATTCAGGCCAGCTGGTCGTCTCCT
Organism: Pristiophorus japonicus; assembly: GCF_044704955.1. Lineage (NCBI taxonomy): Eukaryota > Metazoa > Chordata > Chondrichthyes > Pristiophoridae > Pristiophorus > Pristiophorus japonicus. The sequence continues at coordinate 54,687,959 of NC_091999.1, forward strand.
TGCCCTTTAAAGGTGGAGAGCTGGGACATCCTGTCTCCATACACAAACCACTGTTCATACTGAGAATCCCCGGGGAAGGCCCAAGGCCCAAGGCCCAGAGTGTGGAACACAACCAAAGGGGAAAGAGGAGGAGAGAAGGAGAGGTAAATCAAGGAGTGAGGACTGAGAGCCACCAAGCTTCAGTTTTAAAGCCTGGAGACTTCAGGAGGGATCAGTGAGTTCTGTAGTTTCAGGATCCAGGGAGAGAACATGGAGCAGATGGGGAGACTGGTGTGGATTCCAGCACAGTGAGGATGTAGTGGGAGGGAGATTGTGACGGGCCGTGTATTAAGGGTGCAGGAGGGACAAGAGAGGAAAGGTCAGAGGAGCAATTACTGCAGCCGTGTCCATCAATAGTGAGAGAGAGAAGGTGGGGGTCAGTGTGTGCCCTGGACAGGCCGGGAAACTATTTGTTTGCTGTGACCAGCTTTCCTTCTGTCACAAATAGCGTCCTGTAGCCCAGTGACACAAACAGCCAATTAAACTCCAGCCAATGTCCTTTGGTCGGGTGAGGTCTCCCTTTGTGAAACACGGCTGTTGTTAAAGCTTCTCATTCTGACTCGCTCACAGTGAGACAGTATCCACTGTCCCTTTTATTCCATGGGCTTCATCTTTGCTGGTATTGGTAACACGCCCGGTATCACTAAACACAAAACCCAGTCTGTCAATCACTTTCAGCTACTGGACTTAGCGTGTGCCCCACAGCATCTCTCTCACCTTCGATGTGTGAATAGGGCATCACACCTGCAAAGCTTGTTTAAGTTTGTATCCATGGAGCAAATTTATTTGAGAAAAGACTGTAGGAAGATGAGACACATTTCAGGTGCCAATGTGCTGCTGGTTTGCCCGGCATTTTGCCTGCCATGAGAAATAACTGAACATTTCTCCCAGTGTAACCTTTGCTGTAATGAAATGTGTCTTTTAATAAGCCTCATGTCCTTGCTCATGTCTGCTGCAATTGTGTAGAAAGAGGATGTGTGAAGTGATGGTGTTTGTATGGAGATGTGAAACGAGGAAATGGTATTGGCGTGTGGCAGTGACACAGCCTTGTGGTCACAGGCAGAACCATGCACCGATATCCTTGTCGTTATGGTTTGAGCAGGGTCAGTTCATGAATGCTCAAGCTAAGAGGTGCCAGGGATCGGGAGCAGCGGCAGTAAATAAAATCTAAATGCAAATTCCGATGTAGTTTATCTTCATTTATTCCTATTATAATAGCTTTTGCTGAATGTGGCCTATGCCAAGTGCCAGGATATTGGATCAGGCCCACCACAGAAAATGAGTTTGACATCTTGAGGTCGATAATGTCAACCGGATTCCGCCATCCACAAACCGAACAACTTCTTCACAAACTCAAGCTAGTTTGTAAGATGTGACCATGTTTACCAGAATCCATGTTCAGTATCTGTAATGGCCCCTTCCCTTTCCCCATGATGGAAAACAACAGCTCTCAGGATCCCTTCTAGCACCTTCCTGGTGATCAAGGTCACGTTGATGGGCCTTCAGTTCCTGAGCTCTGACTTGTGGCCAATTTGGAAAATGGGAACTACATGTGCTATCTTCCAATCTCAGGGAACAACCCATGACTCTACTGAGCTGTTGGAGATATGGGCAAGTGGCTGACAGAGCACCCGTCCCATCTCTTTAAACATCCTTGGGTGGATATCATCCGCACCTTACACCGTCAAGATTAACCCGCACGGTGACTTTGCTGACTGTGAAGAGAGATGAGAAAGACCAAAGTGCCATTTGCCCCTCTCAGTGTGACCCTGAAGGACTGTGTCGAGGCTGAAGTTCTCCCCCATACGATCTTCCCCCAGATTGTCCTCACTGAGCTCCAGCCAGGTGATGCTAAACACACGGGTGGGAAAGACAAAAATCTACAGCAATGTGTTGAAAGCAACACGAATTTATTTGTCTATATCCCAAATATTAAACTCCAGTCCAGTTACCAGAGTTATTAACATCAGCGGAAACAAACCCCAACTGTCAGAATGAACATGGTTCAGTCGGGATGTGATTAACAGCAGCAATAACAGCAGATACCAACCCCTGCAGTCACTTGTGAACTTGCTGGTGTATCAGTAGGTGCAATGACTGAATGAATCCCTTCCCACACTCCGGGTGGAGTAGCGGCGAGAGATCAGGGCTGAGAGATTGGGGCCCACAAGAGGCGAGAGTTTGGGGTGGAGAGATTGTGGCCTACGAGAGGCACGAATTCGGGGCCCGGAAGAGGCAAGGGCCCAGGGACAGCATGGGCCAGACCACACTGTGATCTATGGGCATTAGGATTATGTGCACCAGGTCTGTGCAGCAGAGCTTGGTCTCCAGTCGTCTTGTTTAACACTTGCCACTGGACCAAGACCTCGCTCTGTCCAGCCCGTGTGGTGGCTGGCGTACAACGGACACACACATTAAAAGAATGCATGCACAGGCATCTCCCACCCTTCAATATTTAGTTCGGGACCTGGAATATCAGATCTCATATCGAAACATCTGTGAACTCATCCCTTTTTGGTGTGGAAGTGGGTCATCCTCGATTCAACAGACTGTCTAATACTATACTGCACAGGAGGCCAGGGATTGACTTCCGCATCCAGCACCCACCCTGATACAGAGCGACTGGGAACTGCTGGGCCTGCTGTATAAATGCAACCAGTTGTTTTCATGGTTTGGGTGAGGCGCTGCCCCCGGTGTTTACTGGGGCCGAGCCCGGTTCTCTGACTCGGGGCGGGGGAGGGGGCCACACTCGGTGTTGCCCGGGGCCTGAGGGCCGCACTCGGTGCTGCCCGGGGCCTGAGAGCAGCACTCGGTGTTGCCCGGGGCCTGAGAGCCACACTCGCTGTTGCCCGCGACCTGAGGGCCACACTTGGTGTTGTCTGGGGCCTGAGAGCCGCACTCGGTGTTGCCCGGGACCTGAGAGCCGCACTCGGTTTTGCCCGGGGCCTGAGAGCAGCACTCGGTGTTGCCTGGGGCCTGAGAGCCACACTCGCTGTTGCCCGCGACCTGAGGGCCACACTTGGTGTTGTCCGGGGCCTGAGAGCCGCACTCGGTGTTGCCCGGGGCCTGAGGGCCGCACTCGGTGTTGCCCTGCGCCGTGCTCGCTCCGCTCTGTCCCTGGGAGCCTCTCCGCACAGGGAGGTGCTCTCTGGGAACCAGTCCTTCACACGCGTTGCCTCCCTGCTGATGGAGATTGGGTGTATTCCCCCGGGCGGAGCACTCTGGGTACAATCATTCGCTATTGTCAGGGAGTGGTACAGCACAGAAGGCCATGCGACCCATCGTGTCTGTGCCAGTTCTTCAGTGGAGCTGTTCAATGAGTCTCACTGCTCTCCTCTTTACCGATAGCTCGGTATATTCTTCCCGGCAAGTATTTATCCAATTCCCTTTTAAAAGTTACGATTGAATCTGAATCCACCACCCTTTCGGATAGTGCATTCTGGATCATAACAATTCGCTGGGTAAAAAATGATCCCACATTTCAACTCTCGTTATTTTGCCAATCATCGGAAGTCTGACTCCTCTGGTTACCTTCCCTAATGCCGCTGGAAAGAATTTCCATATTTACTCTTTCTTCTAAATCATTCATAATTTTGTACATCTCTGTCAAATCTCCTTTTACCCTTTTTTGCTCTCTGGAGAAAACTTCACCAGGCTCTCCACATCACGGAAGTCCCACATCCCTGGCACCGCTACTTCCGCACCTTCTCTAAAAGCTTGGCATCATTCCGAAAGTTTGGAGCCCAAACTTGAACACAATTCTCCAGCTGAGGCCGACCCAGTTTTTTTATAAAGGTTTGGCAAACTAAACATCAAATGCTGATATTTCTCTGATGGGGTTTAAAGGGCGAGGTCCATCCAGTCAGTTGGATGTGTCAATGAGACTGCGATCTGAAATAAGCGCATTTGGAGTGGAGAGCCAGGGACATGCTGTGTAACTGGGCGCAAACAATCCTGCACTCCCCCCACATCACTTGTTTCCCATTTGGCATGAAAGGAACGTGATAGTTGCAACAATTCATTTGATTTGATTTCAAATAGATTAGTATAGAAATTGAATTATGTTTCTATGATTTTTTTGCCCCAACTCAGGTTCAAGGCCTCAATTTTTCGCTTCGACTGTGTACTGTCACAGGATTCCAATTCTGCGACTGTACATTGCAATTCCAACCCTGGGACTGTATATTGGGATTCTAACCCTGGGAGTGTATGTGGGCATTCTAACCCTGGGGGAGAGTACATAGGGATTCTAACCCTGGCACTGTACATGGGGATTCTAACCCTGGGACTGTACATGGGGATTCTAACCCTGGGACTGTACATGGGGATTCTAACCCTGAGAGAGTACATGGGGATTCTAAACTTGGCACTGTACATGGGGATTCTAAGTCTGGCCCTGTACATGGGGATTCTAAACCTGGCACTGTAAATGGGGATTCAAAACCTGGCACTGTACACGGGGATTCTAACCATGGAACTGTATATCGTGTCCAGGCATTCGGGCCCCCTATGGAGCCGACCAGGCCTCTACTTCCCCGCAGTGCTCCAGGTGTGGTCTAGCCAGGGCTTTGTGCAGCTGCAGAAGGCTGGCAGTGCCCATGGAATAGTATCAAGGGAGGTAGCTTAGTCGTGACTTTCATTTTAAACTTTAAATCAACTTGGGAAACTTATAAATAACTTGGGAAAACTTTTTTAAAACTCCAGAAAAAAAATTAAAACTTCTGAAAAAACTTTTAACCAACATGGAAGAACTTTCAGGAATTCTTTTCTTTAAAATTTTTTTTATTGAGGAATTGAATACAGTACCCCAATCTAACGAGAAAATAGTTTGGTGTGTTTTATTAGCATCATTTTCAGTCATTTGAAACCAGATTACACACGACGATGCCTGGCAAGCAGGTGTGCCTCCGACCAGGTGACCTGGACGTCAGCCTCCCGCCTCCCCCCAGAGGCGAGATTTCATCCTTCCATTTATGTATTTATTTGTCTATATGCCAAATATTAAACTCCAGTCCAGTTACAGGAGTTATCATCAGCAGAAACAAACTCCAATTGTCAGAATGTACATGGTTCAGTCAGGATGTGATTAACAGCAGATTCCACCCCTGCAGTCAGTTGTGAACTCGCTGGTGTGCCAGCAGGGTGGATGACTGAGTGAATCCCTTCCCACACTCAGAGCAGGTGAACGGCCTCTCCCCAGTGTGAACTCGCTGGTGTCTCAGCAGGCCGGATGACCGAAAGAATCCTTTCCCACACACGGAGCAGGTGAATGGCCTCTCCCCAGTGTGAATGCGTCGATGAATTTCCAGTTCTGATGGCGACCTGAATCCCTTCCCACAGTCCCCACATTTCCACGGTTTCTCCATGGTGCGGGTATCCTTGTGACTGTCCATGGTTGGATGATCAGTTGAAGCCTCGCCCACACACACAACATGTTTACAGTTTCTCCGCGCTGTGAATGGTGCGATGTTTCTTCAAGCTGTGTAACTGGTTAAAGCTCTTTCCACAGGCAGTGCACTGGAACACTCACTCGGGTGTGTGTGTGTCTCGGTGCTTTTCCAGTCACATTGATATTTAAAATATTGTCCCACAGGCAGGACAGACAAATATTTCTCGTTCCGCTTTCAAAGACCGATGATATTCAGGTCCTGATGAATCGATTGACTCTGTCAGATCTTGACGCGATGTTTGGTTTCTGTTTCCTGTCTGAAAATCTCCCCTTCTAATATGCTGTAAAAGGAAATAACAAAACTCATCACTGTCAGTGCAAGACACAAATTCAGGATAGACACATCTCGGGGCCAGGTTTCGACAGGAGTGGCTCCGATTGTTTTGGAGTATCCAATAAATCACAATTCTCCACGTTTAGTTTGTTCCACTTTCAGTCAGTTAGTTCAGTTTCTTTTTCCAGCCACTGACGCCCGTTTTGGCCAGTTAAGCAAGTTTAGACAGCGAAAAGTTACTAAAAACTAATTTAGGCCTGAGTCAGTGCTCACTTTTGTACGCTCAGAAAAACCTTGTGGAGACTTTAGAAATCAGGCGCCGGTAGCCAGAGATGGCGGGTGGGGGAGGGGTTGTGGAGGGAAGGGAAGTTCGAGGATTTTCCAAAGCATTAAATACTTCACTTTTAAAAATAAAGAACCATCATCAATAATAAATGATCAATAACTCAATCAATAAATAACATTTAAAAATAAATTAAAAATCAATCAATAAATAAAAAAATAAAAGTTGCTACCTCACCTACTGCAGCACCTATCCGTTCAGGAGCACTGCGAGCCCTCCAGCAGCACACACAGCCCTGCCTGCCTCCTTACATTTTCAAGGTTGAAGAGTTCAGGCGGGGCGTGCCACTGGGGAAGAGTTTGGGCAGGGCCCGCCACCGGGAAAGAGTTTGGGTGGGGCCCGCCGCCGGGGAGGTGGTCGGGTGGGGACCCGTCGGAGAGATGGTCAGACGGCCCCATCACGGAGCTGGTGTTTGGGCGGGCCGACAGGGAGGCCTTGACGTAAGAGCAGTGGCAGTGATGCGAGGCCCGAGGACAGGCAGCGGCGAGGTGAGGGACGGTGAGGCAAGGCGAGGGGCGGCAAGGCGAGGCTCAGGCAGGCAGGCAGGCTACTCGGCCCGGGCTAGGGGAAGTGAACATCGCGTCGTTCCTTCGGCCAGTAATAGGATCGCCCACAGCCACGACACGCTGGGAGGGCCAGGAGCTACTGTGTACACACGCAGACCCCACTGCACACACAGGCAGCTGCCGACACTCTTTTTGGCGCATGGCTGTAGCTCCGCCCCCCGCTGCTTCTCTTGTGCTCAGCCCAAAGCAGGCCAGATCACCATGGAGAATCCCGAGGTAAGTATAAGGCTCACTTTTCCTTCGAGAAAGTCGGCGGACCTCTCGGAGGTGCACCGTTTTATGGGTCAGTCGAAACTTGGCCTCCTAGTTTCCATGGAACATTCTGTCCTCTCTTGTTCTTACAAAGCTGTAAATCCCTGTCCCACACATTGTCTCTCCTGCTGCGCTGAAATCCAAATCAACACACAATTCTAAACTGTTTCTCCTCCACTCCCAGTTTTCACCACCAATCCTGACTGGGTTCAGAAATACACTCACTGGTACACTACCTTCTCCTATAGGAGTGGACTCTGGCTGGGTTCAGTTCTACACTCACTGGTTCCCCTCCCCTGAAGGTGCTGACTCTGGCTGGGTTCAGTTCTACACTCACTGGTTCCCCTCCCTCTCCTCCCCTGAAGGTACTGACTCTGGCTGGGTTCAGTTCTACACTCACTGGTTCCCCTCCCCTGAAGGTACTGACTCTGGCTGGGTTCAGTTCTACACTCACTGGTTCCCCTCCCCTGAAGGTACTGACTCTGGCTGGGTTCAGTTCTACACTCACTGGTTCCCCTCCCTCTCCTCCCATGAAGGTGCTGACTCTGGCTGGGTTCAGTTCTACATTCACCAGTTTCTCTCCAATATATGTCCCATGTGCCCGATCTCCATGTGTGAACCTCGACAGTGAGTGTCGACAGGCTATTCCACTGTCCTCACCTGAGGCCTCACACATGCATTTCCCAGCAGGATCACTGGACCCTCCTCACAATGGCTCAGTTTCTAAACAATAAGGTGATAAGTGGTTATGGGGAGCGGGCAGGGAACAGAAGAACATAAGAAATAGGAGCAGGAGTAGGCTATACGCCCCTCGAGCCTGCTCCGCCATTCAATAAGATCATGACTGATCTGATCATGGACTCAGCTCCACTTACCGGCCTGCTCCCCATAATCTCTTATCGTTTAAGAAACTGTCGATTTCTGTCTTAATTTTATTCAATGTCCCAGCTTCCACAGCTCTCTGAGGCAGCAAATTGCACAGATTTACAACCGTTTGATAGAAGAAATTTCTCCTCATCTCTGTTTTAAATGGGCGGCCCCATATTCGAAGATTATGCCCTCTAGTTCTAGTCTCACCTATCAGTAGAAACATCCTCTCTGCATCCACCTTGTCAAAACCCCTCATAATCTTATACATTTCGATAAGATTACCTCTCATTCTTCTGAATTCCAATGAGTAGAGGCCCAACCGACTCAACCTCATAGGTCAACCCAGTCATCCCCGGAATCAACCTAGTGAACCTTCTCTGAACTGCCTCCAAAGCAAGTATATCCTTACCTAAATATGGAAATCAAAACTGCACGCAGTAGTCCAGCTGTGGCCTCACCAATAACTTATATAGCTGTAGCAAGACTTCCCTGCTTGTATACTCCATCCCCTTTGCAATAAAAGCCAAGATACCATTGGCGTTCCTGATCACTTGCTGTACCTGCATACTATTCTTTTGTGTTTCATGCAGAAGTACCTCCAGGTCCCGCTGTACTGCAGCACTTCGCAATCTTTCTCCATTTAAATAATAACTTGTTCTTTGATTTTTTTTTCTGCCAAAGTACATGACCTCACACTTTCCAACATTATACTCCATCTGACAAATTTTTCCCCACTCACTTAGCCTGTTTATGTCCTTTTGCAGATTTTTTGTTTGCTCAAACATTGCTTTTCCTCCCATCTTTGTACCGTCAGCAAACCTGGCTACGTTACACTCAGTCCCTTCTTCCACGTCGTTAATATTGATTGTAAATAGTTGGGGTCCCAGCACTGATCCCTGCGGCACCCCACGAGTTACGAGTTGCCAACCCGAGAATGAACCATTTATCCCGACTCTCTGTTTTCTGTCAGTTAGCCAATCCTCAATCCATGCTAATATATTGCCTCCAACCTCCTCAACATTTCCTCATTAGTCCATCCCCTCATCTCCAGAATCAACCTCGTAAACCTTCTCTGAACTGCCTCCCCTCTCCACCGCTGAAGATGCTGAATCTATCTGGTTTCAGTTATGCACTCACTGGTTCCCCTGCCCTGAAGGTGCTAACTCTGGCTGGGATCCATTTTGCACTCACTGGTACCCCTCCCTCCCATCTGCCACTCCCCTTAGGGTGCTGACTCTTGCTGGGTTCAGATATAGACTCTCTGGTTCCACTCTCATTCCCTGAAGGTGTAGAATCTGGCTGCGATCAGTTCGACAATCACTCATTTCCCACCCACCCATCTCTCTCCTCCCCTGAAGGTACTGACTCTGGCTGGGTTCAATTCCACACTCACTGGTTCCTCTCCCCTGAAGGTACTGACTCTGGCTGGGTTCAGTTCTACACTCACTGGTTCCTCTCCCCTGAAGGTACTGACTCTGGCTGGGTTCAGTTCTACACTCACTGGTTCCCCTCCCCTGAAGGTACTGACTCTGGCTGGGTTCAGTTCTACACTCACTGGTTCCCCTCCCCTGAAGGTACTGACTCTGGCTGGGTTCAGTTCAACACTCACTGGTTCCCCTCCCTCTCCTCCCATGAAGGTGCTGACTCTGGCTGGGTTCAGTTCTACATTCACCAGTTTCTCTCCAATATATGTCCCATGTGCCCGATCTCCATGTGTGAACCTCGATAGTGAGTGTCGACAGGCTATTCCACTGTCCTCACCTGAGGCCTCACACATGCATTTCCCAGCAGGATCACTGGACCCTCCTCACAATGGCTCAGTTTCTAAACAATAAGGTGATAAGTGGTTATGGGGAGCGGGCAGGGAACAGAAGAACATAAGAAATAGGAGCAGGAGTAGGCTATAGCGCCCCTCGAGCCTGCTCCGCCATTCAATAAGATCATGACTGATCTGATCATGGACTCAGCTCCACTTACCGTCCTGCTCCCCATAATCTCTTATCGTTTAAGAAACTGTCGATTTCTGTCTTAATTTTGTTCAATGTCCCAGCTTCCACAGCTCTCTGAGGCAGCAAATTGCACAGATTTACAACCGTTTGATAGAAGAAATTTCTCCTCATCTCTGTTTTAAATGGGCGGCCCCATATTCGAAGATTATGCCCTCTAGTTCTAGTCTCACCTATCAGTAGAAACATCCTCTCTGCATCCACCTTGTCAAAACCCCTCATAATCTTATACATTTCGATAAGATTACCTCTCATTCTTCTGAATTCCAATGAGTAGAGGCCCAACCGACTCAACCTCATAGGTCAACCCCGTCATCCCCGGAATCAACCTAGTGAACCTTCTCTGAACTGCCTCCAAAGCAAGTATATCCTTACCTAAATATGGAAATCAAAACTGCACGCAGTAGTCCAGCTGTGGCCTCACCAATACCTTATATAGCTGTAGCAAGACTTCCCTGCTTGTATACTCCATCCCCTTTGCAATAAAAGCCAAGATACCATTGGCGTTCCTGATCACTTGCTGTACCTGCATACTATTCTTTTGTGTTTCATGCAGAAGTACCTCCAGGTCCCGCTGTACTGCAGCACTTCGCAATCTTTCTCCATTTAAATAATAACTTGTTCTTTGATTTTTTTTTCTGCCAAAGTACATGACCTCACACTTTCCAACATTATACTCCATCTGACAAATTTTTCCCCACTCACTTAGCCTGTTTATGTCCTTTTGCAGATTTTTTGTGTGCTCACACATTGCTTTTCCTCCCTTCTTTGTATCGTCAGCAAACCTGGCTACGTTACACTCAGTCCCTTCTTCCACGTCGTTAATATTGATTGTAAATAGTTGGGGTCCCAGCACTGATCCCTGCGGCACCCCACGAGTTACGAGTTGCCAACCCGAGAATGAACCATTTATCCCGACTCTCTGTTTTCTGTCAGTTAGCCAATCCTCAATCCATGCTAATATATTGCCTCCAACCTCCTCAACATTTCCTCATTAGTCCATCCCCTCATCTCCAGAATCAACCTCGTAAACCTTCTCTGAACTGCCTCCCCTCTCCACCGCTGAAGATGCTGAATCTATCTGGTTTCAGTTATGCACTCACTGGTTCCCCTGCCCTGAAGGTGCTAACTCTGGCTGGGATCCATTTTGCACTCACTGGTACCCCTCCCTCCCATCTGCCACTCCCCTTAGGGTGCTGACTCTTGCTGGGTTCAGATATAGACTCTCTGTTTCCCTCTCATTCCCTGAAGGTGTAGAATCTGGCTGCGATCAGTTCGACAATCACTCATTTCCCTCCCACCCATCTCTCTCCTCCCCTGAAGGTACTGACTCTGGCTGGGTTCAATTCCACACTCACTGGTTCCTCTCCCCTGAAGGTACTGACTCTGGCTGGGTTCAGTTCTACACTCACTGGTTCCTCTCCCCTGAAGGTACTGACTCTGGCTGGGTTCAGTTCTACACTCACTGGTTTCCCTCCCCTGAAGGTACTAACTCTGGCTGGGTTCAATTCCACACTCACTGATTCCTCTCCCCTGAAGGTACTGACTCTGGCTGGGTTCAGTTCTACACTCACTGGTTCCCTTCCCCTGAAGGTACTGACTCTGGCTGGGTTCAGTTCTACACTCACTGGTTCCCCTCCCCTGAAGGTACTGACTCTGGCTGGGTTCAGTTCTACACTCACTGGTTCCCCTCCCCTGAAGGTACTGACTCTGGCTGGGTTCAGTTCAACACTCACTGGTTCCCCTCCCTCTCCTCCCATGAAGGTGCTGACTCTGGCTGGGTTCAGTTCTACATTCACCAGTTTCTCTCCAATATATGTCCCATGTGCCCGATCTCCATGTGTGAACCTCGATAGTGAGTGTCGACAGGCTATTCCACTGTCCTCACCTGAGGCCTCACACATGCATTTCCCAGCAGGATCACTGGACCCTCCTCACAATGGCTCAGTTTCTAAACAATAAGGTGATAAGTGGTTATGGGGAGCGGGCAGGGAACAGAAGAACATAAGAAATAGGAGCAGGAGTAGGCTATAGCGCCCCTCGAGCCTGCTCCGCCATTCAATAAGATCATGACTGATCTGATCATGGACTCAGCTCCACTTACCGTCCTGCTCCCCATAATCTCTTATCGTTTAAGAAACTGTCGATTTCTGTCTTAATTTTGTTCAATGTCCCAGCTTCCACAGCTCTCTGAGGCAGCAAATTGCACAGATTTACAACCGTTTGATAGAAGAAATTTCTCCTCATCTCTGTTTTAAATGGGCGGCCCCATATTCGAAGATTATGCCCTCTAGTTCTAGTCTCACCTATCAGTAGAAACATCCTCTCTGCATCCACCTTGTCAAAACCCCTCATAATCTTATACATTTCGATAAGATTACCTCTCATTCTTCTGAATTCCAATGAGTAGAGGCCCAACCGACTCAACCTCATAGGTCAACCCCGTCATCCCCGGAATCAACCTAGTGAACCTTCTCTGAACTGCCTCCAAAGCAAGTATATCCTTACCTAAATATGGAAATCAAAACTGCACGCAGTAGTCCAGCTGTGGCCTCACCAATACCTTATATAGCTGTAGCAAGACTTCCCTGCTTGTATACTCCATCCCCTTTGCAATAAAAGCCAAGATACCATTGGCGTTCCTGATCACTTGCTGTACCTGCATACTATTCTTTTGTGTTTCATGCAGAAGTACCTCCAGGTCCCGCTGTACTGCAGCACTTCGCAATCTTTCTCCATTTAAATAATAACTTGTTCTTTGATTTTTTTTTCTGCCAAAGTACATGACCTCACACTTTCCAACATTATACTCCATCTGACAAATTTTTCCCCACTCACTTAGCCTGTTTATGTCCTTTTGCAGATTTTTTGTGTGCTCACACATTGCTTTTCCTCCCTTCTTTGTATCGTCAGCAAACCTGGCTACGTTACACTCAGTCCCTTCTTCCACGTCGTTAATATTGATTGTAAATAGTTGGGGTCCCAGCACTGATCCCTTCGGCACCCCACGAGTTACGAGTTGCCAACCCGAGAATGAACCATTTATCCCGACTCTCTGTTTTCTGTCAGTTAGCCAATCCTCAATCCATGCTAATATATTGCCTCCAACCTCCTCAACATTTCCTCATTAGTCCATCCCCTCATCTCCAGAATCAACCTCGTAAACCTTCTCTGAACTGCCTCCCCTCTCCACCGCTGAAGATGCTGAATCTATCTGGTTTCAGTTATGCACTCACTGGTTCCCCTGCCCTGAAGGTGCTAACTCTGGCTGGGATCCATTTTGCACTCACTGGTACCCCTCCCTCCCATCTGCCACTCCCCTTAGGGTGCTGACTCTTGCTGGGTTCAGATATAGACTCTCTGTTTCCCTCTCATTCCCTGAAGGTGTAGAATCTGGCTGCGATCAGTTCGACAATCACTCATTTCCCTCCCACCCATCTCTCTCCTCCCCTGAAGGTACTGACTCTGGCTGGGTTCAATTCCACACTCACTGGTTCCTCTCCCCTGAAGGTACTGACTCTGGCTGGGTTCAGTTCTACACTCACTGGTTCCTCTCCCCTGAAGGTACTGACTCTGGCTGGGTTCAGTTCTACACTCACTGGTTTCCCTCCCCTGAAGGTACTAACTCTGGCTGGGTTCAATTCCACACTCACTGATTCCTCTCCCCTGAAGGTACTGACTCTGGCTGGGTTCAGTTCTACACTCACTGGTTCCCTTCCCCTGAAAGTACTGACTCTGGCTGGGTCCAGTTCTGCACTCACTGGTTCCCCTCCCCTGAAGGTGCTGACTCTGGCTGGGTTCAGTTCTACACTCACTGGTTCCCCTCTCCTCCCCTGAAGATGCTGACTCTGTCTGGATTCAGTTCTGCACTCACTGGGTAACATACGATATAGGAGCAGCAGTAAGCCATGCGGCCCCTCGAGCCTGCTCCGCCATTTAATACCATCATGGCTGATCCGATCATGGACTCAGGTCCCCTTCCCTGCCCACTCCCCATAACCCCTTATTGTTTAAGAAAGTGTCTATTTCTGTCTGAAATTTATACAATGTCCCAGCTTCCACACCTCTCAGAGGCAGTGAATTCCACACATCCACAACCCTCAGAAGAAATTTCTCCTCATCTCAGTTTTAAATGGAGGCCCCTTATTCGAAGATTATGCCCTCTAGTTCTAGTCTCCCCCATCAGTGAAACATCCTCTCTGCATCCACCTTGTCACGCCCCCTCATAATCTTATATGTTTCGATAAGATCACTTTTCTATCTTCTGAATTACAATGAGCAGAGGCCCAACATATTCAACCTTTCCTCAGAAGTCAACCCCCTCATCTCCAGAATCAACTTTGTGAACCTTCTCTGAACTGCCTCCAAAGCAAGTATATCCTTTCGTAAATATGGAAACCAAAACTGCACGCAATATTCCAAGTGTGGCCTCACCAATACCCTGTACAACTGTAGCAAGACTTCCCAGCTTTTATACTCCATCCCCTTTGTAATAATGGCCAAGATTCCATTGGCCTTCCTGATCACTTGCTGTACCTGCATACTGATCTTTTGTGTTTCATGCACAAGTCCCCCCAGGTCCCGCTGTACAGTAGCACTTGGAAATCTTTCTCCATTTTAAATAATAATTTGATATGTGATTGTTTTTTCTGCTAAAGTGCATGACCTCACACTTTCCAACATTATACTCCATCTGCCAAGTTTTTGCCAACTCACTTAGCCTGTCAATGTGGTTTTGCATATTTTGTGTGTCCTCCTCACACATTGCATTTCCTCCCATCTTTGTATCATCAGCAAATGTGGCTACACTACACTCGGTCCCGTCTTCCAAGTCGTTAATATAGATTGTAAATAGTTGGGTCCCAGCACTGATCCCTGCGGCAACCCGCTAGTTACTGATTGCCAAACTGAGAATGAACCATTTATCCCGACTCAATATTTCCTTATAAGTCAACCCTCTCATCTCCGGAATCAACCTCCTCTCAACTGCCTCTCCTTTCTTCCCCTGAAGTTGCTGAATCTATCTGGTTTCAGTTCTGCACTCATTGGTTCCCCTCCCCTGATGGTGCTGACTCTGGCTGGGTTCAGTTCTACACTCACTGGATCCCCTCCCCTGAAGGTACTGACTCTGGGTGGGTTCAGTTCCACACTCACTGGTTCCCCTCCCCTGAAGGTACTGACTCTGGCTGGGTTCAGTTCTACACTCACTGGTTCCCCTCCCCTGAAGGTGCTGATTCTGCCTGGGTCCAGTTGTATACTCACTGGTTCCCCTCCCTCCCATCTGCCCCGTCCCTGAAGGCACTAACTCCGGCTGTTTTCAATTCCACACTCACTGTTTCCCCTCCCTCCCCTCTCCAGCAGGCAGAGTTTAGGGAGCTAGGAGAGAGATTAAAAAGCAGGACCTCAAAGGGTAGTAATCTCCGAATTCCTCCCGATGTCACGAGCTAGTGACTACAGAAACAGGCGGATAGAGCAGATGAATGGCTGGCTGGAGAGATAGTGCAGGCGGGAGGGCTTTACTTTCCTGAGGCACTGGGACCGCTTCTGGGGGAGGTGGGACATGGACAAACCAGATGGGTTGCACCTCAACAGAGCCGGGACCAATATCCTCACGGTGGGGTGTGCTCGTGCTTTTTGGGAAGGGTTAAACTAGCTTGGCAGGGGGATGGGAACCTGAAAATAGATTCAGTAGGGAGGGGAGTAAAGCTGGAATTAGAAAGCAAAAATAAAGAAAGTGAGTTTGAAGGAGAGAGGAAACTAGCAGGAAAAAAGTGTAAAAAAACACTTTGTCTCAATGCACATAGCATTTGAAACAAAATAGTTGAGTTGACGGCACAAATAGATACAAATGGGTATGATCTGATAGCCATTACAGAGGCGTGGTTGCAAGGTGACCAGGTCTGGGAATTAAATATTTAGCGGTACTGGACAGTCCGGAAGGACAGAAAGAAAGGAAAAGGACGTGGAGTAGCTCTATTGATAAAGGATGGAATCACTGCAATAGTAAGAAACGATATTGGCTCAAATGATCAGGATGTTGAAACGGTTTGGGTGGAGATAAGGAACAATAAGTGGAAAAAGTCACTGGTGGATGTCGACTATAGGCACCGTAACAATAGCTACTCTGTTGGTCAGCGCATAAACCAGGAAATAGTGGGGGCTTGTAAAAAGGGAACAGCAATAATCATGGGTGATTTTAACCTCCATATTGAATGGACAAATCAAATTGGTCAGGGTAGCCTTGAGGAGGAGTTCATAGAGTGCATAAGGGACGGGTTCCTTCAGCAGTATGTAACGGAACCAACCAGGGGGCAGGCCATCTTAGATCTGGTCCTGTGTAATGAGACAAGATTACTAAACAATCTCCTAGTAAAGGATCTCTTGGAATGAGTGATCATAGCATGATCTGAATTTGAAATTTAGATGGTGGGTGAGAAAGTTGGATCTCTAACCAGCGTACTAATCTTAAATAAAGGAGACTATGCAGGTATGAGGGCAGAGTTGGGTAAAGTGGACTGGGAAAATAGATTTAAGTGTAGGACGGTTGATGAACAGTGGTGTACATTTAAGGAGATATTGATTGCACAACTCTCAAGAAAAATATATTCCAGTGAGGAGGAAAGGGTGTAAAAGAAAAGATAGCCATTCGTGGCTAACTCAAGAAATAAAGGACGGTATCCAATTAAAAACAAGGGCATACAAAGTGGCCAAAACTCGTGGGAGGACAGAAGACTGGGAAGCTTTTAAAAGCCAGCAAAGAATGACTAAAAAAATGATTAAGAAAGGGAAGATAGACTATGAAAGTAAACTAGCACAAAATATAAAAACAGATAGCAAGAGTTTCTACAGGTATATAAAAAGGAAAAGAGTGGCTAAAGTAAATGTTGGTCCCTGAGAGGACGAGATCGGGGAATTAGTAATGGGGAACATGGAGATGGCAGAAACAGTGAACAAATATATTCTATCAGTCTTTACGGCCGAGGACACTAAAAATATCCCAATAGTGGACAGTCAAGGGGCTACAGCGGGGAGGAACTTAACACAATCACTAAGAAGGTGGTACTCAGTAAGATAACGGGACTAAAGGCGGATAAATCCCCTGGAGCTGATGGCTTGCATCCTAGGGTCTTAAGAGAAGTCGCAGCAGGGACAGTGGATGCATTGGTTGTAATTTACCAAAATTCCCTGGATTCTGGGGAGGTCCCAGTGATTGGAAAACTGCAAATGTAATGTCCTTATTTAAAAAAGGAGGCAGAAAAAAAGCAGGAAACTATAGACCAGTTAGCCTAACATCTGTGGTTGGGAAAATGTTGGAGTCCATCATTAAAGAAGCAGTAGCAGGATATTTGGAAAAGCAAAATTTGGTCAGGCAGAGTCAGCATGGATTTATGAAGGGGAAGGCATGTTTGACAAATTTGCTGGAATTCTTTGAGGATGTAACAAACAGGGTGGATAAAGGGGAACCAGTGAGTGTGGTGTATTTGGACTTCCAGAAGACATTTGACAAATGCCACGTAAAAGTTCACAGGGTTGGGGGTAATATATCAGCAAGGATAGAGGATTGGCTAACTAACAGAAAACAGAGAGTCGGATAAATGGTTCATTCTCTGGTTGGCAACCAGTAACTAGTGGGTTGCTGCAGGGATCAGTGCTGGGACCCCAACTATTTACATTCTATATTCAAGAACTTGGAAGAAGGGACTGAATGTAATGTTGCCGAGTTTGCTGACGATACAAAGGATGGGAGGAAAAGCAATCCGTGAGTACACATAAAATCTGCAAAAGGACATAGACAGGCTAAGTGAATGGGAAAAAATTTGGCAGATGGAGTATAATATTAGAAAGTGTGAGGTCATGCACTTTGGCAGAAAAAAAATCAAAGAGCAAGTTATTATTTAAATGGAGAAAGATTACAAAGTGCTGCAGTACAGCGGGACCTGGAGGCACTTGTGCATGAAACACAAAAGGATAGTATGCAGGTACAGCAAGTGATCAGGAAAGCGAATAGAATCTTGGCCTTCCTGATCCATGTTTCTGAAAAGATATACTTACTTTGGAGGTAGTTCAGAGAACGTTTCGGGGATGAGGGGGATGACTTATGAGGAAAGGTTGAGTAGTTTGGGCCTCTACCCATTGGAATTCAGAAGAATGAGAGGTGATCTTATCGAAACGTATAAGATTATGAGGGGGGGGGGACAAGGTGGATGCAGAGAGAATGTTTCCACTGAAGGGGGAGACTCGAACTAGAGGGCATAATCTTAGAATAAGGGGCCACCCATTTAAAATTGAGATGAGGAGAAATGTCTTCTCTCAAAGGGTTGTAAATCTGTGGAATTTGCTGCCTCAGAGAGCTGTGGAAGTTGGGTCATAGAAACATAGAAAATAGTTGCAGGAGTGGGCCATTCGGTGTTTTTGTGACTGGAAGGCTGTTTCCAGTGGGGTTCTGCAGGGCTCAGTGCCGGGTTCCTTGTTTTTTCTGGTATATATCAATGACTTGGACTTCAATGTTGGGGGTATGATTAAGAAGTTTGCAGGTGAAACTAAAATAGGCTGTGTGGTTGAGAATTAAGAACAACACTGCACACTGAAGGAAACTACAAATGTACTTTTCAGGTGGTCAGTAAAGTGGCAAATGGAATTTAATCCAGATATGTGTGAGGTAATGAATTTGGGGAGGTCTAACAAGGCAAGGGATTACACATTAAATGCTACAACACTGAAAATTGTAGAGGAACAAAGGGACCTTGAAGTGTAGGTCCACAGATCCCTGAAAGTGGCAGGCCAGGTCGATAAGGTGGTTAAGAAGGCATATGGAATACTTGCCTTTATTAGTCGAGGCATGGAATACAAGAGCTAGGAGGTTATGCTTGAAATGGTTAGGCCGCAGTTGGAATACTGTGTGCAGTTCTGGTCATCACAATACAGGAAAGATGTGATTGTACTGGAAAGGGTACAGAGGAGATTTACAAGAATGTTGCCTGGACTGGAGAATTTTCGCGATGAGGAAAGATTGGAGATGCAGAGTCCATTTTCTTTGGATCAGAGGACACTGAGGGGAGACCTGATGAAAGTATTAAATTATAAGGGGCTTGGATAGAGTGGATAGGAAGGACCTGTTTCCTGTGGCAGAGTGGTCAATAACAAGGAGGCACAGATTTAAAGTAATTGGTTCAGAGGAGATACGAAGGGAAATTTCTTCACCCAGAGGTTTGTGGGGGTCTGGAACTCACTGCCTGAAAGGGTGGTAGAGGCAGAAACACTCAGCACATTTGAAAAATACTTGGATGTGCACTTCAACTGTCATCACCGACAGGGCTACGGACCGAGAGCTGGAGAGTGGGATTAGGCTGGATAGCTGTTTGTTGGCCGGCACGGACACAGTGGGCTGAAATGGTCTCCTGCCATGCTGTAAATTTCGATGATTTTATGATTTATGACCTAGATGAAGGGACCGAGTGTAATGTATCCAAATTTGCTGATGATACAAAACTAGGTGGGACAGTAAGCTGTGAGAACACAAGAGTCTGCAAGATATACAGAGATAGATTATGTGAGTGGGCAGTAAGGTGGCAGATGGAGTATAATGTAGGGAAATGTGAGGTTATTCACTTTGGTAGGAAAAACAGAAGAACAGAATATCTTTTAAATTATGAGAAACTTTTAAACTTTGGTGTTTGGAGAGATTTGGGGTGCCCTTGTGCAAGACACACAGAAAGTGAGCATGCAGGTATGCAAGCAATAAGGAAGGCAAATGGTTTGTCCTTTATTGCAAGGGGTTAGAATATAAGAGTAAGGAGGTCTTGCTACAATTGTACAGGGTCTTGGTGAGACCACACCTGGAGTACTGGGCACAGTTTTGGTCTCCTTATCGAAGGACGGAACCACTTGCCTTGGACACTGTGCAACAAAGGTTCACAAGATTGATTCCTGGGCTGTCTTATGATGAGATAGTTTGTAGAATGGGCCTATACACTCTCAAGTTTAGAATAATGAGAGGTTATCTCATTGAAACATACAAGGTTCTGAAGGGGACTGACAGGTTAGATGCTGAGTGGTTGATTCCCCTGGCTGGACTGTCTCGAACTAGGGGGCACAGTCTCAGGATAAGTGGTAGGCCATTTAAGACAGAATTGAGGAGGATTTTCTTCATTCAGAGGGTTGTGAATCTTTGGCATTCTCTCCCCCAGAGGGCTGTGGATGCTCAGTCTATTCAAGGTTGAGATTGATAGATTTTTGTATATTAAGCGAATCAAGGGATATGGAGATCAGGCGGGAAAGTGGAGTTGAGGGCGATGATCAGCCATGATCTCATTGAATTGCGGTGCAGGCTCGAGGGACCTTATGGCCTCCTCCTGCCCCTATTTCTTATGTTGATATCCAGGGGGCTCTAGATTTATTAGTCCCACCCTTTTTCTTGAAGGTAACATACTTCCTCTGAACCCTCATTATCTCCTCATTGAATGCCTCCCACTGCTCTGAGACTGATTTAACTTCAACATAAGAACATAAGATTTCAGAGCAGGAGTATGCCATTCGGCCCCTCGAGCCTGCTCTGCCATTCAATGAGATCATGGCTGATCTTCTACCTCAACTCCACTTTCCTGCACTATTCCATATCCCTTGATTCCCTAAATTTACAAAAATCTATCGATCTCTGTCTTAAATATGCTCAAAGGCAGAGCCTCCACAGCCCTCTGGGGTAGAGAATTGCAAAGATTAATGAGTAAATAAGTTTCTGCTCTTCTCAGTCCTAAATGGCCAACCCCTTATTTTGAGACTGTGACCCCTGGTTCTAGACTCCTCAGCCAGAAACATCCTCCCTGCATCTATCCTGTCACGCCTTGTAAGAATTTTGTATGTTTCAATGAGATCATCTCTCATTCTTCTAAACTCTAGAGAATATGTGCCTAGGTCTACTCAATCTCTCCTCATAGGACAATCCTCCCACCACAGGAATTCAGTTTGGTGAACCTTCGTTGCCATCCTCAATGGCAAGTACATCCTTCCTTTGGTAAGCAGCCAAAACTGTACACAATACTCCAGCTGCAGTCTCACCAGGGCCCTATACAATTGCAGTAAGACATCTTTACTCCTGCACTCAAACCCTCTTGTAATAAAGGCCAACATACCATTTGCTTTCTTCGTTGCTTGCTGTACCTCCATATTAACTTTCAGTGATTCGTGTACAAGGACACACAAGGTCCCTCTGAACACCAAAGTTTCCCAATCTCTCACCATTTCAAATAGCTGTTTCCAGTCCACTTTGGCTAAATCACATCTCAGCTTCGTAAAATTGGCTTTTCCCCAATTGAGAACTTTTATTCCTGGTCTATCTTTGTCCTTTTCCATAACTACCCTAAATCTAACTGAATTACGATCACAAGCACCAATGCTCTCCCACTGATACCCCTTCCACCTGCCCAGCTTCAGTCCCTAATACTAAGTCCAGAACTTCCCCCTCTCTTGTTGGGCTTGCTACGTACTGGCTAAAAAGTTCTGCTGGTTGCTGACCCCTCTGTGAAGGGAAATAGGTCCTTCCTCTCCACTATATCTGGGCCCCTCATAATTTTATACACCTCATTAAAGTCTCCCCTCAGCCTCCTTTGTTCCAAAGAAAACAAACTATTAAGAGGGTTGGTGGGCTGGAAGAGGTTACAGAGATAGCGAAGGGTGAGACCCTGGAGAGAGTTGAACAAGAGAATGTGTATTTTAAAGGCTGATGCCACCAGCCATCTCGGCCATCACAGAATGTAACTCACTACTAACAGGAAGGATGTTACTTTAACTACTACGAATGCATAATGCGGGGAAATCAATCTCTGTCCCTTTAACTAACAGTGTCATGGAAAGAGGGAAATGAATGACCTTTAAACACCTGATTATCTTGGCACTGAAGTGTCAGAAACTCATAATAGGAACTCCAGGAAAACAAAGTACTGAGCAATGTTACATTGTTTTGTTAACAAAAGAAATCTCGATTTAATTTTTAAAAGATAAATTGTTTAACAGGGGTTCACACAGACTCACCTGACAGGCCGACTCAGGATCCACCCCTCAAGCACCGCGATTGGTTGCAGAAAACGATGCTCCCTGGGCCCAACGGCCCCTGACCTCTCTTCCTGTTGGTTCCCAGGGCAATCAATCACCACTCGCCAACATTACACTGCAAGATCAAGTTGAGGGGCTTGGAGGAAGAAATAAAACAAGACCGTGAACCTGAGTGAAGAAATAAAATTGGAGAAGCATGATGAAATAAACAAGGATAGACAATATAAACTGAAGGGTACAATCCGAAAGGGAGTGCATGAACAGTGAGACCTGCGGGTACATGTGCACAGATTACTGAAGGTGGCAGGACAGGTTGAGAAAGCAGTTAAAAAAGCTTACAGGTTGCTGGGCAAGAAAGTTATGATGAACCTTTGTAAAACACTGGTTCGGTCTCAACTGGAGCATTGTGTCCAATTCTGGGCACCGCACATTAGGATGTGAAGGCCTCAGAGAGGGTGCAGAAAAGATTGACAAGAATGATTCACGAGATGAGGGACTTCGGTTACGTGGATTGACTGGAGACGCTGGGGTTGTTCTCCTTGGAGCAGAGAAGGTTGAGAGGAGAATTGATAGAAGTGTTCAAAATCATTAGGGGTGCGGACAGAGTAGATAGAGAGCTACTGTTCCCACTGGCAGAAAGGTGGAGAATCAGAGGAGATGGATTTGAGGTGAATGGCAAAAGAACCAAAGGTGACATCAGAAAATCTATTTTATGCAGCGAGCGGTTAGAATCCTGAAAGCACGGCCTGAAAGGGTGGTGGAGGAAGACTCAATCACAGCTTTCAAAAAAAAAAGTTGGATAAGTATCTGAAAGAAAACATTTGCAGGACTGGGGAAAGGGCGGGTCAGTGGGACTGGCTGGGAGCAGGCAAGGGCTCGACGGGCCGAATGGCCTTCCGTGCTGTAACCATTCTCTGATTGTGTGAGCAGAACCACTCTGTTCCCTGATACAATCTAAAGCCTTCCTGATTGTGAGCACCAGTTAAACCTGCCCTGCATCTTCACTGCTCCAAGGACAACCTGACTGCCTGCCTCTCTTCTGCTCTTACATCCGGTCCAGGGTGTCCTTGGAGATGGAGCACGCGCTGTCCACCGGTACGCTCGCGGCCTTCCGCGAGAGGTGGGCACCGGAGGGACTGGAGTGCATCATCACGCCCGGCAACCAAATTTTAATTTGATTTTATGTTTTAAAGTTTAATTTGTTTTCATTGCCGGTGCTTTTAGTGTCCCACTTCCCTTTTATAGGGGGCACTGGAAAAATTTGATTTTAGCGCCCCAAAAAAAAAAAAAAAAAAAACCAAAAAAAGGGGCCTTGAAAATGTCTGCTGTGTCACCCAGGTCGGGTGGCATGGTTTTAATGTTTTACGTTTCTGCAGGTTAACTCAAAAGAGAACCACCCCAGATGCTGCAGTCATCATCTTATTGAATGGCAGCAGGCTCGAGGGGCCAAAGGGCCGACTCATCTCCTATTTCTGATGTTCTCATGTGTTCATTTCACTGGTCCCCATCCTGCACCTGCTCCCTGCAGTAAGATGGCCGCCGCGTATGCTCCCTGCCCTGCAGCGGGACAATGGAAAGTATTGTGACGTCGAGGAAGCCCCGCCCGTGTTGCTCCCTGCTCCCCGTGGCGGGCGGACCCGTGCTGCCCAAAGATGGCGGCCAAACTCCCGGCAACCCCCGACAGTAACCAAGGCCCGTTCCGCCCGAAGGTGCCCCACCCGCCGACTCGGCGGCAAATCTCACCGCCCGCGCGTGTCCGTGAGTCCTCAGGGAGGCTGGGCGCACTGCCCGGGCTGATCATCCATCCTCCGCGGGGGGGGCAAAACGTCGTCTGTCCGCAGCTAATCTCCCACAATAGGCTGTCCCCACGTCTGCGCACAACTCCGCCTCGCCTCACCTGGGCCCCGAGCTCAAAGGCTGCGAGCGGAGCCCACCAACAAACCCCCCAAGTGCCCGCAATCAGTGGCGGGGGGCGGGGCCGCGGCACCAATCAATCACTGGTCCCTGAAGATGCTGACTCTGGCTAGGTTCAGTTCTACACTCACTGGTTCCCCTCCCCTGAAGATACTGACTCTGGCTGGGTTCAGTTCTACACTCACGGGTTCCCCTCCCCTGAAGGTGCTGACTCTGGCTGGGTTCAGTTCTACACTCACTGGTTCCCCTCCCCTGAAGGTACTGACTCTGGCTGGGTTCAGTCCTACACTCACTGGTTCCCCTCCCCTGAAGGTACTGACTCTGGCTGGGTTCAGTCCTACACTCACTGGTTCCCCTCCCCTGAAGGTACTGACTCTGGCTGGGTTCAGTTCTACACTCACTGGTTCCCCTCCCCTGAAGGTACTGACTCTGGCTGGGTTCAGTTCTGCACTCACTGGTTCCCCTCCCCTGAAGGTACTGACTCTGGCTGTGTTCAGTTCTGCACTCACTGGTTCCCCTCCCCTGAAGGTACTGACTCTGGCTGGGTTCAGTTGTACACTCACTGGTTCCCCTCCCCTGAAGGTACTGACTCTGGCTGGGTTCAGTTCCTGACACTGGCATCATTCACTTTGTTCCTGCACCAAGATGGCTGCGCATGCGCTCTGCTACTCACTGAATCAAGATGGCGGAGCGCTGAACCTGCCTTCCTGCACGAAGATGACCGCCGTTAGCCGGTGCCTGTGACAGGGCGAAAGCCCCGAAGCTGCAACCGCCGATATTCCGGTTATTATTCCGGGCATGCGGCGGGCACCGGTTCTTTATGAAGCCTCCACGACTCCCTGCTGGTCGATTATTCCCCTCCGCCCCGCCGAAATGAACAGTTCTCAGGAACCTCTGAAAAAGATGTCTCCTCCGCCAATACACGCACTGCGCATGCTCGAAACACAGCCTGGGCCCGCGCCTGCGCACTGAGCTCCTGTAGTCTGGGTGCGTCACATTCTCCCCCGCGGGGCATGCTGGGTACATAGGGCCATGAGAAACAGGAGCAGGAGTGGGCTAGTTCCGACACGGTTATATACAGAGTAAAGCTGCCTCTATGCTGTCCTAAAGAATCCCAGGGCAGGGACAGCACGGGTTAGTTACAATTTAAAGCTTGCTGTACGCTGACTCATCAAACACTCCCAGGGCAGGTACAGCACATGTTAAATACATAGCAAGGATCCATCTGCACTGTCCCACCAGGTATTCCCAGGGTATGCACAGCACAGGTTAGATACAGAATAAAGCTCCCTCTGCACTGTCCCAAGAAACAATCCCAGGGCAGGTACAGCACAACTATTTTGTTGCTGACCTGTAAATCAAATGCATCCTGATTAAAGGATGGAGGGGAACTATAACCGACAAAATAAACCAATTAAACTTTGGACGGTAAACTTAAATCAAATTAAAATTTGGTTGCTGGAGCTGATGATGCACTCCAGTCCCTCCGGTGCCGACCTCTTACAGAAGGCTGCAAGCGCACTGGTGGCAGGTACAGCACGGGTTAGATACAGAGTAAAGCTCCCTCTACACTGTCCCATCAAACACTGCCAGGATATGTACAGCACATGTTAGATACAGAGTAAAGCTCCATCAACAGTGACGCATCAAACACTCCCAGGTCAGGTACAGCACCAGTTAGATACGGAGTAAATCTCCCTCTACACTGTCCCATTAAACACTCCCAGTGCAGGTACAGCATGGGTTAGATACAGAGTGAAGCTCCGTCTACACTGTCCGATCAAACACTCCCAGGGCAAGTACAGCATAATTTAGATGCAGGGTAAACGTCTCTCTAAACAGCCAATCCCAAAATGCACAGGACAGGCACAACACAGGTTAGGTACACATCATCATCATCACAGGCAGTCCGTCAAAATCGAGGAAGACTTGCTTATACTCTAAAGGTGAGTTCTTACGTGACTAAACAATCCAGTACGGGAATTACAGTCTCTGTCACAGGTGGGACAGCCAGTCGTTGAATGACAGGGTGGGTGAGACTGGTTTGCCGCATGCTCCTACGCTTGGTTTCTGCATGCTCTCAGTGATGAGACACGAGCTGCTCAGAGCCCTCCCGGATTCACTTCCTCAACTTAGGGCGGACGTTTGTCAGGGACTCCCATGTATCAGGGGGTTGTAGAATTTTATCAAGGAGTCTTTGAGGGTGTCGTTGAAAGGTTTCCTCTTATTACTGTAGGCTCGCTTGCCACGTAGGAGTTCCGAGTAGAGCCTTGCTTTGGGAATCTTGTGTCAGGCATGTGAACAATGTGTCGAGCCAGGGTATCCCTGGAGATTGAGCATGCAGTGTCCACCGGTAGACTCGTGGCCTTCCATGAGAGGTGAGCACCAGAGAGACTGGAGTGCATCATTCCAGAGGGAACAGAATTGTAATTTTAATTCATTTGATTTGATTTGACAAAAGTTACCTTTATGTTGAATTGTTAATTTGTGTTTTTGGTTCCCCCCCAAAAAACAAGGGGGCACTTTCATGAAAGTTTATGGAGTGTGACCCCCCTCCACCCTTTAATCAGGGGGAACCTGATTATTGTTCTACTTAAAATAGTTGTGAACAATGTGGCCCACCCAATGCAGCTGGTCGAGTGTGGTCAGTGCTTCGATGATGGGGATGTTAGCCTGATCGAGGAAACACCAGGACTGGTTTGAT
The DNA here is from genome assembly GCF_044704955.1 of Pristiophorus japonicus. Classification (NCBI taxonomy): domain Eukaryota; kingdom Metazoa; phylum Chordata; class Chondrichthyes; family Pristiophoridae; genus Pristiophorus; species Pristiophorus japonicus. The sequence goes on from NC_091999.1 coordinate 54,714,424, forward strand.
GAGAATGACCAGGAGATGCAAGAGCTAATTAATCACAAGCACAGGGTATTTCTGAACCTAAAACTACAACCCAACTCTGGAGCAGCAAATCAGCATTACAGACGGCTTAAGGCCGAGGTCCAAGAAAAAAACCTGTGACCTAAAGCATAGATGGTGGGTGGAGAAATTAAAGGAGGCTCAGCAGCTGGCCGACAGCCATGATGTGCGAGGATTCTTCATCGCAGTCAAGGCCACCTATGGCCCAAGCACCCAAGGCACCACTCCACTGCTGGCCAAGAATGAGGAAACACTCATCAAGGACACTGAGGCCGTCAGGACTCGCTGGAAGGAGCACTTCGAAGATGTCCTGAACCAAGACTCTGCCTCTGATTCGAGTGTCCTCGACTCCATCCAGCAGCATGCTACCCGCCAACATCTCAGCAAAACCTCAGCCCTGCATGAGATAGAAAAGGCCATCCGCCAGCTCAAGAACAACAAGGCAATGGGAGCAGATGGAATCCCCACTGAGGCACTAAAGTATGGTGGAGAGGCAATATTGGCATGAATGCGTGACCTCATCTCTCTCATCTGGAAGGAGGAGAGCAGGCCTGGAGATCTCAGAGATGCAGTAATCGTGACCATCTTTAACAAAGGAGACAAGTCCGACTGTGGCAATTACAGATAAGTCTCCCTGTTACCAGCCACTGGGAAAGTCATCGCTAGAATCCTCCTCAACCGTCTTCCCCTGTGGCTGAGGAGCTCCTCCTGGAGTCACAATGTGGATTTCGTTCTCTACGGAGTACAACGAACATGGAGTAGATACAGATTAAAGCTCCCTCTACACTGTCCCATCAGACATTCCCAGGGCAAGTACAACATGGGTTATGTAATGTATGCAACCTGATGAAACCAACAATCTACCGCCATCAGAGGGCATTTCTGTTGGAGTCCCAAGGGATCCCAGCATCGCTTGGGAGCATTGTATATAAGCAGGCCCCCCATGCTGTACGTGCACTCTGGAGTTAGAAAAAAAGAGACCAAGATCACACATCCTCATGTCTACAGTACTCAATCACATTACTTTATTCTGGACATAACAATTGGCGACGAGATAATGAAACATCATACAAAAATGCAGAGAACTGTTGGTATCCTGGAGGGGACGATTGGGATGTCTTCATGCAGCGACTCGACTAATACTTCATGACCAACTGGCAGGGAATGTGAATGCAGCCAAACAAAGGGTGATCCTCCTCACTCTCTGCGGGGCAACAACCTATGATCTCATGAAGAATTTTCTTGCTCCAGTGAAACCAACAACCAAATCGCATGAAGAACTGTGCACGCTGGTCCAGGAGCACCTAAATCCGAAGGAGAGCATTCTGATGGCAAGGTATCGATTTTACACATGTCAACGGTCTGAAGGCCAGGAAGTGGCGAGCTACGTCGGCGAAATAAGGCATCTTGCAGGACATTGCGAATTTGATGGATGCCTGGAGTAAATGCTAAGAGATTTTTTTGTGTTTGGCATTGGCCATGAGGATATCCTTCGCAATCTATTGACTGTTGAAACACTGCACCTAAGCAAAGCCATAATGATAGCCGAGGCATTTATGTCCACCAGCGATAACACCAAACAAATTTCGCAGCAATCAGATGTTTCGGCAAGTACTGTACACAAAGTAACATCGTTTTCAGGCAGGAATGCATATGGCAGAATGTACACGCCTGCAGCTGCATGATCTCAGATGACTCAGAGTCTGCCATCAAGCGTTAATGCGATGCAGTTAACAGCTTGTTGGCACTGCAGAGGTGATCATCGAGCCCATCAATGCAGCTTCAAACACTATGCGTGCAAAGGCTGTGGAACAATGGGACACCTCCAGCGAATGTGCAGATGAGCTGCAAACACTGCAAAGCACCACATTGCAGTGGAAGACCGATCCATGGTGGATCAAACTGAACTAGAGACTCAACCCGAGGAGGCAGATGTGTATGGGGTACACACCTTCACCACGAAATGTCCACCGATCATGTTAAATGTTGAACTGAACGGAATTCTGTATCCATAGAATTGGACATGGGTGCGAGTCAGTCCATCATGAGAAAACGGCCTTCGACAGGCCCAAGCTGAGCCCCATTCACACCAAGCTGAAAACGTGCACGAAAGAGCTGATCCCTATAATTGACAGCACAGCATATTAAAAGTCTCTTATGATGGAACAGTACACGAACGACCACTAAGGATCGTGTCAGGATATGGCCCCACACTGTTCGGCAGAAGCTGGCTGAGAAAATTACGCTGGAACTGGGATGACATCCGAGCGCTTGTATCCATCGATGACGTCTCATGTGCCCAGGTTCTGAGCAAGTTTCCATCATTGTTTGAGCCAGGGATCGGAAGTTTCTTGAGGGCGAAAGTGCAGATCCATTTGATTCCCGGTACATGACCCATCCATCACAAGGCACGGGCAGTGACATATATGATGCGAGAGAAAGTGGAGATCGAGTTAGACAGGCTGCAATGAGAGGACATCATCGCACTGGTGGAGTTCAACGAGTGGGATAGTCAGATTGTTCTGGTTTTCAAGGGTGATGTCACGGTCAGCATATGCGGGACTATAAATTAACTATTAAGCATTTTTCGCTGCAGGACCAGTACCAGCAACCCAAGGCAGACAATCTATTTGCGACACTGGCAGGAGGAAAGATATTTACCAAGTTTGACCTGACCTCGGCCTACATGACGCAGGAGCTGGCGGAATATTAAAAAGGCCTCACCTGCATCAACACGCACCAAGGTCTGTTCATCGACATTAGATGCCCGTTTGGAATTCGATCGATCGCGGCTATTTTTCAAAGGGACATGGAGAGTCTGCTAAAGTCGGTGCTGCACATCGTGGTTTTCCAGGATGATATACTGGTCACAGGTCGGGACACCATCGAGCACATGCAGAACGTGGAAGAGGTTCCAAATCGGCTAGATCATGTGGGACTCAGGTTGACACGCTCGAAGTGTGCTTTCCGGGCGCCAAATGTCGAGTTCTTAGGCAGAAGAATCGTGGCAGATGGCACCAGGCGCACTGACGCCAAGACAGAGGCCATCAAGAACGCACCGAGACCACAGAACGTGACGGAGCTGCGGTCGTTCCTGGGCTCCTCAATTATTTTGGTAATTTCCTACTCGGGTTGAGCACCTTGCTAGAACCTCTACATATATGGCTGCACAAGGGAGATTATTAGGCATGGGGGAGATCAAAAGAGACTGCTTTTGAGAAAGCCCGAAATCTGTTATGTTCCAACAAACTGCTTGTCCTGTATGATCCATGTAAACGTTTAGTGCTAGCTTGCGATGCATCTTTGTATGGGGTCGGGCGTATGTTACAATAAGCAACCGAATTGGGAACATTGCAACCGGTCGCCTATGCGTCCAGGTGTTTGTCCAAGGCCGAAAGAACCGACAGCATGATTGAAAAAGAAGCTCTGGCATACGTTTACGGGATGAAAAAATACAGCAGTATCTGTTTGGGCTTTAGTTCGATTTAGAAACTCAACATAAGCCGCTCATATCGCTATTCACAGAGAGCAAAGGTATTAAAACCAATGCTTCTGCTCGCATCGAAAGATGGGTGCTCACGCTGTATGCATATAAGTATGTAATTCATCACTGGCCAGGCACAGAGAACTGCACTGATGCCTTCAGTCGGCTACTTTTCCCACCACCGGGGTGGAAATGGCACAGCCTGCAGAATTGCTCTTGGTGAAGGATGCATTTGAAAATGTAAAGTCACCCGTTACGGCCGCCAGATGAGAACCTGGACCAGCCAGGGTCCTTTACTGTCCCTTGTTAAAACTGTATCCTCCATGGGAGCTGGTCCAGCATCCCAGCGGAGATGCATGAAGAGATCAAGCTGTTCCAGCAGCGTAAAGACGAAATGTCCATACAGGTGGCCCGATATCGACTCAGATTTGGAGTCTTGCATGTGCCAATGCATCACTTGCTCGTAACTGAGCAATGCACCCAGGGCACCCAAGTTTGTGGTCATGGCCCTCCAAACCGTGGTCTAGGATCCACGCTGACTTTGCTGGCCCATTTCTAGGCAAAATGTTCTTCGTTCTTGTGGATTTTTATTCCAACTGGATTGAGTGTGTACTAATGTCTGTAAGCACGTCCACTGCCACCCTCGAAAACCTACGAGCCACGCACGGCCAGCCTGATGTCCTTGTCAGCGACAACGGGTCGTGCTTCACCAGCGCTGAATCCAAGGAATTCATGACACACAATGGGATCAAGCACATCACAACTGCCCCGTTCAAGCCCGCATCCAATGACCAGACAGAACGTGCAGTCCAAACCATCAAACAAAGCTTGAAACACCTGTCAAAAGAATCCCTGCAGACCCACCTGTCCCGAGTCCTGCTCAGCCACTGCACCAGACACCATTCTTTCACCGGGGTTCCCCAGCTGAGCTGCTCCTGAAAAGGGTGCTCAAAACAAGGCTTTCTCTCGTTCACCCTGATCTCCATGATCAAGTCGAGGGCAGGCGGCATCAATAAAGCATGTACCGTGATCGCACAAATTTGTAACGCAATATTGAAGTCAATGACCCTGTATTTGTACTCAACTATGGACATGGTCCCAAATAGCTTGCTGGCACTGTCATAGACAAAGAAGGGAGGAGGGTGTTTCAGGTCAAACTCGCAAATGGAATAACTTGCAGAAAGCATTTGGACCAAACCAAACTGCGATTCACAGACAGCCACAAGCAACCAACTTCGACCCTCCGACGCACACACAAGTGGCAGCCAACATCATGGTAGACCACGAAGCTGAACTCATCATCCCCAGCAGCCCAGCAAGGTCATCTGCGCAGCAGTCCAGCGAAGAACCAACCAACTCACCTGCACCTGTATTTGTACTGAGACGATCGACTCAGGAGCGAAAAGCCTCAGATCATCTCAGCTTGCAAATAAGTATACGATTGACTTTGGGAGGGAGTGATGTTATGTGTGCAATTTATGTAACCAGAATTCTACCACCACAATAGGCCGTATCTGTTGGAGTCCCAAGGGATCCCAGCGTCCCTTGGGAGCACTGTATATAAGCAGACCTTCCATGTTGTACGTGCACTCTGAAGTTAGAATAAAGAGACAGGTCACAATTACTCACGTCTACAGTACTCAATCACATTACTTTTTCTGAACTGAACAGGTTAAATATAGAATAAAACTCACTCTATACTGTTACACCAAACGTTTCCAGTGCAAGTACAGCACAGGTTCGACACAGACTACATCTCCCTCTAACTTGTCTCAGCCATTCCAGGGCCGATACAGATCTGTTAGATCTAGAGAAAATATCCCTCTATTCTGTTCCAGCGGATATTCGCGGTACAGGTGCAGCACGGGTGAGATACAGAGCTATTTCATAGTGCTCAGCAAAATTATATTCCAGTGAAAAAGAAGGGCGGAAAGAGAAGGGATAACCAGCCATGGATAACCAAGGAAATAAAGGAGAGTATCAAATTAAAAACCAATGCTTATAAGGTGGCCAAGGTTAGTGGGAAACTAGAAGATTGGGAACAGTATAAACGACAGCAAAGAATGACTAAGAAAGCAATAAATAAAGGAAAGATAGATTACGAAAGTAAACTTGCACAAAACATATAAACGGATAGTAAAAGCTTTTACCGATATATAAAACGGAAAAGAGTGACTAAAGTAAATGTTGGTCCATTCGAAGATGAGAAGGGGATTTAATAATGGGAAATGTGGAAATGGCTGAGACCTGAAACAATTATTTTGCTTCGGTTTTCACAGTGGAAGACACAAAAACCATGCCAAAAATTGCTGGACACGGGAATGTGGGAAGGGAGGACCTTGAGATAATCTCTATCACTAAGAGGGTAGTGCTGGACAGGCTAATGGGACTCAAGATAGACAAGTCCCCTGGTCCTGATGAAATGCATCCCAGGATATTAAAAGAGATGGCGGAAGTTACAGCAGGTGTATTCGTTATAATCTACCAAAATTCTCTGGGCTCTGGGGAGGTACCAGCGGATTGGAAAGCAGCAAATGTAACGCCTCTGTTTAAGAAAGGGGGCAGAGAAAAGGCAGGTAACTATAGGCCGGTTAATTTAACATCTGTAGTGGGGAAAATGCTTGAAGCTATCATTAAGGAAGAAATAGCGGGACATCTAGACAGGAATAGTGCAATCAAGCAGATGCAACATGGATTCATGAAGGGGAAATCATGTTTAACTAATCTTCTATAATTATTTGGGGATATAACGGGCATGGTGGATAGAGGTGTACCGATGGATGTGGTATATTTAGATTTCCAAAAGGATAAGGTGCCACACAAAAGGTGACTGCAGAAGATAGAGGTACACGGAGTCAGAGGAAATGTATTCGCATGGATCAAGAATTGGCTGGCGAACAGAAAGCAGAGAGTCGGGATAAATGGGTCCTTTTCGGGTTGGAAATCGGTGGTTAGTGGTGTGCCACATGGATCGGTGCTGGGATCACAACTGTTTACAATATACATAGATGGCCTGGAAGAGTGGACAGAGTGTAGTGTAACAAAATTTGCAGATGACACAAAGATTAGTGGGAAAGCGGGTTGTGTAGACGACACAGAGAGGCTGCAAAGAGATTTAGATAGGTTTAGCGAATGGACTAAGGTTTGGCAGATGGAATACAATGTCGGAAAATGTGAGGTCATCCATCTTGGGAAAAAAAACAGTAAAAGGGAATATTATTTGAATGGGGAGAAATTACAACATGCTACGGTGCAAAGGGACCTGGGGGTCCATGTGCATGAATCCCCAAAAAGTTAGTTTGCAGGTGCAGCAGGTAATCAGGAAGGCGAATGGAATGTTGGCCTTCATTGCGAGAGGGATGGAGTACAAAAGCAGGGAGGTCATGCTGCAACTGTATCGAGTATTGGTGAGGCCGTACCAGGAGTACAGCGTGCAGTTTTGGTCACCTTACTTAAGGAAGGATATACTAGCTTTGGAGGGGGTACAGAGACGATTCACTCGGCTGATTCCAGAGATGAGGGGTTTACCTTATGATGATAGATTGAGTAGACTCGGTCTTTACTCGTTGGAGTTCAGAAGGATGAGGGATGATCTTATATAAACATTTAAAATCATGAAAGGGATAGACAAGATAGAGGCAGAGAGGTTGTTCCACTGGTCGGGGAGACGAGAACTAGGGGGCACAGCCTCAAAATACCGGGGAGCCAATTTAAAACCGAGTTGAGAAGGAATTGTTTCTCACAGAGGTTTGTGAATCTGTGGAAGTCTTTGCCCAAGGAAGCAGTTGAGGCTAGCTCATTGAATGTATTCAAATCACAGATAGATAGATTTTTAACCAATGAGGGAATTAAGAGTTATGGGGAGCGGGCGGGTAAGTGGAGCTGAGTCCACGGCCAGATCAGCCATGATCTTGTTAAATGGCGGAGCAGGCTCGAGGGGCTAGATGGACTACTCCTGTTCCTAATTCTTATGTTCTTATGTTCTTATCAAACACTCCCAGAACAGATACAGCGTGAGTTGGAGACAGAGTAAAGTTTCCTCTTCACTGTCTCATTAACCATTCCCTGGGCAGGTACAACCAAGCTCATGGTCTACAGGGCTATCGTAATACCCGCCCTCCTGTATGTCTCAGAGGCATGGACAATGTACAGTAGACACTTTTTCTCGCTGGAGATATATCACCAACAATGTCCCTGCAAAATCCTACAAATCACCTGGCAGTACAGGCACACCAACATCAGCGTCCTAGACCAGGCTAACGTCCCCAACATTGAAGCACTGACCACACTCGATTAGCTCCGCTACGCAGACCACATAGTTCGCATGCCAGACACGAGACTCCCAAAGCAAGTGGTCGATGCGGAACATCTTCACGGAAAATGAGCCAAAGGTGGGCAGCGGATACGTTACAAGGACACCCTCAAAGCCTCCCTGATAAAGTGTGAGATCACCACTGATATCCCTGGCCAGGGAGTCCCTGGCCAAAGACCACCCTAAGTGAAGGAAGTGTATCCGGGAGTTTAATCGCCAAGAGCATGCAGAAAACAAGTGCAAGCAGAGGAAAGAGCGTGCTGCAAATCGGTCCCACCCACCCCTTCCTTCAACAACTATCTGTCCCACCTGCGACAGAGTCTGTGGCTCTCGTATTAGACTGTTCAGCCCCAATTAACTCACTTCAGGTGTGGAAGCAAGTCTTCATCGATTCTGAGGGACTGCCTATGATGATGATGATGATAACACAGGTTAGATGCAGAGTAAAACTCCCTCTATAATGTCTCACCAGACATTCCCAGGCAGATACAGCTTTGTTTATTGAAGGTTAGATCTCCCTCTTGCCTGTCCCAAACACTCCCAGGGTATGTACAACATTGGTTAGATACAGAGTTAATCTCCCTCTACACTGTCCCATCAAACACTCACACAATAGGCACAGCAGGGGTTAGTCAGAGAGTAAAGCTCCCCATGGACTGATCCATCAAATACTCGCATCGCAGTTACGTCATGAATTAGATAGAGAGTACAACTCTTGCAACACTGCCCCATCAAACACTCCCAGCGCAGCTATAGCACGGGTTACTTACAATGTAAAGCTCCCCCAACACTATCCATCAAACACACCCAGGGGAGGAACAACACGGTTTAGATACTGAGTAAAGCTCACCCTACACTCTCCTATCAAACACTCCGTGGAAAGATGCAACACGGAGTAGATGGAGAGAAAAGCTTGCTCTACACTATCCAATCAAGAACTGCCAGGGCAGGTACAGCACGGGTTAGACAGAAATGTTTAGGCTGGGTTTTCCAGAACTTGGGGCCTTGGCAACAGAAGGCACAGCCACCAAAGCCATCAATGGTTGAACAATTATAATCAGGAATGCTCAGGAAGACAGATATCTCATGGGTGGGCGGGGGGGGGGGGGCGGTGTGGTGCTGGTTGTGGCTGGAGCAGTTTACAGAGCTAGGGAGGGGCGAGGCCATGGAGAGTTTTGAAAATGTATTAGAATTTTGAAAGCAAGGCGTTGCTGAACGAGAAGCCAATATAGTTCAGCGAGCACAGGGCTGATGGGTGAGCTGGACTTGGTGAGAGTTAGGGCATGGGCAACCGAATTTTGGATCAACTCAAGTTTATGCAGGTGAGAATGTGGCAGGAATGCGTTGGAATAGTCAAGTCCAGAAGTAACAAAGGCAGGGATGACGGGTCAGCAGCGGATGAGCTGAGGCAACGGCGATGTTACAGAGGTGGAAATATGTATTCATAATTATGCTGTGGATATGTGGTCAAAAACATACTTCAGGGTTAAGTATGGCACCAAGGTTGCAAACAGTCCGGTTCAGGCACAGACACAAGTTGGGGAGAGGGATTGAGTCGGTGGCTAGAGAGCTGAGTTTGTGGCAATGACAATTACAAATATCAGAATATTTCACAGGCTATCACGTGCAAAATGTGTGGATGCATTTTAAAATTCAATCGGTTGAAAAACCAGGTTACAGAAAGTTACGGATTTCAAATCTTATGCAAGACAGTTCAATAAAGGGGCGGTTCAAAGGATTTCAGCTGAGTTTAAACTGCAGTTCAGTCTATTACAACGACAACTCGTGTACTCAAACGGAACAAGTTTGGGGTTTGATATAATAGAAGGTGAACTAGGTGAGAAGTGATGTAAGTTAGATTCAGAAAAAGCACTAAAATGGAACAGTCGGTAACAGAACATCAATTAGTCTCCTCTGATCATGGAGCAATCAAAAAGTCGACACACTGTTTTTGAAACGAAGATAATTTGTTCAACATTTATACAAGATATTAATCTCCAGCCCATATATAGGGGTTATTAAGATAATCGGAAACAAACAAGAGCAGCCAGAATGAACATGGTTCAGTGCCCAAAGCAATCCCAGTAAATCCTGTTCCATTTACAAATGCAGCTTTTCTCCTCAGACCATTTAAAACTAAGATGAGGAGGAATTTCTTCTCTCAGAGGGTTGTAATCTGTGGAATTCTCTGCCCCAGAGAGCTGTGGAGGCTGGGTCATTGAATATATTTAAGGCTGAGGTAGACAGGTTTAACAGAGTTGTTCACAATCAGGAAGGCTTTAGATTGAGTCAGGGAACAGAGTAGTTCTGCTCACACAATCAAAGAATGGTTACAGCACGAAAGGCCATTCGGCTCGTCGAGCCCTTGCGGGCTCCCAACCAGTTTCACTGCCCCGCCCTTTCCCACCGGTCCTGCAAATGTTTTCTTTCAGATACTTATCCAATTCCCTTTTTAAAGCTGTGATTGAGTCTGCCTCCACCACCCTTTCAGGCGGTGCATTCCAGATCCTAACGACTCACTGCATAAAATAGATTTTTCTTCCATTGTCTTTGGTTCTTCTTCTCATCCACTTTAAATCCGTCTCCTCTGGTTCTCGACCCCTCCACCAATGGGAACAGTATCTCTCAATCTACTCTGTCCAGACCCCTCATGATTTTGAACACCTCGATCAATTCTCCTCGCAACCTTCTCTGCTCCAAGGAGAACAACCCCAGCTTCTCCAGTCAATCCACGGAACTGAAGTCCCTATTCTCGTGAATCATTCTTGTCAATCTTTTCTGCACCCTCTCTAAGGCCATCACATCCGAATCTGCGGTGCCCAGAATTGGACACAATGATCCAGTTGAGACCGAACCAGTGTTTTACAAAGGATCATCATAACCTCCTTGCTTTTGTACTCTGTGATGCCCAGGATCCTGCAAGCTTTTTTAACTGCTTTCCCAACCTGTCCTGCCACCTTCACCGATTTGTCCACATATACCCGCAGGTCTCACTGTTCATGCATCCCCTTTAGGATTGTACCCATTCGTTTATATTGTCTCTCCTTGTTCATTTAATCATGCTTTTCTAATTTTATTTCTTAACTCTGATTCACGGCCTCATTTTATTTCTTCCTCCGAACCCCACAACTTAATCTGGCAGCGTAATGTTGGCGAGTGGTGATTGATTGCCCTGGGAACCAACAGGAAGAGATGTCAGAGGCCGGAGGGCAGAGGGTGCAGCGTGTTCTGCAACAAATCACGGTGCTTGAGGGGTGGATCCTGAGTCGACCCATCGGGTGAGTATGTTTCAACATCTGTTAAACAATTTATCTTTAAAAGTTAAATTGAGATTTCCTTTGTCAACAAAACAGTTTAACATCTGTCAGTATTTTATTTCCATTTATGAGTTGATATTATGAGTTTCAGACACTTCAGTTCCAAGTTTACCAGGTATTTAAAGGTCATTCATTCCCTCTTTTCATGTCGCTGTTAGTTAAAGGGAAAGAGATTGATTTCCTCTCATTATGCATTTGCAGTATTAAAAGTAACATCCTTCCTGTTGGTAGTGATTTACATTCTGTGCTGGGCGAGATGACTGGTGGCATCAACCTTTAAAATACACATTCTCGTGTTCAAATCTCTCCAGGTTCTCACCCATCCCTATCTCTGTAACCTTCTCCAGCCCACCAATCCTCTTAACAGTTTGTTTTCTTTGGAACAGAGGCGGCTGAGGGCAGACGTTAATGAGGTGTAGAAAATTATGAGGGACCTAGATAGAGTGGATAGGAAGGACCTATTTCCCTTCGCAGAGGGGTCAGCAACTAGCTGAACCTTTTAGCCAGTATGTAGCAAGCCCAGCAAGAGAGGGGGAAGTTCTGGACTTTGTATTAGGGATTGAAGCTGGGCAGGTGGAAGGGGTATCAGTGGGAGAGCATTGGTGCTATTGATCGTAATTCTCTTAGATTTAGGGTAGTTATGGAAAAGGACAAAGATAGACCAGGAATAAAAGTTCTCAATTGGGGGAAAGCCAATTTTACTGAACTGAGATGTGGTTTAGCCAAAGTGGACTGGAAACAGCTACTTGAAATGGTGAGAGATTGGGAAATGTTGGTGTTCAGAGGGACCTTGGTGTCCTTGTACACGAATCACTGAAAGTTAACATGCAGGCACAGCAAGCAATTAAGAAAACAAATGGTATGTCGGCCTTTATTACAAGAGGAGTTGAGGATAATAGTAAACATAAGAACAGGAACATAAGAAATAGGAACTGGAGTAGGCCATACGGCCCCTCGAGCCTGCTCCGCCATTCAATGAGATCATGGCTGATCTGATCATAACTCAGCTCCACTTACCCGCGAGCACTCCAAACCCCTTATCCCCTTATAATTTAAAAAACTATTTCTGTCTCAAGTTTATTCAATATCCCAGCTTCCACAGTTCTCTGAGGCAGCGAGTTCGACAGGTTTACAACCGTCTGAGAGAAGAAATTCCTCCTCATCTGTTTTAAATGGGCAGCCCCTTCTTCTAAGATCATGCCCTCTAGTTCCAGTCTCCCCCCATCTTATACGTTTCGATAAGATCACCTCTCATTCTTCTGAATTCCAATGAGTAGAGGCCAAAACTACTCAACCTTTCCTCATAATTCAACCTGCTGATCCCTTATATCAACCTAGTGAACCTTCTCTGAACTGCCTCCAAAGCAATTATATTCTTTCCTAAATATGGAAACCAAAACTGCATTCAGTATTCCAGGTGTTGCCTCACCAAAACCTTCTATAGCTGCAGCAAGACTTCCCCGCTTTTATACTCCATCCCCTTTGCAAAAAAGGTCAAAAAACAATTGGCCTTCCTGATCACTTGCTGTACCTGCATACTATCCTTTAGTGTTTCATGCACAAGTAACCCCAGGGCCTGCTGTTTTGCGGCACATTGCAATCTTTCTCCATTTAAATAATAACTTGCTCCAAGACATCTTACTGCAATTATATAGGACCCTGCTGAGACGACACCTGGAGTATTGTGTACAGTTATGATTGCTTACCTAAGGAAGGATGTACTTACCATTGAGGATGGCAACGAAGGTTCGCCAGACTGATACCTGGGATGGAGGGATTGTCCTGTGAGGAGAGATTGAGTAGACTAGGCCTATATTCTGTACAGGTTAGAAGAATGAGAGGTGATCTCATTTTAAAACATAAAAATTCTTACAGGGTTTGACAGTATACATCAGGGGTGTCAAACATACGGCCCGCGGGCCGAACACGGTCCCGCAAGCCTCTTCCTCCGGCCCACCACGTGTTTTAATTTATATGAACCCTCCCCTCCCCCCCGCCCCGATCATTTGCTTGCTGACTGGAACACAACTTGAATTTGACGGCCGTCACGGAACAGGAGGAGGGTGGCGGAGGCACGGGAAAGGTCAGTCGGTGTCCACGGGGAGCAATTCTGGGACAACGAGGGCACTCACATGGACTGTCAATGGGAGATAAGTTTTGAGTGAGGCAGTGAGTAGATAAACACCAAGAGAGAGGGGGAGGAGTGTCGCTGGAACTCCAGGTGATGTAACAGATGATGGGGGTTAGTGCAGGGTAGGTAGTGAGGGGGTTGTGTTCTTGCACTTCTCCCCCCTCCTCAGCCCCAGTGAGGCGCTGATTTTAAAATTCTCAGCTTCCTGTTCAAACCCCTCGATGGCCCCGCCCCTCCCTATCTCTGTAACCTCCTCCAGCCCCTACAACTTTCCCTCTCTCTGTAACCTTCTCCAGTCCCGACACCCCTCCCTATCTCTGTAACCTCCTCCAGCCCCTACAACTTTCCCTCTCTCTGTAACCTTCTCCAGTCCCGACACCCCTCCCTATCTCTGTAACCTCCTCCAGCCCCTACTACCTCCCTATCTCTGTAACCTCCTCCAGTCCCTACAACCCTACCTATCTCTGTAACCTCCTCCAGACCCTACACCCGTCCCTATCTCTGTAACATCCTCCAGCCCTACACCCCTCCCTATCTCTCTAACCTCCTTGAGCCCCTACACCTCTCCCTATCTTTGTAACCTCCACCAGCCCTACACCTTTCCCTATCTATGTAACCTCCTCCAGCCCTACACCCCTCCCTCTCTCTCTAACCTCTTCGAGCCCCTCCACCTCTCCCGATCTCGCTAACGTTGTTAGGGTTAACTTAACCCACCACTAGGATTCTGTTAGCCTTAAAGTAAATGCAGGTTTTATTAATACAAGCCGGCAGGGAAGCTATCCTTGAAGGAATGCTCGAAGATAGAGCCAGAGACATATTACTTTATACAGTTTCAGATTATAGCATTAAGTAAATACGTAAGTTCGAATTAATACATGCTGATTGATTAATACATGATTGGAACAGCGCTTCCTCCAATCTGGCTTCTATATGCCTTAATTGGCAATTCCAAATACATGTTGTTATGATTCTTTTTAATTAACTCTTATCTTGCTATACAATTCAAATTCTATGTTATCTGTGTCTGTGCCCAGCTCCCAAGGCCTTTGGTCTATGAATTGGAACATCTGCTCCTCTGTGGAAGGCATCCCACACATGGTTCCCACAGTCTGAAAACAGGCTGTGGGATCCATTTTAAAAACCTCTTAACTCCATTTTAAAACATCGCAATTGTTATTATTAATTGTAATTTCAATTTGTAATCTGCCCTTTCAGTCCCTCCTGTTGATCCCTGATTATTTCTAAATAATCAGCTGACCACATATATGTTCTGAGCCATCTGCTGGAAATGGTGATATCAAGTCCATATTCCTGGGATCGCTCATAGTTCCATCTTTTGCGGAATCTTTACACACTACCCCTGACCATTCCCCTGGGATATTGGCACGCCATTTATATTTCTTTTTGTACATACAGTGCATAAGCTCGGGGGTCTTGGTTGTTTCCCTAACGCGTTACAAAATCATTCGCCTCCCTATCATGCCTACATTACATAATTAACAAGGCTGTTTGATGTTCGGCTAGAACCACGTGGTTGTATATCTCTCTGATCTGACACATCAGATATAGTTGGATCACGATACATGTCCCTTCCAGTACCATTATTATCTCAATTAAATGCCACATCAATTTGAGGACTGCGTAGGCTTCAGGTGACCAGACCTTAAAAGTATCCCACCATGAACAACAATCTTCCTTTCCCTGCCTTATCCTAACCTGATTCCTCTGTCTCCCGCCTCGGTTTCGTTGATCAGGCGATAGGATTGGGACACTCACGACTCAGATCAGGTGTTCATGCCGTTTTGTTTTGTTTGATTAACCCTCTTTGGATCTAGCAAAGGCTTTCTGCGTTCTTGGTTACGGGCCTTGGCCAACCTCTTCTTCCTGCATCTCTTGTATCTGCCTGTGCAGTCTCCCAGGAGCATCAACACCACTATCAGCTGCACTAGGACTAACACATGGGATATAATTCGAATCCCTATCTTGTAACTTTACTCGGGTAAGCCTCGCCTGTCTTTGCACTTGTTACATAACATCACCAACCAACTCAAGGCTGTTACTATCTTTACTGCCACTAGGGTATGGGAAAGGATCCTTATCCAGGGATGTATAATCTCAAGTACCAAGGCGGGTTTTTCAGGTTATCCTTTATTTCACTGTCCAGTTCTTCAGCTTTCTCCTTCAGCTCTTAATATATTTTAATGTTATTTCTTGAGCTCAGTTAAATCTTCAAGTAACAGGTGAATTGATTGTGCTTGCTCTTCCATGTAAACATCCATGCCTTGCTTAATCTCATCACTTATATTTCATGTCATTGTCTTCCTGGCATGTCATGTTTGCTCTTCCCACTGCCACCGACAGTCTTGGAGTAACGTAAGTTCCCAGGCTAGTTACCACACAATATTCTCCTCGCCCATGATAGGTGTAATGTGTGGGTTCGGTTCGGGCAGGGTTTATTCCCATGACACATCCTTCCGTAGTATTGTCAAACCCGCAGCTATCCTTGCTCCCGTCTCCCACTGGGTGAGGGCATATAGTTAGACTCCCTTCTCTCCGGCACATGGATAAAGATATTCCCCTTATATTTCCATTCTTTTTGATCTCATACTGGTCCATCGCGGATGCACTCTTCCCCTCGTATTATGTTTGTTTCCCCTCACATCCTCCTGTAACCGCATACACCCTTGTCATTCCTTTCAAAAAGGGCCACATTACAGCAAAAGTCTAAAGGGACAAAGTGTGTTAAAAAGACAAGCCTGAAGGCTCTGTGCCTCCATGTGAGGAATATTCGTAATAAAGTGGACGAATTAACTGCACAGGCACCAATTAATGAATATGATATAATTGGCACCACGGAGACATGGCTGTCCTAAGGCTGTGTCCCCTGGTTCTGGACTTCCCCAAAATCGGGAACAAGCTACCCGCATCTAACCTGTCCCGTCCCGCCAGAATCCTTATGTTTCTATGAAATCCCCTCTCATCCTTCTCAACTCCAATATATAAAAATCCAGTTGATCCAGTCTCTCCTCATATGATAGTCCGGCCATCCCGGGAATCAGTCTGGTGAACCTTCGCTGCACTCCCTCAATAGCAAGAACGTCCTTCCTCAGATTATGAGACCAAAACTGAACACAATATTCCATGTGAGGCCTCACCAAGGCTCTGTACAACTGCAGTAAGAATATGTTGAATCTGCATTTTACTGTAACTCTATGACATTCTGAACCGATAAAGAAATGGAATCGTGAAATGTATCTGTGTCTCTCAGTCTCTGCCTCACTCTCTACCTCTGTCTCTTTAGAGATCTGTGCATGTGTTTGCGTGTTTGAGTCTTTGTGTCCCTCACGCTGCCTCTCTCTGACTCACTCTATCTTTCCCTGTTTTTCTGTTTGTCTCGATCTCTCAATCTGCCCGTGTCTTTCTCACAGTGTCCAGTTCTGATCCAAAGGGATTATCTCAGTCTCTCCGTCTGACTGTCTCTCTCTTTCCCATCATTACTGTCTGTCTATGTCTCTGCCTGTCTGTTTCTCTTTGCCTGTCTCTGTTCGACCCTGTCTCTAACCTGTTGAGTATTTCCATCATTTTCTGTTTTTATCTCTGTCTCTCGCTCTCACCTCTCACTATCTCTCTCTCTCTCTCTTTGACGCTCCCTTTTTCCATGTCTTTGTCTTTGTCTCTGGCTTTCCTGTACTCTTTGCCTCCCTCTCTTTATGGAGCACACACACACACATATCTGTGTATGTGTGTGTTTGAGTCTTTGTTTCACTCAGTCTGCCTATCCCTCTCAGTCTCACACTTGCTCTCTCTCTATTTCTCTAGCTCGCTGTCTGTCTCTCCCTGTTCCTGTTTTTGTATCTGTCTCTCAATGTGTCTGTCTCTTTCTCATGGTGTCTAGTTATTTTCACAGCTCGATTCCTGCTGTCTCAAAATCTACACCCGTCAGTACCTCGTTAGTATAGTCGTGAGTATCCCCACCTGTCATGCGGGAGGAAGCATTTTCGAAATGTAGAATTGTACTTCTGTTATTCGGTATAGATTCATATTAAAAGTTCCAGAGCAACATAGAAGAGTAAAAATACAGCAAGACGATATTGGCTCTTCCAGATTTTTAGGAAACGGAGACTTTTTCAGGACTCTGTGGTGTTCTGATGCAGAGAGATGGATGATTGAGTTATATCTTAGTAACATTTAAAAACACACAGACGCAGTAATCGTGGCCGAGTGGTTAAGGCGATGGACTAGATATCCATTGGAGTTTACCCGCGCAGGTTCGAATCCTGCCGACTACGGATTCCAGCATTTTTCATTCAATTTCAGACTTTAACCAGGTCCCTGCAAAACGGATCCTGAGTTGGATGGAATAACGTCCCACACCTTTCAACACTGACATGTTATTCTCATTTTCATTAATCTGCAATATTTACGATACATACGGATAGAAAAACGCAAAAATCAGCTAAATTAGCGACAGTGATTCAGCCTGTCTATCCCTCTATATGTCTAAGGCACTCTGTGTATGTCCATTGGTGCATCTATATTTTTGGTTACGTATGCGTGTGTGTCTCTGTGTCTGTCTATCTGTGTGTGTGTCTCTGTGTCTGTCTATCTGTGTATATGTCTCTGTGTATGCGCAACTGTCTGCGGATATCATCACCATGAATTTGGTATGTCCTGGAACTTTAAAAAAAGATTTGGGGAAAATAATACGGTTGTGACATTTGATATCGGCTTTGCTTCAGCGACAGCATTTTCGACTTCAAGTCCCACTCCTGAGACTTGAGCATATAATCTTGGTTGAGACTCAAGTGCAGTACTTGGGGAATTTTGCATTGTTGAAGATGTTGACTTTCGGATGAAATGTTAAATTGAAGCTCCATCTGCTCTCTCGGGTGAATGTGAATGTTCCGACAGCATTATTCGATAAAGAGTACTGAGTTGCCCCCATGTCACTTTTATATAAATATTCTGAAATGCTCACTGAAAACCTGTGTGTATGCGTGTGTCTGTGAGGGTGGAGCTCAAGCCCAGATTCTCACAGAGACAGAATGTGAAGGTTCACAAGTCCAGAATGGCCGAGTGTATAAGTCGTTGCATTTAAGATCCAATGGGTTTATATTTACGTGGGTTCGAACCCCACTCCTGGTAACTCTTGAATTTAACACCGATTTTCTCCCATCCTGCTCAGTGATACCCTCTGTCACATTCTCAACTGACCAAGAAATGGGATTGTGAAGTGCCTCTCACTCTATGTCTTTAGAGAGCTCTGTATATCTTTACGTGTTTGAGTCTCTGACTCAATGTGTCTGAGGACCAACAAGCTGAATTCAGGGAGCTAGGAGTTAAATTAAAAAGTAGGATTTCAAAGGTCGCAAACTCATAATTGCTACCAGCGCCACCTGCTAGTCAGAGCAGCAATCGCAGGATATCTCAGATGAATACGTGGCTTGAAGTGTGGTGCAGATGGGAGGGATTCAAGTTCTGGGACTTTGGAACCGGTTCTGCGGGAGGTGGGACCAGAACGAAACCGGACGGTCTGCACCTGGGCAGGACCAGAACCAATGTTCAAGGGGGAGTGCATGCTAGTGTTTCTGGGGAGGGTTTAAAGTAATATGGCAGGGCGACGGGAGACAGAGGGAAGTAGAATGGGCGCAGAAGTGAAAGAATAAAAGTAAAGGTGGAGGGCAGAGAAACCCACGGCAAAAATCAAATAGGGCCACTTTACAGCAAAATTCTAAAGGGTCAACGTGTGTTAAAATAACAAGCCTGGAGGCTCTGTGCCTCATTGCGAGGAGTATTTGTAATAAGCTGGACGAATTAACTGCACAAGCAGCAATTACTGAATATGAAATAATTGACATCACGGAGACATGGCTCCAGGGTGACCAAGGCTGTGAATTCAACATTCAGGAAGCATAGACAGAAATGAAAAGGTGGTAGGGTAGCGTTGCTGGTTAAAGAGGAAATTAGGGCAATAGTGAGGAAATTAAGGCAATAGTAAGGAACGACATTAGCTTGGATGATGTGGAATATGAATGGGTGGAGCTGCGGAATACCAAAGGGAAGAAAACGCAAGTGGAGTTGTGTACAGATCAGCAGACAGTAGTAGTGAGGTTGGGGACAGCATCAAACAAGAAATTAGGGATGCGTGCCATAAAGATACAGCTGTTATCAAGGGCGACTTTACTTTACATGTAGATTGGGCTAAACAAACAGGTAGCAATATGGTGGAGGTGTATTTCCTCGAGCGTATTCGGGATGGTTTTCTCACTCAGTATATCGAGGGATCATCTAGTGAGCTGGCCATCCTAGACTGGGTGATGTGTAATGAGAAAGGACCAATTAGCAATCTTGTTGTGCGAGGCCCCTTGGGAAAGAGTGACCATAATAAGGTAGAATTCTTTATTAAGGTGGCGAGTGACACAGTTAATTGAGAGACTAGGGTCCTGAATTTAAGGAAAGATAACTTCGATGGTATGAGGCGTGAATTTGCTAGAATAGACTGGCGAATGATACTTAAAGGGTTGAAGGTGGATAGGCCATGGCAAACATTTAAAGATCAAATGGATGAACTTCAACAATTGTATTTCCCTGTCTGGACTAAAAATAAAATGGGGAATGTGGCTCAACCGTGGCTAACAAAGGAAATTAAGGATAGTGTTAAATCCAGGGAAGAGGCATATAAATTGGCCAGAAAAAGCTTCAACCTGAGGACTGGAAGGAATTTAGAATTCGGCAGAGGAGGACAAAGGGTTTAATTAGGAGGGGGAACATAGATTATGAGAGGAATCTTGCTGGGAACATAATAAAGTTCGATAGATATGTGAAGACAAAAAGATTAGAGAAGACAAACGTAGGTCCCTTGCAATCAGATTCAGGTGAATTTATAATGGGGAAGAAGGCAATTGTAGACCAGTTGAACAATCACTTTGGTTCTGTCTTCACGAAGGAAGAAACGCATAACCTTCCAGAAATACGAGGGCACCAAGGATCTAGCGAGAAGGAGGAACTGAAGGAAATCCTTATCAGTCAGGTAATTGTGTTCGGGAAATTGATGGGATTGAAGGCCGATAAATCCCCGGGGCCTGATAGTCTGCATTGGAAAGTACTTAAGGAAGTGGCCCTAGAAATAGCGGATGATCATTTTCGAACAGTCTATCGACTCTAGATCAGTTCATATGAACTGAAGGGTAAATAATGTAACACCACATTTTAAAAAAGGAGGGAGATAGAAAGCGGATAATTACAGACCGGTTAGCCTGACATCAGTAGTGGGGAAAATGTACGAATCAATTTATTAAAGATGAAATAGCAGCGCATTTGGAAAGCAGTGACAGGATCGGTCCAAGCTGCATGAATATATGAATGGGAAATCAAGCTCGACAAAACTTCTGGAATTATTTGAGGATGTAGCTAGTATAATGGACAAGGGCAACCAGTGGATGTGGTGTATTTGGACTTTCAAAAGGCTTTCAACAAGGTCCCACTCACGTATTGGTGTGCAAAGTTAAAGCACATGGTATTGGGGGTAATGTACTGACGTGGATAGAGAACTGGTTGGCAGACAGAAAGCAGAGAGTCGGGATAAACGGTCCTTTTCAGAAAAGCAGGCAGTGACTAGTGGGGTGCCACAGCGCTCAGTGCTGGGATCCCAGCTATTTACAATATACATTAATGATTTAGATGAAGGAATTGAGTGTAATATCTTCAAGTTTGCAGATGATACTAACAGGGTGGCGGTGTGAGCTGTGAGGAGGACGCTAACAGGCTGCAGGGTGACTTGGACCGGTTAGGTGAGAGGGCAAATGCATGGCAGATGCAGTATAATGTGGATAAATATGAGGTTATCCACTTTAGTGGCAAAAACACGAAGGCAGAATATTATCTGTATGGCAGCAGATTTGGAAAACGGGAGCTGCAACGAGACCTGGGTGTCATGGTACATCAGTCATTGAAAGCTGGCATGCAGTTCCAGCAGGCAGTGAAGAAGGCAAATGGTATGTTTGCCTTCATAGCTAGGGGATTTGCGTATCGGCGCAGGGAGGTCTTACTGCAGTTGTACAGGACCTTTGTGAGACCTCACCTGGAATATTGTGTTCAGTTTTGGTCTCGTAATCTGAGGAAGGTCTTTGTTGCTATTGAGGGAGTGCAGCAAAGGTTTACCTGACTGATTCCCGGGATGGCAGGACTGACATATGAGGAGAGATTGAATAGACTGTGTCTCTGTGTCTGTCTATCTGTATATATGTCTCTGTGTATGTGCAACTGTCTGTGGAAATCATCACCGTGAACTTGGTATGTCCTGGAACTTAAAAAAAAAGACTTGGGGAAAGTAATACGGCTGTGAACTTTTGTCTCAGCTTTGGTTCAGTGGCAGCATTCTCGACTGAATCAGGAGTTTGTGTGTTCAAGTCGCACTCCTGAGACTTGAGCATATAATCTTTGCTAACACTCAACTGCAGGACTTGGGGAATTTTGCATTGTTGAAGCTGTTGACATTCGGATGAAATGTTAAATTGAAGCTCCGTCTGCGCACTCGGGTGGATGTGAGAGGTCCCAGAGCATTACTTCAAAAAGATTAGGAGAGTTGCCCCCGTGTCAATATTGCTAAAAATGATCGGAAATGGTCCCTGAAACCCGATGTGCATGTGTGTGGCTGTGGGGGTGGAGATGAAGCCCAGATTCTCACAGAGACAGAATCCAATTGCTGACGGCACCAGGATGGCCGAGAGGTTAAGGCGTTGGGCTCGTGATCCAATGGGTTTTTACGCTCGTGGGTTCGTATCCCACTCCTGGTGATTGCTTAATTAAACAAAGATTTTTTTCCCATCCTGCTCAGTGATACCCGAATTTCATCTGTTGCATTTGCATTTTTCTGTAACTCGGTGACACTCTGAGCAGATAATGAAATGAAATTGTGCAATGTATCTGTGTCGCTAAGTCTCTGCCTCTCTCTCCCTTTAGAGAGCTGTGTATGTGTTTGTGTATTTGAATCTTTGTCTCTCTCAGTCTGCCTCTCTCTGATTCACTCTGTCTGTCCCTTTTACTTTGTTTGTCTCTGTCTCTCAATCTGTCTCTTTCTCACGATGTCAAGTTCTGTTCCAAAGGGATTCTCTCAGACTATCTGTCTGACTGTCTCTCTCTTTCCATCATCTCTGTCTGTCCATGTCTTTGCCTGTCTCTATTACTCCCTGCCTCTAACCTGATGAGTATTTCCATCATTTTCTGTTTTTGCCTCTTTGTCTCTCTCTCTATCTGTCTTTTTCTCTATCTGTCTCCCTCTTTGTCTCTCTCTTTGTCCCTGGCTTTTTCTTTTCATTCCATCACTATTTGCCTCCCTCTCTTTTTGGAGCACGCAAACACATCTATGTGTATGTATGTTTTCAAGTCTTTGTCTCACTCAGTCTGACCCTCCGTCTCAGTCTCAAACTTTCTGTCTCTCTCTGTCTCTATCTCACTTTCTGTCACTCCCTGTTTCCCTGTTTGTCTCTGTTTCTCAATGTGTCTCTCTCTTTCTCACGGTGTCCAGTTCTGTTCCAATCGGATTCTCCCAGTCTCTCTTTCTGACTGTCTCACTCTTTCCCATCATCTCTGTCTTTCTATGTCTCTGCCTGTCTGTCTCTCTTTGTCTGTCTCTGTTAGTCCCTGTCTCTAACCTGATAAGAGTTTCCATCATTTTCTGCTTTTGTCTCTATCTCTCTCTCTCTATCTGTATCTCTCCTTGTCACTGTATTTATCATTGTCTTTCTCTCATTCTATCCCTCTCTCTCTTAAGAGATCACACACACAGACCTCTGTATATGTATGTGTTTGAGTCTTTTTCTCACTCAGTCTGCCTCTCCTTCTCAGTCTCACACTTTCTGTCTCTCGTTGTCTCTATCTCGCTGTCTGTCTCTCCCTGTTTGTCGGTTTGCCTCTGTGTCTCAATGTGTCTGTCGACTTTTCATGGTGTCCAGTTCTATTCACAACTCGATTCCTGCTCTGACAGAACTGATGCTCGTCAGTTTCTCGTTTGTATAGTATTGAGTATCCCCGCCGGTCATGAGGAGTCCGGGGATCAATTCCCCGACGGGGAGGCAGTTGTTTCAAAATGTTGAATTTTACTTCTGTTTCTTGGAAGAGATTCATATTAAAAAGTTCCAGAGCAATATAGAACTGTAAAAATACAGGTAGAGGAGATTGCCTCTTCCTGATTTTGAGCAAACGGAGACTTTTTCATGATTCTTGGGCCGTCTGCTGCACAGAGATGGATGACTGAGTTGTTTCTGCGTAACGTTCAAGGAGGCAGAAATGCATTAGTCGTGGCCGAGTGGTTAAGGCGATGAACTCGAAATCCATTGAGTTTTCCCCATGCAGTTTCGAATCCTGCAGACTTCGATACCCAGCATTTTTCATTGCATTTAACAATTTAACCATGTCTCTCGAAAACTGATCCTGAGATCGGTGGAATAACATCCCACACCTTTCAACACTGACTTCTCTTTCTGATTTTTATTAATCTGCAATATTAAAGATACATACGGATAGAAAAACGCAAAAAGCTGTCAAAGTTTCTACAGTGATTCAGACTGCCTATCCTTCTATATGTCAAAGGCATCGGTGCATCTCCGTTGGTGCGTGTAACTGTCTGTGGAAATCACCACCATGAATTTGGTATGTCCTGGAACTTATAAAAAAGAATTGGGAAATGTAATACTGTTGTGAACTTTGGTATCGGCTTTGTTGCAGTGGCAGCAGTCTCGACTGAATCAGGAGTTTGTGTGTTCAATTCCCACTCCTGAGACTTAAGCATATAATCTTGGCCTACACTCTAGTGCAGCACTTGGGGAATTTTGCATTGTTGAAGCTGTTGACGTTCGGATGAAATGTTAAATTGAAGCTCCGTCTGCACCCTCGTATGGATGTGAAACATCCCAGAGCATGACTCGAAAAAGAATAGGAGAGTTGCCCCCGTGTCAATATTACTAAAAATGTTCGTAAATGCTCACTGAAAAACGATGTGTATGTGTGTGTCTGAGGGAGTGGGGTTGAATCCAGATTCTCGCAGAGACAGAATCCAGATTGTGACAGGACCAGGATGGCCGCGTGGTTAAGGCGGTGGCTTTAAAATTCAATGTACTTTTCCCGCGTGGGTTTGTACCCCACTCCTGGTATCTCTTTAATTTAACACGGATTTCCTCCCATTCCGATCAGTGATACCGGATTTTCATCTGTTGAATCTGCAATTTTCTGTACCTATGTGACACTCTGAGCCGATAATGAAATGAAATTGTGAAATGTATCTGTGTCGCTCGGTCTCTGCCTCTCTCTCTCTTTCGAGAGCTGTGTATGCGTTTGTATGTTTGAGTCTTTGTCTCAATCTATCTGTCCCTGTTTCTCGATTTGTCTCTGTCTCTCAATCTGTCTCTTTCTCACGGTGTCCACGTCTGTCCCAATGGGATTCTCTCAGACTCTTTGTCTGACTGGCTCTCTCTTTCCAATCATTTCTGTCTGACCATGTCTTTGCCTGCCTCTGTTCGTCCCTGTCTCTAACCTGATAAGTATTTCCATCATTTTCATTTTTTGTCTCTATCTCTCTCTCGCTATCTGTCTCTCTCCTTGTC
Organism: Pristiophorus japonicus; assembly: GCF_044704955.1. Lineage (NCBI taxonomy): Eukaryota > Metazoa > Chordata > Chondrichthyes > Pristiophoridae > Pristiophorus > Pristiophorus japonicus. The sequence goes on from NC_091999.1 coordinate 54,739,304, forward strand.
ACTGTCTTTATCATTGTCTTTCTCTCACTCTTTCCCTCTCTTTCTTTATAAATCACACACACACACATCTCTGTATATGTTTGTATTTGAGTCTTTTTCTCACTCAGTCTGCCTCAGACTCATACTTTCTGTCTCTCGTTGTCTCTATCTCGTTGTCTGTCTCTCCCTGTTTGTCGGATTGTCTCTGTCTCTCAATACGTCGGTCGGCTTCTCATGGTGTCCAGTTCTGTTCACATCTCGATTCCAGGTCTGACAGAGACACTAACTGTCAGTTCCTCGTTAGTATAGTGGTGAGTATCCCTGCTGGTCATGCGGGAGACTGGGGTTCAATTCGCCGACGAGGAGGCAGTTGTTTCAAATATACAAAGTTTTACTTTTGTTTCTTGGTATCGACTCATGTTAAAAAGTTCCAGAGTATATAGAACATTAAAAATACAGCAAGATCAGATTGCTACTTCCAGATTTTTAGCAAACGGAGACTGTTTCAGGATTCTGTGAACGTCTGCTGCACAGAAATGGATGACTGAGTTTTATCTGAGTAACATTTAAAGAGGCAGCGGACCAGTAGTTGTGGCCGAGTGGTTAAGACGATGGACTGAAAATCCATTCGGGTTTCCCCGTGCAGATTTGATTCCGGCCGACTGCGTTTCTCAGCATATTTCATTCTGTTTGATAATTTAACCAGGTTCATGCAAAACTGATTCTGAGATAGATGGAAAAAAAGCCAGCCAAAGTAGCGACAGTGAACCTGCCTGTCTATCCATCTATTTGTATAAGGCACTCTGTGTATATCTTGATCTGGGTGTCATGGTACATCAGTCATTGAAAGTTGGCACGCAGGTGCAGCAGGCGGTGAAGCAGGCAAATGGCATGTTCGCCTTCATAGCTGGGTGATTTGAGTACAGGAGCAGGGAGGTCTGACTGCAGTTGTACAGAGCCTTGGTGGGGTCACACCTGGAATATTGTGTTTAGTTTTGTTCTCACAATCTGAGGAAGGACGTCCTTGCTATTGAGGGAGTACAGCGAAGATTCACCAGCTTGTTCCCGGGATAGTAGGACTGACATATGAGGAGAGACTGGATCAACTGGGCTGGTATCCACTGGAGTTTAGAAGAATGAGAGGCGCTCCCATAGAAATATATAAAATTCTGACGAGATTGGACAGGTTAGAGGCGGGTAGAATGTTCCCATTGCTGTGGAATTCGAGAACCAAGGATGACAGTGTAAGATTAAGTGGTAAGGTATTAAGGACCGAAATGAGGAGAAACTTCTTCACTCTGGCATTCTCTACCGCAGAAAGTTGTTGAGGCCAGATCGTTAGATATATTCAAAACGGAGTTAGATATGGCCCTTACGGCTAAAGGGATCAAGGGGTATGGAGAGAAAGCAGGAAAGGGGTACTGAGGTTGAATGATCAGCCATGATCTTATTGAATGATGGTGCAGGCTCGAAGGGCCGAATGGCCTACTCCTGCAACTAATTTATTTGTTTCTATGTTTCTATGTTGATGCGTGTATATTTTTGGTTATTGTGTGTGTGTGTGTCTGTGTATGTCTGTCTGTATGCATGTCTCTGTGTATGTGCAACTGTCTATGGAAATCATCACCATGAATTTGGTGCGTCCTGGAAATTTTAAAAAGCTTCGGGAAAATAATACGGTTGTGATCTTTGGTATCGGCTTTTTTTCAGTGGCTCCATTCTCGACTGAATCAGGAGGTTGTGTGTGTCAGTCGCACTCCTGAGACTTGAGCACGTCATCTTGGCTGACACTCAAATGCAGTGCTTGGGGAATTTTGCATTGTTGAAGCTGTTGACATTCGGATGAAATGTTAAATTGAAGCTTCATCTGCACACTCGGGTGGATGTGAAAGGTCCCATAGCCTTCTCATGGTGTCCAGTTCTATTCACAGCTCGAATATTGCTTTGACAAAACCCATGCGCATCAATACCTCGTGGGAAAGTGGTGAATATCCCCATCTGTCACACGGGAGACCACGGTTCAATTCCCTAACGGGGAGGCTGCATTTTACAAAAGGCAGAATTTTGCTTCTGTTTCTTGGTATAGATTCATTTTAAAAAGTTCCAGGGCAATATAGAGCAGCAAAAATACAGCCTCTTCCAGATTTTTAGCAAACGGTGACTTTTTCACGAGTCTGTGGCCGTCTGCTGCACAGAGATGGATGGTTGAGTTTTAACTGAGTAACTTTAAAAAAGGCAGCGAGCCAGTAGTCGTGGCCCATTGGTTAAGGCCATAGACTAAAAATCCTTTCGGGTTTCCCTGCATAGATTTGAATCCTGCCGACTCCGTTTCTCAGCATATTTCATTCTGTTTGACAATTTAACCAGGTCCCTGCAAAACACATTCTGAGATAAACGGAACAACGTCCCACACCTTTCAATGCCGCCGCTATTTTCCTTCTTTCATTAATCTGCAATATTCACGATACATACGGATAGAAAATCGCAAAAATCAGCCAAAGTTGCGACAGTGATTCAGCCAGTCTATCCCTCGAGATGTCTAAGGCATGTGTGCATGTCCGTTGGTGCGTGTAAATTTTTGTGTGTGTGTCTCTGTGTATGTCTATCTGTAAAAATGTCTATGTGTATGTGCAACTGTCTGTGGAAATCATCACCATGAATTTGGTATGTCCTGGAACTTAAAAAAAAATAATTGGGAAAGTAATATGGCTGTGAACTTTTGTCTCAGCTTTGGTTCAGTGGCAGCATTCTTGACTGAATCAGGAGTTTGTGTGTTCAAGTCGCACTCCTGAGACTTGAGCATAAAATCTTGGCTAACACTCAACTGCAGCATTTGGGGAATTTTGCATTGTTGAAACTGTTGACTTTCGGATGAAATCTTAAATTGAAGCTCCGTCTGCGCAATCGGGTGGTTGTGAGAGGTCCCAGAGCATTGCTCGAAAAAGAATAGGAGAGTTGTCCCCGTATCAATATTCCGAAAAATGTTCGGAAATACTCCCTGAAACCCGATGTGTTTGTGTGTGTCTGTGGAGGTGGAGTTGAAGCCCAGATTCTCACATAGACAGAATCTAATCGCTGACAGCACCAGAATGGCCGAGTGGTTAAGGCGTTGGGATTAAGATCCAATGGGTTTATACCCGCGTGGGTTCGAACCCCACTCCTGGTAATTACTTAATTAAACAGTAATTTTTCCCTTTCTGCTCAGTGATAACTGATTTTGATCTGTTGCATTTGCATTTTTCTGTAGCTCATTGACAATCTGAGCAGATAATGAAATGAAATTGTGAAATGTATCTGTATCGCTCAGTCTCTGCCTCTCGCTCTGTCTTTAGAGAGCTGTATATGTATTTGTGTGTTTGAGTCTTTGTCTCTCTCAGTCTGCCTCTCTCTGATTCACTCTGTCTGTCCCTGTTTCTCTGTTTGTCTCTGTCTCTCAATCTGTCTCCTTCACACGGTATCCAGTTCTGTTCCAATGGGATTCTGTCATACTCTCTATCTGACTGTCTCGTTCTTTTCCATCATCTCTGTCTTTGCCTGTCTCTGCTCGTCCCTGTCTCTAACCTGATGAGTATTTCCATCATTTTCTATTTTTGTCTCGATGTCTCTCTCTCTCTATTTATCTTTCTCTCTATCTGTCTCCCTCTTTGTCTCTCTCCTTGTCCCTGTCTTTCTCTCACTCTTTCCCTCCCTCTCTTTATAAATCAGACAAACACATCTCTGTATATGTATGTGTTTGAGTCTTTGCCTCACTCAGTCTGACCCTAACTCTCAGTCTCAAACTTTCTGTCTCTCTCTGTCTCTACCTCGCTGTCAGTTTCTCCCTGTTTTGCTGTTTGACTCTCTGTCTCTCAATGTGCCTGTCTCTTTCTCACGGTGTCCAGTTGTGTTCCAATGAGATTCTCTCAGTCTCTGTCTGACTGTTTCACTCTTTCCCATCATCTCTGTCTATCTATGTCTCTGCCTGCCTGTCTCTTTTTGCCTGTCGCTGTTACTTCCTGTCTCTAACCTGCTGAGAATTTCCAACATTTTCCTTTTATTTCTTTGTCTCTCTGTCTATCTGTCGCTCTCTCTCTCCATCTGTCTCTCTCCTTGTCACTTTCTTTATGATTGTCTTTCTCTCACTCTTTCCCTCTTTCACTTTATAGATCACACACACAGATCTCTTTAGATGTATGTGTTTGAGAGTCTTTTTCTCACTCAGTCTGCTTCTCGTTTTCAGTCTCACACATGCTGTCTCTCATTGTCTCGATCTCGCTGTCTGTCTCTCCCTGTTTGTCGGTTTGTCGCTGTCTCGCAATGTGTCTGTCGACTTCTAATAGTGTTCAGTTCTATTCACAGCTCGAATATTGCTTTGACAAAATCCATGCGCATCAATTTCTCGTGGGAAAGTGGTGAATAACCCCGCCTGTCAGACGGGAGACCACGGTTCAATTCCCTAACGGGGAGGCTGCATTTTACAAAAGGCAGAATTTTGCTTCTGTTTCTTGGTATAGATTCATTTTAAAAAGTTCCAGGGCAATATAGAGCAGCAAAAATACAGCCTCTTCCAGATTTTTAGCAAACGGTGACTTTTTCACGAGTCTGTGGCCGTCCATGCACAGAGATGGATGGTTGAGTTTTAACTGAGTAACATTAAAAAGGGCAGCGAGCCAGTAGTCGTGGCCCATTGGTTAAGGCCATAGACTAAAAATCCATTCGGGTTTCCCTGCATAGATTTGAATCCTGCCTATCTCCGTTTCTCAGCATATTTCATTCTGTTTGACAATTTAACCAGGTCCCTGCAAAACTGATTCTGAGATAGACGGAACAACGTCCCACACCTTTCAATGCCGCCGCTATTTTCTTTCTTTCATTAATCTGCAATATTCACGATACATACGGATAGAAAATCGCAAAAATCAGCCAAAGTTGCGACAGTGATTCAGCCTGTCTATCCCTCGAGATGTCTAAGGCATCTGTGCATGTCCGTTGGTGCGTGTAAATTTTTGTGTTTGTGTCTCTGTGTCTGTCTATCTGTAAAAATGTCTATGTGTATGTGCAACTGTCTGTGGAAATCATCACCATGAATTTGGTATGTCCTGGAACTTAAAAAAAAATAATTGGGAAAGTAATATGGCTGTGAACTTTTGTCTCAGCTTTGGTTCAGTGGCAGCATTCTTGACTGAATCAGGAGTTTGTGTGTTCAAGTCGCACTCTTGAGACTTGAGCATATAATCTTGGCTAACACTCAACTGCAGCATTTGGGAAATTTTGCATTGTTGAAACTGTTGACTTTCGGATGAAATGTTAAATTGAAGCTCCGTCTACGCACTTGGGTGGTTGTGAGAGTTCCCAGAGCATTACTCGAAAAAGAAGAGAAGAGTTGCCCCCGTGTCAATATTCCGAAAAATGTTCGCAAATACTCCCTGAAACCCGATGTGTTTGTGTGTGTCTGTGGAGGTGGAGTTGAAGCCCAGATTCTCACATAGACAGAATCCAATCGCTGACGGCACCAGGATGGCCGAGTGGTTAAGGCGTTGGGCTTAAGATCCAATGGGTTTATACCCGCGTGGGTTCGAACCCCACTCCTGGTAATTACTTAATTAAACAGTGATTTTTCCCATTCTGCTCAGTGATAACTGATTTTCACCTGTTGCATTTGCATTTTTCTGCAGCTCATTGACAATCTGAGCAGATAATGAAATGAAATTGTGAAATGTATCTGTATCGCTCAGTCTCTGCCTCTCGCTCTGTCTTCAGAGAGCTGTATATGTATTTGTGTGTTTGAGTCTTTGTCTCTCTCAGTCTGCCTCTCTCTGATTCACTCTGTCTGTCCCTGTTTCTCTGTTTGTTTCTGTCTCTCAATCTGTCTCCTTCACACGGTATCCAGTTCTGTTCCAATGGGATTCTGTCATACTCTCTGTCTGACTGTCTCGTTCTTTCCCATCATCTCTGTCTTTGCCTGTCTCTGCTCGTCCCTGTCTCTAACCTGATGAGTATTTCCATAATTTTCTATTTTTGTCTCGATGTCTCTCTCTCTCTATTGATCTTTCTCTCTATCTGTCTCCCTCTTTGTCTCTCTCCTTGTCCCTGTCTTTCTCTCACTCTTTCCCTCCCTCTCTTTATAAATCAGACAAACACGTCTCTGTATATGTATGTGTTTGAGTCTTTGCCTCACTCAGTCTGACCCTAACTCTCAGTCTCAAACTTTCTGTCTCTCTCTGTCTCTACCTCGCTGTCAGTTTCTCCCTGTTTTGCTGTTTGCCTCTCTGTCTCTCAATGTGCCTGTCTCTTTCTCACGGTGTCCAGTTGTGTTCCAATGGGATTCTCTCAGTCTCTCTCTGACTGTTTCACTCTTTCCCG